>NC_136471.1:16266195-17007693 GCF_902686455.1 Sciurus vulgaris | reverse complement strand
ACAAAATTTTAGCAAATCGCATAGAAAAACATATTAAAAAGATAGTGCACCATGATCAAGTGGGTTTCATCCCAGGGATGCAAGGTTGGTTCAACATCAGGAAATCAATAAACGTAATTCACCACATTAATAGACTTAAAGTCAAGAATCACATGATTATTTCAATAGATGCAGAAAAAGCATTTGATAAAATACAGCACCCCTTCATGCTCAAAACACTAGAAAAAATAGGGATAGTGGGAACATTCCTTAACATTGTAAAGGCCATTTATGCTAAGCCCATGGCTAATATCATTCTAAAGGTGAAAAACTGAAAGCATTCCCCCTAAATACTTAACAGGCAGGGATGCCCTCTTTCACCACTTCTACTCAACATCGTTCTTGAGACTCTGGCCAGAGCAATTAGACAAACCAAAGAGATTAAAGGGATACGAATTGGGAAAGAAGAACTCAAACTATCCCTGTTCGCTGATGACATGATTATATATTTAGAGGAACCTGGAAATTCCACCAGAAAACTCTTAGAACTCATAAGTGAATTCAGTAAAGTAGCAGGTTACAAGATCAATGCCCATAAATCCAACGCATTTTTATACATAAGTGATGAATCTTCAGAAAGAGAAATTAGGAAAACTACCCCATTCACAATAGCCTCGAAAAAAATAAAATACTTGGGAATCAATCTCACAAAAGAGGTGAAAGACCTCTACAATGAGAACTATACAACACTAAAGAAAGATATTAAGGACACCTTAGAAGATGGAAAGATCTTCCATGTTCTTGGATAGGAAGAATTAATATTGTCAAAATGGCCATACTACCTAAAGTGCTATACAAATTCAATGCAATTCCAATTAAAATCCCAATGATGTACCTTACAGAAATAGAGCAAACAATTATGAAATTCATCTGGAAGAATAAGAAACCCAGAATAGCTAAAGCAATCCTTAGCAGGAAGAGTGAAACAGGGGGTATTGCAATACCAGATCTTCAACTCTACTACAAAGCAATAGTAACAAAAACGGCATGGTATTGGTACCAAAATAGAAAGGTAGATCAATGGTATAGAATAGAGGACATGGACACAAACCCAAATAAATACAATTTTCTCATACTAGACAAAGGGGCCAAAAATATGCAATGGAGAAAAGATAGCCTCTTCAACAAATGGTGCTGGGAGAATTGGAAATCCATATGCAACAGAATGAAATTAAACCCATATCTCTCACCATGCACGAAACTAAACTCAAAATGGATTAAGGACCTCGGAATCAGACCAGAGACCCTGCAGATTATAGAAGAAAAAGTAGGTCCAAATCTTCACCTTGTTGGTCTAGGACCAGACTTCCTTAACAGGACTCCCATAGCACAAGAAATAAAAGCTAGAATCAACCACTGGGATAGATTCAAACTAAAAAGCTTTCTCTCAGCAAAGGAAACTATCAGCAATGCGAAGAAAGAGCCTACAGAATGGGAGAATATCTTTGCCAATCATACTTCAGATAGAGCACTAATCTCCAGAATCTATAAAGAACTCAAAAAACTTTACTCCAAGAATTCAAATAATCCAGTCGACAAATGGGCTAAGGAAATGAATAGACACTTCACAGAAGAAGATCTACAAGCAATCAACAAACATATGGAAAAATGTTCAACATCTCTAGTAATAAGAGAAATGCAAATCAAAACCACCCTAAGATTCCATCTCACCCCAATTAGAATGGCGATTATCAAGAATACGAGCAACAACAGGTGTTGGCGAGGATGTGGGGAGAAAGGTACACTCATACATTGCTGGTGGGGCTGCAAATTAGTGCAGCCACTCTGGAAAGCAGTGTGGAGATTCCTTAGAAAACTTGCAATGGACCCTCCATTTGACCCAGCTATCCCACTCCTTGGCCTATACCCAAAGGACTTAAAATCAGCATACTACAGAAATACAGCCACATCAATGTTCATAGCTGCTCAATTCACAATAGCCAGACTGTGGAACCAACCTAGATGCCCTTCAATTGATGAGTGGATAAAGAAACTGTGGTATATATATACAATGGTATATTACTCAGCCATAAAGAATGATAAAAGTATGGCATTTGCAGGCAAATGGATGAAATTGGAGAATATCATGCTAAGTGAGATAAGCCAATCTCAAAAAGCCAAAGGACGATTGATATCGCTAATAAGTGGAGGATGACACATAATGGGGGGGAGGGAAGTGTTAGTGTTAGGGTTATAGTTAGGGTTAGGGAGGGGGGCAAGTATGGAGGAAGGAAGTACTGTATAGAGGGTAAAGAGGGGTGGGAGGGGTGAGGGGAAGGGAAAAAATAACAGAATGAATCAAACAACATTACTCTATGTAAATTTATGATTACACAAATGGTATGCCTTTACGCCATGTACAAACAGAGAAACAACATGTATCCCATTTGTTTACAATAAAAAAAAAATTTAAAAAAAAAGAATGATGTTGGCCATGGGCTTAGCATAAATAGCCTTTACAATGTTCAGGTATGTTCCTACTATCCCTATTTTTTCTTGTGTTTTCAGCATGAATGGGGTGTTGTATATTGTCAAATGCTTTTTCTGCATCAATTGAAATAACCATATGATTCTTATCCTTAAGTCTATTGACATGATGGATTACATTTATTGATTTACGGATGTTAAACCATCCTTGCATTCCAGAAATGAACCCCACTTGATTGTGGTGCACAATTTTCTTAATATGTTTTTGGATACGGTTTGCCAACATTTTGTTAAGGATCTTAGAATCTATATTCATCAAGGATATTGGTCTATAATTTTCTTTCCTTGATGTGTCTTTTCCTGGTTTGGGTATGAGGGTGATATTAGCTTCATGGAATGAGTTCGGTGGGGTACCCTCCTTTTCTATTTCCTGGAATACTTTGAGAAGTATTGGAATGAGTTCTTCTTTGAAGGTCTTGTGGAACTCGACTGAGAATCCGTCTGGTCCTGCGCTGTTCTTGGATGGTAGGTTTTTAATGGCTTCTTCTATTTCATTGCTTGATATTGATCTGTTTAAATCGTGTATGTCCTCCTGGTTCAGTTTGGGAGGAGCATATGTCTCTAGAAATTTGTCAATGTCTTCTGAACCATCTATTTTGTTGGAATACAGATTTTCAAAGTAGCTTCTCATTATGTTCTGTATCTCAGTGGTGTCTGTTGTGATATTTCCATTTGCATCATGTATTTTAGTAATTTGAGTCTTCTCTCTCCTTCTCTTTGTTAGTGTGGCTAAGGGTTTATCTATTTTGTTTACTTTCTCAAAGAACCAACTTTGTTGTGTCAATTTTTTGAATAGTTTCTTTTCTTTCAATTTCATTGATTTCAGCTCTGATTTTAATTATTTCCTGTCTTCTACTACTTTTGCTGTTATTCTGTTCTTCTTTTTCTAGGGCTTCGAGCTGTAATGTTAGGTCATTTAATTGTTGACTTTTCATTCTTTTCTGGAATGCGCTCCATGCAATGAATTTTCCTCTTAATACCGCTTTCATAGTGTCCCAGAGATTTTGATATGTTGTATCATCATTCTCATTGGCCTCTAAGAATTTTTTAATCTCCTCCCTGATGTTTTTTGTTATCCATTTTTCATTCAATAGCATGTTATTTAGTCTCCAAGTGTTGGAGTAATTTTCTTTTTTTACTTTGTCATTGATTTCTATGCTCAGTCCATTATGATCTGATAGATCACAAGGCAGTATCTCTACTTTTTTGCATTTCCTAAGGGCTGCTTTGTGGCATAACACATGGTCTATTTTCGAGAAGGTTCCATGTGCTGCTGAGAAGAAAGTGTATCCGTTCGTTGATGGATGGAATGTTCTATATACGTCTATTAAGTCTAGGTTATTGATTGTGTTATTGAGTTCTATGGTTTCTTTGGTTGGATTTTGCTTGGAAGATCTATCTAGTGGTGACAGCGATGCGTTAAAGTCTCCCAGAATTATTGTGTTGTGGTCTATGTGATTCTTGGAATTGAGAAGGATTTGTTTGATGTACAGGGATGCACCATTGTTTGGGGCATAAATATTTACTATTGTTATGTCTTCCTGAGTTATGGTTCCCTTAAGCAGTATGAAATGTCCTTCTTTATCCCTTCTGACTAACTTTGGCTTGAAGTCCACTTTATCTGATATAAGGATGGAAACCCCCGCTTTTTTACTGGATCCATGTGCGTGGTAGGTTTTTTCCCATCCTTTCACCTTCAGTCTGTGGATGTCTTTTTCTATGAGATGAGTCTCTTGCAGGCAGCATATTGTTGGGTCTTTCTTTTTAATCCATTCTGCCAGTCTATGTCTTTTGATTGAGGAGTTTAGGCCATTAACATTCAGGGTTATTATTGAGAAATGATTTGTATTCCCAGGGATTTGGCTTATTTTTTGGTTTTTAAGTTGGCTTGGTTTCTCCTTTGAGTGGTTTTTCTCTAAGGTAGTTCCTCCCTGTGCTGACCTACATTGTTGTTTTTCATTTCCTCCTCATGGAATATTTCATTGAGAACATTCTGTAGTGCATGCTTTCTATTTGTAAATTCTTTTAACTTTTGTTTATCATGGAAGGATTTTATTTCATCTTCAAATCTGAAGGTTCGTTTTGCTGGGTATAAGATTCTTGGTTGGCAACCATGTTCTTTCAGAGCTTGAAATATGTTGTTCCAGGCCCTTCTAGCTTTTAGAGTCTGGGTTGAGAAGTCTGCTGCTATCCATATTGGTCTCCCCCTATATGTAATCTGATGCTTTTCTCTTGCGGCCTTCAAAATCCTATCTTCATTTTGAATGTTAGGCATTTTCATTATAATGTGCCTTGGTGTGGATCTGTTGTCATTCTGTGCATTTGGTGTTCTGTAAGCCTCTTGTATTTGATTTTCCATTTCATTCTTCAAGTTTGGGAAATTTTCTGATATTATTTCATTGAATAGGTTGTTCATTCCTTTGGTTTGTATCTCTGTGCCTTCCTCAATCCCAATAATTCTTAAATTTGGTCTTTTCATGATGTCCCATAGTTCTTGAAGATTCTGTTCATGATTTCTTACCATCTTCTCTGTTTGGACAACTTTATTTTCAAGATTAAATATTTTGTCTTCATTGTCTGAGGTTCTGTCTTCCAAGTGGTCTAGTCTTTTGGTGATGCTTTCCATTGAGTTTTTAATTTGGTTTATTGTTTCCTTCATTTCAAGGATTTCCATTTTTTTTTTTTTTGAGAATCTCTATCTCTTTGTTGAAATGATCTTTTGCTTCCTGCAAGTGCTCTTTCAGCTTATTGGTATTATCATTCATTGCCTGCATTTGCTCTCTTATCTCATCCTTTGCTTTGCAAATCACCTTAATCATGTATAATCTGAAGTCCTTTTCTGACATTTCTTCTAACATACTGTCATTGGATTCTATTACTATAGAATCTAGATTTGTTTGTATCATTTTCTTCCTTTGTTTTTTCATGTTGTTCATGTATCTTCCCCTCTAGCGCTGCAGATCTGGGGTATTGCAGATTTCCCCCTATAGGCTTATAGTGGCCCTATAGGTTTCCAAAACCCTTTCTTTAAGGGGAGATCAATATTAGCAGTGCCCAAATCAGACACTATGCAATCCTCGACCAAATAGCCCCTATGGGGACAATAACATCATGTAAATAAGGGAGAAAGCAACTCTGAGGGAACAGGTAAACAGAAGGAAAAGAAAGCAAGAAATGTAAAGAAATAAAATTTTTTTTTAAAAAAAGGAGAAAAAAGAAAATCTACTGTATAATAGTCATATACTAATGAAACCTCCCAGTGTTCAGTAGCCTGATGTATGAGAGGTACCTGACAATGAGCTTCAAGCCTCCAGTAGGCATCTCAGGATGGGATTTGCCCCACCCGAAGATCGGAGCTACGGCTTCCAGGATTATCCAAGATGGCTGCTCTGGCTTCGAAATGTGTTGGCAAATGGGGAGCTGCAGGTCAGGGGTGGATGTGGTCAGCTGGAGGTCCTGGAGACAGGATGCAGTTGGTCCGGCAGTGGTCCTGGAGGTCGGGTGTTTTTGGTGTGGTTGTGGGATCCAGGAGGCCGGGTGCAATCAGTTGGTCTGGGTTCCCGGTGATAGGGCACAGTCAGTTGGCCTGGGGGTCAGGGTGGCAGGGAGCAGTCAGGTGATGTGAGGGCCCCAGAGGCAGGGAGTGAACGGTTGGGCTGAGGGATCCTGGAGACGGGACTCGGTCAGTCCGGCCAGGGGTCCTACAGGGCCTGGCTGTTGTCTCAAAATGGCGGCAGCCACGTGTAATCCAACCTGCAGGTACTGTAACAGTGAACTTCCAGGCAGCAGCAGGCAGCTGGTTCTCCACTGGTGGTCTGCGGTCAATCTGCTGGCAGCTGTCGGACGATCGGGAGGTGAACCTCGAGTGTTGGGTGATGGATAGGGGAAGGCAGGCGATGGACAGGCGAGAGGCAGGCAAATGGCGATGATAGATGCCTGACAGTAAGCAATCTGCTCTCAAAAAAGGCTTCGATATGCTGGCAGATTGCAGGTGATCACAGCAGACAAATGGGGTAATGAGCAAGGGATCGATAAGCAGCAAAAACTGCCTCACCGAGAAACAGATATCCTCTGCTTGAATCTGGCATTGCAGAGCCACAAGGAATGCAGCCTCCCTGTAGACCGCCATCTTGGATTCCCATTTTCTTTTAGGACTTGAAAAGTGTTGTCCCAGGCCCTTCTAGCTTTTAGGGTCTGGGTTGAAAATTCTGCTGATATCCATATTGGATTTCCCCTGAATATAGTTTGATTCTTTTCTCTCGCAGCCTTTAAAATTCTGTCTTTATTTTGTATGTTAGGTATTTTCATTATAATGTGCCTTGGTGTGGGTCTGTTGTAATTTTGTGTATTTGGAGTCCTATAAGCCTCTTGTACTTGGTTTTCCATTTCATTCTTCAGATCTGGGAAATTTTCTGATATTCTTTCATTGAATAGGTTGTTCATTCCTTTGGTTTGTTTCTTTAAGCCTTCCTCAATCCCAATAATTCTTAAATTTGGCCTTTTCATGATATCCCATAATTCTTGTAGATTCTGTTCATGATTTCTTACCATCTTCTCTGTTTGGTCAACTTTGTTTTCAAGATGAACTATTTTGTCTTCAATTTCTGAGCTTCTGTCTTCCAGGTGTTCTATCTTATTGGTTATGCTTTCTATGGAGTTTTTAATTTTGTTTATTGTTTCCTTCATTTC
Organism: Sciurus vulgaris; assembly: GCF_902686455.1. NCBI lineage: Eukaryota > Metazoa > Chordata > Mammalia > Rodentia > Sciuridae > Sciurus > Sciurus vulgaris. The sequence continues at coordinate 17,000,478 of NC_136471.1, read as the reverse complement.
AAAGATTTCTGTTTGTTGTCTTTTCAGTATCTCTAACTCTTCATTGAAATGATCTTTTGCTTCCTGTATTTGCTCTTTTAACTGTCGATTAGTGCGATCATTCAATGCCTGCATTTGCTCTTTCATTGCATCATTCAATGCCTTTCAATTGTTCTTTCATCTCCTTGTTTGCTTCCCTGATCATTTTAATTATGTACGTTCTCTACTCCCTTTCTGACATGTCTTCTTCCATGCTGTGATTGGATTTTATTGCTATACCATCTGGGTTTGTTTTGGCCGTTTTCTTCCCTTTTTTTCTCATATTGCTCAGGTATCTACCCCTCTAGTAGGGAAACTCTGGGATATTGCAGATTTCCTCTATTAACTAATATTGTCTCTGTAGATTTCCAGTAACTCACCTCTTAGCCTTCAGTAACCTGAAGTCTTGGAGGAACTTGATAATGTGGTGCTCCACTAGGAAGCTGCCCCTCTGGGGGTGGTGGCCTTCAAGTGGGGTATATTCCCTGCCAGTGGGCATAGGCGCCTCCACTTGTTGACTGATGGTCAGTCAAAGGGGGACTAGACTGCAGACTGGGCCATATCTGGTCTGGGCCTGTGTCTCTGGTTCTACTGCCCTGGTGGGAAAGCCTCGCCCAACGGGGAAGACTCACCCAGTGGGGAATTTTCACTGGACAGCTCTCCTCTGAGAAGTTCCCTTTGGTCCAGTACTACCACCTGGACTGGGAAGCCCTCCTCTGTGATGTTCCCTGGGGACCAGAGCTACAGCCTGGGACTCAGACCCTCACTCTGCGTCAAAGCCTCTCGCTGTGCAGCCCTCCTCTGCAATGCTCATGGTTGACTGGGTACTCGTTTCCAGTAAGGGAGTCTCTCTGGGCCACTCTACTCCACAAAGTTCCCTGTGTTTTGGGACTACTGCCCCATCTGGGGAGCCCGACCAGTGGGAGAGACTCACCCAGTGGCTCTGAGTTGGGCCTGAGTCTCTCAATACCTCCTCTTCTTGGCTCTGGGTTTTGTCAATGGTCCTCTAGTCTCCTGTAGGTGTGTCAGGAAGGGAGCTGCCCTTCCAATGATGATGGCCGCGCCTTCAGGAGTAATTCAAAATGCCTGCACCAGCCTATAAAGAAGCCTCTGCCTAGCTGCGCGATGCAGGCGGGCTGGCTGTTCTGCCGGCTTGCTCCCTGATGGCGACAGACCTCTGTGTGGTGGTTGGGCGGGTCGCTCAGTGATGGCATCTGTCTTCGGCCTAGTGGTTGGGTGGGTGGGCTGCGTGCCGCCTAGCTCCGCAAGGCAGGTGGGTTGGGTGCCCACCGGCAACCTCCCTGATGTAGGTGGCCTGACTCACCCGCCAGCTCGCTCCTTGACTGCCCACATCCTTGTTCTGGATATATTTCCTTCCCTTACCAACCAAACCCAACATCCCTTCCCTTGGTCTTTTCCCTGCCTCACTGGACATGGCATAGTCTCCTTACCTGGTTCCTCCCCATCTTTCTGATCTTTAAAGATGGGAGTTCCTCAGTCCTAGGATTTCTGCTGCCCATCTCTACTTTCTGTTCTATGCTACCTTATTTTATTTTTATCAGTACCAGGAATTGAACCCAGAAACAATCACTGAGCACACCCCCAGTCCCTTTTATATTTTAAGACAGGGTGTCACTAAGTTGCTTAGGGCCTTGCTAAGTTGCTGAGGCTGGCTTTGAACGTACAATCTTCCTGCCTCCGCCTCCCAAGTCTGTGCTACCTTCTTACAGTCTATTCTCAACATGGCGACCAGTGCAATCCTTTGAAATATGAAGAGATAGCATGTCCCTCCACTCCTCTGCTCAAAGCACTCCAGTGGCTACTGTCTCAGAGACCTTCCTCTACTGGATCCAAAGAAAGTTGTTTCCCTTCCCTTCCCCTCCAGTTCTAGGGCTGCCGTAAGCTCACTTTGTCCCTGTGTTTCAGAAAATTCTGATCCTTGTGTATGAGAACTGGCTACCAAAGGTGGAAGTTGCCATGTGACCAAAGAATGAGGCAGACAGATCCAGGATTGCACAATGTGCAAGTTATTGGGGTTAAATGGACAGAAGAATGTCTTGTGCAAATAGCAAGGAAGAAGAATCCTTGTACTGCAGGGCAGGAGGAAGGGGATTATATACTGCACCAGACTAAGATGATCAATGGCCAACTGGAAGGTCAGTTATCTGACCTTTCTCAAAAACTATTACCATGTCCAGCATAGTAGCAAATGCCTATAATACCAGTGATCTGGGAAGCTGGAGGATGGCAATCTGTAGGCAGTCTCAGCAACTTAGCAAATCCCTACGCAAATTAATGAGACTCTGTCTCAAAATTTTAGAAAAGGACTGGGAATGTATCTCCATGATAAATCACCCTGGGTTAAATTCCCAATCCCTAGTAGCAAAAAAAAAAAAAATATTAGCATGTCCAAAATCTGTTTTTAAAAAACAACCTGGGCATCAATGTCATGTTCAACTGATTCTTATGACTTTGTCTTTTAGGATTTGGAATGTGTGCCAGGGTCACTTGGCAGGCATAATGGTGGTTTAACCAAGATGACTATAGTCATTCCAAGCTGGATCCTTATAACCCTTCATCACTGTGACCTTGTCTCATTGTTCTTCCCCTTCAGCCACTCTACTCCAGGCATAGTCACTCTGTTTCAGTCACACAAGCCTCCCGATGTTTGTCAAGTATGTTTCTGTCCCAGGTCTTTGCTCTTGCCCCACAAAAGTGCAGCAATTACTCCCTCCCTTCCTTAACTGGCTTTTCCAGATGTTACCTTATCTGATATACCTGCCTTCTTCACTCTTTTAAATAGTGACACCCTCTCCACCTTGCTGAGCACTCCCCAATTCTCTTACTATGTCTTATTTTCTCCCTATCATCACCTGGAGTATTAATTATGGATTGTTTATTTGTTTGGAGGCCTTACTCCTTGAATAAAGATGTAAAACCAAAAAAGTAAGAAATGATATTTTGTCCATATCTAGTCCCAGTATATATCCTGGCACATATGAGACTCTAAGGAACTATTTCTGAATGGATGAATGAATCATGTATGCTCATGTAAACACATGGAAGATCTGCAAGGACACACATTAAACTGATCAAGTGAGTATCTCTGGAGACTGGAAATAGAAAAGGAGAATTTTCTTTTTTTAATTCATATGCATCTCTACTATTTACATTTTTACAGCAAGTATGCATTTATCTTTATGATTACAAAAATACCAACAATAGAAATGTTTAAAAGAGAAAGTTTTAAATAGCCAAAGCTGCTTAAGGAAGCAGGTTGGGCAGCAGGTGGCAGAATTGTTTCAACTTCTGCTTCTCTATGCCAGGCTGGTGTGCATCAGAGTCCACAGTCATCCTAGCCTGGCAATGGCAGAAAGCTAGGAAGATTGGTTTGAATATAGAAAATAAAAAGCCTGCAATTAAGAAACAGCACTATGTGACCAGTGACTATCTCTGGGTGTGGGATTACCATGGATCTTGAAAGTCTTCTTTGTGTTTTCTGCATGATTTTTATTTTCTCCATAATGAACCTGAGGAGTAAAAAAAAAGTAACAAAATTTAATATCTTTGTAGCTGTATTGAGGCATAATGATACATAACGTGCACATATTTAACATAAATCTTGATAAGTTTAGACATGTATATACTCACGATATCACTACCACATTTTAAAGGATATCATGTCCTGCCTCCTCAAGTAGTCAGTGGCCCAGATCCCAGATGTGAGAGGAATTCTAGTACTGCTCCACTTGAGAGGGCCCTAGGAAATGCCTCTGGCCAACTTTGGGGCAATGGTGCTACGTAGTACCCATTTACCAATGTCAGTGGGTTGTGCAATCACCTCTGCTTGTTTATTAAAATTTCCCAGGTATGAGCTGAGGAGTTTGGGGCTATATTTTTTTTTGGTTGCTGTTTTAACTGTTGTTTTGTTTTGGCACCTGGGATTGAACCCAGGGGCTCTTAACCATTGAGCCACATCCCCAGACCTTTTTGGTATTTTATTTAGAGACAGGGTCTCACTGAGTTGCTGAGCACCTCGCTGTTGCTGAGGCTGACTTTGAATTCATGATCCTCCTGCCTCAGCCTCCCAAGTCACTGAGATTACAGGTGTGTGCCACCATTCTGGGCAGGGCTATTGTTCAGAAGCCTTGCTAATTTCATGATTATGGTCTATGCACATCTCTCTATATACATATTTGAAGAAAATCTAGAAAAAATCTTTTAATTAGATACTTTTCTTTTACTCATATCCCCAAGCTTATTTTTTCAGCTTTAGAACAGCTGCTCTCATCTGAGGCATGTTGAAACAGAATGGTTCTGCCAACATTAAGCAGTGGTTAAATGAAAGATGCAGCTCTACATGACTGAGGCAAAAGCAGAAGGACTAGTCAGTACTCTTGCTGCAGCTGAATCTGACCATATCTTGTGCTGCTCAGCCTCCATGATCTACTCTATATCCCACCTTGGGCTAAGATTTTGTTCTAAGATCCTCCTCTCCCCCCATACATCTGCTATATAGGGACACTTCCAAAGTGGGTACACACATATTTGTGCACACATACACACTCACACATCTGTCTCTGTGCAGAAAGTTCACAAGAAACCTTTATCTGTCTGTACTTTACCCTGTCACCAGGCACTTTCTCCTAGTGCCAAATTGTTCTCCAGTGCTGCCTGGCCAATGGTCAACATCCTGCTGAACTTCTGCCCTCCCCACTCCAGACTCTGGGCTGTATACCCATTCTACAAATACTTCAGTCAAGGATTCTTTGAATGAAATCAACAGGCCCATTCAAGCTGGTTCAACAACAAGGGGTGTGTGTTGGGGGAAAGGTGGACATAGGTCATTGTAAGGAGACCAAGCTCTCATGGCACTCCCAAGACAAAACATCACAGTGATAGCTAGAACAGGAAGTGAGGCAGCTACAATTTCTGGGTCTCCTTCTGGTGGCCCATTTTCTCACCCTTGCTGTCTTTGCTCCTCTCTACATATATCTTCTCCACTCTCCTTTTTCTACTCACTGATTTGCTACAAGTGAAAGTTCTAAGGAAATCAGTCCAGCATCTTTAGTGTGGCAGGCCTGGTAACTGGTCTGATGAAAACATAGAAAAAAGGGTTGTCCACCTACAAAGTCTTGATATTCCTATAAGGTACTTCTATGTCCCATCTATTCTCAGAGACTCCCAGATTGTCAGGTCCTCAGCTCCATCACACCTGTCCTTGTCCCTGCTCACGGCTTCCCAAAGCTTAAAAATCACTTTACTGAGACAATATGCAGTATGTTTGCACAATGAGATATTATTCACCCACAAAAAGGAATGAAGTACTGATACACACCACAACATGGATGAATCTTGAAAACACTATGCAAAGGGTAAGCAGCCAGACACAAAATACCTCAGTATGTAATTCCATTCATACAAATCTAGAATAGAAAAATCTGTAGAGACATAAAAACAATTAGAAGTTGCTTATAGTTGTGGGGTTAGGAGGTAGGGGGTAATGGCTAAAGGGTACAAGGTTTCACAAATATCTTCTAAAATGAATTGTGATGATAGTTGGAGTATACTGAAATTGATGTCCCTCAAAAATTCAAAGAGGCAGACTGCAAAGAAACTTTTTTTCTGACTAGTAAGAAGGTGCTCAAATAAAGGAAAAAGAGACATTCTAGCTTCCAATATGTTCTGCGTCATCATGAGATGAGTCACGAAATCACAGAGGTACAAATCCTAGCTAAAGATAGTTAAGCATGATAGTGAAATTCCATGCCAGAGGTCACGATTCTCCCACGCCAGTTTTAAGAATGAAAGTGTAAGGGGATATATTTGTGGATTAGGGCATAAGACTTTGCCAAGATGTTAGAGCTTAGAAGAGCAATGCTGGTAGGACGTGTCATGTTAAGGTCAGAGCAGTGAATGCAGAGCAAGGGATTGCAGGGAAGGAACAACTTCTTAACTTTGGAAAATGGATAGTGGCTCAATTTGTTTAACTGACCAAGTGACTTTTTCTATCACAGTCACATATGTAGAACTTCAGAGTAGGATATCATCTCAAAGTATTTTAATGTTTAAAAAGTTTTAAATTTTATTTATTATTTATTTATTTTCCTACTGGGGATGGAACCCAGAGGCACTTTATGACTGAGCCACATACCCAGTCCTTTTATTATTTTTTAAAAATTTTGAGACAGGGTCACACGACGTTGCAGAGGGCCTTGCTAAGTTTCTGAGGCTGAACTCAAACTTGTGATCTTCTTTTGTCTCAGCCTCCTAAGCAGCTGGGATTACAGGTGTGCACCACCACACCCACCTGTAAGTATTTTTAAACTAAGCAGAGCAGAGTGGTGCTATGCTTCCAAAATTAAGAGCATAAAATAAACACAAGGAAAAGACCTACACAGAGAGGTTTGCTGTAGAAAAAGAAAACAACCAGAGGGTAAACTTTTTGAAGTCTGACCTTCATAGAGGTTGTAACATTTTTTATTTTATTTTTTCATATTTAAAAATATTTTTAATTGCCACAATGCAGTAGTATTTATTCATGGGATACATTGGTTAATTGAATACATGTATATAATGTGTAACAATCAATTCAGGGTGATTAGCATTTCCATTTCCTTAAACATTTATCATTCCTTTTTGTTAAGAACCTTAAAATTATTCATTTCTAGTTTTTTTTAATCAAATATGTAATCAACTATTGTGAACCAGAGTCACACTACTGTGCTGTGGAACAATAGAACTTATTCCATCCATTTGACTACACTTTGGTACCAACTTTTCCCTATCTCCCCTCCCCCCAACCTTCATAGTCTCCAGTAATCATTATTACAATCCCTACTTCTCTGAAATCAACTTTTTCCATATTTTATTAGTGCATTATAGTTATACATAATATTGGGGTTCAATTTGGCAATCATATCTTCATAGAATATAATTTGCTCTACTTCAGTCTCCAGTATTTCCCCTTTCCCTCCTCTCCTCCCTCCTCCTGTTCCTCTTCCTCTACTCTACTGGTCTTCCTTCTATTTATTTACAGTTTTTTAAAATTAGTTCTTTATCTATAAATGTAAAGGTGAAATTCACTGTGACATATTCATACATGTACATAGCAGAGTTTGGTCAATTTTATTCCACGGTGAAATCAACTTCTTAAGCATAGACATATGAGAGAGAACATGTGATAACTGTGTTTCTGTGTCTGATTTTTTTCCACCTCACATAATGCCCTCCAGGCCCAGTTATGTTGGTGCAAATGAGAGGATTTCATTCTTTTTCTGGTTAGATAATATTCTCTTGTGTATATGTACATTTTTTTATCTGTTCATACATTGATAAGCACCTTCGTTAATCCTGTGTCTTGGCTATGAGGAACATTTCAGCTCTGAGTTTAAAAATTCAGTGTTTTTGTTAGAAGTTTTCAAATGTATTTACCCATTAAAATCCCATTAAAATTATGACCTATTGCTAACAAACCAACATGGGCCCACAGATAGCACAGGTAAACAGAAGAAAGCAAAATGTGGTTTTCACAATCAGTTGTTGCTAAAAAAAAAAATGACTGAAATGTGATTCACGTGCTGATTTACCTGTTATTTCAGAATGTTCAAATAGAGAAATTGAATCAAGATAAGTCTATCAAAACATTATGTTGGGGGGCTGGGGATATAGCTCAGTTGGTAGAGTGCTTGCCTCACAAGCACAAAGCCCTGGGTTCGATCCCCAGCACTGCCAAAAAAAAAAATTATGTTGTTCACATTAAATATATGCAATAATATTAATATTAAAATTAAAATATATTCTGCCTCTTTCCATTGGGCAGCTTCTTGTAGTATTAAAAAAATTTAAATCAGCTTAATTGAGTAAAATATACTAAATAGAACAAGATAAAGGAATACATATTTACATTATTGTTTAAAATATGACATCACAAAAAAAAATGCCATCACAAACTTCTAATCATGAGGTGTTCTTTAAAAATGTCCCCATGATACCCACTTAATATTAGAAATGAAGCCCCATGAACCTCATTCTAGGTGTAATACTAAGCTTATTCCTCAATTTGCTTTTTCTTGCCTGGTAATAAGAAAATCCTGTTTTACAATGGTCTGTGTAGCAAAAAGAAGAACATGAGCTGTACATTTCACCAGCATTTATAAACTCTTAGGATAGATTGCTCCAAAACTCATGAATTATTTCATAGATTATAGCTGTTTCCGTTCCATTTTTAGAAATGGGGCTGGAATGGGCCATCCTCACTTTGAAGTAGTCTGGCTTTTTGCTTGCTTGATGCAGACACAGTCTGAGAGACATAAATCTCAACTTCTGGTGTTAAATTTCCTTCCTTCTCTCATAGGCCCACAGGGAATGGGTAGATGAAACATACACATTTAATAGACATGACATAATACATTTTATCACAAATATGCATAAGCAGAAGGAAAACACTGTCTCTTCCCTCATCTATCCACCCAGGAATGTGTTAGGACAAAGGTAGTGAATCCTCACCAGTCTCACTTCTCAGAGGTTGCAGGAGGAAGCCCTGCCTCAGCATTTGACCTGGTCTCCAAAATGGAAAAAGAAAATTTCCATTTCAAAGCTTTTGCTAGTTCTTGAGGGTAGGTGACTCTGTGACAGGCCTAATTTAAATGCCTCTGGAATCCCTCTTCATCCTGTGGGGCATATCTGCAAGGGGAAGAAGAAACAAATAGTGGAATGACTCTGACTTAACTTTCCTATGTACATAAATGAATACATCACAGTGAATCTCCCCATGATGTATATCAACAAGGAACTAATTTAAAAAACTGTAAGTAAATAGCAGAAAGATAAGTAGAGTAGAGGAAAGGGAACAGGGGAGGGAGGAGGAGAGGGGAAGAGGATATATTTATAATTATGTCAAAATGAATCCTAATATATAACTAAAAAGAACTAATAAAAACACTGGCACTTTGCTTGACAACATAACTATAAACATAATCTGGCTCTGGAAATTATCTTATGCCTCTAATACTACCTTAAACTGAACTAGAAAATCTATCATTACCTGGTTGGATAGAACAGAAAATATAAGAGAAACATCCCTTTGATTGATTAATTCCCACAACTAAGTATACTTCTATAATAATTCACCTCCCTTTTAGTGTACTGCTATGTTCTGAAGACCTGTGTCTCTCTATATTTCATATATTGAAACAGAATCTCTAGTAATATTAGGAGGTGGGACCATTGGGAAGTAACTAGGTCATAAGTGCAGAGCCCTCACAAATGGAACTGTTGTTCTTCTAAAAGACTCCAGAGAGTGTGTTCTTCCTTTCCACATTCAAGACGTTAGTAATCTGGGCAGGGGTTGTGCCTCAGTATTAGACCCCCTCACCTAGCATGTGTGAGGCAATGGGCTTGATCCTCAGCACCACATATAACTAAGTAAGTAAATAAATAAATAATACAAAGGTACTGTGCCCACCTACAACAAAAAATATATTTTAAAAAGAAGCCAGTAATCTGCCACCTGAAAGAGTTTCCTCATCAGAGCCCATCATGCTGTCACGCTGTTTGGACTTCCCAGTCTCCATAACTGTAGTAAATGAATGATTGTTGTTTAGAAGTAAAAATAAATAAATATAATCTGGCAGGACCACCTGGGCAGGTTTTGTGAACCTGTAGAAAATATTTCTCTTCCTCAGTATGTATAGACTTAACCATCTTTGATCACTAATGAGAACCCTTGAGGGAGGTAATCCAGGAGGAGGAGGTCATCTCCTAAGGGTGTGGTCCCATGAGCCAGGGTTCCTTGGTTCAAATCACCTATTTATTAGTTGTGTAACCTTGAACATCCTTGAAATTACTAATTGCAATCTCTCTGTGCCTCAACTCAATCATATATAAAATGTTAATAAAAGCTAGTCCTTATGGATGGAGTCATTGCAAGGACTAAATTGCCAAAGCTCAAATCTAAGAGATCATCAATTTAAGAGAAATGGTTATTTTATGTATCACTAAAAGAGAAAAAGAAAAAACAAGTTACCCCTTAAACTTTGTATGCCATTGATTTAAAGACATGTCCTGATTTCAGAAATGTTAAAATGTGAAATACAGGTACATTTTAGGATCAAGGAGGTACAGTACTTCATACTGTTAACATGCTTATGGCAGTGTCTGGCACATAGTAACTGCTCAAAGCTTGCTATGATGTAGTGGAATTCCCCTAAGGGAAGGTAGTAGTTTCCGCCTTGAAAGTGGAGGCATAGAAGAAAAGCTCACAGCCTTGAACAGTTGTTGTGGTTTGGATATGAGGTGCTGCCCCAGACTCCTATGTTAATGCAGGAATATGCAGAGGTGAAATGATTACATTATGAGAGCTGTAACCTAATCAATGAATTCAACCTTTTGGATTATTAGTTTAAATGGACTATTGGGTAGTAACTATGGGAAGATGGGGCATGGCTGGAGGAGGTGGATCACTGTCTTGTCCTCCCTGTCTCTTCCTCTCTCTGTCTCTGAGCCACCATGTCCTGAACTGCTTCCTTCTGCCACATCCTTCCACCATGATGTCCTGCCTCACCTTGGGCCCAATAAAGTTGGCTGACCATGGACTGAGACCTCTGTAACCATAAGCCAAATAAATATTTCCTCTTCAAAGTTGTTCTGGACAGGTATTTTGGTCACAATAACAAAAGGCTAACACAACATGGGAGACCAAAGTTAGGAACTGGAGAGAATCCTCAAAAGATCCTCACAATCTTTATTCTTTCATGCTTTTCTGTTGCACAACACAATGGCAAAGTCATTTTGAAAGTACAGTTTTGCACAGTTCCCTTCGTCATTATAATTATCTTAGTCACCCCCATTGCCAACCCTACAGTAAAAGCCAATATTCCCATAAAACTGTGTGAAGAGTTGTTGGAACTACAAAGGTGAACTGTAAGGGGAGAGGACCTAGTCCACATTCAGTTGGGGCTGAGGTTCAGGCAGAGAAGCAGCAGTGGCATGATGGAAAGAGCCATTGTACAAGAGCTCCCCTAAGTGACAAGCTCAGTGGTGAACAATGGCCAGGCTTGAAGTGTCAGAGCATAGCCAGGAAGAACCCAAACAGAAAAATGGCTCTGACTGAGGAGTAAATTTGGTGGTATAAAAGCTCTTTTCCCAAGATTTTAGGGGGAAAGTGACCCTTGGGGAAGCAGAAAGGAATAATAATGCTTAGGTCATACAAATTATAACATTATGAGACAATATGCACAAGTTAGGCCAGCAGTCAATCAGAACCATGTCTTTATTCTCTTGCTTTTAAAAAGCACGTTTTTGTTTTTCAGGACTAATGAAATCGTAATATATAAAGATGCTGCTGCTGCTGCTGCCGCTGCTGCTGCTGATGATAACTAACACATATCCAACTTAATATGTGCCAGGTACTATCCCGTTTTATCTGTGTTAACCCATTTATAACCCCATGAGTTAAATACAGTTACCCTTTCTTTGTCAGATGAGAAAACTGAGGCACAGAAAGGCTGAGCAAGTTCTTAAAGGTGTCATGTGCGCACATGCACGTGCACACAAACATGCACATCTATCAAGTGGCAGAGGTTGGCAGCATCAGTAACCTTAGCCACTACACTATCATACATTTTCACCAGTATTAGGAAGAACCTTACATAGGCAACACCATTTTGAAGTATATCCTCCATCTTAGAATAGTCACCTCACAGTCACTCTGACTCAGCCTGACCAGAACCCCAGACAAAACTTCTGTCATCATGCAAAGAAATCCCAAACAATACTCCATTGTCACATGAAAGGATATTGTTATCTGGGATTGAAATCCTGAAAAGCATGTGGTTCCTTATGAAGGTGACACCACAAGGACCCTTTCCCGACAACCCCCTAGCAGTGGCCTAACTAAAAATTCTGCCCTCCCTCATTCCCCTATATCTACCCTAGACTGAAAGCAGAAAATGGGTCTCGGTTTCTACTGGACCTCCTTCCACAGGTTTGTCCTGAATAAACCTGCATTACTGTTGAGCCACCTCCCCTCTCTATTTCCTTCATTGGGTTCTTTCCTTACAACCAGACCATAGGACTTACGTTCTTTCCCCAAAATTATTTCTAAGTCAGTGGTGCATATTAAGATATCTGATGTGTCTTTGAATCCAGGGAATCCAAGGAGTAGTTAAATGGTACTTACAGTCCAATTCCAACCCCACATTCCTGTCCTGGAGACAGGAATAGAGAGACAGTATAGTGTGGTAGCAAAATGCATAGACAGTGGCCTGTCACTGCCTGTGTTTTAGTCACAGCTGTACCACTTTAAGCTGAGTAAGCTTGGGTGAGTTTTTAAATCCCTCTGATCCTCAGTTGCCTGCAAAATGAGGATGATCCCAACATTTCGTACCTCACAGAGCTGCTGTGAGGATAAGAAGAGCTAATGCTTGTGAAGTCCCTTGGACACAGCCTGTACTCACAAAACAGGGAGCATTTTCATTTCATTCAACTTCCTGGTATGCTCAGGTGAAGGGCCTTCCCTGCAGCCTTCAGTCAAAGGGGCAGTCTAATTGGAAGTCTGGTGTCTTTGGTGAGTGGCACCTGTCAGTCATTTCAGGTTTTACAGCTTCCTGGGTGCTTTACAGTGCACAAGGGAGTGTAATGCGGTCACTAGAAAGGCCACTGCTTGCCTGGAGAGTGCTGCTACCACATACTGGGCACAAACTCCTTCCATTTGCTCACTTAGATTCAAAAACAACTCCTTTAGATTTTTGCTTCACACCATCCAACTGATGTGAGTACTTCAAACCTGACATAGATGTGTGAGAAGCCCCAAAAGACTTTGTCAGCAAAAGCAAATATTCAAGCAAACAAAAGGCAGGCACTTCCATCTAGAAGCAAGAGATGGCCACATGCCAAGAAGAAACTGGAAAGAGAAGTTTTAATTGTGGAAGTGACCATGAATTAAGGAGTGTAGTGGATGGTGGGACTGGGCTTGTGCTCATCAGGCAAATTCCCTAGGTCTTAAATGCAAGCTTATTTCCTCTGGCTTTATTCTCCATAGAAAAGAAGACAAGATTTTTATCATCCCCTGGGTAAAATCACTTTGGTTGGATTATTATCATGGAAACAGTGAATTTTGAAAAGGAAATTATTAAAAATGTGGTCAAGAAGAGAGAGAAAACACTGTCAGATGACCTAAGTGGTAGACGACGATCTCGGTGGAGGAAGGGGAGTAGAATTCAAGGTTGCACTGTTGCTGCATTTTCTTTTATTGGGGACATCTTGAAATTGACGTGTGCAATATGGTAAACAAGTACAAAGTTGGCAACTAGCTTCCTGGGACTCATTCATGACAATATACTACAAATGCCAGTTAGGCTGTGCCTCTCCAGTACCTATTTTCACTTTGACCTGTTCGTCCAGGAGTGTGGGTGGATTTTTGCCTGGAATCTTTCAGATTCTCCCCTTCAGCATGTGCTCCTGAGGGTAAACACAAGCCACGCTTCACCATCATGCCCTTGTCCCTAGCAGAAACTCACAACTTTTCCCATTGTAAGCACACTCCTTCAACCAGCTAACCAATTCATTGATAGCAGTGTTCTTCTTACTAGCCCGGGGCACGATTTCTTTCTATATGTAATAGCCAAACTCTGGGCTCTCATCCCAGTATTTAGTAAGATTTTGCTTTGGCTCCAAGTTGCTCAAAATGAAATCAGTCATCTGTAAAAAATGGGGTGTCTGCCAAGGCGATCTCTGGGCATGATGCCCACCCAATTCATACTTTACAGAAAATACTGTGGTGCTCATTTGGGCTTCAGATGTTCACAGTCCTGGTTCCCTGAAGAAAGAGTGGGTATAGAAAACACTTGGGGGAAATGTGTGGTTGGGTAGCAAATAATTATAAGTCAGCTGGTGGACGTTTGGTGAACTAAATCTCTAGGTTGGTTGAACATCTTAGAGGCTAAGTCACCACCTCCAATCTTTTCTGGAAGTAGTTTGGGAGGAGATAAATAGTAGATGAATGAGTGGCGGAGACCACGTTTTAACAAACACACCAGAGCAATTAGAAACACTGAGAGCTGTGGAACACCTGTCACACGCAGTGACAAAATCAGGGATAGTATGATAGGTAAGACACAGACTTGGGAGGTATGCTTCCTAGATTTAGATCCTGCCATGCCATTCCATGGCTAGAGAAGTAAATAATCCTTCTTGGGACTCTATGGAGATACTAATAGTAGAGTTAGCTATCCTACAGAGTTATTGTAAGATTAAATGTGTTGTTATATAGAAAGTGACTCAAACAGGGCCAAGCATATACTCAGTGTTCAATGTTATTGTTGCTGAGTTCCAAATGTTTCCAGAGTACTCAACAGACTGACTGCTATGCCCGCTTGGTGAATAGTCATTAATGACAGAATCGATCAAATGTAGGTGAGATGACAGCCACTGTGAGTAAAATTTCCCAGTTTGGGTCATTGATTACTGCCTGCAAAATCTATTGTTGAAGTTGTTTTATGTTCTTATTCTTCTACACACCCACATTTTGAGGGCAGGGGAGAGTGGGGAGTGTTTCCACATGGAAATTAAAGATTGAGATTGCTTATTTCAGGAAAGCAAAAATAAACAATATGGAGGTGCACCTGGGACCGTCCCCACCTACTTCCTAGGCAGCTTCATAGGAAGCTGGCACTGGCCCTTTGAGCAGTACAGGGTCATCTGGGTCTGGTTCTGTCACACACCTACTCTTTTCTGTTCTACCATGTAACAAAGAACCAAGTCACCGTTCTTTGGTTACTGATCACTTTGATGAGTGTAACTCTTCATTTCCTAGTAACCGTTTTCTTCCTCATTACTAAGCCCTACCAACCGAAGGCCTCTGAGCTCTTCCACTCTGACTCAGAACAAGAGGCCCGCATGGCAAGCCTGTCGCCATGAATCAGAGCTTTTCCAGTGTTTGTTGATAGGAAGGGAAGAATGCAGGTATGGCAACCATGATCACAAGATCTATGGCTTTGGAAACCTCTGAAACCAATTTCTAGTCACTCGTCATCTGAAGATTGTTCCTGAGGGGTAAAGCACCTTGATGTGAAGGTGGAAATGATGACACAGAGGCTGTAAAGGGCTCCATGTGTACCCCCCTCATCCTTTACCCCATGGGATCTTGGCTCACATTTTACTTCACCCTTCTGGATGGGGTAGAAAGGATTTGACACTGAATTCACATTAAGGCATGGACAGTGCAAGTACCATCCCTTTACATGGCACGTACAGTTGAGAATCCCAGATAGGGTAAGAAATATCTAATCATGGCTGCCCAAGCCTAATGACCTCTAGTTCTCAAACCATAAGAGGAGATGAGTTATTTTACATGAGACCTTTCTTAACAATTCCAACTAAGCCATCTTCCCGATCCAGGTTATTCTCTAACCAACTATTTCATTTCATTTTCTTCATAATCCATATTACTATCTGAAATCATCTCTTTAATTTATGTATTTGATGATTGTTTATCTACTCCTTCAAGAATATAACATGTATGCAAAAAGGGACTTGGTTTGTTCACTAGAACAGTGTCTGGTACATAAAAGGTGCTCAATACATCTTTATGGAGTTACAGGATAATGAACTGAAATCCCTTTTAAGCAAATTCTCCAGAAAATAAATCACTCACACTTCTGTAGCCTTTGACAATTAAGACCTCATATATTCTGTAAGGGGAAACAAGACTGCCTTTCATTCTCCCTGTATGCTAAGTAGCATCAGGCTGGTGCAATGAGACGGAGCATGGGTTACTTAGTTGCCATCACTCAAAGGACTTTCAGTGAGAGGTAAGCGGAGGAGGCCAAGAGTCAGGGATGCTCTTCTGGGTATGTACACATTGGTTTGGCACCAGAAGAGAACAATTCACTTCTAACACAAATGAAATGTTGAAGAGGAGTTTAAAAGATGAAGATAACAGGTCTCCACATGACAACCCCATAGCTTTGAAAGTTCAAAGGTTTCCACTTTGTTAGATGTACATCTTCTAATGATCCCCCGCTCTCCCTGCTTTTGCCTACAATAACCCTCAAAACAGCAATAAGGCCTGTAGGCGGCAATTATTATTAGACCCATGTACAGGTGGAGAAAGTGAGGCAGAGCCAAGGCAGGGTGAGGTGAATCAACAAAGTGCCTTACAGTGTACTCCATTCAAGCTACTAGTCTACTGCCTATTTAAGCAAGGCACAATCCTTGAGCTATATCAACCGATAGCCCCTGTGATTTCTCCCACTTAGACAGACCTGAGCTTGACTGGCTTAGGGCTTAGAAAGGGTTCTCTGACAGCCTGGAAACTGTGCTTGAGCATGCAGCTGCAAATGAGCAAAGATGGGAAGACCAGAGCCCTTGAGGTGATACCCAGTGCTTAAGAGCGGTGGGTTTCCTGTGTGGAATGAAAGGAATCTGATTGGTCTGTGATCACAACGCTCACCAGGGTCCAAGCAATGTGCCCTCCTACATTGTATCATTGGGTCTTAGAAACCCTTGAGGTTAGAAATATCTTTACCTCCCTCTCACAGGGTGAGGAATCTAAAGCTCACTGACTTGCTCAGGATCACAAGGCTAGTGAGAGGTAGAGCCACTTGGACGTGAATCATCTGGAACCATCCTTAAGCATCTGGCATTCTAGTTCAAGCACTCAATAAATATGGAGTGAATGCATGAACAATGTTCATAACAAAACCATTTGATCTTCAAGAAAAATGTGATCATATTTAGAATCTTCTGCTGTGAGGTAACCTTTAAAAATATTTCAATCTAATGACAGCTGTGATTTTTAAGGTCCCACATGTAAAGGCTGGTTTTCAATTATATAGAAAATAAATTTCTCTGAAAGAGTGTTTCCTTGATGGCTCAGGATACTAGGCTTGTTTGTCCCCACTATCTTTCCTTCATGTGCATTGACTAAGGGGTATTAGCTGAAGCACATAGACTCTGAAGTCAGACCACTGGGGTTCTAATCTTGGCTCTGCAAAACTTGCTCATGCTATAAGATTACACAATTTACTCCATCCCTAGGTACCTTCATTTATTTCAATTGTTACATGGATTAAATGAGTTTTTTTTGCACAGTACCTAAGTCAGAATCTGGCATACAGTAAACACTACACAAGTTATTATGCTCCTTCAAATAAGAAATGATTCTATCATGAAAAACTGGTCCATGGATTGGCCACCAAATAGACAAAGTAAAAGCAATAAGTTGAAGGTTAAGCCTGCAAATTAATATTTCTGCACACTGAGTCTATCTTTTTCCTACGACACTCTTTGTTATTGAACTCCAGGGTACTTAGACTGTGGCCCACCAGAAGCCACACTCTGTGACCACCAAAACCCAGAATTGCCCACCTCTGTCTTCTAGAAACTCCGGGTATGTGACTCAGCACTCACTTTCTAATTCCCCCATAGTATCCTACACCCGAGGCTCACCTAAACCACAATAGTGGGTGACATTGGCTGTGTCTGCTGGGTGGCCCCTCTCACTCCTTCATTCATTATCTCTTCAATTCTCCTAGGCACTCAGTGCCCTTATAATGACCCTGGATGTGCAGAATATCTCGCAAAGAGACATTCCTCAGATTGTGGTTCAGGTCTGCAGACGTTTCCTAATCAGATTCTGATTAAGCAAAAGTTTCTCAAACGGTCTAATCTCATGTTCCCCAAACAAATAAGCCCTCACTTACATTAGCTTCCTAATCTTTGTTAGTGAACAGTTGTTGGGACACATTTGAGACAATTTTGTCACTAACACATGGGTTTTTTCCATCCCCCTCCTGCTGTTCTCCTTCCTCTTGCCAGGATTCCCTGAAGATGTGTCCTCTACTTTGTCAGTCAACCATAGCAAATCCCATTTTACTTAGGATTATCTGAAAAAGAAATCAGTAACATCTCTTCTTATGTTCTCAGTGAGGAAATGTTTGATGCTTTTTTATTTTCTAAGATAATATGTTACTATTTTTTCCCTTAAAGTTAAGAGATTTGGGGGAATCTTGTTTTAGAATGTTCCAAAAAATGAAAAAAAAAAGCATGATTGTCTTTTTTCTTGATTCAGAAAGCACATCTTATCAGTAAAGTGCAATATTGATTCATGTGTATGGTGAGTTTTCATGAAACCTTCATCTGTTCTTATGAAATGTTGAATTCAGCACAAATAAAGATGTATGGTGCAGGAGTTTAGGATGGAATTGATGGAATTTCCTCCCTGACAGCTGAATTCTCTTACTTAACAAAACTTCTCAGTTCACTAAGTAGCCCTATACTTGGGTTTGTTCCTACTCTTCTGCTCTTCTCTCCACTACCACCCATTCTCACCTCCAGCATCAGTCGCTCATCTCCATTCATTATAGAAATGACTATAGACCACATGTGATTGAATTGTGTTCCCCACCCCCAAATTCATTCATTGAAGTCCTAACCCTAATTACTTCAGACTACAACCTTACTTGGAAATAGGGTTGTTGCAGATAAAACTGGTTAAGTTGAGGTTACATTGGAATAGGGTAGGCCCTAAGTGCAATTAATATTATTCTTTTGGGCTAGGTAATGTGATCAGATAGCCAAGTTTGAATGCCCTGTATGTGTGAAGGGGCCAAATGTCCTGTGGAAAATCCTCAATAGGACAGCTAGATTGGACCTAGGGGCCCAGTTGTGTAATCAGATATGAAATTGCTAGTTGTTTTAGCCAATAGTGATGACAATTTATCCTTAAAGCATGGCATTCTGGCCCCAGGAAATTCTTCACTGCAGTTCAGCCAAGGCCCTTGGACAAATGACCTAATCTCGTAGGTCCTCTTTTTCCTTATCTGTAAAATGAATGGACTATAACTTCTTCTCTCTAAGGTAGGGTTTATCAAGGTGGCTCAGCATGGACAATTTGCAGCACAATCATCCCAGATGCACTGGGATGCACTGGGTCAGAATCTCTGATGTCAGAGTCTTAGAATCTGCATTTTGACATACTCCATAGCTCCAAGTTCTCTTTCAACTTAATGTTTTGCATGTCTATGCTCTATTATCCAGTATGCCCTATCCCTATAGCATCTGTTTAGAAATAGAGTCACTTTCTTGCCTGGGCCTCTTGCTACCCTTAGCCTCTTTTTTCACCCTTGGCACAACGGGTGATGTCATGAAGTGCTTTCTAACTATAGAAGCCATATTTCCATTTCCAGCAAAGGATGGTCCACAGCAAGGAGAAAATTTTTAAAAAACCCTTGGTGGGGAATAATTTTGAAAGTACTAGCTTAACATAAACTGTTCATATTGTCTAACTTTTAACTTTCCAGAACCTGTTTGTCCCTCATGAACACAAATGATCAGTAGGTAGCCTCACTAAAATTTTCCTTGAACTAGTTCCTTTGACCAAAAACAAAAAGCAAAACAACAACACAAAAAAACAGAAGGGTAGGTTCACTAAGAATCTGAGTTCTACCAAACATCACATCATTACTTTGCATATCAGTACTTTGGCCTTTCCTGCTAAAGGTATTTCCTTGGCTTTGCAAATAGGAGTTTGAGAAGAGTCCTGGTTCTGAGTGAGATTTCTTGGTAATGTCACAAAATTTCCAACCACAAAGTCAGTCTCGATTTGAGTCACAGCAATTAGAGGAAGACTAATGGCTGTGGACAAAACTACTGAAATATTTTATTGAGGAACCCAGGTAGATAATTCAAGTGGGCAATGTCTTTTTGCAATGGGGAAAAGCAGACTGCCACTCTTTAGCAAGGAGATGCCCAAAAGCTGTTCTTAAAGACAGGAGAAAATATGAGTATTCGAGTACTGCTCTGTCAAGCAGTAGGGAAAAACATTGAAGGATATTTCCCTGACCCCTTCAATGACATGTTTTCACAACCTTTCTATAATTCAGAGCATAAATTGTGATTTTCAGATGTTGTGGCACTTGCCCACATTCTAGTGACTAGGTCGGTGCCTCAGAAAAAGCTGCTGTTTCTATCAATCCAGGATACTATTGATCAATTTCAATAATAAAGTTATAAACGAACATGTTCTTGAGCTCAGTGTAAAAGCACACTACATTGTTACTTAGAAAAGTCATTTTGAACAAAGCTGAGTGTTGGCCCAAGCAGAGGTGCTCTGTTTAGAAGTCAGAATAGCTATTAGCAAACCAAAAGTCACCAAATGTTTAAGTGGCTCTTTTCACTTGAGAATACATTGCTACTGGTAGTTTTATTTCCTGAGGTTTTCAGTCAGTTTATGAAGATTTCCTTGTATAAAGAACATGTTTTCTTTATGGAATCTGGGATACTAAAGAGGGTCCATACTAATAATACAGATTTAAGGGGCAAAGCATTTGGATTGTTAATACTTGTGACAATCAAGAAATTATAGATTTCAAAACTTCCCAGAAATTTACTGGTCTATAAGGAAAACAGGTTGGAGATTTTCCATAGTATGATAAAATGCAGTGAACCTTACCAGGAGTTTAGAGTCTGTATGACACCTTCATCAGCTGAGCCACTTAGTATCAAAAAGATTGTGCTTCTCACCTTAGAATTTGTGTCCTCCAAGATGCTAGATCTTCTCACTTGATTACCATGGAGATGGGGTGTAAACTCACCAGAGCATTCTCCATTGGACCATCCAATCTGATTAAAGGGGTCTGGGGGAGTGTTCCATACACACAGCTCCCACATCGGGACCAATGAAATGCCTCCTGGGCTAGGAGTACAGTATTTAGGGCCCAGTGCAAAAATCTGAGTTCGAGGATGGTAGACTTGGGTCATCCATTTCATCTATATGTACTCCATTGCACAAGGACTGTTTAGACAGTCCTGAACTTCATGCTGCTTGTGTTTTTTGGGATCCAACATAAGAATCTTTGAAGAAATGACTATCTTTGCCAGAAAGAGCACACTTTCTTTGAGGGAATAACCTTGTATTAAACCTCTTAACTCTGTAGCTATTGCAGAGAAATAGGAGGAAAACCACAATCTCACAATGATGCAACACAATTAAAAAGAAACATTCCAATATGTTGCATTTTTAAATGGTGGTTACTAGAATATGGAAAATCACAGAACATGCTTATTAGAAAAGGTAAGTGATGAAAGCAGAATGCAAACATTATATAGATGCTGTAATCATGCCTGTAATTCCAGTGGCTTGGGAGGCTGAAGCAGGAGGATCACAAGTTCAAAGTCAGCCTCAGCAATTTAGTGAGGTCCTAAGCAACTCAGTGAGACCCTGTTTCTAAGTAAAATATAAAAAAAAAAAAAGACTGGGGATGTGGCTCAGTGGTTGAGTGCCCCTGAGTTCAATCCCTGGTATCCCCTCAAAAAATTATATGAGTAGAGTGAAACAGACATTATTTGCTCATGTACATATATGACTGCATGACCACTGTGATCCTACAACATGTATAATCAGAAAAATGAGAGATTACACTCTGTTTATATATGATCTATCAAAATGTATAAATGCATTCTACCATCATGGTCAACATATTAGAACAAATAAAAAAAAATTAAAAATGAAAAAAAATATATGAAGAAAAGGCTATAAGGAAATATGATGATAATGGTTATGCTAGAAAGAATTTGAGTAATTGTATTTCTTTCTCTTGGTTTATTAATAGCATTAACTTACTTCTGTAATTCTTAATAAAGTTAAGTAAAAGAGAGGTTTCTCTGCAGTTATTGTAAAATTAAGTTCTGAGGTCAAAAGCATGAGATGATTTTTCCCCTTACTTAACCCAATCTTCCAGAAACTAAGAATCTCAGTGAGGTGAGCAATTCTTCATACTAAAAAGATTGCCTAGGAGAGGGGCTCACCTTGGCTCTTGACTCTCAGTGACTAGACCCAAAGAAACTCTGAGTCACCCCAGAACAAGACCCAATAGCCTCATTCCCTTCTCTTCCTTTAATCAGGGGCCCCAGTGAAACCCATTTTTTTGTGTGTGCCTGCCAGAGAGCTTTCAGAAAGCTGATCTTCAAGGAAAAGGAACAATGTGTACTTTCAGTTCAGTATGGATGGGCCTGAAATAGGCAAGAGGGGAAAAGAGCATGCTAGGAGCACCTCTCCTTCCTGGGAAAGAAGATGATCTTTGTGGCTAATATTTGCCATTTAGTTTTCCTTGGTCCCCACGGGTAATCAAGTGAATCACTAGATGCACTAAAATATTTTTAGAGGGATTGCTTACCATACTGACAAGAATAACTCAAAAGTACATTTGAATCAATTTTTACAATTGTTCATGGAAATTTGGGAGTGAACATATGGGGCACTATGGAAGCTTAATACCTCATGCTTGTTCTTCAGCTCATTAACTAGCTTTGGAGGCAAGAAACAGTTAAGTACCAGTGTCTGGTGCTACATAATTAAATGCCACATGAATGGAAGAGAATTCCTAGGTTACCAAAACAACTCTGCCAAGTACTCTGCCACCCTCTAGGCTTTGGAGCCCTTTTTATTGATTTATTATGTTTCAGTATTTGATAGTTATGAAAAGTGCTTCTGAGAGTCAGTATTAACATCAACTTATTTGTTTACAAAATCCATTTTGAATTGGGACAAATTTGGAAACAATTCTGTGCTCACAGATAAAACAGGTAATTTGTTCAGAAATAAAGAAGGTATAAAATTATATACTTAATATGATTCCAATGATGCATAAAATACATATTCATTATAGATGTATAAAATATATATATATATATATATTTTTTTTTTTTTTGAGAGAGAGAGAAAGGAAGCGAGCATACAAGCTGGTGAATCTGGAAGGAAATACTCCAAAATGTTATCAGTGATTATCTTTGGGTTGTGGGTACTCTTTGTTTCCTTCTTTATATTTTTCTGCATTTTAAAGTTTCCCACAATGAGCACTTATCGCTTTTCTCATCAGAAAACCAGAACTCCATTGGGCATTGGTTGGTGAGGCATTCTCAGATGTACAGATCTCTGTAAAATAGGTTTAAGAACAATTTGAGAGAAATCTTGGGGTAATTGAAAATGAATTCTTAACAGAATTCTGGCCTTGTAAACTTTTTTTCCACTGAGATTCAGAAAGCAGCCACACCCTCCTGCACACTTACTTTTAGATTTTAGTACGCTGACAGATCACCCAAAGCCCGAGCAATCCAAGATCACCCAAGTTCTGAGGGCCCACTTGATGGTGTGAAAGCTACAGAAGTCTCTGTCGTGGACCAAATGCCCATTAGTTACAGGAGAAATTTGGACTTTATCAAACTATTTTCTCACCAGTATCTCCTACTGTGGTAAGAGCTGCAGATGTTAAAAACACAAACACAGGCATCAGATGCACTGGGATTTTCATCTTCTTTCTACTACTTAATAGTTTGGTCAAGTAAATTGATACTTGCCAGCTTTAGTTAAAACTCACAAATTGTAGCTAGGTGCCACCAACATGATAGAGCATCTCAAATTTGTCACTCAGACTGGCCTTAATATTAAGCAGCCAAATAGTGTTAGTCCCATCTTATTTCCTTCCCATTGCTAACCCATATTCTGAAGTACTGAGATATTGGCAGATGTCAAACAGGAGAGACAAAAACAGTAAGACAAGGGGTTGAGTGGAGAAAGAAGGTTATCATTGTGGGGTACTCTTCTCCAGTCATCCACAAAAAAGCACAGATTTCTTGTATATAAGGCATTCTAATTGCCTCCATTATGCCTGGGTTTTTGTTCACTCACCTATAATCAAAATTGAGTGGGAGGCATGGGGAGGAGATAGAATATGGCTGATAAAAGGGACAGAGTTTCTTTTGGTGGTGATAATGGAATTACTGGTGATGGCTGCATGACTTTGTGAATATACTAAAATTATTCAACTCTACACTTTGGATGAATTGTATAATATGGGGATAATATCTTTTTTTTTTTTTTTTTTTACGGTGCTGGGGACTGAACACAGGGCCTTGTACATGCGAGGCAAGCACTCTACCAACTGAGCTATCTCCCCAGCCAGGTGGATGATATCTTGATAAAGGTGTTACAAAATATACTAAGTGGATCCATTGCAGATCCTGGCCCAAACAGAGTCTCAGTTACTGAGAGATGAATGAGGCTGGTGAATGAAAAGACAATAGAGCAATGTACAGTTCAGACCATATAGAACTGGGATACTTCACACACCCCAAGAAAAAAAGAAAAAGAAGAAAGAAACAAAAAATAAAGGGGTAGGGGGGAAAGCCTGGTCAACTCTGAGGTTCTCAGGTTTGGCCTTACACACCATTTCTTCCCCTCCTTTCCCCACTTAGGATGCCCTTGATATCTTGGTAAACACTTGAGATCACATGGAGCCCCTGTGTTTGGAATGCCAGGTGTGAGGTTCCAGGCGCTGACAAGGATCTAGAGCTCACTTGTGGTGGTGATCTGCCAGAGGCAGCAGAGGTCCCAGGTCAATTCTCTGTTGCCCTAGGGTAACTTGACAAGCACAAAAACGGGCATCGGCCTTGATGTTCACCCAAGTGTAACTTCACAGTGTCTCATAGCTTTTTGTGAAGTTATCAGGACTTTTCAACTTTTTAAACATCATGGTAAGTTTTCAGTGAGGCCAAACAGATATGACCACAACTATTTTTCCTTAGTTTTGTCATTTTTTATTTATTCATTTGTTTATCCTGCAAAACAGACATGGCCCCTGCCTTGTGGGATTTATGATCTAGTGTTGCAGGGAGAGATTAGTCAAATGATCACAGTAGTAGGCGGAATTCTAAGATAGTACCCACAGTTACTACCGTCTGGTGTACATGCCTTCCATGATTCTCTCTTGCCTATGGATGGGACCTGTGAATGATAGGATATTGCTTCCACGATTGGGTTACATTATGTGGCAAAGATGAAGGAATTTTGCAGATGTAACTAAAATCCAAAATCTAACTAAGTTATTCAAAAGGGAGGTTATCCTGGGTGAGTCCAACTTAATCACTGAAGGCAACTAAAAGATGACAACTGGGACAAATGCTACAGAAGGGGAATGCACAAGGGTTCACAATGGGGTATTTCAAATTCCAATGACTAACACTTACACTAATATATGTTGTTTCTGAGGTGCTATTCTTGCTGCATTACTTAGATCTATAGCCCTAGCTGCAGAGTTCTCCCCATTTTGTACAAAATGAGATGAAGACACAGGGAGTTTAGTAACTTGTCCAATGTTGTGTTCTTGAAGAATGGTGGAGTTGGGATTTGAAGCCATGTAGCATGTTTTTGGTTCTGAGAGGCATGCCACATGAACTAGTCCAGAAAAGCCTCCTACAGAAAATCAGGAAAATGAAAAACTTAGTGTTCTCCATTCAATGCTAATGAGTGTTACACAGGTGAGAAAATAAGGTGATAACAGCATGGGAGTGTTGACTGTTGTGAAATAGCACTTTACATATTTATTATGTAAATAGCACTTTACATATTTATTATTATTATTTAACCTTTACAATACTGAGAAGTACATATTATCATCCCTATTGAAAATATGAGGAAACTGAGGCACAAAGAGAAAGCAAAATACCCAAGCAAATACTGAAATAGAAATTTATCTTAAGAATGAAGAACATTGCTATTCTTCCTTTCCCAAAACATCATAGGAATCAACATTGAATTTTTTTGGCTTTTCACCATTTATCACAATAATGCTTTTTCTTTGTTCTGCTAATTCAATTAGACTCATAAATTTTCTAATATAAAACCATTCTGTCATGGCTTGAATGGGTTCCTCTTGGTGAAGTCTATAGTCCCAGATTCAATTTACTAATATTTCACATGACAAATTTTTAATAAATATGTAAGAAATTGGTAGACAGCTTAATTTTTATGCTCTTTGTCAGATTTTAATATCAATGTTATCCTGGCTTTGGTTTAAGAAAACAAGGGGGGATGTTTTCTTGTTTTTCTCTGTTTTAGAACATTTGGAAAAGTATCAAAATTACCCATCCCTTAAAAATTTGAAACTGTCTCAGCCTGATGGTGTTTAAGAGAGTTGGTTACTTTAAAACATTCCTAATTTATTCCATTGGGGTCTTAAACCACTCCAAGGAATCAAGTGAGGGGCAGAAGACATTCTCATTCTACTCTGTCAAACTGTTTTTTGCTCTTCTCATCACTTACTTACTCATTAATGATAACTGTAAAATGTGAAGGGAATTTTCCCTCTCCCTCTGAAGGTTTGCTGAAATAAATTGACAATAGACAGTTTAACAGGAGAAAAAGCATACAAATATTTTAAGCACACATGTGCACAGGAGTCATAAAATATGAAACTCAAAGAAGGGCCATGTAGTCGAAGCTTAAACATCTTCTTCATAGGAGAAAGGGAGGTAGGGAGGCTGCAAGAAATTTTGGAGGGATAATCAATGATTTGTAAAGGGAATGAATGAGCCAAAAACTCAGATCATAGTTTGAAAATGAATATGGGAGCAAAGGACAGACAACAGCTTGTGACAAAAATCTGTCTGAATGTGATGACATTCCTCAGTATTCCTTCCTGCAATATGAATTTAATCTTCTCTGGTTAATGAAATTTCAGAGAGGGGATTGAAGGTAATTGTGTTCCCTTATGTTGGATCATGCCTTTAGATAGATAAGGGAAGTTCAGAGAAAAACTCTTCCCTTCGGTGGGAGTGTGGGGGAGGGAAGATCAAGGGAATTTGGTTCTCAGGCAACTTCTAAAGCCTTCTATTTTCCTTTAATTCAAAGTGCTCAGCACGTCAAAGACACAGACTTTGAGGTGTTGTTTTCTGAGCGCCAAGTAAATCTCCCTTACTTTCTTCTTATCCAAAACTGGATTATTTATACAATAGCACTGACTTTTCCTCAGGCCACAACTGTGTGCATGAGATACTTGATATACTTTCAGTACAACTGGATACCTGGTATAGATTCATTGCATATGCAGGCAACATATGAGTTAAAAATGTTCTGGACTTCCTGAAGTTGACCTTCATTTCTTCTTTTCTTTTTCCTCTATTGAATCATATCCCCTGCCAGGGCTACTGACCTTGTAAGTAGGGGGAGAGTGGAAAACTATCAAAAACCTTTATTAGAAATTAGATTTTCCCTGTCTGGCCCCCTCCCACCCAGAAAAAGCCTACTGTTCTTCCGGGCCATGGTTTGAGCCTGCCATTCTAGAATGTTCCATAATGCAACTATTACTTTCCTGCAGAGATCATAAAATGTAGATTTTGGCTTTCCGGTCTTGCTTAAAGATCTTGATTTCAGTGAAATACCAATCCTGAAGCTACTTTGAAAAGTGTCACATACTGTCCCCAGCCTCGGTTTAGGAATAACTTGTGCAAAAGCCACAATTGCTCTTCTTCACAAAACCTCTACTGTGGTTTTCACACATCACTGCTAACTTGAGCACAGTCTCTCCTCCTTCTTAAAGGAGTAAGAGAAAGTATTAGTACTAAGTCAGCTTTGTTCACATTTCCGGTTTCAGAGGAGCTAACTCTGAAAATGCAGTAATTTTCATTGTTCACTAACTGTGAGGGATGCTCCCAAATGCCATACTACCAATGGAAAATTTTTAGGTGTCCTAAGTGGAAAATGGTGATTCTGCTCTGAGATGGAAGTAGATTTTGAGTTTTTTTTTTTTTTTTGTTAAGACATTAAAAATAGGGGCATTGATAATTGACAAAATGCATTAATTTTTGAGTTCAGCTACATGAATGAAATCCTAGACTAGCATTTTGTACCTAGTGCTTACTGGTCTCATGAAGCCTAGAAGGTTGGGAACAGAAGTATACAATGCTGAAAAAGAAGAAAAATACCCTCTTGACTCCCCTCCTATGTAGCTCAAAGGTATTGGAAGATTTCCCTGACCAGAATATACATGACTCTACCTGGATGCAGAAATGCATGACCTCCCCAAATATCTTGTTATCAAAACTGTACACCTCTCCTCGAATTGCAAATTAGCCCAAAATGGTCCCTAATTAAGACAGTGGTGCCTTTTAAAGGCAACTTTCTTACCTACAATTAGTTGACCCTTAATCCTCCTTAAATTTCCTCTTTCTGTCTTGGAATGTGTGGAAAAGGCCAGAAGAGGAGAGGGTTGTTGAATCCTGAAGCTTCCCAGGTCTCGGGGCTCTGCTTCCTGACCCCCAGTCTTCAGAGGTTTCCTGCCCTCTGTCACTTTCTGGAATTCCCCCGCTTCCCCCCACCACTGGTCCTGTCAGCAATAAGAGTAACCGCACATAACTGTCCCAGGCAGGGGAGGGTAGCTTTAATGCTTCCTGGAAATTTACTCCCCAGGCAGCTTTCCCAGGAGGACTTGCATTAGGAGGTGTGTCAGTCCCTCCACACAAAAGCCTGTCCTCTGAGAGACCTCGACACAGCTTTGTGGGAAGTTGTCACTTGTATGGGGAAAACAGAGGGTAATCCTCAGGACAGGATGTGAGAACTGGGGGTTGGGCTACGACTTCAGCAGAGCACAGGTGTAAGGACAGGACTCTTTTGCTTGCCTTGCTTAACTTTTTAATTTTTTTTGTATTAGGGACTGAACCCAGGGGTGCTTAACCACTGAGCCACATCCCAAGCCCTTTTTATTATTTATTTAGAGACAGGGTATCATTAAATCGCTTAGGGCCTCACTCAGCTTTTGAGGCTGGTTTGGAACTCAAGATCCTCCTGCCTCAGCTTCCCAAGCTGCTGGGATTACAGGTGTGCAGCACCATGCCTGGTCTCACTTAACTTTTCTTTTCACCCATGTTTCAAAGTCAAAGGGTCACACTTATTTCAACAAGGTTTCCCTTCCTACCTTGAGTTTTGGACATTTTCTGCACACCTCTTGTTCTTTTCCTAACTGTTCCATCCATCTCTCCCACCACCTTGTCCCTCCATCTCTCTGTCTCTCTGAATATTTTTTGATGTCTCAGAACCAAATTTTCTGTGAGTGACAAGCCCACACATCTACAGAGACTGCCCCCCCCTTTGCCCCTAGATCCTTTCGCTGGGTGACATTATTGTTGGACAAGGAGCCCTTTCCAGTCCCAACTTCAACCACACAGTTAGAAGCCTCCTTGTAAGTGATGTAAGAGGCCAGCTTTAGGAATTTGCTATCTCTTATCTGAAGTAAAGACCAGGCCATGGAAGGACAGAGATTGAGAAGAAAGTTAGTGGGACCTCCTTGGCAGCCCGGCTTGTCTTCTGCATAGCACAACAGCCTGGCTTGAACAAAAATGTTCCAAGTGCCGTGAAATACTTCTCAGGAGGAGCTTACTTTCATTGATTGTAATTATACATTCATTCAATGAAAATTTACCAATCAACTACTACATTCCAGGCGCCATTCTAAGTACTGAAGGTATAATAGTGAATGAAGCAGATGAAAAGCCCTACCTGTATCTATCTTACATTCTAGAAACTGGTGCCAAACCAAGCACTAAGACCTTGACTTATTCTATGAGACCTTGCGGGGGGAGGGGGGGTTGCTTAACAACTGTCTGAGCCTCAGTTTCCTTATGGTACTGGCAGCAGTCCTGGGAATTCGGAGGTTGCATTGTGTTTCTTGGTTCTTATGTCCTTGCAGGAGAAAATTTCAGGACATGAAATGAAACAGTAAAAATATAACAAAGTTTATTAGGAAAAAATCACTCTCAAAGGGGTGGGGAGAGAGTGGTTTGTCTCTTAGGGGAGAGAGTGACATTGTGCCTTCTTTGTTCCCCAGGTTTATGGGGGTCTTAGGGAACCCTCTAGAGAGTTCCGAACAGGTAAACCCTTTTAATTTTTGACTGACAGTAGAGTAGGATTACATCAGATTTTTTGGGGGGGCATACTGGTACTGGGGATTGAACCCAGGGGCACTTAACCACTGAGCCACATCCCCAGCCCTTTTTATGTTTCATTTAGAGACAGGGTCTCGCTGAGTTGCTTAGGGCCTTGCTCAGTTCATTTATTTTTAGGGGAATAGCTGTGCCACCACAACCTGTGGGGGAAAATTAACATGAATGCAGAAAATGGAGGGGAACATACAGATAACTTTCAATTACCACTCATCAGTAGTTTGGGGACACTCTCAACTTAGTTGTTACAAAAGTGGAACTGTGGAAACATCTTATTTTTTGCCATATTTGTAATAACTATGTATCACAGGGGTCCTTTGAACCCAATAAATATACTTCTATGCCAAAATGTATTTAACTGGTAATCTTACACCTTTGAATATAGACCTTCTTCCTACCAACCATAGTCCCTGTGGTACATCTTGTGCTGAGAGATTACCTTCCACTCAAATCTTATTGTTTAATTGAATCTCTCCACCTCTTTTTGCACCACCGCCTCCCCCAAACAGAAAAAAAATGCTTCCTGCCTCAGATGTTTCCTTAATCATATGCAGACATGGCTGAATGTTCTTTGCTAGGCTGCTGAGTCAGAAGCCTGGACTGGCCAGCTTCAGTTTTGATGAAGTGGCTCAGGAAGGAAGTGTTGGGAGAGATGGTGCACAGTGCAGTCGGTGGGTGGGAGCTAATGCTGCCTAGAAGCCCCAAGCCTTGTGAGAGGCAACCAGCTTCCTGGAAAAGAGCATGGGGCTGGAAGTCAGGAAGCCAAGGCTAGTCTCAGCTCTGCCACTAATCTGCTGCATGACCTTGGTAAGTCATTCCCTTTCTCTGAGCATCAATTTCCCACTTCAGGAAACAATAGGACTGGCCCAGGAGACCCTATGAGAGAACTACAGGTCTCTTGAGTCAGGTTCCAAGAAGTCAATCTCCTTTGACGAAACCTCAGGCAAATTAGGAGCAGAGTGGTCACTGCAGGAACAGCTCATTTCAAAGGTTGTCATGAAGGGGGATTAGAAGGGATCAGAGAGAGGCTGCTCAAGCCTAGGGTCAGAATGAAGAGGGAAACCTGCAGAAGAATAGCAATTGGGAGAGAGAAAGAGATACCAAGCAAGAGAGATAAATTATGGGGGATATGCTAAAGAAGGAAAGTCAAGAAAAAGGATTAGGGTAGTACTAAGTTAGGGAGGCCCCAGGGAGATGCTATGTGGAAGGGTTTCTGGGCATAGGAACTAGGGACCAGCCTACTAGAGTTCTGGAACTTTGGAGAAAATGCATAAGGCAGGCTGAGACTAAAGCAAAGGAGGTTGAAAAATGGACTAGAACCACCTAGACTGTTCTTTAACTTTCAATCATGTCAGGATGAATTTTTTTTTTTTTTTTTTTTTTTTTGGTACTGGGAGGATTAAACCCAGGGGAGCTGTACTACTGACCTACATCCACAGCCCTTTTTAATAATTTTTTAAATTTTGAGACTGACCTTCCTAAGTTGTCAAGGTTTAAACTTGTAGAGGATCACAACTTTACTGCCTTAGCCTCC
Organism: Sciurus vulgaris; assembly: GCF_902686455.1. NCBI lineage: Eukaryota > Metazoa > Chordata > Mammalia > Rodentia > Sciuridae > Sciurus > Sciurus vulgaris. Next base: position 16,969,151 of record NC_136471.1, on the reverse strand, counting down.
CAAAAGCTAGGATTACAGGTGTGAGTCACTGTCAGGATGATTTTTCTCCATATTTTTATTGGTACATTATAACTATACATGATAACCCACAATGATAGGATTTGTTGTTATGTATTCAGACATGCCCATGATATAACAATATAATTTGGTCAATGTTGTTCCCCATTATTTCCCCTTTCCCTTCCCTCTTCCTTTCCCCTGGTCCCTTTTCTCTACACTACAGATCTCCCTTTGATTTTCATGAGATCCTCTCCCTCTATTCTTTTCCTTTTACCTCTCTAGCTTCCATATATGAGAAGAAACACATGAACCTTGACTTTGGGAATCTGGCTTATTTCATTTAACATAATGATCTCTAGTTCCATCCATTTTCCAGCAAATGACATAATTTCATTATTCTTTATGGCCGAATAAAACTCTATTGTGCTTTATATACCACATTTTTCTTTTATCCATTCATCCATTGATGGATACTTAGGCTGGTTCCATAAATTGTCTATTGAGAATTGTGCTACTATGAATATGGGTATACATGCATCACTACAGCATGAGAACTTCAATTTTCTTTTTTGTACCAGGGATCATTCCTCGGGGCACTTTACCACTGATTCACATCCCAAGCCCTTTTTTATATTTCGTTTAGAGACAGGGTCTCACTGAGTTGCTTAGGCTGGCTTTGAACTTGTGATCCTCCTGCCTCAGCCTCCTGAGGCACTTGGATTACAGGCATGCTCCATCAAGCCTAGTACAACTTCAATCTTTTAAGCTAAATTCTAAGGAGTGGTATATGTCAGGATGATTTTTAAAGGAAAATAGGTACCAGTTATATACTTACATAGAGGACATTTGGTCCCTGAGACCCTTAACCCTGGAACAAAAAGAATTTTTTTTTTTTTTTACTTTGGCCTCATATCTTGTACTCCACATTAAGTATCCCCTGGGGTGCTGTACAGAGCCCAGAGCAAGGTTTTGGTCTTAAGCACACAGGTTCATGAGGAGAAGGAGTCCCTGATTCCCAGCCTGTATTCTTCCATATGTTATTCCTTGCAACAGGAATGCATTCTTCCCTCCCCACCCAAAAAAATCCCCTTGGAGATTTAATTTTTTTTTGTACCAGGGATTGAACCCAGGGGCACGTAACCAATAAGCTTCATTCCCAGCCTTTTTTTAGTTTTTATTTTGAGATGGGCTCTCACTAAGTTGCCTAGGGCCTCACTAAGTTGCTGAGCCTGGCTTTGAACTTGCAATCCTCCTGCCTCAGCCTCCCAAGCTGTGGAATTACAGGCGTATGCCACCACACTCCACCTGATGTTACTTCTTCCAGGAAGTCTTCCCTGATGCTGTCACCTCTTCTTCCCTCTTGTTTCTCCTCCATACTCTCTATCCCCCTGGCATTCTCTATTGTGGTTCTTACCAGGTAAACTGTGGTCAATTCTCTGCTTTTCTCTCTCCTTAATTAGCAGTCCTTTCTTGTTCACTTTGGATACCCAGACCTATCGGAGAACTTAGTGCTTGCTAAGTGCTGGGAAAATATTTCTTGAAAGGAAATTGACTATTTGGTGTTAGCTACAAGGTTTCTCAGGCAGTCTTGCAATAGGAACCATTGATAGGAGAAACTTTTGGAATTATATAGACAGATGACATGGGGGCAGTGTCTTTCTGCTAAATACACAGCTGATGTTCAAATCATACAGAGGGTGCAACAGCATCCAAGACCCAGTTGACTAGAAATTTATTCTAGAAATGCCCCCCCCCTTTTTTTTTTTTTTTTTTTGGTAGTGGGAATTGAACTCAGGGGCACTCCACCACTGAATCACATTCACTGCCTCATTTTGTATTTTATTTAGAGATAGGGTCTCACTGAGTTGCTTAGCACCTCACTTTTTGTTGAGGCTGGCTTTGAACTGACAATCCTCCTGCCTCAGCCTCCTGAGCTGCTGGGATTATAGGCGTGCACCATTGTACCTGGCTAGAACTCCCTTTGAAGCAGGATTCTCCTGCTGTGTTTAGTGGGGCAGTAGGTGGCAGGTTGTAAGGGGACAGAATTTTGCCTCTAAGATACTGACTTGGGAGTTTTTTCCTTAGAGACAGAGAAAGGAAAATCACATTCTCCCTTAGATTCTAAGTCATTGACCACTTCAAGGATACGCCTCTTCCTCACGTTCCTTCCAGGCATTCCCAGAAGGGCGGTGAGAACATTGATGAACATGTACTGAGTCAGGAATGGAGCAGAGAACCTTATATAAATTTCTCATCTAATACTGAAGACAACTCTATGAAGCAGAAACTGTTAACATCCCTGCCTCATAGACAAATGAACTCTGTGATCTTTGTATTATTTTTAAAATCAGAAAAATTTTACCTTTTCAATAAGTTATTCTTGACAAAGATGTTAAATAATTTGCCTCAGATCCCCAGCAAGCAGAGTAGTCCAGAATGTCTACTAACAAATTCTGGCTATTTCCACTATCCCAATCTGCCTCTTGGAAGGATTGTTATACTCAAAGAATATTACCAAGTCATGTTAATGGTACTATTATTTTCAAGCAATTTTTTATTTAAAACTTGTTTTAGTTGTAGATGGACACAATACCTTTATTTTATTCATTTATTTTCATGTGGTGCTGAGATTCAAACCCAGTGCCTCACACATGCTAGGCCACTGAACCACAACTCCAGCCCCTTCAAGCAATTTTTTAAAAGAATGACTATGTTCCATATTTATAGATCTCACTACCAAAAGGACATACGGATGGCAAATGAGCACATGCAAAGATGTTGACATCATTATCCAAGCAGTAAATGCAAATCAAAACCACAGTGAGACACTACAGACCTATTAGAATGACTAAGGTAAATAATATCAATGATAACAAGTGCTAGTAGCACAAGAAGAAACTGGAACTCTCAGTCAAAATTAATCTTTGAGAATATGGTACATATACACAATGAGTTTTATTCAGTCATAAAAAGAAGAACAAAATTATGGCATTTGTAGGAAAATGGGTGAAACTTGAGAGCATCAATGTTAAGCAAAATCAGTCAGATTCAGAAAGTCATGGATCATAAGTTTTCTCTTATATGTGTTATCTAGAGAGTAAAAAGGATAAAAGGTTGGGGAATCAGAAAAGGGGAATTTCATGAAAGTTAAAGGGATACCAGCAGAGGAGAGGAAAGGATTAGGGGGAAGGAGGAGGGGAGGAAAAGTGAAGGTACTAGGGAATGAAATTGACTAAATTATGTTATGTGTATGTGTGAATATGTAACAATGGATTCCACTATTATTCATAATTATAATGCACCAATTAATTTTTTAAATGAATCTTTGGTGATAGAAGACAGAATAGTGGTCATCTTTGTAAGAAGTAGAGGTGATTAGAAGGAGACAAGGTGATGGACTTCTGAGGTACTAGTAAAGGTCAACAATATGGGTGATGATTACAATGAGTGTGCCTATGAAAATTCATGAAGTTTATGATTTGTGCACTTTTCTGTAAGTAAAAGTTTACTTAAATAAAATGTTTGTCAAAAATAACTTATTACATGGTGGAGCACACCTGTAATTCCAGCGGCTCTGGAGGTTGAGGCAGGAGGATCATGAGTTGAAAGCCAGCGTCAGCAACTTAGTGAGGCCCTAAGAAACTCAGTGAGACCCTGTCTCTAAATAAAATACAGAACTGGGGATGTGGCTCAGTGGTTGAGTGCCCCTGAGTTCAATCCCTGATGCCCCCCCGAAATCTTATCATAAAAGTAAAATATGATCATTGTAAAAATAATGCAAAGAATATAGAAGTCATAGGGGTAAAAGTAAAACTTGCCCCCCATTCCCTGTTTCTACCTCCAAGTAGTAGCCACTGCTATCTGCATTTCTTGTCTAGCTAAGCACATCAATAAATAGAGCCCCTTTTCACAAATTTAGAGTGTAGTCAGAGTACCCATGAGTCAGAAACACAGAGTGGGCCTTTACCAAGAGCATTCACCTTGGAAACCTGGAATGGAGGTAGGCAGCTGGTAGAAATGGAGATTGAGGATTCCAATCATATTGTTGAAACTATTTAACAGAAATCAGACCAACAGTCCAAACATCCCCCTTCCCAGTTGTACTCATCTATGCTGGAGATGATTATCACCAATTCCTCCTACCTTGCTTCTTCTGAGTCTTTGGATTATAATCAACTAGAAGCCTTCTGCAGAATGAAAAAGGAGTGGAAGATTCCAGGCTAGAAAAGCCATGGACAGCAGGTGAACACTGAATGTTGGAATTGTCAGTGGGATGCTGTAAATCAGGATGCAAAGTTACAACAAGTGTCTCTTCTAGAAATCCTTCTCTAATTATCCCCTCTATTCTACCCTCCTGTCTAGGTAGGCAGTCCTACTCAATGTTATCACAGCTTGTGTATTCACCACTGCTGTGGCACTTTTCACATTGTTTGTCTGTCTGTTCATGTATTGGTCAGCTTCTCTGACCGGGCAGCTCCTGCCAAGACAGAGACTATTTTTCTTTCTTTCTTTTATTTATCTATTAATTTTTTTGTATTCCCAGGGTCCAGTTCAGCACTTGGTCCACAGTCAGGGAATGTGGATTTGAAAGAATAAACTCATTCAAAGAAATGTTTCCTGAAACTTCTTTTTAGTAATCTAACCAACCAATGAAGCATCATGGATGGAGCTACCAAACATCACATCATCTTTGGCTTTCTGGTGCAGACCCACATGAAGACTCTCATATGGTGCAGATGAAATTCTTTTATTTTTTATTTTTTATTTTTTTATTAAAAATAATAAATTTACATAGGGCAAAGTTGTTTGATTCATTCTGTTATTTTTTCCCTCCCCTCCACCCCTCCCACCCCTCTTTTCCCTCTATACAGTCCTTCCTTCCTACATTCTTGCCACCCTCCTTATCCCTAACCCTAAACCTAACACTAACCCTAACACTAACCCCTCCAACCCCCCATTATATGTCCTCATCAGCTTATCAGCGAGATCATTCGTCCTTTAGTTTTTTGAGATTGGCTTATCTCACTTAGCATGATATCCTCCAATTTCATCCATTTGCCTGCAAATGCCATAATTTTATCATTCTTCATGGCGGAGTAATATTCCATTGTATATATATGCCACAGTTTCTTTATCCATTCATCAATTGAAGGACATCTAGGTTGGTTCCACAATCTGGCTATGGTGAATTGAGCAGCTATGAACATTGATGTGGCTGTATCTCTGTAGTATGCTGATTTTAAGTCCTTTGGGTATAGGCCAAGGAGTGGAATAGCTGGGTCAAATGGTGGTTCCATTCCACGCTTTCTGAGGAATCTCCATACTGCTTTCCAGAGTGGTTGCACTAATTTGCAACCCCACTAGCAATGTATGAGTGTACCTTTTCCCCACATCCTCTCCAACACCTATTGTTGCTTGTGTTCTTCATAATCGCCATTCTAATCGGGGTGAGATGAAATCTTAGGGTAGTTTTGATTTGCATTTCTCTTATTACTACAGATGTTGAACATTTTTTCATATATCTGTTGATTGCTTGTCTATCTTCTTCTGTGAAGTGTCTGTTCATTTCCTTATCCCATTTGTTGATTGGATTATTTGTATTCTTGGTGTAGAATTTTTTGAGTTCTTTATAGATTCTGGAAATTAGCGCTCTATCTGAAGTATGAGTAGCAAAGATATTCTCCCACTCTGTAGGCTCTCTCTTCACATTACTGATAGTTTCCTTTGCTGAGAGAAAGCTTTTTAGTTTGAATCTATCCCAGTTGTTGATTTTTGCTTTTATTTCTTGTGCTATGGGAGTCCTGTTAAGGAAGTCTGATCCTAAGCCAACAAGTTGAAGGTTTGGACCTACTTTTTCTTCTATAAGATGCAGGGTCTCTGGTCTGATTCTGAGGTCCTTGATCCATTTTGAGTTGAGTTTTGTGCAGGGTGAGAGATATGGGTTTAATTTCATTCTGTTGCATATGGATTTCCAATTCTCCCAGCACCATTTGTTGAAGAGGTTATCTTTTCTCCATTGCATATTTTTGGCTCCTTTGTCTAGTATGAGAAAATTGTATTTATTTGGGTTTTTGTCCATGTCCTCTATTCTGTACCATTGATCTACCTGTCTATTTTGGTACCAATACCATGCCATTTTTGTTACTATTGCTTTGTAATAGAGTTGAAGATCTGGTATTGCGATACCCCTGCTTCGCTCTTTCTACTGAGGATTGCTTTTGCTATTCTGGGTTTCTTGTTCTTCCAGATGAATTTCACAATTGCTGTCTCTATTTCTGTAAGGTACATCATTGGGATTTTAATTGGAATTGCATTGAATCTGTATAGCACTTTAGGTAGTATGGCCATTTTGACAATATTAATTCTGCCTATCCAAAAACATGGAAGATCTTTCCATCTTCTAAGGTGTTCTTTAATTTCTTTCTTTAGTGTTGTATAGTTCTCATTGTAGAGGTCTTTCACCTCTTTTGTGAGATTGATTCCCAAGTATTTTATTTGTTTTGAGGCTATTGTGAATGGGGTAGTTTTCCTAATTTCTCTTTCTGAAGATTCGTCACTTATGTATAAAAATGCGTTGGATTTATGAGCATTGATCTTGTAACCTGCTACTTTACTGAATTCACTTATGAGTTCTAAGAGTTTTCTGGTGGAATTTCCAGGTTCCTCTAAATATATAATCATGTCATCAGCGAACAGGGATAGTTTGAGTTCTTCTTTTCCAATTCATATCCCTTTAATTTCATTGGTTTGTCTAATTGCTCTGGCTAGAGTCTCAAGAACGATGTTGAATAGAAGTGGTGAAAGAGGGCATCCCTGCCTTGTTCCAGTTTTTAGGGGGAATGCTTTCAATTTTTCACCATTTAGAGTGATATTGGCCATGGGCTTAGCATAGATGGCCTTTACAATGTTAAGGAATGTTCCCACTACCCCAATTTTTTCTAGTGTTTTGAGCATGAAGTGATGCTGTATTTTATCGAATGCTTTTTCTGCATCTATTGAAATAATCATGTGATTCTTAACTTTTAGTCTGTTGATATGGTGAATGACATTTCACACTAACAAAGAGAAAGAGGGAGAAAACTCAAATTACTAAAATTCAGAATGAACAAGGAAATATCACAACAGACATGAGTGAAATACAAAACATAATTAGAAGCTATTTTGAAAACCTATACTCCAACAAAACAGAAAACCTCGAAGACATCAATAAGTTTCTAGAGACATATGAATTACCTAAACTGAACGAGGAGGACACACACAACTTAAATAAATCAATTTCAAGCAATGAAATAGAAGAGGTCATCAAAAGCCTACCAACAAAGAAAAGTCCAGGACTAGATGGGTTCTCAGCCGAGTTCTACAAAACCTTTAAAGAAGAGTTCATTCCAATACTTCTCAAAGTATTCCATGAAATAGAAGAGGAGGGAACTCTCCCAAACTCATTCTATGAAGCCAATATCACCCTGATACCTAAACCAGACAGAGACACATCGAGGAAAGAAAATTTCAGACCAATATCCTTAATGAACATCGGCGCAAAAATTCTCAACAAAATTTTAGCAAATCGCATACAAAAATATATTAAAAAGATAGTGCACCACGATCAAGTGGGTTTTATCCCAGGGATGCAAGGTTGGTTCAGCAGCTGAAATTCTTAAGGCCAGATAGGACTTTTTGTTGGAAGCTTTAAAATGTGATGTCTGACTTTGAAGATGGTGTACAACACTAATCATTTGCTGTGCATTATATAATGGGAAATAATCACTCTTAAATCATCCTCCTTTGACTGTGATGTTTAGGGAACATACTGATTGGTCAATGCTAAAACATATGTGACTTTTAGCTTTCCAGACCACATGAAAATATATGAAAAGAAACATTAAGAAATGAATAAGTACAGGGTTATATATTGCAGCATTTTAATATTGTTTTGTACCATATGATTAGAAACAACCTAAATGTTCACCAATAGGGATTAAATAAATTATAGTCTATCATCCGTACAGTGGAAGTCACTAGTCCCCTGCTGTCCACAGGGAATAGTTTTCAGCACCCCTGATAGATGTCCAATACTGTGAATAGTATTTGTCTTAGTCTATGTTATGTTGCTGTAATAGAATACCTGAGATTGTATAAGTTACAAAGAAAATATTTCTTTTGTCTCATAATTCTAGAAGGTAGCAAGCTCACAACTTCTGTGTTCACTACTGCTGTGGCACTTTTCACTTTTTTTTTTTTTCAAGGACAGACTATTTCAAAAGATAGATGGAACTTTCCATTTATATTCTAATTACCCATTTTAACAATGCTTAATGTTGTCACACACAGTGACATAAAACAGTATACATTGAGGAATGGCTGCACCCTCATGCTGCTTCAACTCATGGCAGAGAGTGGAAGGGCAAGCAGGTACATTTGGAAGAGATAAAACATAATGAATAATCTTGCTTTATGACAACCCATTCTTCCAACTAATACAGTTCTGTGGCGGCATCAACTTACCCACATGAGAAAGGCCTTAATCCATTCATGAGGGTTCCTCATCCATAAGCAAAACACCTCTCACTAGGCCCCACCTCCTAACACTGTGCTTTAAGGAATTAAAGCTCCAACACATGAGTTTGGGAGGATACACTCAAATCAACACAGATACCTATAATACTATACATACATACTTATAATAAAGTCTAAGTGATAAATTAGGCCCAGTTAAAGGCAAACAACTATAACAAATGGTAAAATAGAATAATTATGATATACTATAATAAAAGTTATTTGAAATTTATGAATTATTTATTTCAGGAATGTTCCATTTAATATTTTTAGATTATGTTTGGCTGTGGGTTACTGAGACAATGGAAAGTAAAACCACGGATAAGGGGAGACTACTGCAATATGCAGTTGCAAAAAAGAAAAAAAAATAAGGATTTTGTTGACATGGAATAGTCTCCAAGATATATTGTTAAATAAAAAGTCAAAGATGCAGAATGGTGTATTGTATCCTATATGTAAATGAATATAAAAGAATGTATATTTGCTTAAATGTGCATGAAAGCATACTTGGAAGATGCATAAGAAACCAACACTATCGGATGACAATGGAAGACTGGGAGGAAAAGGTGGGAAGAAGACTGTTTTGTATCCTTTTGTATCCTGAAATAGGATACTATTTTATATCCTTTACAAATTTAACCATGTAAAAGTATTAAATACTCAAAAATAAATGTAAAAATAAAAAGAAGCCACAACAACCATGGGAAACAAGAAAAGGTAACATCAATGTGACATAAAGTTTGAGAAATATCAGGAAGTAAGAAAGTAAATTAATTGGAGCCAGGCATGGTAGTGCATGCCTGTAATCCCAGTGTCTCAGGAGGCTGAGCAGGAGGATCATGAGTTGAAAGCCAGCCTCAGTAACTTAGCAAGGCCTTAAGCAACTGAGTGAGACCATCTCTAAATAAAATATATAAAAAGGGCTGGGATGTGGTTCAGTGTTTAAGCACCCCTTGGTTCAATCTCCAGTACAAAAAGGAAAAAAGAAAAGAAAGAAAGTCAATGAATTGGGCCTAACAGAGGAATAAGAACAGAAGACATTGCAATTGAAGAAATCAGAGGTAAGAATATGTTTTCCCAAAAAGCACCAATCTCAGGGTCAATAAATGGGAAAAGCAGATATAGGCTGGGAGGCAATGAGTATGTTCATCATTAAAGAGCTGCAATAGAAGCAGCTGGGACAGGTGGACTTTTTTCCCCTCCTCTCCCTTTCCCCTGTGGGCCTTTACTAGTGACAGTCAGCTTTTGCTCCCAGCTGAAGTTTTCTGGGGAGTGCTCCAGGGAGGGTGTGGAAACACTGAGACCTCCACAACAACGAGAAGATTCTAAAGCAAAAGAAAACCCAGCAGCAGTCAGGAGTGAAACCCTCAAAAGGGCTCCGCCCCCAGAGAAAAGCCCTCCTTACCTTATCAGTTGTGGGGGTCCCTAGTCTTCCTGCCTCTCTACCCACAAAACCTAAAGGGAAACCTGCTTGTTGACAGGCCCTGCCTACTTTAAACAGAACCCACAGTCAGCCATCCCTTTCTGGAGAGAGGTTTGGAGGAGAAACAGATCAACACAACTGCAGAGGAAACTCATTCCATCTACCCATAATAACCAATATATTTTTTCATTCATAAATGTGACCAGACAATTAAGGATCATCAGACATTTCAGGAAAACTGTCAACACGAAGGCAAAGGACTGAAATAAACAAATGGAATTGACTCCTAAGAAAAAAGAGATATTTCAAAGAATGGAAGAAAATTTAAAATATATTCTGATTTGTATCACCAAAGAGGCTATCCAGTGACATTCTTCCAACTTAGAATGTTTTACAACTTCCCCTTCTATCTCTGAAAAGAAAATTTAGTAATCTGGCAAATATTTACTAATCCCTAACAATGTGTCAGGAGCCAAGGACTCTGATATATGAAGCACAGAAAAGGACACCTTGTCAATGGGGAGGGGACCTTTGACTTCGACATTAATGAATAAGAGAGAAGGGAATCAGCCTGTGGAGAGGGAACAATATGAACAAGCAATGCACATTTCGGGAAATAAAACTTGCTCAATATGCTTGATGTTCAAGGGTAACCATGAATGAGTTATGGATGATAAGGGCAGAAATGTGGGCAGGGATCAGCTCATCTGACATGCTGAGAATTGAGACCTTATCCTCTAGGCAAGAATCTTGCAGATATATTCAGGGAAAGTAGTCTTTGTGAAACCCTTTGTAGAACAACAACAAAAAATTGATATATTTAACTCTTTCTCATATACTGGAAATCATTTTCCTTGCAGAAACTATGACTGTATTGTATGTTATCTATATAAAATCACAACCACAAATATATTTGCACTAAAAACAAGTTGTTAAACTATAATACACTTAAATTTTTTCCCTTGGTACTTGTTTTGTTATAAATCAGTTACTAGCTTCCAGAAAAGCAGTAGTAGAAAGGAACAACAAAGATTCAAGAAAATTCTAAAGCTTCCATTTTCAAAAATAAATTGAAGGAAGACAAGTAGAGTAGAGGAAGGGGAACAGGAGGAGGGAGGATTGTAGGGTGAAGGAGAAATACTGGGGACTGAAGTAGAGTACATTATATTGCATACATGTATGATCATGTTTAAATGAATCCCACTAGTATGTAAAACTATAATGCATAATAAAACATTTTAAAAAGAAAAAACTGAAAAATGAGACAATCCATATCATTAACTTAATTCTTTCTGTGAAACAAGAAAAAGATAGTCAATATTTGATTTTGGTGACAGGCACTTTCATGAATTACATAGATAAGCATTTTTCTGGAAGATATGTTTGAGAATCTTTTCCGATATGTTGGGCAGTGGAAGATTTTTAAATGGGGCCAACATTATGACCAGACCATTCTTTGCTGGGGAGAGATAGGTATGGGAAGTTTGACCCAAAGGGCTTCTGATACAGAATCAAATATCAGAAAATGAAGCTTAAGCTTGGGAACTGAACAGGTAGCCAATTATTGCATCAAGCTAGCAGGTTAGGCAGAAAAAGTATGGGAGATAGAAGAGGCTTCAAGGATTGAAATACATCAGTGCATTCTGTAGCTTTTATTCAAAATGCTTCCTTGGGTCTGAGACAGAGTCTCAGGAAGTCAAATTAGATTACTTCATATGGTTATTTAAAAGATTTAGAATCAACATTCTGCTGGCAGCATGGAAGATAGATGGGGTGGGGCAGAAAATAAATACATGAGGATTGATAGTTTCATAAATTACAAAAGAGAGGATATATGGACCTGGACTAGGATGTTTGCAGGAGTGGGGCTTGGAGAGAAGTGGTGGTAATCAAGAAGCTTTTGGGAGGAAGAAGCCATTAGAATTGGGGAGCAATCTGGGGAAAGAAAGAACAGGGAATCATAAATCACCCAGGTCCCTGGCCTGAGCAATTAGGGTGGTGGGACCTGATTCACCAAAATATGGAAAACTTGAAACAAGAAAGAGTCTGAGTTGGAAATGCAGTGGGAGATGATTTAAGTCTGGGGCGTCCAAAGTGTGAGGTGGCTGCGGAACATCTAAGTAGAGATATTTGGTGGTAGCTATACTTCCAAGACTGTAGTCTTTAAGATCCCTGAGTGGCCCATGACTTGGGCAAGGGAAATATTATTAATTGGGATTTATAAATCCCCAATATTGGAGTAAGAAACAATATTTGACTGTATATAAGTGGAGTACCTTAAATTAGAAGAACTGTCTAAACAGGACATATTATGGAAAGCCTATAAAATATTGGTAAAATCAAGACTAATTATTTCATACCTTATACAAATATGATCATGTTGTACACTTTAAGTACATACAATTTGTATTTCTCAATTACACCTCAATAAAGCTGGGGAAAAAAACAAGGAAAAAAGTGTATTATGGTATAGATATCAAGGGTGGAGTGTATTCAGAAGGATAACAACAGAATAATAGGTCAACAGAATGATAAAGTAGTCACTGAAAATTAATTCTAAAAAGCACTCAACCAAAATGATTATTGAACTAATAACAGTAGTAGCCGTTTCAGTGGTATTTTTGGGTAGAAGTCATACTGAAGAAGGTTGGAGATCACCAAAGAGAGCAGAGAGGTTGGACAACAACTCTTTCTTGAAACTGGTCACGCAAACAAATCCTGGCATTGCATCTTTGTGGTCTCTTTAGTATCCTCTTCCTCTGGGCTTGGCTAAACTAATCTTCACAAGGCCCCTGCAACTCTGATATTCTGTAATTGTATGCAATTGACCCTGAAGGAGGCCTTGAGCCCACTTTGGCTCTGATAATAATTTTCCTTCAGCAGAACTAAAGCCACTTGTCTAAGAACTGAAGCCTCTGACTTGACTGATCAAAGTTCATCACGTGCATTGAAGCTACCTACTTGGCAGAGGTAGTGAAAAGCTAGCTACACAGATCAGGGCCCAGGACAGGATGCTAGGGCGTAGGAGGGGAAGAAAGCAGGTGCTAATTCCACAGAGAGCATGCCTAACAGAATAGTTTTTACGTTTTCTATTTGTCTCTCAAAACAATTGTATAGGAATCACCAAAGCAATTTTATCACTTTCTAGACAAGGTTGGGATGTGGGCTAGGGATTCCCACAACTGCATTTAGTTTGAAGGCAATCTAAGCACAGAAGCCATTCAGGAATATGTAATCGTGCACACCTCAATGATTCAATTCATTGTCACAACTTTAGGTGCTTTTCATGTTTATTGTCCATTTTTAAACCAGTATGTAAAGAGTAGAAAACTAAAACATGAGTACAAAACTTTAGGCTAAATATTTTAAAAAATAGGGATGGGAGTTGTCTATTGCTTAATATGTTTCAAATCTCTTTCATGTACATCTTTTTCCTATCTTCACAACAGCCTATGGAGTAAGCAAAACAGACACCCCATTTGGGTGTGAGGAATCTGAGGTCTAGAGAAGTAGAGTGATGTGCAAAATCCATAGCAATTTGTTAGGGGAGCAAGGAAGAGAACCCAGGTGTCTCAACTGCAGCCTATTTTCATTATCCTGAACCATTACATCAGCATCAGCAATTTAGACATGCAACATAACTAAGTCAAGGTAGTATTTCTGCTTCAATTTCCATCCCAGAGTTTTGGCCTGATTTCCTCAAAGACTACTTAGCTCTGCATTTGGGCAAAGATAATATTTTTCTTGCATTATCTTTTCAGCTAAGTTTTATTTAATAATTGTTAGCACTCTTTTTTTGCTTTATGTAGTCTTGACTTGCAAAGCATCTGGGATTTTATTGAGCTGAAAATAATAAAGAAAGAGTCTTGAGAAGAAATTAGCCAGTGGTACACCAGTAATAAAATCAATCCAGACATTTGTTGACAATTTGTTTCTTTCTTCTTATACCAGTTTCCCACTTTATATTAGTAAGATTGAAATTGAAATGAGTCGATTGCTTGTGGATGAATTTGTCACTTTCCTTGAAACTGGTGAACCCAAAAAGTTAGACAGAGGTAGGAAAATACTGCCATTGTCTGTTAAGAAGTCTATGACATCTCAAGGCAAGAATGAATGTATGGAAGAAGAAACTTGTTTCTTCTTTACTAACAAAAAGGAAAGCCTGGAAGTGAATGATATGGGTATAATTAAAAAAAAAAAAAAACCTTTACGTAACTTTTTAACTAGGAGAGAAGGCTACGAAGCACATTTTCCAGGAAGTGTGGGTTGCAACGATTGTGCGCTCTTAACTAATCCTGAGTAAGGTGGCCACTTTGACAGTCTTCTCATGCTGCCTCTGCCACCTTTTTGGTCAGAAGTTATCATTTCAATTTTAACCCAGCATGATCGAAACATACAGCCAACCTACTCCCCGATCTGTGGCCACCGGACTGCCTGTCAGCATGAAAATTTTTATGTATTTACTTACCATTTTTCTTATCGCCCAGATGATTGGATCGGCACTTTTTGCAGTGTATCTTCATAGAAGGTTGGACAAGGTAAGATGAACCACCACAAACCTTTATTAACTAATTGGGACTCTTATTGATCTGTGGGTTGGTTGGTTTTAATTCTGCCCAAATGATGGACTATCATAGAAACCAAGCTGATTAATAACCTTGTGGCATATTTGTTGTCTATTCAGTCAAATGTCATGTCCTTACCTCTGGTTAAGATGCTGGGATCTGAACTCAGATTACCTAGGTCCAAATCTTGGCTCTGCCCCTACCAACTCTGTGATCATGGGTAAGTTCCTTTTCTATGCCACAGTTTCCACGCCTGAGAAATAGGAATGGAAATGGTACCCATCTCATAGATTACATAGGTCCAACCTTGTGAAGAGCTTAGAATAGTTCTTGGCACATAGTAAGGTCTATGTGGGCATGAGCTACAATTATTTGCTCAAGTTTGATTTAAAAAGTTAATTAATTTTTCTGATGGAAAAAATAATTCTTTTTTCTTCTAAACTTCCATCTAGGGGAGGAGAGAATCAGTTTGATCTGAAATTTCAAAGTGCTTCACATTAGCACAGACATGGAAAAGTTCTTAAATTTGCAGGTTTTTTTTAAAGCAAAAATGGTGTTCTCTGTACAATTTTTCAAATGCCAATTGTAGTTGCAAGCTGCTCAGTTTCCCTCTGAGGTGTTTTACCTTCTTAAATGGTTGCACTTATAGGAACAGAAGAGTAAAATTAGCAGGTCATTTTGCATTCTCGGGAAAAGATAATAACAAGATTTATCCTGTTTCCATGTATTTGTCCACTTATTGGCTATATTTGTCAAGACACCAATCATAGTGTGAATAGGAGAAAATTGATCAATTATCTGGCTGTTTCTAAAAGTCTGGAGGTGGGAACTGTGTCTAGGCAACACCTGGATGACTGCAGTTTCTCAGGGGTCCTTGACTGTCCTCTCTTGGAATGCAGATCTAGAATTAAGGTCACAGACTGCTCTATCACTATAAGGTGAGGTATTGAGGGCTAAAGCACTGTACTACGTAATTCAAATTGTAGATTTCACTGCTGAATGAAAAAAGATGGGTTGTAGGTCTGGTTGCTTGTTTGTTTGTATTTGGTCTGGTGGGTTCTGTCAATCAAATGCCTGGACATAGGCCCAGCTCTTAAAGGGAAAATACTGACCTAGGTAAATTTAATGTACCATAACATTTAGGTGTGCTCTTAGCGACCCCCACAGCTGCTGGTTAACTTAGGTTTTATTTGTTTGTTTTCATGCTGGGAATTGAACCCAGGGGCACTTTACCACGAAGCTGCATCCCCAGTCCTTTCTATTTTTTTTATTTTGAGATGGGGTCTCTCTTAGTTGCCCAGGCTGGCTTCAAACTTGCAATCCTCCTGCCTCAGCCTCCAGAGTGGCTGGGATTACAGGCGTGTGCCACTGAGCCTGGTTTTGGATTTGTTCCGAATCTTAAAAATCTGCTCCTAAAACAAGATAATCATATAGAGTTACTTGATGACTCACGTGAATTCCATACATTTAATTACTAAGACATTGGAAGACAAAATATCTCATTAACTTTGGGAATGAAAGATATTTTTTTAAAAATGCAAATATTTCCTGCAAATATTGAAGTTATGAAGGAAGAAAACATAATTAGAATTCAAGTAAAATGAACTCACATTGCAAATTAACTTCTTTTGAAAGTACTGCTTCATGAACACTAAAGTGAAGTGGGTAAATTAGCCCAGCAGAAAACTATTTTATATATTGTTGGGAAATATGACAATTACAGAATATTGCCACAATGGTACATTGAAAAAATATACACTTTGTGATGAAAGCTCATTAGAATAGCTGTGATTCCACCTAGTTTCAGATAATATGATATCTTAATTGCTGAATTTTGCAGATTTTTAAATGGTGAATTCCAAAAGACAATGATCTGGCATAATAATTTATAATCTTCCCCACTTATGCTTTCTCAACGTCCTCTTGTTGGTACCATGGAACTGAATGTGGAGGCAGACATCGTTAGCTGTATTCTTCTAGTGAATGACATTTCTCATCTCCTTGTTGTTTCAAAACAGATAGAAGATGAAAGGAATCTTCATGAGGATTTTGTATTCATGAAAACGATACAGAGATGCAACAAAGGAGATGGATCCTTATCCTTGCTGAACTGTGAGGAAATCCGAAGTCAATTTGAAGGCTTCGTCAAGGTAAGACACTCAGTTGTTGATAAAAGTCATTGAAAAGTTTTACTACATTTGTTAGGTTGGGAAACTGAAACCTGACAATGTAAAAGTTTGAAGATTTGTTATACACATGTATGCGCATATATACACACATATGTAAAAAACATATACATGCACACATGGGTATGAATGTGTAGGTACTGGAAAAAGTAAAAACGAAGCCAAAATCCTACATTAAAAAAGAAAGTTGGAAATGTGTACATTCCAACTTGATAAAAACAAAAGGGCTCTCTCTGGGGCAAATATAATCATGGACACATTCATGCACACTTAGTAACTCACTTTTGTTGCTGTCACTGAGAAAAATTATGAAGTACACCAAGTTCGCTTTTTGCATTTCTGTATCTCCCCATCCAAACCTTGATATTTTCCCACTGGGGCACCATAGTCTAATCTCCATTTTCCAGGAAATTAATAGCCATTGGGAGCTGCCATGTTGGCAAACCCCAAGAAAACATGTTGCCTGTACCATGAGTAGTAGGGACTCACAATCACAGATAGTCTCTGGTATTTATCCCATGAAGGAATTCCAGGTGCTGTGGTTAAGAGTTGCCAGGAATGGGTAGTAGACATTCTCCGTGACAATCAGACTTCATATCATACCACTTGCTCATGAAGTCAGTCCAGTCAAGCCAATCATGGCCAGAGGCAGAGAAGGTTTGAAACCCTTTAACCCATCATGCTGTTAGCCAGCTTAAAGTCACTAGTGATGTGGCTTACAATGGGTGCCTAAAATAAGAATTTTTAGAATTTTTATATTAATTTGGTCATCACAGACATGACATCAAGTGACTTTTTCAGGAACTCTCTCTGCCCATTTCCCTCTCTGAACACTGAGTCAAGTGCCCTTGGCCCTCAGCTCACTTAGGGGTCATGTCTAGAAGGCAGCACTTCGCATTGAGGACAGCCCTGTGTCAGGTTGGGTGCATACCTGAATAAACCAACAGGAATTAGTTCTCACATGCAGATAATGTGTAATTGAATAAGGGAGTAAGGAACTTCTGAACTTGCTCTTGTCCTCCTGTACTGTCACAAATGTATAATTTAACCCAGTAGTGAAAACTCTAAGAGCTTATTTCTGAGTCACCTACGGGGATTGGAATGTGGCTCACATCTGTAGCTGGCTTTCAGGTTCTCTTCCCTAGGTTTTATGAGAATTTAAAAATATTTAGTTATAGATAGACACAATGCTTATTTATTTATTTATTTATTTATTTTTGTGCAGTTCTGAGAATCGAACCCAATGCCTCACATGTGCAGGGCAAGTGATCTAACGCTGAGCTACTACCCCAGCCCCTACACTAGGGTTTAAATGAAACTTCTAACCCCTTATTTGTAAGACTGGTCAGCTTGGGAAACTATTTGGATCTGTCCAGTTCTTGGAGGTTTCTAGTGAGCAATGTAGGGTATTGGGAGGCATTGTAAATTTAAATGTAAATAAAGCCACATTTAAAACAGTGGTTAATAATCCAAATAGCATAATCCAAGACCGTGCAACCTTGGGCTAATGACTTCACCCCTCTGGGCCTCAGTTTTCTATGTATAACATGAGAAGGCTCAGATTATCTGTAAGGGTACTACCAGCTGTGACAGTCTGTAATTATGTGATTAGCCCTCAGTTCCTTGCAATGGCAGTGAGAGTAGCTTGTTGGTTTTTCCTTCCCTCTCTTATGGAGAGTTTTACAGTTGAACTGCCAATTCCTCATGTCCTTATTTCAGATCAGCAGTGTAAAGCTTCCAAAATCAACTACCAGATAGGTGTAAGGAGAACAGTTCATTTGATCTCTGTGCATATGCTTATGAAAAATGTAATAGCTCCCAGTTTCGTATTCTAAAAAGACAGAAATTTTCAGGCAAGTCAACCAGTGACCTCCTCCTTGCCTGTGACCCAGGAGGCCCCTTGCTTCAAATGTAGAAGGTGTGGAATCCCAGTCAAAGCCATCTGACAAAGTCCTCCAACTGCCCAATCCTCCTCCAAAGGCTGACCCTTTTTCAAATACCAATTCCCCCAAATTTCTCACTCCAAAAATATTTTGGACTTTTTTTAACCCAACAGTCTGTCTACAGAATAACCTCAGATAGGATTTGTGTTTACTCAGCTAATGTTAGTAGGCTTTCTTTCGAGGCCATAATCTGGCTTGTCCAGAGCAACAAGCTTGAATTTTTGGGCTTCAAATCATAGGGCTTAACAGAGTGTTAGAAATGATCAGATCCATTGGGTTGTAATTGCAGCAATTTAGAGAGCTGGTGTGGGAGGATCATAAGTTCCAGGCCAGTCTAACTAACTTAGCAAGACCTTGTCTTAAAACTAAAAATTTGTATAAATTTCTGGGAACAGAGCTCACTGGTAAAGCATTGCCTAGCATGTGCAAGGTCCTGCGTTCAATCCATAATACTGCAAAAAGGGGGGGAAGGAAGGAAGGAAGGAAGAAATAAAGAGGAAAAAAAATCAGTATTTTCTTCACTGTCCCTACTAAGTGATCAGTCTTTATTTTAGCATACCTACTAATGAGGAAATCATTATCACCTGAGTAGCACCATTCTGTCACTTTGGGAGGAAAATGGGATTCAGGGCTCAGGGCTCATGTTAAGGTATGTGAAGGCATCATTCTGAAAAGAAAAATTTCACATTAAAACTTATTACCTATCTCACTCCCTGCTAGAATGTTCTATTCAATGATTATCTGCACACCAATACCTGAGATGGCTTTGATAGAGTCAAAGCATTTTGTTTTCAAATTAAAAGGCAACCTGTCACTGGTGATTAATAACTATTTGCAAATGTTAACAAAGGCAACCTGTCCATACCTACCATACAGAGTTCCCATTAAGAGAGAAATAACTAATCCCAGATTTTTTGAAAATCAACTTTAAAAAGTCTTTCTGTAAAATTGGGAGTGAGAGAATAAAAAAGGTTCTCAGGAGTGCAGCTGGGCGAAAGTTCACGAAAAGCCAAGGCCGGGCGCATGAAAGACAAACTTTGCTGACTTCACATTTTCATCTTGGCCAGGTCCTGACACCAATGCAATCATCTAGCCTAAAAGTATCTCAACCTTGATCATCACACTCTAGTTTTTTAAAAGACACTAAAATAGTCATTTGTTTACTTGTTATCTCGCAAACATTTTCCTGTTGCTGCATTTTCACCATGCCCCATTTCAGCTCAAATGGAAAGTTGAAGGCCTGTGGCCCATGTGAGCGTTTTGAGGCTCAGGTTCCTCTTGGGGCCCTGTGACTTACGCCCTCACATCTGGCAACAGAGCTGAGCCCACAGCAAAACAGTCAACAGGAACAACACAGATTCCTTCTAGGGGAGGGATCCAAAGGGCAGGCCCTTTATGCAATTGATTTCAGGGGCAGGAAGAAGCACAGAACTTTGACTACCAGAGATGTGATGATACTATTATCTTTCCTCTTGTGTTACTAATATAGAATAATGGAACAAATTGAGCCAGGCCTCAATGTGAATGTGTTTCTACTCTTGGTTTAAGGCTTAGACTCTTTGGGTGACCTCTGACTGGCCTGTTAAGCCCCCCAGGCCTTTTGCACAGTCTCTTTAAAATGGCAGAAATAGCATTGATCATCTTTCAGCCAATGTCAATGGCAGTTGCTTTTAGCTACTTAAGTACCTCTAACATTCCTTCAGTTTATAAGTGAAGAGAAATCTGTTAAGTGTTATATCTGCCTTTGAACATAAGCAGCATTAGGAGATGACCTGTTTTCCTAAGTTCTGATTATTCAAAGTAAATACAGGCCATATAAGATGACCACTGAGAGAATCTCTCCAGCCGATAGACAGGAATAACAAAATTAAAAATGTCTGAAGGTCTTTTCATATTCTGGGATTTCTCTCTTAAGATTAAATTTTATTACCTTTTCCTATGAGATTTCAGACCAATTTTATTCTAATTGATATACACCATGCTTTATGTTTAAAAACTATTCCATATACCAGTTCCCAGGGTAGAATCAGCTCTCCATTCAGCATTATTTGTCAATACCTGTCAAAGCCAGGGAGGTCGGGGTCATAGGGAGGGTCAGTATCACAGCCACTGGTCTGGAGAGAGCACTGGAATGGAGATAATAAGGCCTGGATTTTGTTTCCAGATTCTCCCCTGGGGTTTCTGGCCTGTCAACCAATCTGTCAGGGCCATGGGTTCCCAATTGGTATGATAAAATTAATGACAGCATCTTTGTCTATATGATAATTATCACCAGAAACAGACTACAGAGTAATGACAGATGTCAAATGAATGATACTTCTAAAATCCTGTAGCAGAGCTCCTGTCAAAATGACCTTTTGCAATAATTCGTCTTTTAGGACATAATGTTAAACAAAGAGGAAAAGAAGAAAGAAATTGTTGAAATGCAAAAAGGTAAGCTGCTATTTATCAATTTCAATGAATACTTGAAAAGTAAAGGGAAGTTTGAGGCTTATCATATTGAACAACCCAGTGATGAATCAGGAAACTTTTAGCCCTGGAAATAAAACAGAAACACAATTTACAAATGGGTACTTTCTTTGGTTCCTCAGAGTTGGAAGGTTGGTGTGCACATATTTACAGAGAAGTCTATGTTCCTTTAATGATGACTACTAAATATGAAAAAGAATTCCATTATATTCAATTCCTTAATCC
Organism: Sciurus vulgaris; assembly: GCF_902686455.1. Lineage (NCBI taxonomy): Eukaryota > Metazoa > Chordata > Mammalia > Rodentia > Sciuridae > Sciurus > Sciurus vulgaris. The sequence goes on along the minus strand of NC_136471.1, from coordinate 16,947,787 downwards.
AAACAACCACATAGCTTCGTACCACCTTCAGAGGATGAAAGCCATAAATTGGTAAAGGTGACATCCAGCACACAACGATAACAATTTTTTTCATGGGGGACAGTACCAGTGGAGCTTCTAGGATCCAAAAATGGTAGTGTGACAATATTCTAATCTTTGCCCTACGCTTGAAGTCAGAGTATCCTGAACATGCAGGGTCAGGAAGGGACCACAATGGTTCTCAAATCTAGCACAATCCCCAGAATATAAATCTCTTTTTGCTAAAAAAAAAAAGGGGGGGGGGGTTATCAGGTCCATGTTAAAACACACCTAAGGGGCTGGGGATATAGCTCAGTTGGTAGAGTGCTTGTCTTACATGCGCAAGGCCCTGGGTTCAATCCCCTGCACCACAAAAAAAAAAGTGCCTAGGTATGAGGTACCTTCTACCTCATAAGATGGCCTGGTCTATCTTTGAACAGCTCTAATAATTGTAGTAAGATTAATATACCACTCAACAGAAGTCTTTCATCCCCTTGAGTCAAATTTTGTTCCAATAGTCTCCACTCATTGAACCCAGTTCTTCTCTTTGGGGTCATACTAACCAACTGTCCAGATATGGAAGACAGCAAATATGGACCCTGTACTTTCATTGAGATTTTAATTATCTGATTTAAAATGCTCAGTGTCTTCTATTATTCCTCTTAAAACCCTTTCCAAACTTTTTCCTCTCATAGTTACCTCCTTTTCTGGAAACAGCCACTTTTACCTGTTCCTGTTAGACTATAGCACCCCAAAGCAGCACAGTAATACCTAATATGACTTGAGTAACTGAAGCAGGAAAGAGAGGGTATTGTCAGAGACTAGCATATCACAAAGTTGGTGACTATAATGCTATGGCTTGTGCAAATAGAAAACACACAAACAGAGATACAGATGCTATTTTCTGAAGCAAAAAGAGTACTCAGAGCCCTAACCATTGGTCCAGATGCTGAAGGGTCATCTGTTTCACATGAAAGTTTCATCCTCACAATGACAGCAAGATAGGTTCGGTGGTATATGTTGTCTGTTAATTACAGTGAAATTTGAGAAAATGGTTCATGTGGATGTTGCCTCACAGTCTTCAGGAAAATCCTAAACTTAACCATACTGGTCATTAAGGTCACACAGTTTGATGTCAACATTTACAGGGTACCTACAAAGTGCCCAGCACCACACATATCACTAGAGAAAAAAAGAAGAAAATACCAGACAACATCTGCACTTAGGAGACCAGCACATCTAATTAAGGAGCAAGTCTTTTACATGAGAAACAGAGGTATATCCAATAGTTTGGCAGTTGCTTGGCCAAATCAGACTCAATAAGCATCTTACTAGTTAAGTGTGCAGACACAACTTTGGGACCCACTAAGACCCCCCAATGTTTGGGAGTTGTTCCTAGAAGCAAGATTCAAATTAGGCTTAATGAAGACAAGTATTTTTAACCTCTTTAAGTCTGTGTCAACTGGAATTGAGTATCAAACAACTATTAGGAAAATGGGATCAGTGAAAAATTTCTAGTTCAGTTATTAAAATATTGGAAACCAACTTTTCCTTCAGTGGAAAAAAGTTGAGAGCATGACATCATTCTTTTTATATAACATATTTTAGTATAGTCTCTGTTACACATGTGTAGAAACTGGACCATATAGTCCTGTAAGCAGTATTGTATTTCCTTGGTCTGACAGTTTGTTTTTGGTTTCATTTCAGGTGATGAGGATCCACAAATTGCGGCACATGTCGTAAGTGAGGCCAGTAGTAAAACAGCACCTAGTAAGTCCCATAGCATCTGAGTAGCAGCCACCCAAGGGGAAAGCTGGGATATAAAAGCAATGCAGCCTAATGATGAGGCTCCCCTCTTCCTCTGGGGCCCAATTTACAAACCTAGGCATATACCTCTCAAATGCTGTCCTTTGTCTTCAAAGTGAGCTCAAACACACAGATGGGACTTAGAGGGACAAAGGGAGGTGGGAAGCAGTCTCCATGTTCTCATTATGTTCTTGCTCAATGGCTGATTCTAAATGATGAATTACTGGGTGGAGGGACCATTATTCTGACAGCATAGAAGAGATGGCAGGTAGTGACCTCCTGCCTGGGAGCATCCCTCCTCCTAACCCCTGTTCACTATGTGTAAATAGGCCTCAGGGGGTCTTTTCTGTCTTCTGTCAATCCCTGTATGATTAACCTCAGCCTTACTGGGGCCAACCTCAGGGAAATTAAAGGTAAAATCATTCTGTAGAGATCAATAGGTGCCAAGACGTTAGATTTTCCAATGAAGTAACAACAGACGACATACTGTGATCTTTTCAACTCTGAATGATTTTATTTCCATAAATGTTCTGTCATCATTCTAGCCCTTAGATTTGTTTCCCAAATCTGTACCTCACAAAATCTGATGCTAGAGAATGTGTTGCATCTGATAAATGATGGAAACATGTACGCTAGCATAAAATTCCCCATCTACATTGAGGCAAGAGCATCAGAGCAGTCTGAAATTTTCAGCATATTGCTCTGGAATGGAGAGAGAGACAGAGAGGAAGCGCTCACACATATGAGCACACATACAAGAGACAGAAACAGACTGAAAAAAAGCAAAGAAGACACTCTTATTGCTGAGGTAGTTCGGGTTTCTTGGGGGATGTAACACATATATGTTATCATAGATCATGGTATGGAAATAAGAGCATCTCATAGGGAATTTTCGAACAGTGGGATTCAAGAACCATGACCACCACTTGATGAGTGACTAGCTTTAGGCAAGTTCTTTTTATGCAGCAGTTTCCTGCATTATCAACTTGACAGGGTGACTTTGAGTATCAAATCAGCTAATGTGGAAGAAAGTTATGCTGTCAAATTATGCTATACCACTGTAAGGTGCTACTACTTAGCTTACTTCATTGTGATTTAGATTTCAAAAGAGTGACACAAAGTCCCTAATTAATATCAGTTATTCCTACAATATTTAATAATTTCATCAGATACCCCTTTCCCAGAAAATACACTTAATGGAGAACATCACAACTACATTGTTATGCCTATGGAAACCATTCACATAACACCTCTTTTGGATTAAATGACAGCAACAGAAAACCTCCTAAAATCATCTTGTACAGGTCTTTGTCCACCTCTACCTAAATTTTTGCTCTTAGATACATGGAGTTCTGACTCTCCCAAAAGGGTCATGACTGATATTAGTCCTACAATGCCTTACAGGCTCTATCAAGTAGTTCTTCAGGGGATCAAGTGGGAAGACAATAACTTTCCTCCCCCATCCCAGTCTCCAATTTCTTATTCCTACCCAGTTATGCTTCTGCAAACTTGACTTACATCCCACAGCAAGGACTCAAATAAAGAATTAATGATGTGAACATAATGGAATAAAAGATAAAAAAAAAAAAACCTGTCCCTTTTTCTGCATAGTTGCCAAATACAAACATCATATGAGAAGCATCCTTTCTGGAGTGGTTTGAGGGGGCCTCAAAATGTCAGGCATTTCAATATACCTCCCTACTACCTAAGGATGAGTCTTAACAAATAGGTTCTAGTGCCCTGATAGACCTAAGACCAATAAATAGGACTTTTTAAAAATGCTCAAGGAAGCAAATACATCAATACTTTCACTTCTCTTTAACCTCCACCCTGTCAGCCAATCTAGCTGTCTGTGGGAGCTGAGATTTGAAGTTGGGTGCATACACTACTTTGAACCCACTCAACATCTCAGCGGAGAAAATGGCACATGGTTGGTGGGTACTCTGGCTTAGCCACAAGAATACGGGCACTTTTAAGTTAGTGGCACCCACTACAATGGGAGATCAAAACACACATCACAAAATGAACACACAGTTTATTTTCATACTTCCTTGCCTAATTTTAGTCCTTGCTGTGGGAGGCAGGTAGGTTTTGTTACATGATCAGCTAGGAAGAAATGGGGGCTTTTCTCTGTGCTAAGGCTGAGCTAGGTAGGGTGACAGCTCTTTGACTTTGTGAAATTCAAGGCAAGCAAGGTATTCATGTTAATATTAGCAAGGATTTTGTCTGAATAATTTGGTATGCATAATTTCTGACATGGAATTTTGAAATCACTTGTACTTCCTTAAATTCAAGGGCAAATTGGTTTTAAGAACTAAAGAGACAAGGAAACTCACTGTGCTCTGTTACTTTATTTAATCTCCACAAGTATCTGAAATATGTTTTAAAATTAGTCCCATATTGTCAATGAGGTACTGAGACTCAGGGAGATTAAGTGACTTGCCTAAGCTTGAAGAAAGCTAGCACTGAAACTCAGCTCTGATTCTAAAGCTCATGCTAATTTGTTATCCACAACTCCTCCATGACTCTGAGGACAGGAAGGAACTTTGAGAATCCATTTCTACACAAAGCTGTTTCCTGTTAGAATGTAAACCATGCCCTTGCTTCCCCTTACTCAGAATTTTCCTCTCTTTTTTCAGTTCTACAGTGGGCCAAAAAAGGATATTACACCATGAGAAGCAACTTGGTAACTCTTGAAGATGGGAAACAGCTGACTGTTAAAAGAGACGGACTCTATTATGTCTACACCCAAGTCACCTTCTGTTCCAACCGGGAAACTTCAAGTCAAGCTCCATTTATAGTCAGCCTCTGTCTGAGATCCACAAGTGAATCTGAGAGAATCTTACTGAGGGCAGCAAACAGCCACAGTTCCTCCAAGCATTGTGGTCAACAGTCCACTCATTTGGGAGGAGTATTTGAATTGCAAGCAGGTGCTTCAGTGTTTGTCAACGTGACTGATTCAAGCCAAGTGAGCCATGGAACTGGCTTCACATCTTTTGGCTTACTCAAACTCTGAACAGTGCAAACTCCCAGGCTGCAGTCGAGCTGACAGTGGCAGTCTTCATGGCACAGCAAAGCAGTTGCTGTCGAACTGCCTATTTATAACCCTAGGATCCTTCTCATGGAGAAATATTTATTATGCACCCCAAGGCATGTAGGGCTGTAACAAGCAAATTACAGGGTGGGCAATACCCTAACAGACCCTGCTCCATAAGAGTTTATATTCTGAAGCAGCAACCGCACTGACGCAGACACCTAGAGACTCCTGTGAAAAGACAAGGTCATTATGCACAGATAGAAATCTGAGTAAACAGCAGATTATTTCCCAAGTTTAGTTTTGTTTCTTTATGTGCATGTCTTTCAGTGGATAATGCATTTGATTTACCAGTGAAGATACAGAAGGGAAATGGGGAGCCTCAGCTCACATTCATGTGTGGTTGACTCTGGGTCCCTGAGGCCGTGATGGAGGTGGCCAGGTTCTAGAGAGTCCACCACTGGGAGAAGTGAGAAACCCTGCCCTACTACCACCCTAACACTCATTCATTCTCTCTCAATCTCCATCCTTCCATGTCTCTCAGTCTCTTTCTCTCTCTCACACACACCACACGTGTGTGCACATGCGCACACACACACACACACACACACAACACACACACACACAAACACACACAAGTCAGGTTGTTGTTAATCAGCTGTCTTATTTCTACCCTGTCCCTATTTGCAGCACTGAGATGAGAGGGGGCAACAGAGAAATCAGCTCCAAGCCTGCCCTCTCCTCATCATGAAATGACTGTATTTAAAGGAAATCTATTTTATCTCCTTATGGTCTCTTTTATTTCCCGAGTGAATTGTCATTATCTTGTTATTTATTTTTTGAATAATAAAGATCTCTTAACATTATTTTTGTTGTTTAGTACCTAAAACTCTTAGCCAGGTTGTGGGAAGAGAAAGGAAGTATTTGGAGGGGATTTTGCCAACCTTTGTACTACTTTCATAAACTTTGTTCTCAAGTTGGAACACAACAAAATATCTTGGTGATAACATACTCTCCAAAGTCTGCCATTACCTTCAATCCTTTGATGAATGACATGGAGGCCTGTTCAGTGAAAAGTAATCTGGGTCTGGTCTTTATCTCCAGCTTGCATGAAAAGGTTTGAAGGACATTGACATTTTAAAAACTTAATCACAGATAAGCGAAGCTGAAGGGAGGGCTTAAAATGAGAACCAGTAGCCTATCATTTTAACAGCTGTCTAGGTGTTTCCATCTTAGACAAGAGGAAATGGAAACAAGATACTCTTCAGGTTCATTGGTCCCATAGTCATCCACTGAGTCCGATAGAATCATTTCTAGTTGCCGCTAATCAAGGAATTGTTCATGTAAGAAACCCAGAGTGGCATCTACATCTTTGATGGTAGAGTGCTTTGCTCAAGACAAACATCATCTGTCCATCTAAAAAAACATTAATGTAGAAATAAGAAAGAGGAAGAAGCAGGGGTATGATATCCACTCTTGGTACAACCCCTGCTCTTCAACCCTGTGGGTAGCACAACCCTGTTGGACTGGGGGACTCTGAAGAACTTGCAGCGTGAGAACCCAAAACAAGGCTGACATGCCAGACCAACATATGTGGCTTGTACACTTTCTCCAAGGAAAGAATTTTGATATGAACAAGGGTGATGTTTGTTGATTCAGGGACTCATTGTAGATGGGTGCACAGTGCTTTCTTATCCTCCAGGAGCAAAGATCTTTCTACCATGTTAACATTTGCATGGGAGGATTGAAGGAAGTGGGGCATCTGAGAAGACATTGGCTACGATAATCTTACAGGTATAGGCCTTCCTTAGAAAGGCCAGGATTCCAGGCCTAACTGAGGGAAGGATTTGGCCCAGTTGAAAGAGAGGGACACAATAACAGGTCCCAGCTATACCTCCCTTACAGTAGATGAGTGCCCACTTTGGAGAATTGCCATACTTAAGCAACTTGCCTGGATGTAACAGGGTGGTATGGGCAAGAGGCATTGCCTCTTTGATAGGTATGTTAGTCAGTTTTTCATCACTGTGATCAAAAGACCTAAGAAGAACAACTTAGAGAAGGAAAGGTTTATTTTGGACTCATGGTCTCAAAAGTTCATTCCATGGTTGGCTGACACTATTGCTCTGGGTCTGAGATGAGATGGAATATCATAACAGAAGAGCATCGTGGAGAGAGAGAACAGCGAGGAGCCAGAGACAAAATATAATCCTGAAGAACCACACTCCAAATATCATGCTAAGCAAAATAAGCCTATCCTAAAGAACCAAAGGCTGAATGTTTTCTCTGACTTGTGGATGCTAATTCACAATAAGGGTGGGATAGAGGTAATTTGGACTAGACAGAAGGGAATGAAGGGAGGGGTGAGGCTATGTAGGCAAGAAGAATAGTAGAATGAATCAGACATTATTTCCCTATGTGCACATATGATTACATGACCTGTGTAACTCTACATCATGTACAATGAGAAGAATGAGAAGTTATACTCCATTTATATATGATGTGTCAAAATGCATTCTACTGTCATGTATCACTAATTAGAACAAATAGAAAAATGGCTATTAAGAAAACCACATTCCAGGTGATCTATTTCCTCCAGCTACACCCCACTTGCCTATAGCTACGACACAGTACTTCATTCAAATTTTTTTTATTATTATTATTATTTTTTATTTATTTTTTTATTGTAAACAAATGGGATACATGTTGTTTCTCTGTTTGTACATGGCGTCAAGGCATACAATTGTGTAATCATAAATTTACATAGAGTAATGTTGTTTGATTCATTCTGTTATTTTTTCCCTTCCCCCCACCCCTCCCACCCCTCTTTACCCTCTATACAGTACTTCCTTGCTCCATACTTGCCCCCCTCCCTAACCCTAACTCTAACCCTAACACTAACCCTTCCCTCCCCCCCATTATGTGTCATCCTCCACTTATTAGCGATATCATTCGTCCTTTGGCTTTTTGAGATTGGCTTATCTCACTTAGCATGATATTCTCCAATTTCATCCATTTGCTTGCAAATGCCATAATTTTATCATTCCTTATGGCTGAGCAATATTCCATTGTATATATATACCACAGTTTCTTTATCCACTCATCAATTGAAGGGCATCTAGGTTGGTTCCACAGTCTGGCTATTGTGAATTGAGCAGCTATGAACATTGATGTGGCTGTGTCTCTGTAGTATGCTGATTTCAAGTCCTTTGGGTATAGGCCAAGGAGTGGGATAGCTGGGTCAAATGGAGGGTCCATTCCAAGTATTCTAAGGAATCTCCACACTGATTTCCAGAGTGGCTGCACTAATTTGCAGCCCCACCAGCAATGTATGAGTGTACCTTTCTCCCCACATCCTCGCCAACACCTGTTGTTGCTCGTATTCTTGATAATCACCATTCTAATTGGGGTGAGATGGAATCTTACGGTGGTTTTGATTTGCATTTCTCTTATTACTAGAGATGTTGAACATTTTTCCATATGTTTGTTGATTGCTTGTAGATCTTCTTCTGTGAAGTGTCTATTCCTTTCCTTAACCCATTTGTCGACTGGATTATTTGAATTCTTGGAGTAAAGTTTTTTGAGTTCTTTATAGATTCTGGAGATTAGTGCTCTATCTGAAGTATGATTGGCAAAGATATTCTCCCATTCTGTAGGCTCTTTCTTCGCATTGCTGATAGTTTCCTTTGCTAAGAGAAAGCTTTTTAGTTTGAATCTATCCCAGTGGTTGATTCTAGCTTTTATTTCTTGTGCTATGGGAGTCCTGTTAAGGAAGTCTGATCCTAGACCAACAAGGTGAAGATTTGGACCTACTTTTTCTTCTATAATCTGCAGGGTCTCTGGTCTGATTCTGAGGTCCTTAATCCATTTTGAGTTTAGTTTCGTGCATGGTGAGAGATATGGGTTTAGTTTCATTCTGTTGCATATGGATTTCCAATTCTCCCAGCACCATTTGTTGAAGAGGCTATCTTTTCTCCATTGCATATATTTGGCACCTTTGTCTAGATTGAGAAAATTGTATTTATTTGGGTTTGTGTCCGTGTCCTCTATTCTGTACCATTGATCTACCTGTCTATTTTGGTACCAATACCATGCCGTTTTTGTTACTATTGCTTTGTAGTAGAGTTGAAGATCTGGTATTGCAATACCCCCTGTTTCACTCTTCCTGCTAAGGATTGCTTTAGCTATTCTGGGTTTCTTATTCTTCCAGATGAATTTCATAATTGCTTGCTCTATTTCTGTAAGGTACGTCATTGGGATTTTAATTGGAATTGCATTGAATTTGTATAGCACTTTAGGTAGTATGGCCATTTTGACAATATTAATTCTTCCTATCCAAGAACATGGAAGATCTTTCCATCTTCTAAGGTGTTCTTTAATTTCTTTCTTTAGTGTTGTATAGTTCTCATTGTAGAGGTCTTTCACCTCTTTTGTGAGATTGATTCCCAAGTATTTTATTTTTTTCGAGGCTATTGTGAATGGGGTAGTTTTCCTAATTTCTCTTTCTGAAGATTCATCACTTATGTATAAAAATGCGTTGGATTTATGGGCATTGATCTTGTAACCTGCTACTTTACTGAATTCACTTATGAGTTCTAAGAGTTTTCTGGTGGAATTTCCAGGTTCCTCTAAATATATAATCATGTCATCAGCGAACAGGGATAGTTTGAGTTCTTCTTTCCCAATTCGTATCCCTTTAATCTCTTTGGTTTGTCTAATTGCTCTGGCCAGAGTCTCAAGAACGATGTTAAATAGAAGTGGTGAAAGAGGGCATCCCTGCCTGTTCCAGTTTTTAGGGGGAATGCTTTCAGTTGTTCACCATTTAGAATGATATTAGCCATGGGCTTAGCATAAATGGCCTTTACAATGTTAAGGAATGTTCCCACTATCCCTATTTTTTCTAGTGTTTTGAGCATGAAGGGGTGCTGTATTTTATCAAATGCTTTTTCTGCATCTATTGAAATAATCATGTGATTCTTGACTTTAAGTCTATTAATGTGGTGAATTACGTTTATTGATTTCCTGATGTTGAACCAACCTTGCATCCCTGGGATGAAACCAACTTGATCATGGTGCACTACCTTTTTAATATGTTTTTGTATGCGATTTGCTAAAATTTTGTTGAGAATTTTTGCGTCGATGTTCATTAAGGATATTGGTCTGAAATTTTCTTTCCTTGATGAGTCTCTGTCTGGTTTAGGTATCAGGGTGATATTGGCTTCATAGAATGAGTTTGGGAGGGTTCCCTCCTCTTCTATTTTATGGAATACTTTGAGAAGTATTGGAATGAGCTCTTCTTTAAAGGTTTTGTAGAACTCGGCTGAGAACCCATCTGGTCCCGGACTTTTCTTTGTTGGTAGGCTTTTGATGACTTCTTCTATTTCAGTACTTGAAATTGGTCTATTTAAATTGTTTATGTCCTCCTCGTTCAGTTTAGGCAATTCATATGTCTCTAGAAACCTGTTGATGCCTTCAAAATTTTCTATTTTGTTGGAGTATAGATTTTCAAAATAGTTTCTAATTATGTTTTGTATTTCAATCCTGTCTGTTGTGATATTTCCTTGTTCATTCCGAATTTTAGTGATTTGGGTTTTCTCTCGTCTTCTCTTTGTTAGTGTGGCTAAAGGTTTATCAATTTTGTTTATTTTTTCGAAGAACCAACTATTTATTTTGTCAATTTTTTGTATTGTTTCTTTTGTTTCAATTTCATTGATTTCAGCTCTGAGTTTAACTATTTCCTGTCTTCTACTACTTTTGGTGCTGTTCTGTTCTTCTTTTTCTAGGGCTTTGAGTTGTAGTGTTAGGTCGTTTATTTGTTGAGTTTTACTTCTTTTATTAAATGCGCTCCATGAAATAAATTTCCCTCTAAGTACTGCTTTCATAGTGTCCCAGAGATTTTGATATGATGTTTCTTTGTTCTCATTTACCTCTAAGAATTTTTTAATTTCCTTCCTAATATCTTCTGTTATCCATTCATCATATAATAGCATATTGTTTAATCTCCAGATGTTGGAATAGTTTCTGTGTTTTACTCTTTCATTTATTTCTAACTTCATTCCATTATGATCTGATAGAATACATGGTAGTGTCTCTATCTTCTTGTATTTGCTAACATTAGCTTTGTGGCATAATATATGGTCTATTTCAGAGAAGGATCCATGTGCTGCTGAGAAGAAAGTGTATTCGCTCTTGGTTGGATGGTATATTCTATAAATGTCCGTTAAGTCTAAATTATTGATTGTGTTATTGAGATCTATGGTTTCTTTGTTCAATTTGTGTCTGGAAGATCTGTCCAGTGGTGAGAGAGGCGTGTTAAAATCACCTAGTATTATTGTGTTATGGTCTATTTGGTTTCTGAAATTGAGAAGGATTTGTTTGACATACATGGATGAGCCACTGTTTGGGGCATAGATGTTTATGATTGTTATATCTTGCTGATTTATGCTTCCCTTAAGCAGTATGAAATGACCTTCTTTATCCCTTCTGACTAACTTTGGCTTGAAGTCCACATTATCTGAAATGAGGATGGATACTCCAGCTTTTGTGCTGAGTCCATGTGCATGGTATGTTTTTCCCATCCTTTCACCTTTAGTCTATGGGTATCTTTTTCTATGAGGTGAGTCTCTTGCAGGCAACATATTGTTGGATCTTTCTTTTTAATCCAATCTGCCAGTCTATGTCTTTTGATTGGTGAATTCAGGCCATTAACATTCAGGGTTATTATAGAGATATGATTTGGTTTCCCGGTCATTTGGTTCATTTTTTAAATTTTATTTATTTATTTGTTTGACACAACTTGTTTCCTCCTTTATTTGACAATTCCTTTAGGATAATTCCTCCCTTTGCTGATTTGCTTCTTTGTTTTTCATCTCTTCCTCATGGAATATTTTGCTGAGAATGTTCTGTAATGCTGGCTTTCTTTTTGTAAATTCTTTTAGCTTTTGTTTATCATGGAAGGATTTTATTTCATCGTCAAATTTGAAGGTAAGTTTTGCTGGGTATAAGATTCTTGGTTGGCATCCATTTTCTTTCAGGGCTTGAAAAATGTTGTTCCAGGCCCTTCTAGCTTTTAGGGTCTGGATTGAAAAATCTGCTGATATCCGTATTGGTTTCCCCCTGAATGTAATTTGGTTCTTTTCTCTCACAGCCTTTAAAATTCTGTCTTTATTTTGTATGTTCGGTATTTTCATTATAATGTGCCTTGGTGTGGGTCTGTTGTAATTTTGTGTATTTGGAGTCCTATAAGCCTCTTGAACTTGATTTTCCATTTCATTCTTCAGATTTGGGAAATTTTCTGATATTATTTCATTGAATAGGTTGTTCATTCTTTTGGCTTGTTTCTCTAGGCCTTCCTCAATCCCAATAATTCTTAAATTTGGCCTTTTCATGATATCCCATAGTTCTTGTAGATTCTGTTCATGATTTCTTACCATCTTCTCTGTTTGTTCAACTTTGTTTTCAAGGTTAAATATTTTGTCTTCAATGTCTGAGGTTCTGTCTTCCAGGTGTTCTATCCTATTGGATATGCTTTCTATGGAGTTCTTAATTTGGTTTATTGTTTCCTTCATGTCAAGGATTTCTGTTTGGTTTTTTTTCAATATCTCTATCTCTTTATTGAAATGATCTTTTGCTTCCTGTATTTGCTCTTTTAACTGTCGATTGGTGCGATCATTCAATGCTTGCATTTGCTCTTTCATCTCATCATTCAGTGCGTGCATTTGCTCTTTCATCTCATCGTTTGCTTCTCTGATCATTTTAATTATGTACATTCTGAACTCCTCTTCTGTCATGTCTTCTGCCATGCTGTCACTGGGTTTTATTGATGTAACATCTAGATTTGTTTGCAGCATTTTCTTTCCTTGTTTTCTCATATTGTTCAGGTATCAGAGGACCGCTGAGATATTGCAGATTTCCTCTATTGACTTACAATGTCCCTGAAGATTTCTATATATATCCCCCCTTAGCCTTCAGTAGGCTGAAGTCTTGGAGGAAGTTGATAATGCGGTGCTCCACAAGGAAGCTGCCTCTCTAGGAGTGGTGGCCTTCAGGTGAGTTATAATCCCTGCTAGTGGGCAGAGGTGCCTCCACTTGTTGACCAATGGTCATCCAAAGGGGACCTAGGCTGTGGGCTGAGGCAAGGCCTGTTTGGGCCTGAGTCTCTGGTTTTACCGTCCTTGTGGGGAAACCTCACCCAGCAGGGAAGACTCACCCGGTGGGGAGGTGTCGCTGGTCAGTTCCCTTCTAGAGGTTCCCCTCAATTTACAGCTACCACCTGGGCTGGGCTGCCTTCCTCTGCAAAGTTCCCAGGGGCCCGGCCCTACCTCCTGGGCCTGGGAGCCTCACCCTTCGCAGATGACTCTCCCTAGGCTGCCCTTCCTCAGAGAATCTGCCCACAGGCCTGGAACCTTCGCTCCACCCTAAGCCTGTCTCTGTGCGGCTCTTCCACCAAGAAGCCTCCTAGATCCTGGCACCCTGCTCTGCACCTAATCGCCTGGCTATGCGGCCCCTCCTCTGAGCAGCCACCTGGGGCCCTGTACAATTGCTCTGAATCCCAGAGACCCGCCACACGCCTCTTCCTCCAGATAGCCACCCAGTATTCTGGTGCGGTTACTAGGAGTCCAAGAAACTCACTGCGTGCCTCCACCTCCACCAACCACTCGTAGCCCTGGGCAATCAATCACTCCGAGTCGAAGTGACCCTCCCCGTTCCTCCTCCTTCTCCGGATAACCCCCGGGTTGTTCAGGAGCGGTCGCTCTGAGTGGCTCTGAGTCCACGTGACCCGCAGTACAGGTCCTCTGGGCAACCGCCCGGAGCTCTTTTGCAGCCACTCAAGACCAAGCGTCCCACCACGCTTCTCCTCCAGGCAGCCCACCTGTGTTCAGGAGCTGTCACTTTTAAGTCCAAACAACTCACCACTCGCCTTCTCCTCTGAGCAGCCGCCTGGAGCGCTAATGCAGTCACTGCGAGTCCAAACGACCCGCCGCGCTCCTCCTCCTCCTCCTCCTAGTCCTCCGGGCAGGCCCCGGGGTTCAGAAGTGGTCTGAGTCCAAACAGCTCGCCACGCAGCCCCTTCTCTGGCAACCGCCTGTAGCTCTGGTGTAGTCACCCCGAATCCAAGTGGCCGCGCTCCTCTTCCTCCTCCTCGTCCTCAGGGCAGGCCCCGGTGTTCAGAGGCGTCGTTCTGAGTCCAAACAGCTCGCTGCGCAGCTTCTCCTCTGGCAACCGCCTGTAGCTCTGGTGCAGTCACTCCGAATCCAAGCGGCCACGCTCCTCCTCCTCCTCCTCAGGGCAATCCCCGGTGTCCTGAGTCCACACAGCTCTCCTCGCCACTCTTCCCCTGGGCAGCTGCCGGAGCCCCAGTGGTTGCTCCGAGTCCCAGCGCTGTGCCGAGCGGCCTCCTTTACGGCGCTCCCAGCTGTCCGAGTTCACTGCTCCAGCGGGGGGAGGGGCGTCTCGCCGGCAGTTCTACTTCACAAAGTTTCCTTCGTTCCGGGACCACCGTCCCATCAGGGATGCCTCCCCAGGGGGTGAGAGTCACCCGGCTGCTTTGAGTTGGTCCCAAGCGTCTCAATATCTCCTCTTTTGAATCCTGAGTCCTGGAGCAACATGAAATGCAGCCACCCTCTAGGCCGCCATCTTGAAACCCCTCATTCAAATTTTTAATCCATGAATTGATTAATCCACTGATGAGGTTTCACCTCTCATAATCTAATCATTTAACCCCTGACCATGGCTACATGGGATATCATATTTCTAATACATGAGCTTTCTAATACATTTCTAATACATTTCTAATACATGTATTTCTAATACATTTCACTTCATATCTGAACTACAGCAATAGGTTCATCAGAAAGGAATCCATGTCCACCTGGGCAGGTTTTTTTTTTTTTTTTTTTTTTATATACTTTATACTCATGACCTCTTTTGATTTAAACATCACCCTTTGCATTTCACCCTGCTTCCTTCTTCCTTGTGAATCATTATCTTCCAGATTATTTCTACTTATAGTAACAAAGTTGCTAACAATTTAAATTATCAAAAGTAATGCTGTTGATATAAAATACTACATTTCTTAGTCTCCTTTTCTCCCATGGTTTCTACTGCCCTCTAAATGCCATCTCCTGTAGCACCAATCCAGACCTTTTCCCTAAGCTTCAGTCTCACATTGCCAACTGCCTTCAGCCTCTCACACTATTTCCTTAGGAGGTCACCTTGATCCCATCCATCACCCTCTTCTATTTCTGTCCTATGTACTTACCATGAGCCATCTCCCCTGGATTCATGGTTTTAATTACTACCTTCATTCTTCTAATGCAGTACTTTTAGTTTTTGCCTGTCCCCTAGAATTTGTCTCCATCTCCAAATGGTAGGGCCAGGTCCTTAAACCCAATTCATCCAAATGGAACTCTTGATCTTGCCCTCTACTTGATAGGATCCACTTTCAGAGCTGTTTGCTCCAGTGAGTGGCATCTTCCCTTACCCTGTCTAAGCCAGAAATCTGGCTTGACTCTCTCTCTCAATGTCCTCATTCCCCATGTGCACCTCTACCTGCCTATACTCATCAATCCTATTTCTAGACAGTTCTTTTTTTCTCCAGTGGTAGGGATGGAATACAGGGCCTCACCTATGCTAGGCACAGCAAACTACCATCAACTACATCCCTATCTCTTTAGATAGTTTTTTACTTCTTTCTCTCTCTTATGCCACTATTCCAGCTATCATTATTTCTCTTCTGGGACAGTACAACTGCCTCCTAGATTTCTTTCCCCTTCCCATCCATTCTTTATGCACAGCCAGAGTGCTGTGAAACACACTTATGATTTTACCACTCTCCTGATTCTTATTGACCTTAGCATAAAGACAAAAATAATTAACTTATCACATCTTCTGCCCTCACCTCTTAGTCTTTGAAGTTGGAACCTCTAAGCAACTCTACAAATTTTTTCCTTCCATTAGGACCCTGGCATGCTGTTTTCTCTTGTAAGACCCATTTCATTTCCTCACTGCATCCTGCATTTAGCAAGTACTTCATGGCACTTAATGTGGTTGGGGTTTTCCCTACAATGCTGTGAGCTTCTTGAGGACCAAGACCTTATCCTCTTCACCATGGTAACATCATCATCTATCACAACACCCAGCATAGAATTGTCCCTTTGTTGTGTGAAGGAATAAATGAATGAATAAATGCAGGTTCCTATAACCCAAGAGTCCAGGAAATAACTCTCCGTGTTAGTTGAAGCAATTTGTAATATTGTCAAGGCCCTCATTATATAAAAAAATATTTAAATAATAAAAATGTGTCCCTGGTGTAGAAGACAACTTAGAATTCAACTGTGGCTAAAAATAGATAATTTATCTTTATTATAATTTCATTGTAGTCTGAAAAATAGTATATGATGTTTGCTCCTAACTTCACTTGATCACTTTTATAATTGTTCTAATAAATGACAAGGATTTGAGTACATTTCTGACCTACCTGTAATAAGTTATCTAGTTTACTTCCAGTTTTATCAATATGTTACTTCTGTATTCCATCTAAGGGTGAGGTAAGAATGCTTGGAATTGCTAATAATTTTTATTTCTCAATAAACATAAAATGAACAAAATAAAAATATTACTGAGCAAGTTGTCAGTACAGGAGCACCCCACTTACACGGAAACAACACAAACACTTGGGCTTCAGGAGGGAGCACATTTGGTGCCATACCATTGAGACTGAAACCGCTGTGTTGGGACCCATGCTGTCTTAGGCCTCTAAAGCTGTCTGGGGTCCTTTGAGACACAGAAACATGGAACTAATTATAATTTTAGTTATGTTCTTTTTCTTTGCGAACCACATGTCCATTTAACAAAAGAGAAACGTTCATTGTAGTGTGGCATTAAGTCTGGAGCGTGGCAGGGGAGGTCTTAACTGAGGCTCTGCTGTTTACAAAGTAACCATATGCAAGTCATTTTTCCTCCTCTCATCCCTAGTCTCCTCATCTGAAAGCCTTGGACATGTTGACTTTAAGGTAGTACACATGTACAACCTGAAATGGTTGCACCCATGGGTCCAGAGCTCAGGAGAAAATTGAAGACTATAGACATGAAGTCATTGCATTTTTATAAATGAAATAATAGGAGTACTTCAGGAAGAGGCTATAAAATGAAAAAGAATTGCTGGGGATCAGCAATACTCAGGGGACAGGCAAAGGATATGGGTACAGCAAAGGAGACAGAGGGGATGGCCAGAAAGTTTGAATGAAGGGCAAGAAAGTGAGGGATGACAAAAACAAAGGAAGGAGAGCTTATTGAGAAGGCAGGGTCAAATACTCGAGAGGTCAAGATGGTATTCAAAGGAAATCATTGAATTTGGCAATTAAGAGCTCATTGTTATATTCCATGCTTTTGTAATTATGTCAAAATGAATCCAATCATGTATAATTAGAAAGAACCAATAATAAATGAATAAATAAGTAAAGCTCATTGTTGACCTCACAAGGATAGATAGCTGAGGCAGAAGCCTTAACAAGTGTCAAGTGCAGAGGAGGAAATGTGGTAGAAAGAGCATGAGTCCAAGAGGCAGACAGACCAGGAGATAAAATCCTAGTTCCACCATGTGCTAGCATATTGTTCAAAATCTCTGTGCCTCTGTTCATTTTTAAGATGGAAATAACGGTTGTGAAGACATCATGTGGTTGTTGGGAGGCTTACATGAACTTAATTAACATAAAATACTGCACTGTGCATAGCACATGGGAGGTACAATGCTATATCTATTGGACCAGAACAGGAAAGATTAACCACTGAAGGTGTATCACACACAAAAGCTATTAGGTGTCTACCAAAACATGGGGCTATAGAAGTAGGAGTCAAGGGACTTCCAGTTGACTAATGGCTTCAAGTTCATCCCACTGCAGTTGTAATTCAAATGTCATGAAGCTGTTGCTGCTATTACTGCCCACCAATGCTGCCACATAGCCTCTCACCCACAAAGGTTTAGTAGACATACTGGAATGTGGAATACAGGAGTCACAAACATGTCTTTAGAACTGCCTACAGGCCACCATGCTCCAAGAAGATAACTCCTGCCTAATTTAAGCCCTCCAAATCTCATTGACAGAACTTAAAATGTATCAGAATCCTCATTTTATCCAGAAACAGAGCTGTAAGAGATTCTAAGAAATGTACTTTTTGCCTTTATGTTTCCAGAGGGATATATAACAAAGGGGTAGGAATGGATGCTGAATAGCAACAGATCCTACTCAGCTCATCTAACTTGAAGTAGAACAAATGTTTTCTTCTCGACTGCTGACACTAGCCTTTTGACTGTGGTCAAAATAGAGGCTCTCACTGATCAAAAGAGTTCTATAAAATATAAAGATGGATGAAGACAAGACTAAAGATCAAGGGATAAGTTTGAACAGGAAAATGAATGTATCTTTTTCTAATATTGGAAGGAAAATGATGAGGAGAGGCACAAACAGTTTATAGTTTTGGGCCAAAATAGTAGAGGTAGGAAAGTTAAGAAAAGTTCTAATGCATAGGCAGATGATATTTGCTCCCTACTTTACAGAGATAAAGTCCCAATGAGAATGGAGTAGCAAATAATTCTGGCCCCAACCTATACACTATCTATATTCCTTTCCACCACTTCTGAAGGAAATTAAATTAGAATGTCGAAGAGCTATCTACACTCCTATATTCATGCAGCACTCTTCATAGTAGCCAAGTGGTGAAATCAGACTAGGTTTCCATCAACAGATGAATGGATAATGTGATATATATACACAATGGAATACTATTCAGACTTAAAAGGAAGGAAAGTCTGTCATTTGTGACAACATGGATAAACCTGGAGGACATTATGCTATGTGAAATAAGCCAGGTACAGAAAGACAGATATGACATGAACTCACATTTATATGCAATCTAAAAGACTTGAACTCCAAGAATCAATAAATGGGATGACATCCAGTTAAACAGCTTCTGAACAGCAAAAGAAAAAACTAACAGCATAAAGGGGAAGTCTACAGAATGGGAGAAAATCCTTGCCAGCTATCCTTGTGATCAAGGATTAATAACCATAATATATAAAGAACTCAAAAAACTCAACACGAAAAACAAATAACCCAGTCAATAAATCAGCAAAAGAACTAAACAAATTTCTCAAAAAAAAAAAAAAAAAAAAAGAGGTAAGAGGTACACACTCCTTGGTATTTGTCCAAAAGAACTAGTCAGCATACTACAGTGATACACGCATACATGCAGTGGCAGTGCAATTCTCAACAGTGAAGTTGTGGAATCAGCCCAGGTGCTCATCAACAGATGAATAGATAAAGAAAACGTGGTGTATATATACACAATGCAGTTTTACTCAGCCATAAAGAAGAACTAAGTTTTGTCATTTGCAAGTAAATTGATTAAACTATAGAACATCATATTAAGTAAAATAAGCCACACTCTGAAAATCAAGTGTCATGTATTTTCTATCATATGTGGAAGCTAGAAAGAAATAAGGGAGAAAAGGTGATTGTCATGAAAATAGAAGGGAGGTCAGTAGAGGAGAGGACAGGGATTGAGAGGGAGGGAAAAGGGAAGGGAAAGGGGAGGTACTGAGCAATGAAATTTAGCATGTATTTATATAATTATATCACAATGATTCCCACTACTTTGTATAATTATAATGCACCAATAAAAAAGAAGAGGTAGAAATGGCTAATAATTGTATGAAAAAATGTTCAGCTCATCAGGGAAATGCAAATTGAGATTACACTGAAATTCTATCTCATTCCACTAAGAATGGCAGTCACCAAGAACACAAATAACAAAACTGGGCATGGTGGAGTACGCCTGTAATCCCAGTGGCTAGGGAGGCTGAGGCAGGAGGATCACAAGCTCAAAGTCACCCTCAGCAACTTAGTAAGGCCCTAAGCAACTCAGCATGATCCTGCCTCTAAATAAAACATTAAAAAGGGCTGGGGATGTGACTCAGTGGTAAAGTACCCTGGGTTCAATCCCTGGTGCCCTCTCCCCAAAAAGAATACAAATAACAATAAGGTGGCAAGAATGTGGGGGGAAAGGTGGTACTATAAATTAGTATGGCCACTATGGAAATCAGTACAAAAGTTCCTCAAAAAACTAAAACTGGAACTACAATATGATACAGTTATACCATGTCTCAGTGTTAATCCAAAAGAATCAAAGGAGTTTTATTCATACATAAAGAAGAACAAAAGTATGTCATTTGCAAGAAAACAGAAGGAATTGGAGAGCGTTATGTTAAGTGAAATAAGCCAGACTCAGAAAAACAAGAGTCATATGTTTTCTCTCATATGTGGAAGCTAGAGGATAAAAAAAGACAAAAAAAAAAAATCTCTCGTGAAAGTAGAAGGAAACCATGAGAACAGAGGAGGAGAACCAGGAGAAGGAAGAGGAGAAGGCAAGGAGAGGTGTTACACAGGGAAATTGGCCAAATTACATTATTTACATGCTTGAATATGCTGCAATGGAATCCATTATTCTGTACAATTAATATGCACCAATAAAAATTTGGAGTCAAACTCACAGAAGTAGAGAATAGAATGGTGGTTTCCAGAGTCTGGGGCGAGGATGTGGAGATGGTGAAATGTTCATCAAAGTGGACAAAGTTTCAGTTAGGAGAAATAAGTATGTGAGGCCTATTGCAAAACATGGTGACTATAGTCAATGATAATTTATTGTGTATTTCAAAATAGTTAAAAGAGAAAATTTATAAATGTTCTCACCACAAAGGTATGATGACTATTTGAGGTAATGAACATGTTCATTAGCTGATGTGATCTACCACAATATATACATTGATTGAAATATCATACTGTACCCCATAAATATACACAATTATTATTTTTCAATTAAAAATAAAATTAAACTTTGAAAAATTAAAAATGATAAAAAGAAATCTTTCTGCACTCCCTGCAGCAAAAAGAGAAACAAATCACTTATTTTATAAAGCACTGTTTATTCTTATTTATTGAAAATGTCAATTTTAAAAGTTTTTAAAATAAAAACAAGTTAGAAAATTTGTACTTGTGTAAGAAGGGACATGACAGAAGAAAATGAAAGGCCTCTAAAGGCAGCAGTTTAATTACAGAGTAACAGGAATCCATTTATAGAGTATTGTAAACAACACAGCTATGAAGACACTGCTCTCAGGTTAACATGGCTTCATTTCCTTTATATTATTGTTTAGTGTATAAGCGCGGACGGCTCTCTGCACAAGCTTCATTACCCAGAGTACCACGGGCCTCTCATCAGAAGGGCCAAGTCCCCAAAACATGCATATGTACATAACACTTTAAAATAAAGATCTTTCAGTATCTTAAGCAATCAACTAAAATATTTTGTAATCACAAAAATGTTTCCTAGGGATATAGTTTGCACATTTATTGCAAGTTATTAACTAACCAAAGACAGGGAAGATGTGAGCATCTGTGTTGCTATTGTTTTAAATTTTTAGGTGAAAGACGTCATACCTAAACTTCTATGCTTAAAAACAGAACCACCATTCTTAGAAATATTCACTCTTCAACTTCCAAAGATGTCTGTGTGTGATTGGCTGATGTTGGACTGTGGATGCTGTAATTTCTGCTGTGCAGCAGGTAGACAACAGCCCTGTACCGTGAAGCTACGGAACCCTGAGACTCTCAGTGCCAGAAAGAAAAAGGGCTCCTCAGCAAGCTGAGGGTTTCAAGCTTCAAGTTTAATTTTCAACATTTGCAAATTGCACATTTATTAGGAATCCATCAAATGTATTTGTGCAACACAACTTTTATCAACTTATTGGCCTATTGCCTCTCTTTCCAGTGACCTTCCCCATATGTCCAAATGCCCCCAGTCTAGGCGGGAAAGAGGAGTGGGCTGCATTTCTCTGTCCTATAGTCTTAGTAGACATTGAATTGCACTGAATTTGGATGTGCACTGTTCTTCTGTGACTCTTCTAAACCTGGTTTCTCACAATTCTAATTTCTGGGAGACTTACAAAGTTGATGATCTGATTCAATAAGTTGAGTAAATCAGTTCCAAATAATCAGCATCACTAGTAACCAGCAGAGCTACTAGAGGAGCCCTTTCATTCTAGATACACAAACGAGACCAACTTCACATTTTTGCAAATAATGCTTAGAGTCCTACTCAAAAGAGGCCAATGATTATTACAACTTCTCATGGTGTAAATGGGAGAGCAATAAACTGAATGACAGATGTCTATTAGGGTATAATATCTTCTCCATGTAGGTTGTTTGAAAGAATGAGAGGTTGCAGTTTGAATATGCAATGCAGAGTAACCACTCATAGTCTAACTACATTTTTTTAAAAAGTAAGCAAAGCACATACATACTAGTTTACACAGCACTCAGTATGGTTGGCTAAAAGCACTGGAGAAATATAGAACTTACACACTGGGCAGAAGGCTGGGGTGGGGAGGAAACCCTATCATGCACTAGGAAGAGCTGGTCAACTCTGCAGTTGAAGGGGAGGATTACCCAATGTAATTTGCTGCTGGATTTGGTGTTGGCACGAATGTCCAGAGCTTCTGACCCACTGAGTTAAAATGTACACCAGTACAAAAGAAATCAGGGTATACAGTTTTCTTGGTCTTATAGACAACATAGGGCTATAGTTTTCAATGGTGTGACTGAAGGGTGGCATATGACAGTCTAGGAAAGGTCATGTGGATCAATGAGCATGTGACAGTCACCTACTCTACTCATAGCTCAGGAAGCTTCGCCTTCAGTAAATTAGGAACTGAGGGGCTGCTGAGTACAGGAAGTGTAGGGGGAAAGCTAGGTTCACAATTACTACTCCATGGCCAGCTGCTTTGTGAAAACAGTCAACCCAACAAGCACGACCAGAGGGCAATGGCTATTGCAGAGGCACTGCAAAATGAAGGCTATCTGAAGACTGTTGAAGTCATTTGCCTACATTAGCTTTTCTCTTCTTATTGAATGGAGAAGATTCTAGGGCCACTTCTACCACCACCTCCTGCTTTTTCCCATTGGAAACAAAAAACTCAACCAACCAATAATCAAACAACAGCAAACACCCAAACACACACACACACACACACACACACACACACACTCACACACACACATACCTGTGCATGCACACACATACACACAGACACGCACAGACTCAAACACAAAACAGAAGCCATAAAAGTGAGCAAAATGAGTCAAATCATTCAGCCAGACATTGGAAGATGCACCAAAGGCACAATGCCTAGCTGCACAGTGATGGTTATGGAAGAATCGGGGTCTTGCTACTGGATTCAGCTCGAATGCACTCATCTGTTTGCTTCAACAGCCTCCGGACTAGCTTTTCTAGATCCCTTCTTGACTTCAATTCTTCTTCCAGGCACTGCTTCATTCTTTTATTCTCCTACAAAGGGAAAAGATCTGTCAATGACTGAACAGAGGGAGCCCTCCCTAGGCTCCTCCTGCTCATCTTCTTGGCTCCCTTCACCTGTGATTACACTTTCTTTTCTCAACTCTGCTCCCACAGCTTCCAAGTCTAGGCAGCCTCTTGATTATCCCACCTACCTCTGACCAACCTTTTCCATTCCTCTTTCCTGAAATACAAGCATTCTCCAAGGCCTAAACTACGCTGTCCCTCTTTTCATTTAATACTCCTGTCACCTAGTGTCTTCCCTTTCAACCCAAGTGTTTATTAAGGCACCTCCAAAATAACTCTGGTAGTAAACTCATCTTCTGAGCACCAGGTCCACAACCTCAAATGCCAACTTGGTATTTCTACCTTCTTAGGTTTCAAGCACCTCAAACTCACTAGGTCCTAAAGTAAAAATAGTATCTCCCCCATCACCCCAAACCCCCTTCTGTGGTTCTTGATCTCTGTGGAGGGCACTGCCATATCAAACTAGACAGACACCTGGGAAGATGCTTTATCTTTATTCCATGGTTTTTCTTAATCCCAGCATTGTGTCATCATATCCCATAGGTTCAAACTCCACAATACGCCTTCCTATACATCTGCTCTCCTCCTCTACTGCCTCAGTGGCCTGCCTCAGTTCAGGACCTCATCCTGTCTCATCCTGACACCATCAGAACCTCCTAAGTGGCCTTTCAGTCCCTTGTCTCTTCCCCTCTCATCCATTCTGCCCCTGGTCAGTAGGAGATTCAGTCTTGCATACAGGCAGAGGGTACATCATGGAACAGTGGTTCATATCTCCAGAGGGATCCACAAGCCACGATTGATGGTTCTGTTTACACTTACATACTGTTGTGATTTCAATAAGAGGTATCCCTGACAAGCTCCTGGGTTAATGCAGGAATGGTCAGAGGCAAAATAGATTATGAGAGCTGAAACCTAATTAGTGGATTAATCCATCCATATTATGGATTAATAATTTTAATGGACTAACAGGATAGTAACTGCAGGCAGGTAGGATAAGGCTAAAGGAGCTAGGTCACTGGGCGTGTGCCTTTGGGGTTTACATTTTGGCTCCTCAGTCTTTCTCCCTGCTTCCTAGCTGCTATGAGCTGAGCAGCTTTCCTCCACTAGGCCCTTCCACCATGATGTTTGGCTTCACTTGGGCCCAAGCAATGGACTTGGCTGATCATAGACTGAGACCTCTAAAACCACGAGCTCCAAATAAACCTCCTTTAAGTTGTTCTTGTCAGGCATTTTGGTCACAGCAATGAAAAGCTGATTAACACACACACACACACACACACACATGATCGATATGCCTTTTCTTGGGCTCTTTTACAGATATCAAAACAAAAAAGTCATAACTAAGTTCAGAACCCTATTTCAAACTGATAAATAGGAATATAAGTAAGACCCAGAAATCCAAACTCAAGGCCTCATGGCAAAATCAATAAAACCCACCCTGATGACACAAGGAAAATAAAAATTCCCCTTTACCATCTTGCTCCTGGGCCTTTCCTGACAGCATCTCCCAGTGGGTAGCAAGGAAGATGGAGGGGTTCTGTTATCAGAGAAAATGACTTTTAATCTTATTACCTGCTTCAGTTCTTTGACTTCATCCTTCAAGGCATAAACCGTATCAACGAGGCTCCTAGAACATGAAGAGAAAATTCAGAGATGAGTGACTGGCACCAACATACTATTAAGTAATACTTAACTCCATAAAAATACAGATCCTAGAAAGCAGTGTATCTCTAGCCAATGGGGAATGGTACTGCATTGACTGGTTCTTTCTTTCTTTTTATGAAAGAACAACTACTGCCTCCCATGTTCATTCCAGAGCCATATACTGCGCCTTCTCTGTAATTCCCTCCTCCTTGGCTTCTTACTTTCAGCTTGTGTAACCAGAAAACAAGAGACTAGGACCATAATAAAGTTTTTCCCAGCTTGAAATATAATTAACAAATGAAAATTGCATATATTTAAAGTATACGACATATTTTTTAAAATCTTTTTAGTTGTAGATGGACCTTTATTTATTTACATGTGGTGCTAAGGATTGAACCCAGTACCTCACACATGCTAGGCGAGTGCTCTACCACTGAGCTACAACCCCAGCTCCTAATATGATGTTTTGATATATGTCTACATTGTGAAATGATGACCACAATCAAGCTAAATAACACATCTATCACCTAACATAGTTATCATCTGTGTGTATGTGTCTGGTGAGAACATTTACAATTTACTCTTAGAAAATTCCAAGTATACAGTACAGTATTGTTAACTTAGACCCAATGCTGTACATGAGGTCTACTAAAAGTTACTCATTCTGCCTAACTGAAACTTCATACCATTGACCAACATATTCCCATATTCCTCCCCATCCCAACTTCCAGCAACCATTTCTCTGCTTCTATGAGTTCAACTTTTACAGATTCCCATCATAAGGTTTGTATTTATGTGGCTTTAGGGAGGAATGAATATCACTTAATGTATAATGAGAGATGTCAGAAGGCCCTGTCTGTACTACCATAACTCTGCTAAACCATTGCTTTTCACTTACCCGACCCTAACTGACCTCATATGACACAAAATCAGGGCATTATTTCTGGACTATTCCATATGTTACAAAAAATGAGGAAGTACCCTGGCTAAGTTGCAGAACAGTCTTTCTTCTCAGGCTCCATCCCTGAAAAAGGAGTTTAGAGATCTACATTCCAGTTCAGATCCTGCCACTTACTAGTCCTCTAACCTTGGGTAACCAGTTTCCTTCTCATCTTCTCTTGGTCTTAGCTTCTTCACATATAAAATGGGGATAAAACCACATTCCCTGAAACCCTAGGAAAGTTGTGAAGATTAATACAGATATAATAAAAATTATTATTATTATATTTATGTACTAGCCTTTATATTTAACTATATTCCATCATACAACTCTGAAAGCATTACTATCATCCATATTGTAACATATGAGGAAACAGGCCCAGATAGGTGAAGGAAGCTACCTCAGGTCATACAGCTA
The DNA here is from genome assembly GCF_902686455.1 of Sciurus vulgaris. Lineage (NCBI taxonomy): Eukaryota > Metazoa > Chordata > Mammalia > Rodentia > Sciuridae > Sciurus > Sciurus vulgaris. The sequence goes on along the minus strand of NC_136471.1, from coordinate 16,921,496 downwards.
ATGAGTAGCAGAATCAGGAGTTGAACCAGGCCTGGTCTCTTGAGTCCAAGTGCTTTACCATATCTGCCATATCACTTTATACACCAGATGTAAGAATACATGAGGATGCCAAGCACTTTGAAATGTGCTATCTTGTGCAAATTCAGGTCTGACTTCAGAGATGACTCAAGATTAAACAAATTAATTTTTTAACTACTTTGTGTTTACTTTATGAGCCAGAAGGTATCTAACCTCTAGGTCACACTCACTACTGTGAAAGGTAGATCAGAGACATAATTTCCCTGAACCTAAGTTTCCTCATCTATAAGAGTGGTGAGAATCATGCTTGTCTCACTGGATTACTGTAGGACTTTGAGATCCAACATGAGAAAGTCTAGCCCTAACTCAAAAAATGTGAAAATAAAAAAAAAATTAAAAAAAAAATAAAAAAAAAAATGTGAGAGGTACCCCTCCAGGCAGGGAAATCAGAGTTATGGCATTCCTGTATACCTGCTAAACCCATCCAGAGCACTGGTACTCTTGAGTGCTCTGAAGCAGCTTACTATCTGGGGAAGCTGGCTCCAAATGGAACTTCTCTGGAGGGTTCTGGTCACTCCACCACTCCTTATCCCTTTCTCCTTCCCTTTGTAAGGGAGGAAAGCCCTTTCAAGGCCCCCAACTGCATGCTCAGCAAAGAGGATTAGATTTCCTTTCCAGTTCCTTGACAAAACAGGAAAGGTGTCACCTGCTCTACTCACTTTTCTTCAATTATGGTCTGGCCATTGCTTCTGGTTTCTTCAATGATGAGTTTCTCTTCCTCAGGGAGTAAGACTTGTGGAACAGAATCTTTGCGAGCACCTACAAATGAGGGTTGCAAGAGGGATGAGTGACTAACAAAGATTATTTGTAGGCATTAGTTCCTTTCCACTAGCATTACAGCAGGGTCTTTGTTCACAGCATCCTGCTACCTTGCACTCAGATATGAATATTTGCTGATTATTTTTCCTGCCATGAGGAACTCTAAATGCTAAAATACATTATTTAATTTGGGGGGGGCATTTTGAATTCAGAAAAATAAGATGAAATACTCACTATAATAGCTGTTCTCAGTCAAGACTCCCAGAGTTTCCTGTTTTGCCTTCCCTACAGGAGAACTAACTAGCAATTTCTCCATGCCTGCAATTCTCTAGGACATTCACACCATATCCTATGCTTTGCTATTCTATAATTTTAGTAAAGATCAGGTTGAAAGCAGCACTGCATGAGAAACAATGCTCTTGAAAGGTGCCAGATGCAGTATTCCTGTTCATTTCTTCTGTTTATGGTCATAAAAGGGAATGGAGGATCACTTGAGACTTTTTTTTTTTGGTACTGGGAATTGAACCCAGGGGCACTCAACCACTGAGCTATATTCCAGCCCCTTTTTGTATTTTATTAGATACAGGGGCTCACTGAGTTGCTTAGGGCCTCCCTAAGTTACTGAGGCTGGCTTTGAACTCGTGATCCTCCTGCCTCAGCCTCCTGAGCTGCTGGGATTACAGGTGTGCACCACCATGCCCAGTCACTGAAGACTGTTTTAATTCAGGGTAGAATGAGGTCATTATGCCAGCAGCAAAGTCTCAGGTATCCACACTGCTCTCTGCTCAGTCTGTCTCCAGGCTCTGGCATAGTAAAGGTGACAAAATAGACATGGGGGCCTGACCAAACAGCTCTCCTGAATCTCCAACCTCCTCCTCATTCTGGATCCTTCCTGTATGAGCTCAAGTGCTTAATCCTTGGTCTCTCTGAGTCACTGGCCTTGACTCTTCTAGGTCAAGTTCCTTCAGAGGTGTGTACACTCACTACCTTCACGGGATCATGCCCTGCTTTCATGAGGTGAGATGTGTCTCCACATTCTCCAGGGAACAGCACTTTGTTGGTACATAATAAGTGTACATAAGTCTGGCTGATAAATGAATGCAGCAAAAGCAAGAGTGGTCAGTTCTGGGGAAACAGGACATATAACTGGGCCTGGCATGTGCTAAACATGCAAAAGGGAGGCTAGGGAAAAGGAGCAAAAACGTGCCTATATTTAGGCCAGGACACCTGCTTATGCCTTCACCTCTGAGTAGATGGGCGAACTCTATAAAAGTGAAAAGAAGTGGTGGAGGAGAAAGATGAGGTCATATTCTGTATGCATATGCTCCTGGCGTCTCCTTGTCTCCCTCACATTCCTAACTTTCATGATAAAAACTGCTCTCACTTTCTTCTTCTGCATCCTCCAAACTTGCTATCAAAACTGGACATGACTGAAGTCACAGCCAGGTTTTGTCTGTGAAGCAGAAAGTGTCCCTTCATGGTCAAATGTGTTGACTTTCATGTGGCATGCTTTCCTCTTGACCAGTCTCAAAGATGTGCTACTTTGAAAGAATATGTCAAAGGAGTCTGCTTAAAAAGTCCCTTCCCACACCAAGGGATTAGTCAGTGGCTGTAGAAATGGAGCATTATGGGGCATTTGTTTCTTATTCAAATCTGAAAACCTCATAATCAGTATCCTGAATGTCTATGAGAATGGCAGACAAAAGACATTATCCATGTGACCTGGCTTTTATGAAGCACAAGAATGCATCAGAAAACATTATCCAGCTTTCAGTTTGTTACCTGCAAGTTGTATAGAGAAATAACCTCACCTAAGATCTCCCTGATCAGTCTCATACATTTTGAGCAGCCCCTGCTGCACTGCTACATTTACAGATTTTCAGAGCAACTTTGAAACTTGAGTCTGGTGAAGCATTGTTTGTTTAAACATGCAGTTGATCAAAGATAGTATTTTGACTTCCTTTCCAAATCTGCCTCTAACATGAGATTAGCATCAGTTCACAACAGACACAGGAACTCTCTGGGCTCTTTAATTCCTAACTGGTGCTGGTGCAGGTATCTGTGTACTTCAAAGGAGAATGAATGGCTTTTTAAAATTGTTTTCATTTCGATCACCGCCAACTTTTTCTCTCTTGCATCTCTTTCTGGGTGAAAAGCAACAGTGGTAAACAAACCTCTCAGTAGCTGAAACCACCTTATCTGAAAGATGCAGTCCTGCACAGCTCCTCTGCACCCAGTCACCTGCTTTCCACACCCTGCAACCCAATATGCATTGCTTCTCTTTTTTTGTCTAAGAGACAGAGAACAGTAAAGAAGAAACAACATTTATTAGGGAAAGTAGTTTGGAGCAATCTACTTGAGGCATTACCTTGTTGAAAATTGGCACTGGTGCAGTAGGCTTCAATCACCTTAAGAATCTGAGCATCCTCTTCCAGAGCAGCTGTACCTGTCAAATTTAATTAAAAAGGACTTCATAGATCAATGCTTCTGAACTTTCAAAATGATGCAGCACACTTCACTGCTGAGGACTAGCCTCTCTGATCAGTAATGTTTCTAAAAGGCAGTAGAAACAACTATTTGACCCTCATGCTCAAGAAGAGTGATAGCAACCCTACACAGTCTTGAGGTCAGCCTCAGTGAGCTTAGCACTGATAGAGGCCTGCTCCTCAAGCCCAGAGCTCTAGACTGTCATCTCTCAGAGGCCAAAATCAGAGCCATAGTCTTGGTACTGGCTTCAGCTCCCAGCTAATACACCACAGCTCTTCATCTCCTTTAAATTTCAAGGCCCAACTTCTCTAGAAAGTTTCCACAATAACCCCCATTCATCTTTCCAATCAGCTGGCATATTCATTGACTCTCCTTCTTCTCACCCACCTCCCCAACTCATTCTTGAAATGACTGGAGGGCACCCTGTTAATAAGTTGATGTATATGATGTACACCCACAAGGTGTGTGTGGGGGACAGGGCATGCAGAAGTTGGAGTCCAACAAAAATTTATCCAAACAATATTTTTTACTAATACACACATTACTGCCACCTCTTTATGAGACTTGCTCTTTTACATGCATCCCAAAGTTCCCTAGCCACAGTCTTATAGCTAAATGAATATGTATGGATTGGCAAACTGACTTTGCAGCCTGCCTCTAAATAAAGCCCTGTTTCTAGATGTCAGCAGGCCAGTTCCTTGACGGAAAACATCACTGAACTTTAGACTTCCTGAAAAGCTTCAGTCTTCAGGTCTAATAGTCTACTCTGTACAGGAAAACATCTCAGTCATCAAAACCTAAGAGGAAGAAACAAGTATCCTTAATAGATTTCTTGAGAGGTTGTAAGCCAGGTGGAGTGAAATGTTTGGTATCATAAAAATGACACAGATGATGTCTGCCTAAGATGACAGGAAGTGATTATTTAAAAGTCTCAGAGATGACCAAACCTTTCCATACATTTATATAACTGATGAGGCCAAGAACAAATTTCTCTAATCATGCGCTTTTAAAAAATTCTCATGTTAGCTCATCCATAAATAACTTTTATAAAGTATAAAACACATACTTTTTCTAATCACATATTCCTCCTCTGATGGTTTTCTCTCAGTCTTTCTTTTATGAAGAAACTTCTTCATTGTTTTGGGGCTTTTACTGGACTCCTGTAAGGATAAAGTTTTCTTAATGAATTAAAATTCTCTCCCAAATTCAAATTAAAATAGAGCAAATTAAATGAAATAGAATGCCTCTCTCTTATTTTGACAGTTAGGTGTCCATCAAAATTTAATATTATACATAATAAAAATGACTCCAATAAACTCCACAAAGTTAGATAAAATACAGGCAATGATATTATCCTCTCAACTGCCATATGAGAATAAGAGATGGAGTCTGTCTACTAAAGATGAGGCAGACATTCTCCAGGAGGTCAAATGCCTTTAGGGTACCATCTGCAGAGAAAGTAATGGATATCAACCCAAGAAAAAATAATAATATTCCTAAATTGGTTTATGTTCCCCACTGATACCGTTTTAAGGGAATTAAATAACAATTGTAGCTAATAATAGAGCATTTATCACTTTTCAAAGAGCTTCAAAGCTACTTTTAAGAGTATTTTTTGTAACAGTCCCACAAAGAATATAATGTTCATTTGTCAGATGGGAAAATTAAGGCAGAGAGATTAAGTAATTTTTCCAAACTCAGAGAGAAAAGCCAAATGAAGAATCTTCTAGTAAGTGATTCTGGGTTAAAAGTAACAAACCCACAGACAAGCTTAACTACATATGTATAAAACCATATTTTTAATTAGTAGACAGTGGAGAAGGGAATTACTAAATTTGCTTTTGCTTTATGAATGATCATCAAATTGAAAAAAGTGCTCATTGTCAATATCCAAGCAAATGGATTAAATCTTACACTTAGGGAAAAATTGTCATGATTACCTTATCCAAATTTTCCATGCAATGTACATATGTGATGCATAGATAATCATTAGCATTTTAAAATATATTAAACAAAGAATTTCATTTCTTTTGCTTAGCCACGGTGATCCACTTAGGCTTAAAAAGAGACAGACATGAAAAACTCACATGTGACAAAAATAAGAGGAAAAAACAGCATTTCAAAAATCAGGAAATGGACCTTTCTAAAGCATTACATAGAAGATGACATTTTTATATGTATCTTTCACAAGCCTGCTTTTTGAAGAAAATACTTACATGTCAGAATTGTATCTTCATATTTTAGCCACCAATTATAACAAGGGACAAAACAAGCATAAAGGAAAGCTTCATTCATCAAAGGTTACAGCACAACATATGTCACTGTAAGCCAAAGATATTGTTCTACCCTTACCTTTAAGATATAAGACATCCTCTAAAATGAATATGTAAAGAAAGAGAAGATGAGCGTGAGAGGTCGATGGTTATAATGACCAAATCCATTTATCAATAATTCTAAAACAACATTTGAAATGTTAGTGTTATCATAAATTACACAGAAAGAATATCATCACATTTCCCACATTAGTTTCAGGTGCAATATCATCATGCAGAAGTCCAAAGAACAACAAAAACTGAAAATAACTGAATATACACTACATAGTAAGAATACATTAATAACTATCTTTCCCCAGCAGAAACAAAGTGATCATGCCTTAGTTTTAATAGATTAGTTATGTGAAGGATTAAGTCAACTTTACACTTCAAAGCTCACCTTCACTGAATATAATAACTGACAATTATAAATTATCCAGCATTGAAAAAGGGACCTAGATAACTAGGAAGTGGCACTCCTGCTTTAGGTAATCAAAGAAGAAAATCAAATAATTGTGGGAATTGCAGGTTAATTTCCAAAGCAAATCTGTGGAACAGTTTTCTGGTCGAATTCTGAATAGAGGTGAACAATTAAGATTCAACTCAAGCAATGTCTCTCCTATTTTGTTGGGCCAAAAGTGTCCAAAAAAATCCTCCAATGCCCAGATATTGTTCTATTTTAACTGCACTGAGAGTTGGAGACACAATTAATTGAAGCAGAAGCATGGTGGTTTAAATAAAAGCACACTCAAACTTGAGCTAAGTCTGCATCATTCATCGAAACACACATTTGATATGCTGCCTTTGCACCATAATTCTAAAGCTCATATCATAACTGTCACAAACCTATTCTTCTCTCAGCAAGATCTATTTAAAGAACAGATATTAATAAACAAGCATCTTTTCTGAAAGCTGAAACTATTAGAAACTGGTTAGAGGGGAAAAATCCCACTATATGGAAAAGGTAACGCTCTACACGTTATGAAAGCTAGCTGCAACTTTGAGAGAAAAACAACCACCACCCTGAAATCCCACCTACTCAAATATCCAATGTCCCTTAAGGTTGTTGACAAGAAAGCTCTCTTTAAAAAGACATTTCTTCTATTGACTTCTTTTCCCACTTCTGCTGCAGTAAATATCATTTTCATAATTTGCACTCATGACTTACTCCTATAACACTTTACTGATTTTACTTTATAGGTCAAAATACTCCAAAATGCAGAATTGGGTCTGTTTGGTTGGAAATACAACTCCAAATGAAGTGGCTGTCATTCGAGACGTGTGAGCGTGGTTAACTAACTTAAAGGATTCTCACAATCACATGAAGGTAAACCAGAGGCACTTCAGGAGGAGGCTGGAAAAATTCAGGCACTGCACATTAACCATGTAGGTATTTGATTAATTTTTGTAGATGGACAAAGGGTAAATGGAAAATTCAGAAACAAAAAAAAAATCACTGAGCCTGGTAAATCAAGATTAACTGACATACATCACCTATCATAAATTCTAGCACATTCTCACAGAAGGATTTGGAATAAGCTACAAGATTAGCTTGTCAGAAGCATTTGATACCATATGTAGCAAAATTACCTCTTTATACCCTAGTGCTGCTGATGGTCTAAGTGGAGGTGCAGGTCGTAGACAACTTAAACTCCACGGTTTTATAATTTGAGGAGGCTCCAAGGGTCCTCGGGGCTGTCCAGTAGAGCTAAAAGACTGGGAAAATGTCTGATGAGATGTTGGCAATCTGCCATCTGAACCCGAACTTGTGCCACACAGTAAGGGAACAACAATCATTTCATTGGATCAGCAAAGTCGGGCAGAGAAAGGGAAAGATGGGAAAACAAAAGTCTCCAGTTTGAGAACTGGCACTTTCCACTCAAGATTATGGGGTCTCTAAGGAACAGCAGATATTGACTCGACATCCCATGATCCTGTCCTTTCTCTCTTCTGCAATTTCATTGACGTCAAATTTTTTTTCTCCTCTAGAAGGGAGGAAAGTGGGGTACCAGGCAACATTTGAGTTCAGTGATGTGTTTAGAACTCTAATAGGTGTTTAAATAGGTTATTTCATCAGAACAACATACAATATAGACTCAGCAATTGAAATAACTAGCTAGTAGTTGGCAAAGACAAGATTTGAACACAGATCGGATGCCAAAGCCCATGTTCTATCACCACAATGCACAGTGCTCAAAATAGGAATTTTGGCATCATGAGATTTTGAGTATTAACAGACAACACAGCATATCTTCCATTTCACTCAACAAGTACAGTAAAATCTCATCAATTCAAATTCCATGAATTCTAAATGCAGGAACTCAGAGGAAGACGGCACTGAAAGTTTATCTTTGAAGAAGGTTATTGAGCAAATGTGATAGCATGAGTGAGGTTACATGGAAATGTTTAAGTACTTAGGGAAGTAGCTATTTGTTTTTACTCAGCATATTATTAATATGAAAATAACAGTTGCTAAACAAAGTAAATTTTGTTGATCATTAAAACATCTTAGCAGGATTTCTGGTTGGAAACACATGGCTAGCAGTTATTTAGAGTATCTGAATACTGTCAAACAAAATTGCACACTTGTAAGTGAAACTTTTTATTAGTTGGGATGCACCTCACAATGAGAAATCAGAATTAGTGAGGTTTAACTGTACTTCAAAATCTGTGAATAAAGACTAACCAAAGATGAAGGGAGTGCTCACTGCTTTGTATAAGTGTTTAGCAGGCAACATCTGAAGTAAGCATCCCTGGGCAGAAAAAATGGACTACTTACGGAATGAGCACTACACGATGATGATGATGTTTTGGATAATGAACCTCCAGAGGCAGGTCCTTTGGTCAGTCTGTTCAGATGCTCCAGCCATTCCTGGAAGTCCTGGTTGTTGTTGCAATGGACCACAACTCTCTCTACTATGTTACCTGCATCACCGGATTATGAACATTTCAAAACAAAAGTAAAGGAAAACCTTGAGTTTGTCTCCTTCATAAATATACTTCATGCAAGTAAGACTTGGGTGTCTATTTTCAGGGGTCTTCATATTCATGGATAACCCTTTCAAACTTCTATAGTAGGAACAGATAAGCTATGATAATAAAGTAAATAAATATTCATGTCTGATTTGTAAAACTGTACTTGATTTCTACCACTTACAGAATCTTAGAAGTAGTGTAAAACGTCACTATGAACAAACTAGCAGTCCAAAAGTTTAAGTACATGGTATATCTAGTTCATTGTCTAAAGTGAGACTATTGTCCGGTATCCCCCAATATTAAAGTCAGAACAAGAGTTAGGCAAATACAAAATTGAAGGCTTTTTATTGGGAAAGAAGAGTACTTATAAGGCCAGGGACCATTATCCCTGTCTTAGCTGCTACACTATATCAGTGAAAAAAATGCAGCCATTACATGTAAATCATACAGGTCTGGCAAAAGGAATAATAGCCCAAAATGCCAGAGAGCATTATCAAGATCTGGCATTTTGCTCAGTTTGTGAAGAAAGTTTCATGGCCTTTTAGCACGTTTTGGAAACACAACCAAATCTTGCTAATTCATAGGGGGATGTTAAGACTGCTGATAAAAGTCTACATCTTTGGATCTCTGCCACTGGGAATAGATGACAGAGGAAGAGAAAATTACATTTACATCAGGCCATTTTGTTATTCTTTAGCTCTCACAAGTAGCTCTTATGCAAGGGAAGATTGAATTTAATGGCAAAGCCAAGGCTTTTAAAGTACCAGGAAACTTCTCTGTTCTATCATTGTATCCTAGTAATCCAAGGAAATGGAATATACTGTGCCATGTCCACATAAAACTTGCTCATGGACTTTATGACAAAATAATTGCATTCATTTATTTAAACTCCACTTCATCCCCAAAAAGATTGAAGTAGCTACATGAAAAAGAGAAAATTACTTACCTGTGATTTCAAATGTGCAGTCATTCCCTTCAATTTCATCTAATCTAGTCACCACCATTCCTGCTACTGGTATTTTTCCCTACCAGAAAAAAGGCACATTCCCATTAATTCTGTGATTTTATATATCTCTCTTAGATTTTCTGACCCTCCCAGAATCACTGCTGAATTATAGGTAGATATATTTCTCTAGTCTGTCAATAGATAATGTTTCCCTGTTTAAAATTTTAATCAGACAAGGAAGCAAAAGGGAAACTAGGGAAACAATAAGATCAGGATTTACAAAACAATTTACTTTTCAAACACGTTTTCACATGAATTAGTAAACCAAGTCAAGGCTCAATTTTATGAAAATTTGTCATGGCCAGGCCAGGATATAACAGGCATTACTAACTTATAACACTATATCTTGTTAGCACACTGAGAGAAGTTCAATTTTCTAAGGAGTTAAATGACTTGCTTCTTGGAAACCCAAATTGTGAGATGTGACAGTCATAAGACAATCATAGGAGCAGGTGCCAACTTTGTATTTTCTCATCAATAATGATATGGACCTATAAAATATTGCTGCTAATTTATCCAATTGTAGACTTAGAATTCTATTTGTATGTTCAAAACCCAATTCAGAAGCAAAGCAATAGATAATCAGGACAAACTCATTACTAACACAAAGGTCTTTGATCTAATGAACATCTGTTCTGATAAGCTGTTAAAATACAATGAAGGGTCAGAGCATTCTGCCTTTGCTGGCTTGAGCTTTTAATGCCATAGTGGAGACATTATATCTTAATGGAAGCCTGTTTTCATATGGGTCCTGCCATTTGTTTTATATGAAATCTACTAACCTGATAGATAAAGCCACTCATCCGAGGACTTGCAGATAACATTAGCAAGACATTTGAAAATAACATAAGGTATCGCTCCTCTTTTTCCTGAGGTGGAATGAAAAATATTAAATGGAGAATAGAAATTGGACAATTTTGTTAAGAATTTTTGGAATCACTGCTTTGTTACATAGATCTGACGTAATCAACTGAAACATTAACAGTGATTTAAAGAAATACCCAATGTTAAAGCACAAAACTAGTTTAATTTTACTTTCACGTGGACATAAACCCACAAGTTCTCTCTCTCGTTTTTTTTTTTTTTTTTTTTTTTTTTTTTTGGTCCTGGGGACTGAACTCAGGGGTGCTCTATCACTAAGCTACATCCCCAGCCCTATTTTGAATTTTACTTAGATACAGGGTCTCACTTAGTAGCTTAGGGTCTCACTAAGTTGCTGAGGTTGGCTTTGAACTTGTGATCCTCCTGCCTCAGCCTCCCAAGCCACTGGGATTACAGGTGTGCACCACTATGCCCGGCTCTCTTTCATTCTTAAACATAACAGTTAAATATAAATAATCACACTTGTTTCCCAAATACATAAACCTGAGAAGTCAACAGTTTAAGCAGCCAGTGCAATGTATTAGGCCTGGGCACAAATAAGTCTCTAGTTTCACAAAACAAAAATAAAATTTCACCTTGAAAAGTGGCAAAAGAAGTAGTTTCTTTTTTTTTCTTTTTTTCTTTTTTTTTGTGGTACTAGGGACTGAACTCAAGGTCTTGCACACACTAGGCAGAGGCTCTACCACTAATGAACACCCCTAGCCCATGAAGTGGTTTTTGAGTTATGGAAAATGTATTTTACTCTAATGCATATGTGGAATTTTTATTCACAAAATTATTTTTAATCATTAAGAATAGGATAACTAATTGTATCCACATAAAACAAAGAAGTAAACACATTTTTTAAAAATTTTGTTTGGTTTTTGTGTGTGCAAAGTACTGGAGGTCAAACCCAGGGCCTCATACATGCTAAGTATACACTCTAGCACTGAGCTACACCCCCAGCCCAATTTTGCGATTTTTTTTTGATTGACACATAATCATTGTACATATTTATAAGGTAAAATGTCATGTTTCAATTCTTGTATACATTGTGTAATGATCTACCATCTTAAACTTTTCTCATTTCTTTACAGTGCATACATTCAAAATCCTCACTGCCAGCTCTTTTGAGATACACACAATGCATTGTTGTTAACTACATTTTTATGACATTAGAAGACCCTTCACATATGAGGATTCTTAGAATCCCTTAACCAGATATGCAACTGGTAAATGTGAAATTTCCATTTCGCTTTCATGCCCAGCCATCTTAGCCACAATTGTCCACATGCCTATCTGCATTTTCTTCCTCCCATTTGAGAAGAGCAACCCTCAGAAGCTAACTCTTCTAACAAGTGGTCTACATTCTCACCAACCTTTCTCTCATCTAGTTTTCTTCTGCACACATCTCCTCTCCTCCTCCCTCCAGCAGCCTCCCTTACTTTACTCGCTTTTCCCCTTTTGCCTTCAACATATATGCATCTCCTGTCCTAAAAGGCTTTGTTCTTCCCATGTGGCTCCTTATACATAATATCTCATTTCTTGACATTTTATTGCCAAATTACTTGCTGCCTTCATTTTCTCCCCATTGATCCCTCCCTAACTGCACCCCTACTGCTTTCTCAAAGCCATCAATAACTGCCTTCTAGCAAAATCCAATGGCTTCTTCTAGGTCCTCACATTCCTTGACCTTTGAACCTTCTGCAGCACTCAGCTTACTGACCACTTTCAAGTGCTCCTCCAGGAATTTCCATGTTACCACAACCCCCAATTTTTTTCTACCCCCCTATTTGTCTTTCTTTTCTCTGGCATTCGTTCCTCCTCCTTTCACCCAGGGGATTTATCCCAAAGATGTGAGTGACTAATAGTTAGACTCACTGCATTAACCTTCCCCAGGGTATCTGCATTTTCAATGAGATTGCTTATTAACCCAAAGTAATGAATCTCTGCCAGAGGCACGTCCGGGAATATAGGAAGCTGTTTTGGGAGAGGGAAGACAATTCTAACACCCAATAAATCATACCAGGTGACATAATCAACCTTTCTCCCCTACCCTGCCCCCTTCTTAAAAGAAATAATCCATCTTCAGCCCCTGTGCTTCTCTTTGGATGTTTACCTCCTAGGAAGGCACATCTGTCAGGGACATCTGAATCTCTGCCTGTAACTGACCTATCACCCATATTTCCATACTATTTCAACAGCTGCCTATAAGATATCTTCACATGGATAGCTACAGTCTCTTGAAAGTTAACAGGTCTAAAATTCCATTCATCATCTCCTCTAGCCTATGGGTCACCCCTTTCCATTGACTTTCCCATTTAAACATGTTTCAGAGTTGCATCTTATGTTCTATTCCCTCTGTCACCACCTTGCCTGGAGGCACTTCTCATTTCCCATTCTAGTTGCCCTTTCTGTTTCTAGTTCCATCCTCACCTGATATATATGTTCACCAGATTAAGCGTCAAACAGCCCTTTCATTAGGTTTTTATGCTACTCAGTACTCTTTCATTATTTCCTGTTGCTTGCTGCATCACTCTAAACCACTCTAGCCTGATATTCAATGTTCTTCAAAACCTGATTCAATTAACCTTTTCTTTCACTATGTCTAAAATGCTTCTTCTGATGCCCGGTGTCTGGTTTTCTTAATGTGCTACAGAAAAAAGCCACATTCTTGTTCTCTCTTGAAATAAAAATGACCTCTACTTTATCCTCCCCTTTTCTTTTTGGCATCTTCCTCCTTCAGTCCTGTCTCCATAAGGTCTTTCTGGTCTTTCCCTTCTCTGAATTTCTACGAACTCTACTGCTGGCTATTTGGTTTGTTTTCTTGTTGCAACCTGCATTTTAATCTATTTTAATGAGTTATTTGAAAGCAAAGCTCACTGCTTGTTCATTCCCTCTATTTACCATAGCACCTAGCACCTAGCACCTAGCAGAGTGTTGAGCAAAGAATGGGTTTCTGATTTAAATGCTCAAGCATTTCAACATAATGAAAGGACAAATAAAGGAAGAAAAATATAAAAGAAGAAACAATGTTAAGATTTGAAGCACTTTACCTCACATGTTCCATACTGCACCAATACTTGTGACATAAAAATCACATTTCCCAAGGTTTTAATATCCTCCCCTTCCCATGCTTGAATAGGTTCCGAGAGTATCTGCAACTCCAGTTGTTTTCTCTTTCTCAGATCTTGGCACTGTCCCTACAGAACCAAAACACAGCACAGTGGAATAGGAATTCTTCTGAAATAGATCAGTGAAAGTTATCAGACTTAAAACAAGATCAAAGAAAGATGTGACATTTGCCTCTCACATTCCCACTGAATCCTACTATTCTTCATCTTGAATGCTCTGACCAGACCAATTCCTGACAGAAGATACACTACCCTCAGTCTTTAGCCTTGAGTTTTTAATAGCTGTATGAGGATGAGCTACTTTTCATGTCAAAAAAGTATCAAGATAGAAGGGTAGAAAGGGTTTATTTGTCCCTCTTTGTAAGAAGTCTAGAAGGACAAGTAGTGGAATGACATAAAGCAAAGGCAGGAAAACAACTGGTAGATTTAGATCTGTAGGCTGTTACCCTGCTCTAGCTCCTCACCATCTTGTCTATCTTTGTGTAAACAGAGCTTTAGTTACTACAAAGCAATTTTGTTTTTCTAGCATATGTTCATTTTCCATCAAGGAAACATCCTGATGATAACAAAAACCAAAAAAAGCTACAAGAGTTATAGAAAGAGGGGCTGGGGATATAGCTCAGATGGTGAAGGGCTTGCTTCACATGGGTTCAATCCCCAGCACTACACACACAAAAAAGGGTGGGGTAAGAAAAAAGACTTGCAAAAAGAATGTAAATTCATTTTTTATGCCACAGGGAATCAAACTGAGCTCATAATAAAACACATGCTGGATACACGGAGCAATAGTAGTTTGTGATAAAAAATACTAAATTAATTTTCATTTCTAAAAGGATTGAAAAAAGGAGGACAACTGGGGCTGGGGAGATAGCTCAGTTGGTAGAGTGATTGCCTTGTAAGCACAAGGCCCTGGGTTCGATCCCCAGCACCAAAAAAAAAAAAAAAAAAAGAGACAACTGAATTTCATGATGACAAACTGAAAAAATTCAAACCAAGAAACAATTTACTGTTTGCCAATACTATGTGCAGTGTGAACATTAGATATATATATTTAAATCCCTGCTTCAGAAAGTGTGAGGCCATCTAAGAGTAATTTAACAGCATTCATTCCAAATTGAATACAAAAATAAGCATATGGTTAGTTATGTTACTATTTCCAAATGACTGTAATGTAATAGCTTTTTTGGAAGTGATTTTTCTACACAATCTCTGCTGCCTCATTCAGTTAAATGGAGACTTGAAGAAATAAATTTATTGTAAAGATACTTTCCTGCAACTATACCACAAATAAACAGACTACAACCACCAAAGCAGGTTTTATGTGATCAAAAATAACTGCAGTTTTTTTTTTTTTCAAAGAGGCATTTTACATTCCATTTACATGGGAGAAATAAGAGACAAATTACAATAAATGCCATGGGTTTCAGTGAGCTGTTCTATTAGGTTGAGTCATGTAAAACTGCCAGTATTTGATTGTTTTTAAACTACAACAGCAATGATTTTAACCTAATACCTTACTCTGGTCTTCAACTTGCTGTTTAACCATAAATATGCCAATTGCTGATCTTTTATAAAATTTTTCATTTTATTTGTTCTAATTAGTTGTACATGGAAGTAGAATGCATTTATACATTTTGATAGATCATACATACAGTGTAATTTCTCATTTTTCTGATTATACATATCACAGGATCACATGGATCATGAAGTCATACATGTAAATGAGGTAATAATGTCTGTTCAGTTACTGATCTTTTAACAGCAATATAAATGAGGTAATGGTGAACATCATATCACAAACTTACAGCAAGGAACAATAACTGAACATTGATCCAAATAACTTAGAATGCAGCAGAAATGTCAAAAATATAGCTAAACTTAATCCATCACCAAAAATAAGGTTTTCTTTCCTTCTAAAATGGCACCAAGTGGTTTTACATCAGTGGGTTCAAGAACACACATTAACCATGATGTTTGAGATACAAGATTACAGTATCTTTGGTAGCAATCTATATAAAGCAATTGTATTTTAGTAGATTGGTTTTTTCCTTTTATAAAGGATTTCTTTTTCATATGTAAAGAACAAACTCAAGCCCTTTGACATAGTTGATTCCAGTATTGATGCCAATCAGTGAATGACGAGTTACACAGACATAGGATGAGCAAAGGGGGTAAAGACAAAGACAAAAGGAAACACCCCACCTACACATCAATGCTTAATGTGGCCAAGACTTCAAATGCGATTGTTTTATATATTTAGCCTGGCAACCTTTTATAGGTAAGCATGATTTTTGGAGGACAAAATGAAATGAAACAATCACTGCAATACTGTCATGAAATGTCAGAAAACCTTTGCATAAGGAAGAAAATATTACACACAAATCATTCTTGCAGGAACAAAATACACAAAATGAAGAACAACCATTCTCCACTTACAGCATCACCTACCATGAGCGCTTTAAATGCTATGATTGCTTTCAGAATATCCTGATGATCTGGATGAGTATCCTATACAAAGTAAATATTGAAAACAATATTAGCAGAGAATGGGTCATCAGCAGCCAGGGGTTCCAGGTGGGAGGAAGGTGCGGCCCCAAAACCATAGTAAGCAAGAATTTTGGGAAGTAACAGAATCATCCCAACTGTAGTACTGATAACACAAGTCTACACCTGTGGTAAAGTCAAAGAACAGTGAACCAAAAGAAAATTTAAGGTACTGAGATTCCAAATGTTGGTCTATGCTTTAATCTTTAAATTAGCATAGAGTATACTGAACTTTTAAAACCGTAGGTAACACAGCGTATATTTAGTAATAGCACAGTAGGTATAATTACTGAAACAAGAGTTCCCATTTCCCTGTTTTGCTTTTATACTTTAGATAATAAATATTTAATAATAAATATGGTAATTAAATAATTACCAGAGGGATAGTGTTAGGTCATATAGTATACTTAACCTTGAGGTATATGGGGTTATACCTCACTTGGGGGGTGTATGTTAAGTGTATGTAAACCTAACCTCTGGAACTCAGCTGGAGCAGTAAGAAGATGCAATTTGCTCAACCAGTTTTGGGTGACAAAATACAGAGCTGAACTTGAATAGCATTGGGGTCTGATCCAAGTCAAGAATAGTACTCCTCATGGAAAGTAAGTTTGTATTCCTTTATAACAAAATTTGTCATCATCCAAATCAGTTGACAACTGAATTTCAGGTTCCATTCTACTGTTAGCTAGTGATCATGACCAACAATCGGAAGTATTGATAAAGCGTCTCACCACTGGTGAACTAGCAGGAAGGAGGTGTCTTATAGGAAGGTGGGTAATGAAAGGCAGCCAAAGACAATGTGAACAATTTGAAGGCAGGGGTAGAAACAGGCTCCACTACAAGGAAAGCTGAGATAGAGGATCTGGGCAGTAGGAGCATCTTCTTACTGCTTGGGGTTTTATTTTCTCCCCAAATTAAATGTGTATTTGTACTTAGCACTGAGAAGTAACAGAAACTTAGGCCATTGGTTTCTGGATTTTTGTGATAAGCAAGGAGGGGCAAACCTCAAACGGTTCAGCCAACTGGTTTACTTATGGAAAGGCCTCCAGAGGCCAACACCTTCCAGAGCCCTAACAGAAATTTCTTTCTAGCAGGCTTTATTCACCTGCTCCCCACTGCCTCCAGCTTTCAGGCAGGTCAAACACCCTGAGAATGCGGTTTCGCTCAGAGTACATGATTTCAATCCTGACAAATGCTGACAAGCCTGGCAGCGTGCAACCTTTTGTTTTAAAGATAATCAACCCTTTTAAAACCTCAAAACCTTCCCCCAGACACAGGAAGAGCAACTAGGGTAAATGCAGCCTCCCCCAGGGGGCCTTCCTCTCCCACCCACACCTCCACACCCCATGCACAATCGCCAAAGAACAGCTCAAGGAGCTATCCCTGCTGACTGGTTTTTAATCACAACAGGATTTTGGCTCTTGATGAAAAATGATTCAATGATCACTCTTCATCACAAATCTTAATACTTAGAAAAGATTATACAACTGTGCCAAGTAAACTATAAGTTTATAAACCAAAATGTGAGGAGACTTTAATGTAGATGTACTGATGCATGGAGAAATGCATTAATATTGGATCCATTGACTAATCTTTAAGGAATACCAGAATCATCCTCTGTAATCCCGAGTCAGAAAGGTGCATGATTGCAATATTGTGGAGATAAATATTCCTGTCTACAATGAATATGTTCTTTGTATTTTCTGACATTGGTTTGCTTTATCTCCCACAATACATTTGGTTAATACACCAGAACAACAGAGATTTCTAGATCTGATTTTGACTGAATCACCATCTACAGATGAGAAGGCAAAACAAAACCTAAGTAAATATAGATTTGAAGCAAGAAACAGAACCAAGACTTGGGAAGAAGGGAAAGGAAGAATGATCATGAACATCTGGTACAACAGAAAAGGGATCTTACTTGGTTGCATAAAGAAGTGAACTAGAAGCCTGGGAAGAGCAAAGATTGGATTGAGTAAATTTTGAAACAGACATTTTCTGTATCCTCATCAAGGCTAGTCTGGGGGGCAAACTGACTGCTTCCCTAAGCAGAGGGTCATGCAGGTACAGGCCCTTAGAAAATCTTGCCTTGCCTTACCTCCATGTGCCGTTCCAGCTCTTGTAAGAGAGTAACATACTTTTCCAGTCGCATGAATGGCTTACTGAGGCTTGTGGTTAAAATGAGGATACCTGGGCTGGATGCACCTTGATTTTCCATAAATTGTTCCAGATCATCACTATCAAAAAATGAACATAGCTTTGTTACTGCTGAATATCCCAAGAGTTATCACTCTAACATTATTTTACTGTATTTCCCACAATATAAAACCAGATAAAAATTTATTTCACTGCTCCAAATGTTGTTGCATTTATTTCAATTCAATTCAACCAACATTTATTCAGTTATTCTTTTGCCATTGGCCCTATGCCCAGAAAGGGGACTCATGATGTCATGGTGGGCCAGACAATCGTGATCCTTGATGTACTTAACTCAGTCAACACTTACTGATTGAGAATCTACTACCTGGTATGCTCTGTTCTCTGATGGGAATATAGGAGTGAACGAAGCAAAAATCCCCACCCTTCAGGAGCTTGCACCCAGTGGAATGGGGCATACAGACTATCAGAAGCCCTCAAATTAAGGTTAAAAATATATATATTTTTAGTCACTTTGAACGCTAGCTATGTGCTGCTGGTCAAGTACCAAGATTAGCTACTCACTAAGTGCTCTAGAATCAAGTCCTGCATTCAGAGAGCAACATGTTGGTAAGACTCCCCACAAAGTCACTTAGCTTAGGATCTGAACCCAGTGTTGCAGAATGCCTGAACACTTCCAGAGGGGCGCAACATGGTGAAAAGTTTAATAATAGCTTGTGAACTACATCCTGTAAATGTTTAACTCTCAGCCTATGCTTCCAAATTATCTCCTTTCCACTCATAGGGGTGTTGAGTCCTGGGGCCACAAGACCATTTTAATATATATTTAAGCAGAATAGAATTAGAGAAAGAAAACTTCTGACAACATATTTTGTTCTAATTGACAACATATTTTAAAATTTTTGCTTTCTCCCTTGACTCCCTGACCTCCTTGGTTGCCCATGCATATCCAGCCAGTCCCAGGTATCTTTGGATCTGTTTATTCCTCTCCATTTCCACTGCTACAGCCTAAATCCAGGCGTTTACTGCATCCAAATCTGGCTTGCTTCAATAGACCAACACATCTCCTAGCTTCCAGACTCTCACCTGCAAATCATCCTGCAGACCACCACTGAAGTCCCACTACTTTTCTACTCAAAAACCTCTGAGCTGGGTGTGGTGGTGCACACCTGTAATCCCAGCAGCTTGGGAGTCTGAGGAAGGAGGTTTGTGAGTTCAAAGTTAGCCTCAGTAGTAACTTACTGAGTCACTAAGCAACTCAGAGAGACCCTATCTCTAAGTAAAATACAAAAAGGGCTCAGGATGTGGTTCAGTGGTTAAGTGGCCCCTGAGACCAATCCCTGAGACCAAAATAGATAGATAGATAAATAAATAAATAAATAAATAAATAATAATAAAAAAACTCTGAGTGCTTACAAGGTCAAGTATTAACTTTTTAGACTTAAAGGTCGCAAAAAACTTTCTCACTACTCCCTAACAAGAACCACCTACTGAGAAGTGACCTACTTACTCTTCCTAGAGCATATCTTGTGGTGGTTCTAACTGTGGTATGTTGCCACAGGTTACAAAATGTGTTTAAAGAAACTTGCTATTGGTAATCAAGTATACGGGATCACAGGGGATCCCTATTAATAATACTCTTCCTCCTTTGGCATCTGTGAGTAACTGAGACATCATGAGCCTGGAATCATGCATTAGCACACATATGTCAGAGAGAAGAAAGGGGGACTGTGGTTGTAGCTCAGTGACAGAGCACATGCGAAACACTGGGTTCAATCCTCAGCACCACATAAAAATAAAAATATAAAAATGTTTTTTAAATGAATTGATATAGTTTGATCCCCAGCACCATAAAAAATTAATTTAAAAATTAATTTAAAAAGAGAGAGAAGAAAGGCAGGAATGGCTGTCTTAGTGAAAACTAGATCACATCTGGGTGGTCACATCAAACCATTGCTTCTAAGCATTTTATTGGTTTTCACAGTCTTGTTCTAGAAGAGCTGAGAAGTAGGAAGTGCCCTAGGCTTAGAGTCAGAAAACAGATGTGGTGACCCTGGGTGAGCTGCCTGAGCCTCAAATGACTCATTTGTAAAACCTACTTCCTAATAAAATCATGTTGATTAAATCAGTGGGGTTGTTAAGGCTACAATTTTATGCTAAGATCTTTGCATGCATTTATTCCTGTTTAATATTCACAACAGCATTTTGGCATAGGTGTTATCTCCATTTTACAGATGAGAAACCTGAGAATCAAGGGTGAGTAATAGCTAGTAAGTGGTTATAATTGGGTTCATAATCAGGTCTGAAGCTAAAACTTCAGGTCATTCCATGATACCACCCTGTCTGACTACAAAATAGGATTGTGAACACTTTAGTCAATAGATGCATTATTATTATTATCATTATTCCAAGACACCTTGCTAGAATCTGATCTTTAAAAAGTACTAGGACCCATGATTTCCAACTTTAGGAAAATGCAATTGATATTTAATTTCTAACCAAGAGCATAAGCCACATAAAGAGGTTTAAAAATTCATCATATGTAAACTATAATTAGGAAAATAACTCAGATTTGGAGAGTGCATTTGAGTAGAAATTCAATTTGGAGAAAATCACTTTCCTAATTTCTTTTCAATTGGGTAAATAAGTCCTATGTTTTCTTTCCATGACTAAATGACTGCTACATCTTCAACATTCTACTCTAATTGATGAAAGTTATAGCAATTAAAATAAAATGCTTATGGGTATTTTATTATTACTTTCGATTCAGCATACTAACTTCTAGGCTTAATAAATATTATTAAACAATGTATTTTTTGGTACCAAGGATTGAACCCTGGAGTGCTTAACTACTGAGGAACATCCCCAGTCTTTTTTATTTTTTATTTTAAGATAGGTTCTTGTTATGTTGCTTAGGGCTTTGGTAAGTTCCTGAGGCTGGCTTTGAACTTGTGATTCTTCTGCCTCAGCCTCCTGAGCCACTGGGATTACAGGTGTATACCACAACAGCCAACTTAAACAATTTTTTAAGTGTTTCAATATAATATGAGCTCACTGCCTTAGATTAAAACAGGAGCTATTGCACAGACAATAAAATGTTGCTACTGAAATGAAAGAAAAAAACTGTTTTACATAGCCACTGCCTATTATAAGCAGATCCTAAAAAGCACATTGTACTTACACAAATAAATTTAGTACACAAATTAATATAATTATATACAAATATGTATCATTATACCAAAGAACAATCAGTCTTTAAAATGCAGTTTATAATTTCAATGGTCTGCTTGAGACAGCAGTGGGTTAAGACTTGTTTTTCAAGTTTAACATGTTCTGTATATGTGATATGATACAATAGAATCAGTTGTCAATGTACAAATGCTGTTTGAAGCTCAACATGCATTCATCTCATAGAATACATGGCAGATGGGGTTCTTTTATGTTCCTGGTTGGGTAAAAGGTTGAAAACTATTCAACCTTTTAATAGCACTACAGAGCTTAACCATCTCATATAACAGTGTTTCTGTGAAATCTTTGTGTAGATTTTCAATTTGAAAGATCATGACTCCCCCTAAAAGAAGGTTAAAGATTCCTGCTTCCCATTTCATTCCATTCCCACAAGCCTTTCATGGGAATTTCTGTGGCCTGGAAAGAGTAGGTGAAGCAAGAGGAGCTGGAAGGCCCAACTTCTGGTCAGTGGAAAATCCCAGGGATGCCACTCACACTGGTTTGGGTGGAGCCCCATTTTCCCTTTTTCATTTATACAGGGCCCAAGAGTAGGCTGTCTGCTTCTTTCTTGTCCCTACCACATTTTGTTTGTGACCATTCTCCTTCTTTTCCCTGGTTCCTCAAAGACAGAAACAAAACAGAATTGAGGCTCAGAATTTTTCCTAGGCTCTTACCCCCCAAGAATTATACAGCTCTTTGAGGTTTTCTCAAAGTCAACATTGCTGGCAACAATGGTAAACAGAAGGTGAATAAAACTAAGAAGAGGAATAGTACACAGGGTGTTTGTGGTAGTTGCTACAACACAGATGGAAGTGAGATCCAGATCTGTCTTAGTTTCAATGCTTGTCCTCCCCTGGCTCCCTCTTGGAATCCTCTCCCTCATGGAGGCTACACCACTACACTGAAGCACAGGATGGTAGGCATTTTTGTAAGGGAGAAAATTATTCCCAGGAAGGGACAGAAGCTACCTAAGCAAGTCAGCAAGGGAGAGATAGGGGAAATCCCCAAAGGCCTCACCCAGGGCATAACAAAAAACTGGGGCAGCCATTCGAATATATGTAAATATGGGGATACATCAAGGTTGGGGTCAATTACATGTCCAAATTTGGGCAACACATTACTATATTTTTAACATAACATCTGCATGCAATCAAACAATTTTAGGGTTGGATGTCTTCTCATGGTTGACTGTTGTGAGCATTTCTGGTTTGATATTGCCACCTACAGACCAAAAGGAAGAAGGTACCTGAGCATCAAAGCTTCATCAGAGAAAGAAGAGAAATTCACCAATGTCCCTATTTCAGCCAAAATCTTCATCAAAAATAAAATTTTAATAGGAATTTTCTGTGAATTTTATTCAACTATGTTTGGTCTCTAATGTCTTCATAAATTTATAAGACACTCATGGAAAATACCAGAGATTACATTAGAAGC
Organism: Sciurus vulgaris; assembly: GCF_902686455.1. NCBI lineage: Eukaryota > Metazoa > Chordata > Mammalia > Rodentia > Sciuridae > Sciurus > Sciurus vulgaris. Next base: position 16,898,517 of record NC_136471.1, on the reverse strand, counting down.
ACATCTAAGGAAAACCCAAATTATTTAAGTTCAATTTTCATCCCTTACATGTAAATGAATCAAAATATAGGCATTTAGTTCTATAAAGACTTCAGTCAGTCATCATTTCAAAGTATATAATAAAATTCTCAGAAAAACAACAATATCCAAAATAAAGCAAAGAGTATTACAATTCCTAACAGTTGAGAAATCTTTAAATTCATTGGGTAACGAATTTTAAATCATTGAAGTTGAAGGAATCTCTATTTATAAAATTAAATTCTTTTTTTAACTTTCTTTTTTTAATTATTATTATTTAAACAACTGGGATACATGTTGTTTCTCTATTTGTACATGGAGTCAAGGCATACCCTTTGTGTAATCATAAATTTACATAGGGCAATGTTTGATTCATTCTGTTATTTATTTTGCCTTCCCCCCAACCACTCCCACCCCTCTTTTCCCTCTATACAGTCCTTCCTTCCTACATTCTTACCACCCTCCTTATCCTTAACCCGCAACCTAACCCTAACCCTAACCCCTCCTACCCCCCCTTATATGTCCTCATCCGCTTATCGGCGAGATCATTCGTCCTTTACTTTTTGAGACTGGCTTATCTCACTTAGCATGATATTCTCCAATTTCATCCATTTGCCTGCAAATGCCATAATTTTATCTATCTTCATGACAGAGTAATATTCCATTGTAAATATATGCCACAGTTTCTTTATCCATTCATCAACTGAAGGGCATGTAGGTTGGTTCCACAATCTGGCTATAGTGAATTGAGCATCAATGAACATTGATGTGGCTGTATCTCTGTAGTATGCTGATTTTAAGTCCTTTGGGTATAGGCCAAGGAGTGGGATAGCTGGGTCAAATGGTGGTTCCATTCCAAGCTTTCTGAGGAATCTCCATACTGCTTTCCAGAGTGGCTGCACTAATTTGCAACCCCACCAGCAATGTATGAGTGTACCTTTTTCCGCACATCCTCGCCAACAACTATTGTTGCTTGTGTTCTTGATAATTGCCATTCTAATTGGGGTGAGATGAAATCTTCACATTACTGATAGTTTCCTTTGCTGAGAGAAAGCTTTTTAGTTTGAATCTATCCCAGTTGTTGATTCTTCCTTTTATTTCTTGTGCTATGGGAGTCCTGTTAAGGAAGTCTGATCCTAAGACAACAAGTTGAAGGTTTGGACCTACTTTTAATTCTATAAGATGCAGGGTCTCTCGTCTGATTTCAAGGTCCTTGATCCATTGTGAGTTGAGTTTTGTGCAGGGTGAGAGATATGGGTTTAATTTCATTCTGTTGCATATGGATTTCCAGTTTTCCCAGCACCATTTGTTGAAGAGGCTATCTTTTCTCCATTGCATATTTTTGGCACCTTTGTCTAGTATGAGAAAATTGTATTTATTTGGGTTTGTGTCCGTGTCCTCTATTCTGTACCATTGATCTACCTTTCTATTTTGGTACCAATACCATGCCGTTTTGGTTACTATTGCTTTGTAATAGAGTTGAAGATCTGGTATTGCAATACCCCCTGCTTCGCTCTTTCTACTGAGGATTGCTTTAGCTATTCTGGGTTTCTTATTCTTCCAGATGAATTTCATAATTGCTTGCTCTATTTCTGTAAGGTACATCATTGGGATTTTAATTGGAATTGCATTGAATCTGTATAGCACTTTAGGTAGTATGGCCATTTTGACAATATTAATTCTTCCTATCCAAGAGCATGGGAGATCTTTCCATCTTCTCAGGTTTTCTTTAATTTCTTTCTTTAGTTTTCTGTAGTTCTCATTGTAGAGGTCTTTCACCTCTTTTGTGAGATTGATTCCCAAGTATTTTATTTTTTTTGAGGCTATTGTGAATGGGGTAGTTTTCCTAATTTCTCTTTCTGAAGATTCATCACTTATGTATAAAAATCCATTGGATTTATGAGCGTTGATCTTGTAACCTCCTACTTTACTGAATTCACTTATGAGTTCTAAGAGTTTTCTGGTGGAATTTCCTGGTTCCTCTAAATATATAATCATGTCATCAGCGAACAGGGATAGTTTGAGTTCTTCTTTTCCAATTTGTATGCCTTCAAATTCTTTGGTCTGTCTAATTGCTCTGGCTAGAGTCTCAAGAACGATGTTGAATAGAAGTGGTGAAAGAGGGCATCCCTGCCTTGTTCCAGATTTTATGGGGAATGCTTTCAGTTTTTCACCATTTAGAATCATATTGGCTATGGGCTTAGCATAGATGGCCTTTATAATGTTAAGGAATATTCCCACTACCCCAAGTTGTTCTAGTGTGTTGAGCATGAAGGGATGCTGTATTTTATCAAATGCTTTTTCTGCATCTATTGAAATAATCATGTGATTCTTAACTTTTAATCTGCTGATATGGTGAACGACATTTATTGATTTCCGGATGTTGAACCAACCTTGCATCCCTGGGATAAAACCCACTTGATCATGGTGCACTATCTTTTTAATATATTTTTGTATGCGATTTGCTAAAGTTTTGTTGAGAATTTTTGCGCCGATGTTCATTAAGGATATTGGTCTGAAATTTTCTTTCCTCGATGTGTCTCTGTCTGGTTTAGGTATCAGGGTGATATTGGCTTCAAAGAATGAGTTCAGGAGGGTTCCCTCCTCTTCTATTTTATGGAATACATTGAGGAGTATTGGAATGAGCTCTTCTTTAAAGGTTTTGTAGAACTCGGCTGAAATGTGAAGAAAGAGCCTACAGAGTGGGAGAATATCTTTGCCAATCATACTTCAGATAGAGCACTAATCTCTAGAATCTCTAAAGAACTCAAAAAAACTCTACTCCAAGAATTCATATAATCCAGTCGACAAATGGGCTAAGGAAATGAATAGACACTTCACAGAAGAAGATCTACAAGCAATCAATAAACATATGGAAAAATGTTCAACATCTCTAGTAATAAGAGAAATGCAAATCAAAACTACCCTAAGATTCCATCCCACCCCAATTAGAATGGCAATTATCAAGAATACGAGCAACAACAGGTGTTGGCGAGGATGAGGGGAGAAAGGTACACTCATACATTGCTGGTGGGGTTGCAAATTAGTGCAGCCACTCTGGAAAGCAGTGTGGAGATTCCTTAGAAAACTTGGAATGGACCCTCCATTTGACCCAGCTATCCCACTCCTTGGCCTATACCCAAAGGACTTAAAATCAGCATACTACAGAGATACAGCCACATCAATGTTCATAGCTGCTCAATTCACAATAGCCAGACTGTGGAACCAACCTAGATGCCCTTCAATTGATGAGTGGATAAAGAAACTGTGGTATATATATACAATGGAATATTACTCAGCCATAAAGAATGATAAAATTATGGCATTTGCAGGCAAATGGATGAAATTGGAGAACATCATGCTAAATGAGATAAGCCAATCTCAAAAAGCCAAAGGACGAATGATATTGCTAATAAGTGGAGGATGACACATAATGGGGGGGAGGGAAGGGTTAGTATTAGGGTTAGAGTTAGGGTTAGGGAGGGGGGCAAGTATGGAGGAAGGAAGTACTGTAAAGAGGGTAAAGAGGGGTGGGAGGGGTGGGGGGAAGGGAAAAATAACAATGAATCAAACAACATTGTTCTATGTAAATTTATGATTACACAAATGGTATGCCTTTATGCCATATACAAACAGAGAAACAACATGTATCCCATTTGTTTACAATAAAAAAAAAAAAAAAGAACTCGGCTGAGAACCCATCTGGTCCTGGACTTTTCTTTGTTGGTAGGCTTTTGATGACCTCTTCTATTTCATTGTTTGAAATTGATTTGTTTAAGTTGTGCATGTCCTCCTCGTTCAGTTTAGGTAATTCATATGACTCTAGAAACTTGTTGATGTCTTCGAGGTTTTCTGTTTTGTTGGAGTATAGATTTTCAAAATAGCTTCTAATTATGTTTTGTATTTCATTCGTGTCTGTTGTGATATTTCCTTGTTCATTCCGAATTTTAGAAATTTGAGTTTTCTCCCTCTTTCTCTTTGTTAGTGTGGCTAAGGTTTATCAATTTTGTTTATTTTTTCAAAGAACCAACTATTTATTTTGTTAATTTTTCCGATTGTTTCTTTTGTTTCAATTTCGTCGATTTCAGCTCTGATTTTAACTATTTCCTGTCTTCTACTACTTTTAGTGTTGGTCTGCTCTTCTTTTCCTAGGGCTTTGAGCTGTAGTGTTAAGTCGTTTATTTGTTGATTTCTACTTCTTTTGTTGAATGCGCCCCATGAAATAAATCTTCCTCTAAGAACTGCTTTCATTTTGTCCCTGAGATTTTGATATGATGTGTCTTTGTTCTCGTTTACTTCTAAGAATTTTTTTATTTCCCTCCTGATGTCTTCTGTTATCCATTCATCATATAATAGTATATTATTTAATCTCCAGGTATTGGAGAAGTTTCTGTTTTTTATTCTGTCATTTATTTCTAATTTCAATCCAGTATGATCTGATAGAGTACAAGATAGTATCTCTATCTTCTTGTATTTGCTAACATTAGCTTTGTGGCATAAGACATGGTATATTTTAGAGAAGGATCCATGTGCTCCTGAGAAGAAAGTGTATTCGCTCTTTGTTGGATGGTATATTTTATATAAGTTGGTTAAGTCTAAATTGTTGATTGTGTTATTGAGATCTATGGTCTCTTTATTCAATTTTTGTTTGGACGATCTATCCAGTGGTGAGAGAGGTGTGTTAAAATTGCCTAGTATTATTGTGTTGTGGTCTATTTGATTTCTGGAATTGAGAAGGATTTGTTTGATGTACGTTGATGAGCCAATGTTTGGGGCATAGATATTTATGATTGTTATGTCTTGCTGATTTATGTTTCCCTTAAGCAGTATGTAATGTCCTTCTTTATCCCTTCTGACTAGTTTTGGCTTGAAGTCCTCATTATCTGAAATGAGGATGGATACTCCAGCTTTTTTGCTGAGTCCATGTGCATGGTATGTTTTTTCCCATCCTTTCACCTTTAGTCTATGGGTATCTCTTTCTATGAGATGAGTCTCTTGCAGGCAGGATATTGTTGGATTTTTCTTTTTAATCCAATCTGCCAGTCTATGTCTTTTGATTGATGGGTTCAGGCCATTAACATTCAGGGTTATTATTGTGATATGATTTGTATTCCCAGTCATTTGACTCATTTTTGTTTTTTGACATGATTTGGTTTCTCCTTTATTTGGCTACTCCTTTAGGCTAGTTCCTCCTGTTGCTGATTTGCATTGTTGTTTTTCATCTCTTCCTCATGGAATATTTTGCTGAGGATGTTCTGTAATGCCAGCTTTCTTTTTATAAATTCCTTTAGCTTTGTTTATCATGGAAGGATCTTATTTCATCTTCAAATCTGAAAGTAAGTTTTGCTGGGTATAAGATTCTTGGTTGGCATCCGTTTTCTTTCAGGGCTTGGTAAATGTTGTTCCAGGCCCTTCTAGCTTTTAGGGTCTGGATTGAAAAATCTGCTGATATTCTTATTGGTTTCCCCCTGAATGTAATTTGATTCTTTTCTCTTGCAGCCTTTAAAATTCTGTCTTTATTTTGTATGTTAGGCATTTTCATAATAATGTGCCTTGGTGTGGGTCTGTTGTAATTTTGTGTATTTGGAGTCCTATAAGCCTCTTGTACTTGGTTTTCCATTTCATTCTTCAGATTTGGGAAATTTTCTGATATTATTTCATTGAATAGATTGTTCATTCCTTTGGTTTGTTTCTCTAAGCCTTCCTCAATCCCAATAATTCTTAAATTTGGCCTTTTCATGTTATCCCATAATTCTTGTAGATTCTGTTCATGATTTCTTACCATCTTCTCTGTTGATTCAACTTTGTTTTCAAGATTAAATATTTTGTCTTCAATGTCTGAGGTTATGTCTTCCAGGTGTTCTATCCTATTGGTTATGCTTTCTATGGAGTTTTTAACTTGGTTTATTGTTTCCTTCATTTCAAGGATTTCTGTTTGTTTTTTTTTTTCAATATCTCTAACTCTTTATTGAAATGATCTCTTGCTTCCTGTATTTGCTCTTTTAACTGTTGATTGGTGTGATCATTTAATGCCTGCATTTGCTCTTTCATCTCCTCCTTCAATGCCTGCATTTGCTCTTTCATCTCTTCTTTTGCTTCCATGATTGTTTTAATTATGTACGTTCTGAACTCCCTTTCTGACATTTCTTCTGCTGTGCTGTCATTGGGTTTCATTGATATAGTATCTAGGTTTGTTTGGGACATTTTCTTCCCTTGTTTTCTCATATTGGTCAGATGTCAGCGGGACTCTGTAATATTGCAGATTTCCTCTATTGGCTTATAGTGTCCCTGTAGATTTCCAGTGTATCACCTCACAGCCTTCAATAGCCTGAAGTCTTGGAGTAACTTGATAATGCAGTGCTTCCGACGAAAGCTGTCCCTAGCCCGCTACTGTTTCCAGGGCTTGGAGCTGGCTCTGTGTGGAAAGGCACTCACTGGGGGGCCTGCTCCAAGAAGCTGGCCGTGTGGGAGGAGCCCAGAACCGGAGTGCACAGGGCTGCCTGGGGAAGACTCTAGCTGCCCTGCCCTACTCTGATAATCCGCCCGAATCTGGGCCTGCCACCCAGGCCGAGCTTCACCAGGTCGGGGAGACTCACCCCGTGGCTCTATTTTAGTCCGAGTCTCTCAATGCCTCCCCTTCTTGAATCCTGGGTTCTGGAGCGACTGGAGATGCAGTCACCCTCTAGTCCACCATCTTGGATCGCCCCGTGGAAAAAGCCTGCGCCCAGAGGGGGCAGGGCCACCTGCAGAGGTCTCTGGCTGCCCTGCCCTGGTCCCAGAGGTTGTTTGCGGCTTGGAGCTCTCCGCTGGCTCGGGTACTTGTGGCTGGCTCTGTGTAGACAGGCTCTCACTGGGCGGTCTGCTCCGAGAAGCTAGCCTAGAAAGGCGCTTCCTGCCGGAGGGAGCCGGGCTGCGTGGGGAAGTCCCTGGCTGCCCTGTCCTGGTCCCTGAAGCAACCTGCGGGCCAGAGCTCACTGCACTGGCTCAGGGACTTGGAGCTCGTTCTGTGCAGAAAGGCTCTCACTAGGGTGCCTGCTCCGAGAAGCTGGAGAAGCTTGCCATGTGGGAGGAGCCCACTGCCAGAGTGCACAGGGCTGCCTGGGGAAGACTCTAGCTGCCCTGCCCTACTCTAATAAGCCGCCCAAATCTGGGCCTGCCGCCAGGGCCTAGTTTCACCGTGTGGGGGAGACTCACCCCATGCTTCTATTTTAGTCCGAGTCTCTCAATGCCTCCCCTTCTTGAATCCTGGGTTCTGGAATGACTGGAGATGCAGTCACCCTCTAGTCTGCCATCTTGGATCGCCAAATTAAATTCTTAACATAGGTATTGTAGACAGTAACACTTAGTACATAGGGTTACAACAAACTTCTCTGAACATGACAAAGAGTCCACCCTTTAAGATAAACCATTTCTTTCTGGTATTTATCCAGAGCTGTTGTTCTCATATCAAAGGAAAAAGAACATGTACTTGTAAATAACTAACATCCCAGGGATCTCATTTGATTGGTATGAAGGAATTTGCCCTTACAGAAACAGGACATTTATGTCTTCATCAAAAGGAAAAAATGCCTCTGAATAACTTTTTTCCTTACTGTATATATGTAGTAAAGTATGAAAACATTCTTGGAAATGATAAAAACAAGTTAAGGACTATGGTTCCCTGTGGTGAGAGAGGAGGAGCAGAAAATATTAGAGAGTTTACATGGGACTTGAATTGCATCTATAATTTGTTTCTAATGTTGAATGGTGGATATGTACATTACATTATCTCTGTTATTTGTGTGCTTAAAATATTTCTCAAAAGTTACTGGTAGCAGCAGGTAGAAATTGAATGAAGTCATATGGTGCATGGTGCCAACTACGTCATACTATGTGCTATGTATTTTGTATACATTGCTTCATTTAATCCTCACATCAATGCGGCAAGGTTGATGCAAGGATTTATCCTCATTTTATAATTAAGGAAATCAAAGTTTAGAAGTTAAGCGAATTACCTTCAGTAAAACAACTTCTAAGTGGGAGAATTTTGAACTGAGACAATATAAAAGCAGTAAAACTTTTAGGCTCAGATCAGGTAGGGGCACATAAAGACTTAAAAAGAAACGGTGAAGAGATTCACTTTAGAATGGTAGCATGAGATGTTCATTAGTCCTACTCCCCAGTGAAACAAGCATAACTGCTGAAAACAATTAAAAACAACCATTTAAATCATCTAAAACTTGTTCTAATGGCATATGACAGGTGAAGAAACATACATTAAAGAAAATGTACCAAAATTCATCAACAACAAGGAAAGTGTGGCATTTGAGACATGACCTGCATTACCCTTCTTCCCAGCTCAGCTTGACAGATGTTCTAGCCCAGGCAAATGTAGCCAAGAAAACAGGATCTCTCATTCCTCAGTTCAAAATGAATAAGCATGTTTCACCAAGAGGGGCCTGACCACCACCAGCACATCTCATCCATTTCAATTCTGGGTAAAAGAGTCTAAATTCATGGAGAGTGCAGCTGAGAGGTAGGATGTTCCCTTCATCTAGCCCCCACACATAAGTTTGAAGCTGTGCCCCAGAACCAGCAGGCTGAAAATACTGAGGCCCAATCACCCTCAACTCCAGCTCACTCAAAGGAGGTTCCATGCCAGAAGATATAAGCTGAGAAGAATAGGAGATACCACCCTGCCAAAGTCCAGAGTAGTAACTCAGTCAAAGAGGGAGTCTATAGGAATAGAGAATTATGAATGTCTTCCCAAAGGATCTGGTTTTATTTGAAAGGGTGTGAGGAGATTCAAGTCTAAGGACTCTTGCAAAAAAAATGGAGATTTTGGTAATATACGATTAAAATGAGGCTGGTAGATCCTTTAACTTAAGAGCAACAACCCATACCTGTATGTAGGTCATCAGCAAGAATCAGCTGACCATCAGCTAGGTCATCAGCAAGAATCAGAGAAAGAAATGGCTAAAAGAATCAGAATAGAGCTGGGGATATAGCTTAGTTGGTAGAGTGTTTGCCTTGCATGCACAAGGTCCTGGGTTCAATCCTCAGAGTTAGAATAAATCTCAAGTTTTGATCACAAAACTACCCCTGCTTGAATTTAATTAGATTAGATGGTGGAACAATTTATGCCAAATCTATGTCAAAAATATTAGAACCAATCAGCTAGAAATCAGTGGAGTTTAACTTCTGGGTTTTGATACTAAATTGGTTTTAACAGAGACATTAGGGGCAGAGGTAATCAGAGTCCTTCTCATACTCCTATCCTTCCAGGAGACAGTATGCCTCAGAGGAGTGACACCAGAGGCTGTACACTGTGGGGAAATGGACTTCACTAAAATAGTTCAATCCCGTTACTAAACAAACAAATAAGCAAACAACAACCAAATCCCCAAAGAAGGGGTAGTGAAGTATTTGGAGCTGTAAAACCTAAAATTACCTACAATGTCTAGTTTTCAACCCAAAAAACATGGTATGCAAAGAAACAGGAATGTGTGATCCATATACTTGGGAGGAAATAAGAGCAACTAAATATCAGATTTCGCAGTGACTTCAAGTATCCATTATAAATATGTTTAAAGAACTAAAGAAAACCACATTTAAAGATATATAAGGGCAATGTCTCATCAAAAGAATATAAGTAAAGACAAATTATAAGAGAAACAGCACCAAATGGAAATTTGGGAGTTAAAATGTACAATAACTGAAATTCAAAATTTCATTAGAAGGACTCAACAGGAGATCTGTGTATTGGCAGAAGAAAGTCAATGAACTAAAATAAATAAATACTTAAAAAATTAAAAAAGAAAGTCAATGAACTTAATGATAGATTGATAAAGACTATGCAATATGAAAAACAGAGAGAATAAAGAAAAATGGAAAAAGCCTCAGAGAAATATAAGACATCAATTTTTTGGAGAGGGGTAGTTATCACAGACTGAGTCCCAGGGTACTTTACCACTGAGCTACATCCCTGGTCCTTTTATTTTTATTTTATTTAACTTTGAGACAGGGTCTCACTGAGTTGCTGAGGGTCTTGCTAAGTTTTCCAGGCCTCAAACTTGGAGCCTTCCTGTCTCAGCCTCCTGAGTCCCTGAGATTATAGGTGGTATGCTGCTACACTCAGCTGAAATATGGCACATCTTTAAGCACAACATGTGTGATGGGAGTACCAAAAGGAGAGGAGAAAGAAACTAGAGCCAAAAAATTTTCAAAGAAACAAAGAAATAAAGACAGAAAACTTTTCAAATTTGAGGAAAATATTGATCTACACATCTAAGAAGCTCAACAAATTCCCAGTGGGATAAAAACAAAGAGATCCACACTCAGACAAATCATAGTAAACCTGCTAAAGACAAAGATGAAGAGAAAAAATCTCAAAAGCAACAAGAGATAAACTCATCAAGGTCTAGGGAACCGGGATAACATTAACACTTGATTTCTTATCAATGTCATGGAGGCCAGAGGGCAGTGGGCTGACATACTCTATTACTGAAAGAAACAACCAAGAATTCCATATCCAGTCAAACTATTTTTCAAAACTGAAGGTGGAATAAAAGCCTTCTCGGACAAACAAATACTGAGGTAATCCTTTGCCAGAAAATGCATGTTATAAGAAATATTAAAATTATTTAGAATAAAAACAAGAAATCAAAATGTAAATTTAAATCCACATATCAGGTTTCAAGATGGCGGCCTACAGGGTGGCTGCATTTCATGTTGCTCCAGGACTCAGGATTCAAAAGAGGAGATATTGAGAGACTTGGGACCAACTCAAAGCAGCCAGTGAGTCTCTCCTGTTGGGGAGGCGTCCCGGATGGGACGGTAGACCCGGAACGCAGGGAACTTTGTGAAGTACAGTTGCCGGCGAGACACCCCTCCCCCCACTGGAGCAGTGAACTCGGACAACTGGGAGCATCGTAAAGGAGGCTGCTCAGCACAGCGCTGGGACTCGGAGCAACCACTGGGGCTCCGGTGGCTGCCCAAGGGAGGAGCGGTGAGGAGAGCTGTGTGGACTCAGAACACCAGGGCCTGCCCTGAGGAGGAGGAGGAGGAGCGCGGCCGCTTGGATTCGGAGTGGCTATACCAGAGCTACAGGCGGATGCCAGAGGAGGAGATGCGTGGCGAGCTGTTTGGACTCAGACCACTTCTGAACACCGGGGCCTGCCCAGAGGAGTAGGAGGAGGAGGAGGAGCGCGGCGGGTCGTTTGGACACGCAGTGACTGCATTAGAGCTCCAGGCGGTTGCTCAGAGGAAGAGGCAATTGGCGAGTTGTTTGGACTTAAAGCAACAGCTCCTGAACACAGGGGGGCTGCCTGGAGGAGGAGCGCAGTGGGTCGCTTGGTCTCGAGTGGCCGCACCAGAGCTCCGGGCGGCCGCCCAGAGGAGGCGTGCAGCGGGTCACATGGATTCAGAGCCACTCAGAGCGACCGCTCCTGAACACCCGGGGGGTTACCTGGAGGAGGAGGAGGAACAGGGAGGGTCATTTCGACTCAGAGTGACTGATTGCCCTGGGCTACAGGTGGTTGGTGGGAGGAGGAGGCACGCAGTGAGTTGCTTGGACTCCTAGTGACCGCACCAGAATAATGGGCGGCTGTCTGGAGGAAGAGGTGTGCGGCGGGTATCTGGGACTCAGAGCGATTGTACGGGGCCCCAGGTGGCTGCTCACAGGAGGGGCCGCATAGCCAGGCAATTAGGTGCAGAGCAGGGTCCCAGGATCTAGGAAGCTTCTTGGTGGAAGAGCCCCACAGACACACGCTTAGGTGCGGAGCAAAGGTTCCAGGACTGTGGGCAGATTCTCTGAGGAGGGGCAGCCTAAGGAGATTCATCTGCGAAGGGTGAGGCTCCCAGGCCCAGGAGGTAGGGCCGGGCCCCTGGGAACTTTGCAGAGGAAGGCAGCCCAGCCCAGGCGGTAGCTGTAAATTGAGGGGAACCTCTAGGAGGGAACTGACCAGCGAGACCTCCCCACCGGGTGAGTCTTCCCTGCCGGGTGAGGTTTTCCCACAAGGACGGTAAAACCAGAGACACAGGCCCAAACAGGCCTTGCCTCAGCCCGCAGCCTAGTTCCCCTTTGGATGACCATTGGTCAACAAGTGGAGGCACCTCTGCCCACTAGCAGGGAATATACCCCACCTGAAGTCCACCACTCCTAGAGAGGCAGCTTCCTTGTGGAGCACCGCATTATCAACCTCCTCCAAGACTTCAGCCTACTGAAGGCTAAGAGGGGATATATATAGAAATCTTCAGGGACATTGTAAGTCAACAGAGGAAATCTGCAATATCTCAGCGGTCCACTGATACCTGAACAATATGAGAAAACAAGGAAAGAAAATGCTGCAAACAAATCTAGATGTTACATCAATAAAACCCAATGACAGCATGGCAGAAGAAATGACAGAAAAGGAGTTCAGAATGTACATAATTAAAATGATCAGGGAAACAAACGATGAGATGAAAGAGCAAATGCACGCACTGAATGATGAGATGAAAGAGCAAATGCAGGCATTGAATGATCGCACCAATTGACAGTTAAAAGAGCAAATACAGGAAGCAAAAGATCATTTCAATAAAGAGTTAGAGATATTGAAAAAAAAACCAAACAGAAATCCTTGACATGAAGGAAACAATAAACCAAATTAAGAACTCCATAGAAAGCATATCCAATAGGATAGAACACCTGGAAGACAGAACCTCAGACATTGAAGACAAAATATTTAACCTTGAAAACAAAGCTGAACAAACAGAGAAGATGGTAAGAAATCATGAACAGAATCTACAAGAATTATGGGATAACATGAAAAGGCCAAATTTAAGAATTATTGGGATTGAGGAAGGCCTAGAGAAACAAGCCAAAGGGGTATTTCAGGGCGTAGCAGGCGGAAGTAGGGGTGAGAAGCGGCTGCAACGCCGAGCGGAGGAGGCAGAAGGCGGATATCGAGGAGCGGCTGGGTGGGCACCATGGCCGGAATCACCACCGTCGAGGCGGTGAAGCGCAAGATACAGGTTCTGCAGCAGCAAGCTGATGATGCTGAGGAGAGGGCTGAGCGCCTCCAACGGGAAGTTGAGGGAGAAAGGCGGGCCGGGAACAGGCTGAGGCTGAGGTCGCCTCCTTGAACCGTAGGATCCAACTAGTTGAAGAGGAGCTGGACCGTGCTCAGGAGCGTCTAGCTACTGCCCTGCAAAAGCTGGAGGAAGCAGAGAAAGCTGCTGATGAGAGTGAGAGAGGTATGAAGGTTATTGAAACCGGGTCCTAAAAGATGAAGAAAAGATGGAACTCCAGGAAATCCAACTCAAAGAAGCTAAGCACATTGCAGAAGAAGCAGATAGGAAGTATGAAGAGGTGGCTCGTAAGTTAGTGATTATTGAAGGAGACTTGGAACGCACAGAGGAACGAGCCGAGCTGGCAGAGTCCTGTTGCCGAGAGATGGATGAGCAGATCAGACTGATGGACCAGAACCTGAAGTGTCTGAATGCTGCTGAAGAAAAGTACTCTCAAAAAGAAGACAAATATGAGGAAGAAATAAAGATTCTTACTGATAAACTCAAGGAGGCAGAGACCCGTGCTGAGTTTGCTGAGAGATCAGTAGCCAAACTGGAAAAGACAATTGATGATTTGGAAGATAAGCTGAAATGCACCAAAGAGGAGCACCTCTGTACACAAAGGATGCTGGACCAGACTCTGCTTGACCTGAATGAGATGTAGAGCTCCCCAGTCCCGCCCTGCTGCTGCTCCTCCCTCTGACCCTGACTTCGCCTGAGGCCAGCCAGCCTGAAGCTGACTTTGAAACTGAGGGCTGACCTTTAACTGGAAGGCTGCTTTCTCCTTTCAACACCCCCTCTACCCCCACCCCCTTGTCTTTTTCACCAAACTGTCTCTGCCTCTTCCCAGAGATTCCAGCTGGGCTAAAGGCTGAGCACTTTTGGGAACAACATTTAAGGGAATGTGAGCACAACGCAAAGTGTCTTTAAAAGCATGTTGTGATGTACACATTTTGTAATTACTTTTTTTGTTGTTACAGTAACCATTTGTAAAACATTCCAAATAATTTCATAGCTCTGAAGCAGCAATCTAATTCCTTTCTCACTTTTGGAAGGTAACTTTCCAGCCTAATCCCTATTGCCCTCTCTGTAGAGAAGGAAAAGAGGAATGGGCCTGCCTTACTGAAAGCCAAACAGAGCCCAGGGAAAGACTGTACTATGGGAAACCTCATTGCTCTGTGCAAAGTACCAGCCAAACCAGAAAGGTGATTCCAAGAGGAGTTAGCCAAATAACAAAAACCGTGCTATTCAGGTTTTGTTTTGTTTTTAGCTTTAAGGTATCTTTAGACAACTTTATTCTTATTTTTTACTTATTATTATTATTATTTTTTTCATCAGAAATGACCAAATTAAGATGGTGAGACCTCTGAGACCTTTTGTTTTTGTGGTGCTGGGGATTGAACCCAGGGCCTCTTGCATGTTCCTCAAATGCTCTACCATTGAGCCATACATATCCTTAGCCCTGAGACCAAATTTTTCTCCCATCTCTACCCCCTTGCAGGTGTTCACAGAATGGATCATGGGCCCCTTAATCTTGAGGTGACCACTTAATTGCTCTCCTGTCTCCTTGAAAAAAAAAGAAAGAAAGAAAAAAAGAAAATTATGTTTTTGCCACTGATTTAGCCATATGAAACTCATCTCATCACCCTTTTCTGGGTCTGAAGCTGCTGTATCTAAAAGAGCCATCTCATTGTGCTTTGTATCAGTCAGTGCTAGAGAATCTTGAATAGCTCGTGTACAAAACTTTTTAAATTTTATATTATTTTGAAACTTTGCATCTTTGGGGCTGGGGTACCTGGCCACCCCATCTGGCTGTGAGAGTCCTGCAGTCTGGGCTGGCAGTGTGCTGATCTTTCAATGTTTCTTTCACAACCCAAACCCCACTTTTAGATGAGGTTTCTGTGAGGTCTGTTAGGTATACATCCTGCAGCTTATTGGCTTAAAATGTACTCTCCTTTGTTGTGGTCTCTTTGGGGCCAGTTGGGAGAAAGAGAAACCAATAGTGCAACTGTTTTGATACTGAATATTGACAAGTGTCTTTTTGAAATAAAGAACCAGTCCCTCCAAAAAAAAAAAAAAAAAAAAAAAAAAAAAAAAAAAGAGAAACAAGCCAAAGGGATGAACAATCTATTCAATGAAATAATATCAGAAAATTTCCCAAATCTGAAGAATGAAATGGAAAATCAAGTTCAAGAGGCTTATAGGACTCCAAATACACAAAATTACAACAGACCCACACCAAGGCACATTATAATGAAAATGCCTAACATACAAAATAAAGACAGAATTTTAAAGGCTGTGAGAGAAAAGCCAAATTACATTCAGGGGGAATACGGATATCAGCAGATTTTTCAATCCAGACCCTAAAAGCTAGAAGGGCCTGGAACAACATTTTTCAAGCCCTGAAAGAAAATGGATGCCAACCAAGAATCTTATACCCAGCAAAACTTACCTTCAAATTTGACGATGAAATCAAATCCTTCCATGATAAACAAAAGCTAAAAGAATTTACAAAAAGAAAGCCAGCATTACAGAACATTCTCAGCAAAATATTCCATGAGGAAGAGATGAAAAACAAAGAAGCAAATCAGCAAAGGGAGGAATTATCCTAAAGGAATTGTCAAATAAAGGAGGAACCAAGTTGTGTCAAACAAATAAATAAATAAAATTTAAAAAATGAACCAAATGACCGGGAAACCAAATCATATCTCAATAATAACCCTGAATGTTAATGGCCTGAATTCATCAATCAAAAGACATAGACTGGCAGATTGGATTAAAAAGAAGGATCCAACAATATGTTGCCTACAAGAGACTCACCTCATAAAAAAGATACCCATAGACTAAAGGTGAAAGGATGGGAAAAAACATACCATGCACATGGACTCAGCAAAAAAGCTGGAGTATCCATCCTCATTTCAGATAATGTGGACTTCAAGCCAAAGTTAGTCAGAAGGGATAAAGAAGGTCATTTCATACTGCTTAAGGGAAGCATAAATCAGCAAGATATAACAATCATAAACATCTATGCCCCAAACAGTGGCTCATCCATGTATGTCAAACAAATCCTTCTCAATTTCAGAAACCAAATAGACCATAACACAATAATACTAGGTGATTTTAACACGCCTCTCTCACCACTGGACAGATCTTCCAGACAAAAATTGAACAAAGAAACCATAGATCTCAATAATACAATCAATAATTTAGACTTAACGGACATTTATAGAATATACCATCCAACCAAGAGCGGATACACTTTTTTCTCAGCAGCACATGTAACCTTCTCTAAAATAGACCATGTATTATGCCACAAAGCTAATGTTTCAAATACAAGAAGATAGAGACACTACCTTGTATTCTATCAGATCATAATGGATTTACGTTAGAAATAAATGAAAGAGTAAACCACAGAAACTATTCCAACATCTGGAGATTAAACAATATGCTATTATATGATGAATGGATAACAGAAGATATTAGGAAGGAAATTTAAAAATTCTTAGAGGTAAATGAGAACAAAGAAACATCATATGAAAATCTCTGGGACACTATGAAAGCAGTACTTAGAGGAAAATTTATTTCATGGAGCGCATTTAATAAAAGAAGTAAAACTCAACAAATAAACCACCTAACACTAAAGGTCAAAGCCCTAGAAAAAGAAGAACAGGGCAGCACCAAAAGTAGTAGAAGACAGGAAATAGTTAAACTCAGAGCTGAAATCAATGAAATTGAAACAAAAGAAACAATACAAAAAAATGACAAAATAAATAGTTGGTTCTTCGAAAAAATAAACAAAATTGATAAACCTTTAGCAACACTAACAAAGAGAAGACGAGAGAAAACCCAAATCACCCAAATCACTAAAATTCGGAATGAACAAGGAAATATCACAACAGACACGAGTGAAATACAAAACATAATTAGAAGCTATTTTGAAAATCTATATTCCAACAAAATAGAAAATTTCGAAGACATCAACAGGTTTCTAGAGACATATGAATTGCCTAAACTGAACGAGGAGGACATACACAATTTAAATAGACCAATTTCAAGTACTGAAATAGAAGAAATCATCAAAAGCCTACCAACAAAGAAAAGTCCGGGACCAGATGGGTTCTCAGCCTAGTTCTACAAAACCTTTAAAGAAGAGCTCATTCCAATACTTCTCAAAGTATTCCATAAAATAGAAGAGGAGGGAACCCTCCCAAACTCATTCTATGAAGCCAATATTACACTGATACCTAAACCAGACAGAGACTCATCAAGGAAAGAAAATTTCAGACCAATATCCTTAATGAACATCGATGCAAAAATTCTCAACAAAATTTTAGCAAATCGCATACAAAAACATATTAAAAAGATAGTGCACCATGATCAAGTGGGTTTCATCCCAAGGATGCAAGGTTGGTTCATCATCAGGAAATCAATAAATGTCATTCACCATATCAATAGAGTTAAAGTCAAGAATCACATGATTATTTCAATAGATGCAGAAAAAGCATTTGATAAAATACAGCACCCCATCATGTTCAAAACACTAGAAAAAATAGGGATAGTGGGAACATTCCTTAACATTGTAAAGGCCATTTATGCTAAGCCCATGGCTAATATCATTCTAAATGGTGAAAAACTGAAAGCATTCCCCCTAAAAACTGGAACAAGGCAGGGATGCCCTCTTTCACCACTTCTATTCAATATCGTTCTTGAGACTCTAGCCAGAGCAATTAGACAAACCAAAGAAATTAAAGGGATACGAATTGGAAAAGAAGAACTCAAACTATCCCTGTTCGCTGATGACATGATTATATATTTAGAGGAACCTGGAAATTTCACCAGAAAACTCTTAGAACTCATAAGTGAATTCAGTAAGTAGCAGGTTACAAGATCAATGCTCATAAATCCAATGCATTTTTATACATAAGTGATGAATCTTCTGAAAGAGAAATTAGGAAAACTACCCCATTCACAATAGCCTCGAAAAAAATAAAATACTTGGGAATCAATCTCACAAAAAAGGTGAAAGACCTCTACAATGAGAACTATACAACAGTAAAGAAAGAAATTAAAGAACACCTTAGAAGATGGAAAGATCTTCCATGTTCTTGGATAGGAAGAATTAATATTGTCAAAATGGCTATACTACCTAAAGTGCTATACAAATTCAATGCAATTCCAATTAAAATCCCAATGATGTACCTTACAGAAATAGAGCAAGCAATTATGAAATTCATCTGGAAGAATAAGAAACCCAGAATAGCTAAAGCAATCCTTAGCAGGAAGAGTGAAACAGGGGGTATTGCAATACCAGATCTTCAACTGTATTACAAAGCAATAGTAACCAAAACGGCATGGTATTGGTACCAAAATAGAAAGGTAGATCAATGGTACAGAATAGAGGACATGGACACAAACCCAAATAAATACAATTTTCTCATACTAGACAAAGGGGCCAAAAATATGCAATGAAGAAAAGATAGCCTCTTCAACAAATGGTGCTGGGAGAATTGGAAATCCATATGCAACAGGATGAAACTAAACCCATATCTCTCACCATGCACGAAACTAAACTCAAAATGGATTAAGGGCCTCGGAATCAGACCAGAGACCTTGCAAATTATAGAAGAAAAAGTAGGTCCAGATCTTCAACATGTTGGCTTAGGACCAGACTTCCTTAACAGGACTCCCATAGCACAAGAAATAAAAGCAAGAATCAATAACTGGGATAGATTCAAACTAAAAAGCTTTCTCTCAGCAAAGGAAACTATCAGCAATGCAAAGAAAGAGCCTACAGAGTGGGAGAATATCTTTTCCAATCATACTTCAGATAGAGCACTAATCTCCAGAATCTATAAAGAACTCAAAAAACTCTACTCCAAGAATTCAAATAATCCAGTCGACAAATGGGCTAAGGAAATGAATAGACACTTCACAGAGGAAGATCTACAAGCAATCAACAAACATATGGAAAAATGTTCAACATCTCTAGTAATAAGAGAAATGCAAATCAAAACCACCCTAAGATTCCATCTCACCCCAATTAGAATGGCGATTATCAAGAATACGAGTAACAACAGGTGTTGGCGAGGATGTGGGGAGAAAGGTACACTCATACATTGCTGGTGGGGCTGCAAATTAGTGCAGCCACTCTGGAAAGCAGTGTGGAGATTCCTTAGAAAACTTGGAATGGACCCGCCATTTGACCCAGCTATCCCACTCCTTGGCCTATACCCAAAGGACTTAAAATCAGCATACTACAGAGATACAGCCACATCAATGTTCATAGCTGCTCAATTCACAATAGCCAGACTGTGGAACCAACCTAGATGCCCTTCAATTGATGAGTGGATAAAGAAACTGTGGTATATATATACAATGGAATATTACTCAGCCATAAAGAATGATAAAATTATGGCATTTGCAGGCAAATGGATGAAATTGGAGAATATCATGCTAAGTGAGATAAGCCAATTTCAAAAAGCCAAAGGACGAATGATATCGCTAATAAATGGATGATGACACATAATGGTGGGAGGGAAGGGTTAATGTTAGGGTTAGAGTTAGGGTTAGGGAGGGGGTAAGAATGGAGGAAGGAAGGACTATATAGAGGGAAAAGTGGGGTGGGAAGGGTGGGGGGAAGGGAAAAAATAATAGACTGAATCAAACAACATTGTTCTATGTAAATTTATGATTACACAAATGGTATGCCTTTACGCCATGTACAGAGAAACAACATGTATCCCATTTGTTTACAATAAAATAAAAAATAAAAGAAAAGAAAAAAAAATAAATCCACATATCAAAACAAAGTACCAGTAAATGGAATTATACAATTGTGAAAAATAGTATAAATACATACTCATCATCTTCTCTTAACTTATATAAAAGCAATTATATTACAAAATTAAATTATATCCCTTCCTACTTTTTACAAGAAAAGCTAAAGGAAGTTCTCAAACTGAAAAAGACACTAATGAATAAAAAGAAAGTGTTTGGAAAATATAAAACTCACTTGTAAGAGTAACTATGTAGACAAATTCAGAATTCTCTAATATTGTTACCATGGTGCATAACCCATTCATATCTTTATGAAAGTATAGAATAAGATACTCCATGCAAATGGAAGAAAGCAGAAGTAGCCATGCTTACAGCAGTTAAAATAGTTTCCAAATCAAAAATCTTTAGTATGAAGACCAAAACTCAAAACAATTAAAAATAATGTATTAATATGTTAAGAGATAGGCAACACAGAAAGATGCAAAATGAGACATCTAAAATTCAAAATGTGGGAAGGAATGGGATACAAGTGTGGAGTTTAAATTAGCATATTTTCTCTGTTTCTTTTTTGTTGATGTTTCTGTTCTTATCTTTATGATCATGCTAGGTTATTATCATTTTAAAATATCTTGTTATCATCAAAAGATGTTTTTGTAACTTTCATGGTGACCACAAAGCAAAAATCTAAAAAAGACAAACAAAAATAACAATCAAGTAATCAAAGCACACTAGTATAATAAATCATATAAACACAAAAAGTACAAGAAGAGCAACTACAATAAAACTGGAGAACAAGTTACAAATGACTGTATTAAGACCTTACCTATTGACAATTACCATAAATGTAAATAGATCAAATTCTCCAATTAAAAGACATAAAGAAACTGAATGGATAAAAAAATGAGACCCAATTCTATGTCACTTACAAGAAACTTACTTCACTGGTAAAGACACATAAACTCAAAATGAAAGTATAGAATAAGATACTCCATGCAAATGGAAGAAAGCAGAAGTAGCTATGCTTATAGCAGTTAAAAGTTTTCAAATCAAAAGCAACAGACAAGGAAAGTCATTATATAATGATAAAAGAATAATTCAGCAAGAAGAAATAATAATTATTCTAAATATTTATGCCCCCAGTATCATAGCACTCAAATATATGAAGCAAATATTAATAGAGCTAAAGGGACAGATACAATTAGAGTATAGACTTTAACCACTCACTTTCAGCAGAAAGTGAACAAGAAAAGAGCCAAATATCAGCCTAGACCAAATAGACCTAGGATACATCTGCAGAACATCCCATCCAACAGTTGTAGAATACACACATTCTTCTCATTAGCACGTGGAACATTCCCCAGGATAGATATGATAGGCCACAAAACAAGTTTCAACAAATTTGAAAAGACTAGCGTCATACTAAATATGTAATAAAAATAAAAATCAATAACAAAAAAACTTGGAACTAATACAAATACATGGAAATTAAGCAACTTATTGGAACAAACAATGGGTTGAGGAAAAATTCAAGAAAGAAATTTAAAAAGTTTCTTGAAACAAATGAAAATGGTGATATAACATAATAAAACCTATTAGACACAGCAAAGATAATACCTAGAGGGAAGTTTATGGCAATCAATGCCTGTAACAAAAAAGCAGAATGATGTCAAATAAAGAACCTATCACTGAATCTCAAAGAACTAGAAAAACAAGAAGAAACCAATAGTAAGTAATAAGATTCAATTTTCAAAATGTCTCCCATCCAAGAAAAGCCTAGGACCAGACAACTGCATTGCTGAGTTCTACCAAATATTTAAGGAAGAAAAAATACCAATTCTTAAATTATTCCAAAAAGCTGAAGAGGAGGGAGTCCTTCCAAACTCATCTACAAGGCCAGCATTACCCT
This sequence comes from Sciurus vulgaris, assembly GCF_902686455.1. Taxonomy (NCBI): domain Eukaryota; kingdom Metazoa; phylum Chordata; class Mammalia; order Rodentia; family Sciuridae; genus Sciurus; species Sciurus vulgaris. The sequence goes on along the minus strand of NC_136471.1, from coordinate 16,876,787 downwards.
GGTACCAAAATTAGAGAAGGACCCAAGAAAAAAATAAAACTACAGAGAAATATCCATGACGAACACAGAAGCAAAAATCCTCAATAAAATACTAGCAAACCAAATCCAACAGCACATAAAAGGGTTATTCATCATGATCAAGTGGGATCTGTCAAAGGAGTACAAGGATGGTTCAACATATGTAAATCATAAGCATGATAAACCACATCAACATGACAAAAGGCAAAAACCATATGATCATCTCACTAGATTCAGAACAACATCTTTTCACGAAAAAACATTGAAAAATTAGGCATATAATAAACATAGGTTGATATAGTAAAGGCCTTATATAATAAGCTGACAGCTAACATTATACTAGGTGGGGAAGAGCTGAAAGCATTCAAGATCTGAAACAAAACAAGAATGCCTACTATCATCATTTTTTTCAACCTGGTACTGCAAGTCCTAGCCAAAGAAGTCGGGCAACAGAAAGAAATAAAGGGCAATCAAACCAGAGAAAAGAAAGTCAAACTGTCATTCCTTACAGATGACATTATACTATATAGAAAACCCTGGACTTCACCAAAGAATTACTAGAATTAATAAACAAATTTTAGCAAGGTTTCAGGATAGAAAATCAACATACAAAAAAAAACACTGCTACACACAAAGAGTAAATTATCTGAAATAAAAATCAAGAACATTTATATTATAATAATATATTATAATAGTTACAAAAAATAAAATACCTAGGAATAAATTTAAACAAATAAGCTAAAGGTCTCTACAATGAATGTGCTTTTTATATTGCTGAAACAAATTGAGGAAACAAAAAAGGAATGATATCCCATGTATATGGATTAGAAAAGTTAATATTATTAAAACTGTCCATACTATATAAAGGAATATGCAGATTCAAAGCAATTCTCATTAAAATTCCAATGATATTCTTCGCAGAACTAAAAAAACATCTAAAATCTATATGAAATCATAAAAAGCCCCAAATAGCCAAAGCAATCCTAAATAGAAAGATGAAAGCCAGAAGCATTATACTACCTGACTCAAAATATACTGCAAGGGTATAGTCATCAATATAACCTGTTATGAGCATAAAAAAAAACCAGACATATAGACTAATGGAACAGAATAGAGAATCTAGAAGCAAACCTCATGCATCTACAGCTGATTGATTTTTAGGAAGGTGCTGAGAACATATATTAGAGCTTTATTAAATAGTCTTTTCAATATACACAATGGAAGAGAATGAAACCAGACCCCCTATTACACCAGTTACAAAAACCAACTTAACACTGCTTACAGACTTAAATGTAAGACCTGAAGCCAAGAGTACTAGAAAAAACACATATGGGAAATGCTTTAGGACTTTGGACTGAGCAACAATTTGGGGTGTAAGGCCCTGAAAAGATGCATACACACACACACACACACACACACACACACACAGAATAAAATCAAAAGCAGATAAATGATATTGCGACAACAAAAAAGCTTCTGCACAGCAAAGGAAACAATCATCCAAGAAAAGAGACAAACTACAGAACAGGAGAAAATATTTGTGAACTATACATCTGGCAGAGGATTAAAAGCCAGAATTATAAGACACTCAAAAACTCAATAGTGAAAGAAAAATATTACCTGATCTAAAATTGTAGAAGACACCAAAATAGACATGTCTCAAAAGAAGATATACAAATGGCCAATAAGTAAAAAAAAAAATGCTTAATATCACTAATCATCAGGAAATGTAAATCAAAATGATAATGAAGTCCAGGCACGGTGGCACACACCTGTAATCCCAGCAGCTCAAGAGGCTAGAGGTAGGAGGATCACAAGTTCAAAGCCAGCCTCAGCAACTTAGTGAAGCCCTAAACAACTTAGGAAGACTCTGTCTCAAAATCAAATATTTAAAAAAGGCTGCAGATGTGGCTCAGTTTTTAAGCACCCCGAGTTCAATCCCTGGTACCAAAAAAAAAAACAAAAAAACAAAAAAGACAATGAGTTATCACTTTACTCCAGTAAGAATGGTTCTTATCAAAATGACAATAAATAAAAATTATTGTCAAGGATATATAGAAAAGGGAACCCTTATACTCTGTTAGTGGAAAAACAAATTAGTACAGTCATTACAGAAAACAGTATGGAGGTTCCTCAAAAAAATTAAAAATATAATTAAGATATGATCCTACAAACCCACTACTGGCTATTTATCCAAATGATATCAAATCACTATGTCAAAGAAACATCTGTCATATTTATTGCAGCATTGTTCATTAACTGCCAAGAAAGAGAAACTATATAAGGGTCTATCAACCAATGGATGGTTTAAAAAAATGTGGTATGGTACATAATGGAATACTATTTAGCCATAAAATGGAACAAAAGCATGTCATTTGCATCAACATGGATGGACCTTGAGTTAATTATGGTTAATTATGCTTATGGAAAGAAGTTAGGAACAGAAAGATAAGTACCACATGATCTCACTCATATGTGGAATCAAAACAGTCAAACTCATAGAAGTTAAGAGTAGAATGGTGATTACTTGAGGCTGGAGAGAGTACAGGGAAGGGAAGGACAGAAAAATGTTGATCAATGGGTTCCAAGTTACAGAGAGATAGGAGCAAGAAGTTCTTGTGTACTATTGCACGTTAGGTGACTACAGATAACAACAACAACAATAATAACACATTTTAAAAATCTAGAGGATTTTGATGGTTTTCATCATAAAGAAATGATAACTGTAGCCAGGCATGGTGTTGTACACCTGTATTCTCAGTGACTCGGGAGGCTGAGGCATAAAGATTGCAAGTTCAAGGCCAGCCTCAGCAATTTAGTGAAGCCCTAAGCAACTTAGTGAGATCCTGTCTCAAATTAAAAATAGTTGGGTTCTAAAGCACCCCTGGGTTCAATTCCCAGTACCAAAAGGAAGAGAGAGAGAGAGAGAGAGAGAGAGAGAGAGAGAGAGAGAGAGAGAGAGAGAGAGAGAGAGATGATAACTGTTTGACCAGATAAATATGTAAATATGTATAACTTCACTTAAACATTACATAAATACATTTATTAAAACATCATATGATACCCATTAATATGTATGAAAAGATAAAAATAAAACGATATGATAAAAATAGGTAAAGGCTCTGAATAGACATTTTGCAAATGAATATGTACAAATTCATAATAAGCACATGAAAAACTCTCAATTAGTCATTAGAAAATGCAAATCAGTACCACAATGAGAAAGTTCTTCATACTCTCTAAGAAAGTAATAATCAGAAAGACTGACGATAGCACACGTCAGTGAGGACATGGAGAAATGTCCACGGAATGCTCATGTACTGCTGGTGGGGAACCAAACTGATGCAGCCCCTTTAGAAAACAGTCTGATAGTCAATACACATGTTTCTACACTATAATTGAATGAATTTATGCAAACATTTTATATATGAAAACTATAGTGTTTTAAATATGAGAACCTTATTGTTTAAAATGTTAAAAAGAAAGTCATTATGAACCAATTATACATATGATGCCCAGGTAATCACTGCTTTAGAAACATGTTCAAGTATACCATTTCATGTGTAAAATGAAGCAGATCAAAACAAAAAAAAAGAAAGAAAAAGAAAACAGTATGAGAGTTTCTCTGAAGCTGAAACAGAGTTACTACATGTGATCCACCAATTTAACTCCAAGGTATTTACCCAAGAGAAATGAAAACATGTCCACACAAACGCTTGTACATGAAGGTTCAAAGTTGCACTATTCACAATCCAGCACTATTCACTAGCAAATAGAAGAACAATATGGTATCCTTACATTAGAGTAGTATTTAGTGATTTAAAACTGATGTACTGATTCATGCTACAATGTGAATGAACCTTGGAAACATGCTAAGTGAAAAGTATGGCAAAAGGCCATACTTTATATGATTCCATATAAAGGTTCAGCACAAGGAAATCCATAATGACATAAAGTATTTTAACGTGGCTACCTCCAGCTGGTAGGGTTGGGGAAAATGGGAAGGAACTGTTAGTGGATATAAGTTTGCTTGGGAAGTGAACAAAACAAGAATACCCACTATCATCATTTGATATTTTCTTTTCTTTCTTTCTTTTTTTTGGGCTGGTAGAGTGCTTGCCTCACAAGCACAAGGCCCTGAGTTCGATCCCCAGTACTGCAAAAAAAAAAAAAAAAAAAAAAAAAGATCTTTCTTTCTTTTTTGTTTTTCTTCTTTTTTGGTACTCAGGATTTAACTCAGGAGCACTCGACCACTGAGCCACATCCCTAGCCATGTTTTGTATTTTATTTAGAGACAGGCTCTCACTGAGTTGCTTAAGGTCTCTCTAATTTGCCGATGGTGACTTTGAACTTGTGATTCTCTTCCCTCAGCCTCCCATGCTGCTGGGATTACAGGTGTGCATCACCACACCTGGCTTGATATTTTCATAGATGAAAATGTTCTAAAACTGATTCTGGGGATAGTTACACAACTCTATGAATATTCTAAAATTCAATTCACTGTACACTTTAAATGAATGAAGTGTAAGATTGGTGAATTATATCTCAATGAACTGGTGGTAGGCACCTGATGCTCATTTTAACTCTCTAAATTTCATCTGAGATTATTGTTTGTGGATAACATCTTAATAAAAACATTTTTTAGAAGTCTGACAGACCTGAGTTCTGGTTCAACCACTTAACAGCTATGAGTTCTTGGGCAGATTGGTTAACCTAAGCCCTCCGATGTCTTATCTGTAAAGCAGAGATGGTAATAATAGTAACTCCCTGGTAGGCTTTTGTATCATGTGCCTGGCACATTGCCAGTGCTATTATTAGCTATATTAGCTGTAAGCAGTTGAACCACTTGCCTTAAAAAAAAATCCATGCTCACAGCCCCTCTTGCTTTAAAAATCCAACTTCCATATTTGCTATTTCAAAAAAGTTTGTGACATTGATCAGGGGAGAAAACTGACCTTCTGGTAGGACCTACTAGATTCAAACCTAAAAATGTCTTTAAATAACAGCTCTATAATGCAAATAAAGCTCTAAACAAACCAAAGAAAAAAACAAAATTTCTGCCCCTTCTGAGGGTTGGTGTTAACTAATATTCTCATCTGATTCTGGGAGTTTAAATCTAAACAAGATTAAGAGAAGCTGATTCATTCCAGTGTCAAGTGTTTTCCAGAATCCATGTCTGCTCTGAATGTAGTTCAGAGTTAAAGAGTTAAAGTCAAAGTCCCTGAGTGTGGGTCTTGCTGTTGTCCCACGTGGGTTGCTAGCATATGACTTCAAAAGGCAAACCACACCTTTGAGCTTCTCATACAATTTTCTGCTCCAGATGAATGTGTCAGTGAATGTGTCAGGGATGGGTACTCAGAGGCTAAGGCAGGGTAGGAGAGACGTGGCATTCCCCCTAGTCCCTTGAAAAGACTCTTATTCTTAATGAATACACTATTTTATTGTTCTTCATGAACCTGAAACAACTTATATTCATATAACTTATCATTGGAGCCCTTTGTTAAAGGTCTTATCACACAGCTCACACAAGTATTGCTCTCCTTCCACATTTCCTTACCAATACCTGTTCCCAAGAAATGATCTCCTCTTCCCATCAGTAACTCCGATAAAACATTCATTGGGCTGCGGAAGGTTAAGTTGATATCACATTACCAAAATCTCCTTTTGGAATACAGCATGTTCACCATGTTTTATTTAATACCTGTACTTCCCTCAAGAGTCTGTGTTCCACAAGGGAAGGGCTCTTCTCTTCCTTGTTCACTACTAAATTCCCATCAGATAGTATAGGACCTTACACATAGTAGGCGCTCAATAAAGCATATGCTGGATTAATCACCAACACATGTAACAATGAAATAATTCCTAGTGTTCAGAACATGGATATAGGTTTTATCCCAGGGATGCAAGGTTGGTACAACATCTGGAAATAAATAAATGTAATTCACCATATCAACAGACTTAAAGTCAAGAATCACATGATTATTTCAATAGATGCAGAAAAAGCATTTGATAAAATACAGCATCCCACAAAAGGTGTTGGCGAGGATGTGGGGAAAAATGTACACTCATACATTGCTGGTGGGGCTGCAAATTAGTGCAGCCACTCTGGAAAGCAGTGTGGAGATTCCTTAGAAAACTTGGAATGGACCTACCACTTGACCCAGCTATCCCACTCCTCAGCCTATACCCAAAGGACTTAAAATCAGCATACTACAGAGATACAGCCACATCAATGTTCATAGCTGCTCAATTCACAATAGCCAGACTATGGAACCAACCTAGATGCCCTACAATTGATGAATGGATAAAGAAACTGTGGTATATATATATATATATATATATGTGCATATATATATATATATATATATATGTACATACAGTGGAATATTACTCAGCCATAAAGAATAATAAAATTATGGCATTTGCAGGCAAATGGATGAAATTGGAGAATATCATGCTAAGTGAGATAGCAAAAAACCAAAGGAAGAATGATCCGCTGATAAGCAGATGATGACACATAATGGGGAGAGGCAAGAATGGAGGAAGGAGGGACTGTATAGAGGGAAAAGAGAGGTGGGATGGGTGGGGGGAAGGGGAAAAAATAACAGAATGAATCAAACATCATTACTCTATGTAAATGTATGAATATGCAAATGGTATGCTGTTATTCCATGTACAAACAGAAAGAACATGTATCCCATTTGTTTACAATAAAAAATAAACAAATAAAAAAAGAAGACAAACCAAAAAAAAAAAAAAATACAGCACCCCTTCATGCTCAAAACACTAGAAAAAATAGGGATAGTGGGAACATTCCTTAACATTGTATAGGCCATCTATGCTAAGCCCATGGCCAATATCATTCTAAATAGTGAAAAACTGAAAGCATTCCCCCTAAAAACTGGAACAAGGCAGGGATGCCCTCTTTCACCACATCTATTCAACATTGTCCTTGAAACTCTAGCCAGAGCAATTAGACAGACCAAAGAAATTAAAGGGACATGAATAGGAAAAGAAGAACTAAAACTATCCCTATTTGCTGACGACATGATTATATATTTAGAGGAACCAGGAAATTCCACCAGAAAGCCTTTAGAACTCATAAGTGAGTTCAGTAAAGTAGTAGGTTATCAGATCAATGCTCAAAAATCTAATGCATTTTTATACATAAGTGATGAATCTTCAGAAAGAGAAGTTAGGAAAAATACCCCATTCACCCCATTCACAATAGCCTCAAAAAAAAAAGAAAACACTTGCAAATCAATCTAACAAAACAGGTGGAAGATCTCTACAATGAGAACTACAGAACACTAAAGAAAGAAATTAAAGAAAACCTGAGAAGATGGAAATATCTCACATGTCCTTGGATAGGAAGAATTAATAATGTCAAAATGGCCATAATACCAAAAGTGCTATACAGATTCAATGCAATTCCAATTAAAATCCCAATGATGTACCTTACAGAAATAGAGCAAGCAATTATGAAATTCATCTGGAAGAATAAGAAACCCACAATAGCTAAAGCAATCCTTAGCAGGGAGAGTGAAGCAGGGGTATCACAATACCAGATCTCCAACTATACTACAAAGCAATAGTAACAAAAACAGCATGGTATTGGCACCAAAATAGATAGGTAGATCAATGGTACAGAATAGAGGACATGGACACAAACCCAAAAAATACAATTTTCTCATACTAGACAAAGGGGCCAAAAATATGCAATGGAGAAAAGATAGCCTCTTCAACAGATGGTGCTGGGAAAACTGGAAATTCACATGCAGCAGAATGAAATTAAACCCCTATATCTCACCCTGCACAAAACTCAATTCAAAATGGATCAAGGACCTAGGAATCAGACCACAGACTCTGCATCTTATAGAAGAAAAAGTAGATCCAAATCTTCAACATGTCGGCCTAGGATCAGACTTCCTCAACAGGACTCCCATAGCACAAGAAATAAAAGCAAGAATCAATAACTGGGATAGATTCAAACTAAAAAGCTTTCTCTCAGTAAAGGAAACTATCAGCAATTCAAAGAAAGAGCCTACAGAGTGGGAGAAAATCTTTGCCACTCATATACTTCAGATAGAGCAGTAATTTTCAGAATATATAAGGAACTCAAAAAACTCTACACCAAGAATACAAATAACCCAATCAACAAATGGGCTAAGGAAATGAACAGACACTTCACAGAAGAAGATGTACAAGCAATCAACAGATAGATGAACAAATGTTCAACATCTCTAGTAATAAGAGAAATGCAAATCAAAACTACCCTAAGATTTTATCTCACCCCAATTAGAATGGAGATTATCAAGAATACAAGCAACAATAGGTGTTGGCGAGGATGTGGGGAAAAAGGTACACTCATACATTGCTGGTGGGGTTGCAAATTAGTGCAGCCACTCTGGAAAGCAGTATGGATATTCCTCAGAAAGCTTGGAATGGAACCACCATTTGACCCAGCTATCCCACTCCTTGGCCTATACCCAAAGGACTTAAAATCAGCATACTACAGAGATACAGCCACGTCAATGTTCATTGCTGCTCAATTCACAATAGCCAGACTATGGAACCAACCTAGATGCCCTTCAATTGATAAATGGATAAGGAAACTGTGGCATATATATACAATGGAATATTACTCCACCATAAAGAATGATAAAATTATGGCATTTGCAGGCAAATGGATGAAATTGGAGAATATCATGCTAAGTGAGATAAGCCAATCTCAAAAAACCAAAGGACGAATGATCTCGCTGATAAGCGGATGAAGACATATAATGGGGGGTGGAAGGGGTTAGCGTTAGGTATAGGGTTAGATTTAGGGTTAGGGTTAAAGAGGGTGGTAAGAATGTAGGAAGGAAGGACGGTATAGAGGGAAAAGAGGGGTGGGAGGGGTGGGGGGAAGGGAAAAAATAACAGAATGAATCAAACAACATTACCCTATATAAATTTATGATTACACAAATGGTATGCCTTAACTCCATGTACAAATACAGAAACAACATGTATCCCATTTGTTTACAATAAAATAAAAATAAAAATAAAAAAAAATTTAAAAAAGAGCCATGCAAATCAAAACTGCCCTAAAATTCCATCTCACCCCAATTAGAATGGTGATTATCAAGAATACAAGCAACAATAGGTGTTGGTGAGGATGTGGGGAAAAAGGTACACTCATACATTGCTGGTGGAGTTGCAAATTAGTGCAGCTACTCTGGAAAGCAGTGTGGAGATTCCTTAGAAAACTTGGAATGCAACCACCATTTGACCCAGCTATCCCACTCCTTGGTTAATACCCAAAGGACTTAAAATCAGCATACTACAGAGATACAGCCACATCAATGTTTATAGCTGCTCAATTCACAATAGCCAGATTGTGGAACCAAACTAGATGTCCTTCAATTGATGAATGGATAAATAAACTGTGGTATATATATACAGTGGAATATTACTCAGCCATAAAGAATAATAAAATTATGGCATTTGCAGGCAAATGGATGAAATTGGAGAATATCATGCTAAGTGAGATAAGCCAATCTCAAAAAACCAAAGGACGAATGATCTCGCTGATAAGTGGATGATGACACATAATGGGGGGGTGGGAGGGGGGCAAGAATGGAGGAAGGAGGGACTGTCTAGAAGGAAAAGAGTGGTGGGAGGGGTGGGGGGAAGGAAAAAATAGCAGAATGAATCAAACATCATTACCCTATGTAAATGTATGATTACGCAAATGGTATGCCTCTACTTCATGTACAAACAGAAACAACATGTATCCCATTTGTTTACAATAAAAATAAATTTCAAAAAGAACATGTATAATCAAGAATTCAACTGCAGACCTTGGATTTCTAAAAGAGGTGGTCCTAAGAAAAGATCTTACTGCAAAACAACCTAGTTAAGATAATATTAATAATTTACCTGTGCTGGGTAAGCACGTTTACAGCTGATGGATGATTTGCACAATAAGCCAGATACATAGATTTAAAATGAGGCATGAGATTCAGCAGACAACCTCCTACTTTGTGTTGGTTTTCTGGAAACCTGTAAGCAAAACATGTGCAACACAAAATGTAAAATAGGAAAAGGAAGTTGAAGGAAGATGATTCCAGTTAAACTTGGCAGAATGTAAACCTTTTGACTGTTTTGCCAATTAAAAATGAAACTATATCAGAACTGTTTTATCCATGAAATGTAGGCTATTGAGCACTGCTTTAAACTCTAACCATCAAACACAGCTATAATACCTATATCAGATGCTTATTTGGAATTAGTAGGTAGGGTTATTTGTTCATTTCTAAGATGCTTATATTCAAATTTAGTTTGACACATTAAAAATACTCTTAACTGATTTATATGAAATTCAAGTACAGACAACAGTAATCAAAACCAAAAGTGGCACACCACAAAAGAATATGATATAGTCAGTCCTGTTTGCCTGGTGGTTGCTAGGCAGGGTGGCCTCAAGATTTTTTAAATTAATTTTTAAGATTACAAGTCATCTGTTTTCTGGTTTGTTAGAAAAATCAGAAGAGCAAGAGAAAGAAAAAATTACTCAAAATCACACCTTTCTATTATATCTACAATAACAATTTTGGCACATTCCATGGGCTTTTATATCTATGCATTTCTCCATAGAACAGCGAAGATCATGAATCTAGTTTGCAAAACTGCCCTTATCACTTAGTTACCATCTTTCCATATCAATTATCTGGATCTCTACTGGCATTTGAAGTGGCTCCTCGGGTCTTTGTAGTTTAGGATCTTTCCATCTTTCTCCCTGGAAAACCCCCAAGCCTCAAAAAGCCAAAGAAAGAGGCAACCACCCCTATTTTATTTATAGAGATGAAAGCTACCAATGTCTCCAAGATAGGCTATTTGGAAAATTAATCTCGCAATAGAAATACATTGTCTGATGACTATGACTGTTAACTTTGTAGTATAAAATTGAATACCTCAGCAACTAGCCATCAAATATGTTGTAGTTCATATAAAGATATAATTTTCCGGGCTGGGGATATAGTTCAGTTGGTAGAGTGCTCACCTCGCAAGCACAAGGCCCTGGGTTCAATCCCCACCACCGCAAAAAAAAAAAAAAAAAAAAAAAGAAAAAAAAAAAAGATAAAATTTGCTTTCCCCCACTTTCTATATGTTTCAGCACCTAATATAATAGATGCAATACTAGGAATGAGTAAAAGAGAGAAAATGGGCTGTGGGTGTAGCTCAGTGGTAGAGAGCATGCTTAGCATGCACAAGATCCCAGGTTCAATTTGCCAGCACTAAAGAGCAAGAGAGAGCAAATGTGTGAAATAGAGTAATCTGAATGACGTTTCCAAGTAATGTCCAATGTACCAAAGAAAATATTTACTCAATGTCGAAGGTGTCATCCATGGTCAATTAAGAACGTATGTATCTCTTACAGTGACTATAAGCAGTAAATTGATGTGCTTTTAAACTATAGTCAGAAATAATTTACCAAATGTAGAGCCCTGATACATATCTAGTGCTTTGATACTGCAAACAACACCACCTAGTGCATTTTCTCTGTATTGTTACTTTGTTCTGGGACAATGTATTTGTGCATAAATATAAAAGCACTCTTATCTAAGGCAACAGTTAAGACAAGAACAACTCAATGTTCCTGTCCATCCTAACAAATATGCCACACTTACTTTGAACATTCTTCCAAGGCTTGACAGAGTGTCTGTTGAAATGTACATACTTCCTCAAAGTTTCCCAGTAAAGATGTAAACTCCACAGTACTCAGACTGAAAAAAAATATGCACGGAGAGTCAGTTAACAGAATTTAAGGATGTTGTTATGTATCTATCTATAGTTAGCAGAGGGATTGCTAACATCCGGCAAATAGAAGGGAAGCGATTCCTGTATTTTAACTGTTGCTTCTTAATTTCCACCAAATCTATGGTCTTGGGCAACTTTTTAAATTTCTTTCTTTGGTTTCCCTTTTCTATAATAATAATCCTAAACAAGATGAGTGATAATATGGGGCATTTATAGTTTATAAAACCATGAGGAAAATCAATAACAAGTGCATAAAATCTAAGTATTCTAAATAGATAACATACATTAGCACTGGGAATAAACGAAAAAACTTTTGTGTACCATCTTCTAGAGGAACTGAAAAAATAATTGAAATACATATGCTCAAATAATGCACTGAACTAAAATGCTCATAAATCAACTAAAGGAAATCTTTATGAAAGGAAGTAAGAGGAAGAAAATAGTACTGATGTTTATTTGTTCATTTTTGGAATGGAGTGGAGTCAAATAAAGGCAAACTGAATAATTTTACCTAGGGCCTCTGTATGAAGAATGTACTTGTTCAGTTTTCCCTTACCAAATAGTAAGTGATAATAAGAACAAGATTCAACTCAAATACAGTGATGGACACTTAATGCAAGTTTTTAACAAATAAGAACTCATTTTAATAACCTTATAATAACTCTTTGAGGCCGGTACTACTGCTGTATCCATTTTACAGGTAAGACAATCCAGGCCCAGAGAGTTAAGCACATCACCCAAAGTCACAAAGCCAATGAATTACAAAGACAGAAATTGAACCGAAACAACCTAGCTCCAGAGTCCATGCTCCCAACCACTTCTGAAGAGGAAAATTTCCCAAGATTTTCTCAAAAGGTTAGTGTTTGTCACTTGTTCTTTCTCCTTAAGAATAAAATGATCTTCAGAGAGTATTTCCAAGAGAATATTTTTGCTGACTAATAAAATAATGGGAAGACCCAAACAAACATCTCCAGTAACCCCTAGAGTATAAAAAGCTTCCAGTTCCTCTGCTATAATGCCCTCCTGAACCACAAGCTGAAAAACTGTGGTGATGGGTGTCAAAAATGAAACTGTTAGCAGCCAGCTCCCCTGCCTGCTGCTTTGTAGCAGCAATGACCTGAGTCAGGCCCTTACTTAAGCCTGACTGGGAGCTTCTCTGGCACCTTCAGGATCAGGCGATAAACAGTCTGCTTTTCTGAGATCACTTGGGGCTGACTAGATAGTCAGAACTAATGGAAACTTACTATAACTACATTCCGAATATATTTAGGAACAATGCAGGTCTGACTCAGGTCTCTCACCTCCTCTGCCCTGGCTCTTGGCCTATCTTTTCCTCTCACCGGTTCTTGATTGCTAACCAGTCTCTTCCTATTTGAAATCTTACCATCTCCCCTCCCAAGTTTATCACTTCAATTTCCCTCTCCTCTGCTTGTCACCTCCAGAAAACCAACAACATATTTCACCTGCTGTCAAGAGACATGGTGGATCCAGCCTGGTCTCTTACTGTCTGTGTATAGGCAAGGCAGGAAACTTCTCTGGGCTTCAGTCTTTCTTTTTAACTCTATTCAATAGAGATAGTAATTTCTCCCAGGGCATTAGACCCTGAGGTTCCACCCAAATCTAAGAGCTATGATTCACAGCAAACTTCATATTTCATATAGCAATAACAACCAAAACAACGTTGTTGATCATGTTCAAACTCTTCCCACAAAGAAATACACAATCTTCATACTGAAGAAAGATTCCTATAATGCCATGAGAATAACTAAGTTAGAAATTCAGCAAGACATACCTAAGCAAACATGATTTGGAAAAAGGGAGACAAATAGTGAAAAATATGAAACTCATTTAAGTTGATAGTAGGCAACTGTCTAGCAAAAGTAAGTTCAAGGTCTAGGCAAGGAAACTTGGTGAGACCCTGCCTCAAAAAAAAAAAAAAAAAAGGACAAAAAACAAAAACAAAAAGGGGCATTCCTGGGTTCAATCCCTAGTACCAAAAAATAAATAAAATAGAAATCAGGTTTTTTGGAGGTAAAAAGGGAGACTTCTGTCCTCCATTCTTTGGATTGATTGCTAAATTCTCTATTTTACTTATACGTCATGATCTCTAGTGATGTGTAATCAATTAAAATTACACAAATAAATGCAGTTAGCCTCTATTTGTTAAATATGTGGTGCCTAGAAGCATAAAAAAATAAATGGTCCAAAGTTTTCTTTCGTGAAAGCTAAGTTTTCATTTCTGGCCTTTGACAATCACTTCAGATATCTAACACCAAAATAAGGTTCAAACATTTTGTTTTAAAGAACACTTTGATATCTCATTATCATTCCCATGTGCTCAGCGAAATACTGGCTTGAATTGTTCTTCTGAACATCCACAAAGTGCTACACTCATTCACTCTCACAGCTTAGGAAAGAGATTCTGCCCTGGCAACGAAGTATCAATTGCACATGAGAATTTCCAGTTTATGTGCTTTCTAAATAAAAGCACCAGGAAGTCCTTTGTAGGTAAAATAAGACATGCCACTTTCAAAATGTACTAGATACATGGAAACTAAAAAACATTTTTAGAAGTTCATCTCACAGGTAGAAAGAGTAAAATAATGATTACCAGAACCTGGCAAGGGCGTGTGGAAGGAGGCATGGGAAGAGGATGGTTAACAGATACAACTGGATAAGAGGAATAACTTCTAATATTCTATAGCACTGTAGGGTAACATGGTTGATAACAATTAAATGTATATTTCAAAATAACTGGTAGAAAGGCTATTGAATGTTCCCGACACAAAGAAATCATAAATGTTCAGGGTGCTGAATATACCAATCTACTGAATCTGATTGTTACATATGTGTATTGAAACTTCATACTGTATCTCATAAATATGTACAATTATTATTTGTCAATTAAGATGCAATTTTTTTAAAAAGTTAAATGAGGAAGATGCAAAAATATACAAGATAAAAAAATTATAACAGGCAGAAATTCAGATCTGCTCATTCCTTCCACAGAAAGCAAGCCAAGCTCTCCAAAATCAACATCTTGCATAATTTCTGTTGCCCTGACCATGTTCTTGGCAACCTGTGATCTGTGGAAATTCTTCTAAAGGGCAAAATCAATTATTCAGTGACATAAGAGTAATGACTCCATATGCTGACATTATCTTTCTTTATTTAGCAAGGAGTTTAAAAGGAAAATCTTACTTGTTATTGGATTGCAAGGGTCTTAAGTAAGTAACAAGAAGAGACTGAAGTTCTTTAGCATATTCTCTTTCAGTGTCCAAGATGTTCTGTAACACCTATGGAGAAACAAAGGTTAAGGTATTATAATTGTAAAGTGAGTCCAAGGTCAAATACAGCTTTAGATCTTTTAGCCAAATTACTAGCAAAAACAAAAGGGCTTATTTACTTAGGTTGGCACTGCAAGTAAGGAGCACAAAATCTGAATGCGATTCATTTTGATCTAGCAAAGTACTCTAATTTCCAACAACAGGTTACATTGCATAACTAACTCAAACACAATTTTTCAGTCACCCATATTTGGAGGAGCCTTGCCGTTCACATGTCCAAAATGCTTTTGTGTGTGAATAATTTGATCCTCAGGAAAGGGCACAGTTAGTTAAAAAAGGATTATTATCCCCATATTATGGATGAGAAAATCGAGACCAGTTACTTTAAAACGTAGAGATTCAATGTCAAGATAATTCAAGGATAACTGTGATGCCAAGCATCACAAAATATGGGAAGGGGGAATATAATTCAGTGGCAGAGCACTTGCCTTGCATATGTGGTGCCCTGGGTTCCATCTTCATCACCATACACAGGCACACAGAAATCACCTTTTTTTTTTGGTACCAAGGATTGAACTGAGGGGTGCTTAACCACTGAGCCATGTCCCAAGCCCTTTTCAATATTTTGTTTAGAGACAGGGTGTCGCTGAGTTGCTTAGGGCCTTGCTAAGTTGCTGAGGCTGGCTTTGAATATGCAATCCTCCTGCCTCAGCCTCCCAAGTCCCTGGGATTATTACAGGCATGCGCCACCTTGCCCAGCAATCACCAAATATTTTTTATGTTAGGTTTCTGATAAGTCCTTCTGAGAACAAAATATGAAGATAGAAGGAATTTTTAGGAAGGATTAAAACGGACTTTTTCATAAAGATAAAAGGTGATAGTATGAATAATTGAAAAAAAGAAGTCTGAATTTTGAGAAATTTAACAAGGGAAATAATATAGTACCTATCAGTATTATATGTTACACAAAATCCTACAGGAAAAACAACCAATGTATGGGTCCACAATTTCTCTTTCCCACAACTGCTAGTGTCATGCCTCATTTCCTAGCCCCTTCTGGAGGTACAATCTTCATTTCAAGTGTATACATGAACAGGTTAATATTTTGGTTTGTACTTCATACCTTCTAATTCATTCAACAAAAATTTAGTAAGTGCCTCCTCTATGACAATTTCTGTGCTGCCCATGGGGAGTTTCCATTCTATTTGCAGATGGAGACATTAGATAGGGGATTACAAGACAGAGTGAGATGTTCTTAGCTAGGAGAAGCACATCAGTCTGCCAGAATGCCAGACATATACAGTTGGCTGTCCGCATCTGTGGGTTTCATGTCCACTGGGTTCTGTATCCACAGGGTTCCACATCCACGGAACTCAATCAAGCACAGACTGAAAATATTTTTTTTTAATTGTGTCCATACTGGACATGTAGAAAATTTTTTCTTGTCATTAAATAATACAGCATGACAACTATTGACACAACATTCACATTTTATTAGGTATTATAAGTAGCCTAGAAACTATTTAACGTATACAGGAGAATGTGCACAGTTATATGCAAATATTATGTGTGCCCTTTTATATAAGGGACACAGCATTCACAGATTTTGTTTTTGGGTAAGGGGGTCCTGGAAACAATTCCCTGCAGATAGCAAAGAGTGGCTATACTCACAAGACAATGCATGATGATCTGCTTTTGAAAGATGGAATGGCCCAAGCAAGTAGAGGCCCAGGTATTGATGGGCTTTCTAGGAAACAACTGGACTGGAGGATGGTAATCTTGACTCTGCTGCTGACTGACAGGTTACTTCAGTTTTAATGTTTAACTCACCTCATCTCAGATTATGACCTTTCAGCTACCTCAGGGACCATTGTGAAGAAGTAGTGAGGTACTGTACAGGTAACTGCTGGATGAGTGGAAAATAGTCTGACAATTGAAGAGGTTTAAAAGGTTTTTCTCAATAGCAGCATCACTAACATTTCAGACCAGATAATCCCTGTGTTGTGAGAAGATGCCCTGTGCATCATGGGATGTTTAGCAGCATCCCTGGCCTCTACCCACTAGATTCCAGGTTGTCCTACCCCATATCCCACTTATAACAAGCAAAAAACGTGTCCAGATAGTGCCAAGTGTCATCTAAAAGGCAATACTGCTGCTGGTTAAGAATCACTGACTTAGAAGGCCATGGGATAGCTTCAAAAGCTAGGGGTTAAGTTGTAACCCCCACCCAGTTACTCTTGTCTACTTTCAGTTCCTTTATTTCTCAGGAACTATTCTCTAAAAATGTAAATACAGGGGTCTGAAAGTACTGGTATTCTCTGAGGTTAATGCATTGATGGGAAAGAAACGTTATCCCCTATAGATAATGTAAGCACAACAAAGGACCTTAGAAAATTTGGAATGAATGAAAATGAAACACAGCATACAAAAATTTAGGGAATTCAGTTAAAGTAGTGCTAACAGCTGTAAAGAGCTATATTAAAAAAGAAGAAAGATGATTTCTGATTTCCAGTCCAGCACATAAGGAGCTTAGATATTGTTATTCCATTCTAAGTAACTATTCTAAGTAAATAGCCAGACAAAATAAAAAACAGCAAACATATTTTTCTTAGATCTGTCAGAAAAGTGAGGTCATAAGAGCACTGCTACTCCAAAAGGTTAAGAGACAGCTGATAAGGAGAATTACAATTTATCAGAGCAGAGACCCACAATTAGAAGCCTCCATGGGAATCAGGACCAGAGCAGGAAAACCTGAAGCTTTAATTGACAAGATTGCTAGGGGCTCAGTATGGACACATCTGAGAACTGACAACTCCAGGGTGGTAGTATTAAGGGAATACATCCACATTTCTTTGAATTTTATCTCCAGAAGCCCTACCAGTTTTACCAGTGAAGAACAGAGGAAATAGCCTCATGCTTTATACAGGAGGAGGGGGAAAGTAGTCATTTTGAACAACATGAGAACATTCTGTTCTTAAAATATCCTGCCTTCAGGAGAAACTACCAGCACACAAGTTACTGGAGGTTCATGAGAGCTTAACAGACATGGGGAAGTGAAATGCTCAACTCCAACCATCTTCTAGCCTTCAGAATGGAAGAAGGGAAAACACCGTCCTCCACTGTACCTCTCTAGCCATCCTGTCCCACCTAAGAGTGGGAACTGAGAAGTACTGAAGAAGTTTACAGTACAGTGGCATTACAAAAAGTTTACCACGCACATAACAGGAATACCAAAAATAAAGGAAAGCAAGAAATGAATAGAAGAAATATTTAAAACAATAATGGCTGAGAATTTTCCCAAAATTCACGTCAGACACCAAACGACAGATCCAGGAAGCTCAGCAAACAACAAGCAGAATAAATGCAAAAAATCTAGGCATATAATATTCAGACTCCAGAAAATCAAAAACAAAAACAAAATCTTTGAAGAAGATGGAGGAACCAAGTAGCTTACCTATTCAGGAGATCAGATAAGAGATACATTTGACTTCTCAGAAACCATGCAAGAAAGAAAAATGTGCAACAAACGATTTAAAATGTTGAGAAAAAAACACCAACCTTGAGTTCTTTACCTTGTGAAACTATTATTCAAAAGCAAAGGAAAACTAAGACTTCCTTAGACAAACAAAAACTGTCAGCACTAAGCCTAATTTGCAAGAAATATTAAAAGAAGTTCTTCAGAGAGAAGGAAAATGATATATAGAGATCAGAAACCGGGATGTACATAAACAAGAGAAGAACAGAAAAGGACTAAGTGAAGACAAAATAGAAACTTCCATTTTTTTCTCATTCTTAATTTACCTAAGAGACAATAATTTATTCAAAACAGCAATGATGTATTTCATTATGTGTGTATATGTATACACTTAGGTATGCTTATGTCTAAGTGAAATGAATGACATCAATGCTGAAACAAAGAAGAGATTATTATAAGGTACTTGTACTAAATGTGGATATAGTGCATACCTTGTATAGTGCTATTTGAAAATGAACTTGGATTGGTTGTTAATGTATATTGTAAACTCTAGGGAAATCACTAAAAACAGTTTTAAAACATTATTATGATTTATATGCTGAGAAAATGAAATCCTATAAAATGCTAAATAAAAACAATAAGAAACAGAAAAAAGTAGAAGACAAAAACAGAATAACAACAAGGGCAACAAGCTGGGCACTCCTGTAATCTCAGTGGCTCAGGAGGTTGAGGAAAGAGGATCCCAAATTCGAAGCCAGCCTCAGTAACTAAGTGAGGTCCTAAGCAATTTAGCAAGACCCTCTCTCAAGATAAAAAATAAAAAGGGCTGGGGATGGGGCTTGGTGGTTCAATCCCCAGTACAAAAAAGAAAAGAATAAACAAGGGCAATAAACAGAAAGCGGCAACAAATATGGTAGGTATTCAACTATATTGATGGCTATTTTAAGTGTCAATGGATTAAATATACAAATTAAGAGACAGATATTTTCAAAATGGATAAAAAACCAAGGCCCAAACATGCTATTTACAAGAAATGCAATTTAAATATAAAACATACATAAATGAAAGGGAATAGAGAAAGAGATATCATTGTTAACACTAATGAAAAGAAAGTTTGATGACAGGTACAGTGGTACACACCTATAATCTCAGTAGCTCAGGAGGCTGAGGTAGGAGGATCATGAGTTCAAGGTCAGCCTCAGCAACTTAGTGAGGCCCTAAGCAACTTAATGAGAACCTGTCTCTAAAGAAAGAACAAAAATGGCTGGGGATGTGGCTCAGTGGTTTAGCACCTCTAGGTTCAAATCCCTGATTCAGAAAAAGAAAAAGAAAAAAGAAAGCTGAAATTACTAAGTGATAGAAGCTAATCTGTGACTCCTACACACTGTATAATTCCAACTATATGATATTCAGGAAAAGACAAAACTATGAATATTGTAAAAAAAAAAATTGGTGGTTGCCAGGAGGTAAGGGTTGTAGAGAAGGATGAACAGGCAAAACACAGAGGATTTTTAAGGTAGTGAAACTATTCAGTATAATTCTATAATGTTGGATAAATGTCATTATATGTGTTATGTATGATGTTTGTCAAAACCCTTATGCTGTGCAGACCAAAAATGAACCCTGATGTAAACATGGACTTTGAATGATAATGATGGGTCATTTTAGGTTAATTGATTGTAGTAAATGCATCACTGGGGTGCAGGATGTTGATAATAGGGAAGGTTATGCTTTATGGGAATTCCCTATACTTTCCATTCAATTTTGCTGTGAACCTAAAACCACTCTAAAAACGAAGTCTATTTTAACAAAAAGAAGAAAGACCTCAGATTAATAACTTTACTTTCTACCTTCAGAAACTAGAAAAAGAAAAGCAGACTAAACCCAAGGCAAAGAGAAGGAAAGAAAAATTAAAACTTAGAGCAGAAAATGATGGGAAAGCACATAAAAACAAAAGAGAAAAGCAAGGAAATAAAAAATTACTTCTTAGAAAAGACCAGCAAGATTGACAAAAGTCTACCTATACTAACTGTTAGCTGACCAAGACAGAAAAGACAGAAAACTCAATATAATAAAAATAGGAATGAAACATTGCAGAAATAAAAAGCAATAGAAGAAAATAAAACTAATAGTAATGGTATGTCAACTAATCAAATACCTAAATGAGATGTCTAGAAAGACACAAAACTGACCCACAAAAAGGTAGAAAATCTGAATAGAGGTATAACAAGAGATTGAATTCATAATCAAGACAAATTCCCACAAATTAAAGCCTAGAATAATGTGGCTTAAACACTGGTAGAATCTACCCAAAAGTGAAACTAATATCAATTCTTCACAAATTCGTAAAACCTGGAAAAAGAAGAACAAAGTTGGAGGGTACACACAACCTAATTTCAAAGCTTACTACAAAGTAGCAGTAATCATGGTAGTACAGTACGCAGTAGTCCACAGAATTGATAAAATCCCTTTTCAAAATACTAATGTTGTTCTTCACAGAAATAAACAATTCTACTTCATATGAAACTAAAAAAGACCCTAAATAGACAAAGCAATTCTAATGAAAAAGAACAAAGCTGGAGGCATCACATTACCTGCTCAAAATACACTACAAAGCCATAGTAAGAAAAACAGCATGATATTGACATAAAAACAAACACACAGGCCAATGGAACAGAAATAACAATTCAGAAATAAATCCACACATTTATAGCAATTGACAAAGGTGCCAAGAACACACAATGGCAAAAGGACAGTTTCTTCAATAAATGATGTTGAGAAAACTGAATATCCACATGTAGAAGAATGAAAACACATTGTGGTTTTATGCCACATACAAAGACCAACACCTGTAAATCCCAGTGGCTCGGGAGACTAAGGCAGAAGGATTGCAAGTTCAAAACCAGCCTCAGCAACTTAGTGAAGCCCTAAGCAACTTAGCAAGACCCAAATATTAAAAATGGGGGCGGGATTAGGATGTGGTTCAGTGGTTAAGCACCTCTGGGTTCTTAATAAATAAAAAAATAAAGGACTGGGTTTGTAACTCAGTGGTAAAGTGTCTCTGGGTTCAATTCCCAGTACCAAAAAAAAAAAAAAGTAGGTAAAAGGTTTACACATAAGACTAAATGTTAAGCTAACAGACAAAAACAGCAGGGAATCTCATCCATTCCATTGGTATGGAAGATGATTTATTTTGATTCATTGTAAACAAATGGGGCAAAACTTATTTCTCTGGTTGCACATGAAGTAGAGTCATACCATTTGTGTAATCATACATGTACATAGGGTGATGTTTGTCTCAATCTGTTATTTTTTCCTTTCACCCACCCCTCCCACCCCTCATTCATCTATACAATCCATCCTTCCTCCATTTGTGCCTCCCTCCCACCCCCCATTATGTATCATCATCCACTTATCAAAGAGATCATTCATTCTTTGGATTTTTGAGATTGTCTTATCTCACTTAGCATGATATTCTCCAACTTCATCCATTAGCCCACAAATGCCATAATTTTATTCTTCTTTATGGCTGAGTAATATTCCATTGTGTATATATACCAAAAATAAAGATCCATTCATCAACTGAAGGGCATCCAGGTTGGTTCCACAATCTAGCTATTGTGAACCGCACCTGACAGAAGAAAAAGTAGGTCTAAATCTTCATCATGTTGGCTTAGAATCAGACTTTATTAACATGACTCCCAAAGGACAAGAAATAAAAGCAGGAATCAATAATTGGGATAGATTCAAACTAAAAAGCTTTTTTTCTCAGCAAAGGAAACTATCGGCAATGTGAAGAGAGAGCCTACAGAGTGGGAGAAAATCTTTGCCACACACACTTCAGATAGAGCACTAATCTCCAGAATCTATAAAGAACTCAAAAAACTTTACACCAAGAATACAAATAACCCAATCAACAAATGGGCTAAGGAAATGAGCA
The DNA here is from genome assembly GCF_902686455.1 of Sciurus vulgaris. Taxonomy (NCBI): domain Eukaryota; kingdom Metazoa; phylum Chordata; class Mammalia; order Rodentia; family Sciuridae; genus Sciurus; species Sciurus vulgaris. The sequence continues at coordinate 16,854,262 of NC_136471.1, read as the reverse complement.
GACACTTCACAGAAGATCTACAAGCAATCAACATCCAGATATATGAAAAAATGTTCAACATCTCTAGTAATAAGAGAAATGCAAATCAAAACTACCCTAAGAGTCCATCTCACCCCAATTAGAATGGCGATTAGCAAGAATACAAGCAACAGTAGGTGTTGGTGAGGATGTGGGGAAAAAGGTACAGTCATACATTGCTGGTGGGGTTGCAAATTAGTGTAGCCACTCTGGAAAGCAGTGTGGAGATTCCTCATAAAGCTTGGAATGGAACCACCATTTGACCCAGCTATCCCACTCCTCAGTTTATACCCAAAGGACTTAAAATCAGCATACTACAGAGATACAGCCACATCAATGTTCATAGCTGCTCAATTCACAATAGCCAGACTGTGGAACCAACCTAGATGTCCTTCAATTGATGAATGGACAAAGAAAATGTGGTATATATGCACAATAGAATACTGTTCCATCCTTTAAAAAGAGAAAATCTTGCCATTGCAATGACATGGAAGAACCTGGAGGACATCATATTAAGTGGAATAAGCTCCGCACAGAAAGACTAATACTGCATCATCTCCTTGTATATGGAGTTTTAAACAATTCTGTAGTTGAAGTACGGTGGTTTTCAGGAGCTGGAGTAGTTGTAGGGGCAGAGTTAAGGTGATGGTGATTAAAGGGTACAGATTCACATTAGATAGAAGGAATAAGTTCAAGAGTTTTATGGCACGATATGGTGACTATAGTAAATAACAATATAAGGTTTTCTTGAAAAATGCTAAGACAGTAGATGTTTAAGTATTCTCACCAAAACTATTGAGATGATACATATGTTAATTAGCTGGATTCAGTCATTCAACAATATACACGTAATTCAAAGCTTCATGTGGTACATGATAAATACTATTTATCTGTCAATCTAAAATATAAGATGATTTTTAAAAGATAGTGTAGTACTGACATAAAGATAGATATATATATATATCAATAGAGAACTGCAGGAAGCCATCCATGACTGGTATGAGAACAGGGTGAGGTTCGAGCCATTAACCAGGAATGCCTGGCCTCAGGAACTCACAGTGGGATATCCACTGTTGGAAAATGCCTGAGTCACGTGGTATCCTGTGTTAGCTCACCAGTCAGGTTCCAGTACAAGCAACTGAGAAGGGAGTATCCTGCAAGAGCCAAGTGAACTGCTTACCCCCACCCCTATCTTGTTCTTCTCCAAGCGTCTACTGGTCCCTTTTGATCTGTACCAATATAAATAAAGCCAACACAGGGTCCTTCCTTTGTTAGAGCCAGACCTTTCTGGATGGTTACAGCCCTGTTCCTAAAATATTCTTGCCTTTTGTCTTATTTTCTGATACATAAATTTCATAGCTTTTATTTCATACCCAGCCTATTCTTCCAACAGGAACTCTTTCCCTTGCCCAAGTGGGATGTGAACAAAAGAGAACAATTGTGATCCTAGAAATGAAACCAAACATCTTTGGTCAATTGATTTTTGACAAGGATATCAAAACCATTCAATGGGGGAAAGAACAATCTTTTCAAATAGTGTTTGGAAAATAGGATATCCAAATGCAAAAGAAAGAATTTGCATCCCTACCTCACACCATTTATAAAAAATGAAATCAAATGGGTTCAGCCAAGCACAGTAGTGCACAACTGTAATTCCAGTTACTCAGAAAGCTAAGGAAGGAAGATAGCAAATTTGAGGCCAGCCTTGGTGACTTAGTTAGACCCTGTCTCAAAACAAAAAACAAAAAGGCCTAGGGATGTAGCTCTGTGGTAGAGTGCTTCTGAGTTTAATCCCTAGTACGATAAAAAAAAAAAGAGTTAAATCTAAAAGAGCCTTAAACAGAGGAGAAAATCTTCATGAGTTTGGATTTGGCAACAGATTCTTAAATAATACCAAAAGTATTAGTAACAAGAAAAAAAATAGGTAAATTAGAATCCATCAAAATTGAAAACTTTTCAAGAAAGTGAAAATAAAACTTACAGAATGGAAGAAATATTTTCAAATCATGTCTATGTTAAGAGTCTAGTATCTAGAATACATACAGAACTCTTAGAATTCAAAAATAAAAGTAATCAATTAAAAGTTGGCAAAGGATTTGAATAAACATTTCTCTAAAGATTTACAAATGACCATTAAGGATACTCAAAATCATTAATCATTAGGAAAATGCCAATCAAAACCACAAGATACTACTTTGCATTCACTAGGGTGGCTGTGATAAAACTTTAAATACAGACAATAGAAAGTGTTGATGAAAATGTAGGGAAACTGGGACCTATGTACATTGCTTGTAAGAATGTAAAACAGTCCAGCTACCATGGAAAACAATTTGACCATTCATTAAAAGGTCAAACAAAGATTTACCATATAACTCAGCAATTCTGCTCCTAAAGAAATGAAAACAGGGGCTGGGGTTGTGGCTTAGTGGGAGAGTGCTTGCCTAGCATGTGTGAGGCACTGGGTTCAATCCTCAGCACCACATATAAATAAATAGAAATAAAGGTTTGTTGACAACTAAAAAAATTTAAAAAAAGATATGAAAACATATGCCCCCCCCAAATTTGCACACAAATGTTCACAGCAGCATTATTAATAATAACCAAAAATTGGAAGCAACCCAAAGATCTATCAGCTGATAAATGTATAAAAAAACTCATGGTATATCCGTGCAATAAAATGCTATTCATCCATAAAAATAAATATTGATATATGCTGCAACATGGATGAGACTTGAAAATAATTTTACTAAGAAGCCAGACACAAAATATTACAAATTATATAATTCTTTTTATATGAAACTTCCAGAATAGGCAAAATCCAAAGAGACAGAAAAAAGATAAGCAGTTGTCAGAGGATGGGGGATATGAGGATTGCTACTGGGTTTCTTATTGGAGTGATGACAATGTTATAAAATTAAACGAGATAGTGTTCTTCATTGTACAACTCTGTGAATATAATAAGAACAGTGAATTGTATACTTGAAATGTTGAATTATATGGTATGTGGATGATATCTCAATGAAGCTGTTATCAAAAAAAATCAATGCACTGATTTTTCTTCTATTAATAAAAACTCTTCTGGTTCACCTCTGACTCCAAGTCCTTATCCAGTGCTGTGTGATGTCTGAAGCTCAAGTTTGCCCATCATGATAGCTCTCTGCCCAGTTCAGCTGTTGTTCACTGCAGTATTTCAATCACTAATACTCATACTCAGCCCTAATATTCATTTTCTTAGTCACAGAAATGGATAGAAGTATCCCAAAATTCAACAGTACCATATTCTATTAAGAATTAGGAGGAGGCAAGACTCACATACAGATTATTTTGTTTTTAAAATTATTTGGTTGTCTATAGTATTTGTATTGGGAGTCAAAAATGATGGTGTCAAACCTTCCTTCTTATTTTGAAGAGGGAATTAAATCTTTTCATCATATTTTTGTTCATGTGTTTTTCTAAAATGAGCTTGGTAGTAAGCCATCTCATATCCTTATCCTCCCTTCAAGCACTGTTGTCTATAACAGTCACACCACATGAATTATAACATCAATTGAAATGAAGAAAAACAGAACACTCAATGCCTGAAGGGAATTTTCTTCTTCTTAGTTTTTGCAGTGCTGGGGATTGAACCCAGTGCCTTGCACATGCTAGGCATGTGGTCTTCTGGAGGGAACTTTTTAATTAGAAAATTTATGGATAAGCCAAGTGTAGTATTGCGCACATGTAATCCTGGCAACTCTGGAGGCTGAGGCAGGAGGACCAAAAGTACTAGGCCAGTCTCAGCAACATAGCAAGACCCTGACTCAATAAAAATTAAAAAGGGCTGGAGGTGTAGCTCTGGGGTAGAGGGCTCATGGGTTTGATCTCTAGTACCACACAAAGGAAGGAAGGAAAGGAAGGAAGGAAGGAAGGAAGGAAGGAAGGAAGGAAGGAAGGAAGGGAGGGAGGGAGGGAGGGAGGGAGGGAGGGAGGGAGGGAGGAAGAAGACAAATACAGATATCTCCATCATAAAATTTGATTGTTTTTTTTTCTTTTTTTCCAGCATTATATTTATTTATTTATTTAATTATTTATTTATTTATTTATTTGTAAATAAATGGGATATATGTTGTTTCTCTATTTGTACATGGAGTCAAGGCATACCATTTGTGTAATCATAAATTTACATAGGGTAATGTTGTTTGATTCATTCTGTTATTTTTTCCCTTCCCCCCCACTCCTCCCACCCCTCTTTTCCCTCTATACAGTCCTTCCTTCCTCCATTCTTACCACCCTCCTTATCCCTAACCCTAAACCTAACCCTAACCCTAACCCTAAGGCTAACCCCTCCCACCCCCCATTATATGTCCTCATCCGCTTATCAGCGAGATCATTCGTTCTTTAGTTTTTTGAGATTGGCTTATCTCATTTAGCATGATATTCTCCAATTTCATCCATTTGCCTGCAAATGCCATAATTTTATCATTCTTTATGGCTGAGTAATATTCCATTGTATATATATGCCACAGTTTCTTTATCCATTCATCAACTGAAGGGCATCTAGGTTGGTTCCACAATCTGGCTATGGTGAATTGAGCAGCAATGAACATTGATGTGGCTGTATCTCTGTAGTATGCTGATTTTAAGTCCTTTGGGTATAGGCCGAGGAGTGGGATAGCTAGGTCAAATGGTGGTTCCATTCCAAGTTTTCTGAGGAATCTGCACACTGCTTTCCAGAGTGGCTGCACTAATTTGCAACCCCACCAGCAATGTATGAGTGTACCTTGTTCCCCACATCCTCGCCAACACATATCGTTGCTTGTGTTCTTGATAATCACCATTCTAATTAGGGTGAGATGGAATCTTAGGGTAGTTTTGATTTGCATTTCTCTTATTAATAGAGATGTTGAACATTTTTTCATATATCTGGACGTTGACTGCTTGTAGATCTTCTGTGAAGTGTCTGTTCATTTCCTTAGCCCATTTGTCGATTGGGTTATTTGCATTCTTGGTGTAGAGTTTTTTGAGTTCTTTATAGAGTCTGGAGATTAGTGCTCTATCTGAAGTATAGAGCATCTGTTTCTATCTGAAACAACTAAACATTCCTTTGACTCCATGACTGATGCAATGCAACCTCCCTCTCCTCCATTGAAATAGCTTTATTATTTCAGCTTCTTTTAAAGTGCTATCATCTGGGGCTCTTTTACATGAAATTGCTAACATTTTTCAAGAAAGGTGCCAACTGTCGTGCTCCAAAGGGTTTATTTGGTAGGTGAGGTTGCATGTGTTCTAGGAGTGCCGTCTCTGCTGAAACCACTAACATGGGACAGACAAAAGGCAAGTGCAAGTGAGACAGACAGATACTTCCTGCTGCCTTTGAGTAAACTCTGGAAAGCTAAACAGAAATGTACATTAAACTCACATTACTGCAACTTTTGAGGGTGGCAAGATGCTGATTTCACAAAATTGAAGTGACAAAGGCAGTTAATGTCCCCCAAACCATATATAGATGGTAGTATATTAAATAAAACTGTCCTTGCTATGTTTTGATAAGCAGAAATGCCCATCAGGGTGGATGCTTGAGATTCTTTCCCAAATTCACTTAGACGTTTATTGCTTTCTTCAATCTCAAAAGACTGACTGATGAACTTCTGAGACTGGTCATTTTTCAGGCCACAGGGCATGTAATATGAAAGGATAAGAAGGGAAGCAGACAGAGAAGGCTGTGTGTTCCCCAACAGAAGGTCTCAGTGGTGAGTCAGAAGGCAAGGAGTTTGGCAGGCCAACCAACTTCAGAGTGGTACAATTTGATCAAGATGAAATCTATTCAAACTTACTAAAATAGACTGTGTCCAGACACTGCCTTTGACCATTCTGTTGCTCAACTAAACTTTGCCTGAATTCAGAATAAATCAGATGGTGAGAAGCCACAGAAAAGAGGTGGAAGCCTTTTGTACTTCCATCCTCAGTTATTGATTTTCCAGTAAAATAAATTTCCTACATTTCCTGGAAAGGCTTTTGAGTGAGTTCACCTCTATAACTGTTTTCTAAAGGGAAGGAGTCACATAAGTATGAAGAGTTTAAAATGCATAAACCATGCCTGAAAATATATTTTGAGACATGTCCCAAGATAAAGGAAGAATATAATGGTCTCAGGAAACCTTAAATCAAAGTAAAACTATGTTGTAGGAATTTTGAGATAATTATGATGCCTCTAAAAATGAGTTAATGTTGGCAAAGTACTTTGAGAATGTACTTGGGTCATATTTGATTTATATGCCAGTAGAATTGCCTCTCTACCTTCAAGAGCAGTGATTGATTTCACACCACCAGATCCTCAGCTTTCCCAAAATATGCAGCAATATCCTTCATTATCCAGACACAGACTCACCAACTTCACAAAATCCTGTCACTTCCTCTACCTGCAGCCTTTAGATGGAAGAGATATATGGAGGAGTAAGACAGGAAGAGGGTAGGTAAAAAAAAAATAGGGCATGTGAGTCAGATTTTCATCACTGTGACAAAATACATGGAAAAAAAGAAGGACTTAGAGGGGGAAAGATTTATTTTGACTCACAGTTTCAGAGTTTTCAGTCCATGCTCACCTGTCTCCATTGCTATGGGTCTGTGGCGAAGCAGAACATCATGGCAGAGAGGGTGTGGTGGAGCAGAGCTGCTCACCTCATGGCGGCCAGGAACAAGATAGTCCCTAAGGGCAAGCCTCCAGGAAGTCACTGCTTTCAACCAGGTCCCACACCTACAATTTCCAGCATCTCCAAAAGTCCATCCAAATTACAAATCTATCAGTGGATTAATCCACTTAAGAGATCAAAGTCCTCCTGATTCAATCACTTACCCAAATCCCTATTTCTGAGCATTGCTGCACTGGGGACCACACCTTCAACACATGAGTCTTTGGGTGACAGTCCAAATCCATACCACAATGGGATATGGAGAAGAGAATTAATGGAATTAATGGTGTAATGTCATTTTGACTAGTAAAATTAAAAAAAAGGTGGATAAGCACTAGAAAGGTAGAGAAAATTCAGGGTGGGAGCCAGTGGGTGGAGAGATGAGTGAGAGAAAATGAGGGTAAGCAGGTGGGAGGCTAGAGCAAGAGTTACAGGAGGCTTCCTAGGATATTTTATTTAAAATGCCACCGACTTCCTCCCACCTTTCCTACTGCATGTCGGCTCTGTAAGACATGCCCTTTAGGCATCAACTGTAAGTTACATAAAATGGAAGATAGTTGAACTAAATAATACTGGATCTTACTGATTATATTTTCCTATCTGGAGGTAGGGAGTCTATCTCACTCTGCAGATAGATTCTCATCCCCGAAGTGAAAATTAGGATTACTGTGTGTCTAGCCTTTGTGATAACACAAAGGACAGCTTTATTAGTGTGCTGTAACAGTTCTAAGGGACATTTTGATGGGGGAAGAAGAGAATATGGTCCACTCTATGGCCTGCAGGGATGAACTGCAGGCATACACATTCTTGCCTGGTGAAATGTGCTCATATAGTTACTCCTGTCTGAATTCCCTTTCAGGTCTTCTCTGCTTATATAAGCTCTGATTTTCTTCTAAAATACACCTTGAATACTACCTCCTCCATTCCCTTTACCCTATTAATTCTCAAATTTTAGTTTAACTGAGCACCAAAATCAACTGTGGGGAGGGATGAAGGTTGTGAAACAGGGAGAATTGTTTAGAAAGTCTTTCCTGGGATCTATGTCCAGAGATTCTGATGTAGCAAGTCAGTTATGGGGCCCAAATGTGTGTAGTTATAACAAGCTTTTGCTTCTGATGCAAAAGATCCCCAACCACATTTTAAGATACCCATCTTATGACACTTTACAATGTCACATCATTCTCTGTCCTATGACTGATGCTATCTTGTCAGTCCTGCCTACCCAAATGAGACTATGGATGCCAAGACCTATGTGAAGTCTGGCAATTGAGCTGCATAGATTCCTTTTTCTGTTCTTTGCTTTTTAGTCCTTCCTGGCATATAACATTAAGTTTCAATGGGCAAAGAAAACCAATAAAAGACTATTAGAAAAATAATAAGTAGGAAAATGAAACAGTTCTTATTTTTAATAATGAGAAAAGTATAACATAGGGCAGAAAAGTTGAAGACAATGAACAAATCAAGGTCAGGTGCAGCTAAGTCTTCCTCTAGGGTGCCACATTCATAATGGATGCTAAGTTTCAATTCAAAACAACAGGCCAGGAGTAGAAAAACCTCAATTATATACATTAAACATGCCCCATGGCAGGTACGGGTCGAAGATGGGTATCTAACTGCATCTTGGTCACAATGAATAACTTCTTAACATTTCAAAATTGACATGACACCAGAATTTGCTTCAAGGCTTAAGTGGGGCTGAAAATCATTTGACAATTTCTTCGAAATATGAAAAGTGGGGGAGAATGTTAATTTTCAAATTCTTGGAAGTCTCTATCCTGCCAAAGTTTATAGAAATTGATGGCTAATTTTACATTTCAACTTGACTGAATCACAGGGTGCCCAGATAGAGTATTTATCTAAACATTATTTCTGGGTATGTCTTTCAGGATGTTTCTGGGATGAGATTGCCTCCCAAATATGGGTGGCCATCATCCAGTCCATTGAAGGTCTAAATAGAACACAAAGGTAGAGGAAGGGAGAACCTGCTCTCTACCTATTTGCTTGTGTTGTAACATTGGTCTTCTCCTACCCTCAAAATGAAACTCACATAGTTGTCTGGTCAAATCAGACCTTAAGACTCAAGACTGAATTATAGGACTGACTTTCCTGTGTCTCCAGCTTTCAGACAGCAGGACACATGATTTCTTAGCTTCCACAGACACGTTAACCAATTTCTTATAGGAAATCTCCCTACTCATACGCATTCTCATTCTCTCTCTCTCTCTCTCTCTCTCTCTCATTTGACAATACATAGAACTATAAAGAGAGCTTAGACTAGCAAAAACTCATAGAATAGAAAAACATAAGAATGGGTCTGAATTAAGGGAAGGGAGGGGATGGGAACAGGAAAGACAGTGGAATGAATTAGACATCACTTTCCTGTGTTCATATATGAATACACCACCAGTGAAACTCCACATCATGTACAACCACAAGAATGGGAAGTTATACTCCATGTATGTATGATATGTCAAAATACATTCTACTGTCATGGATAGTTAAAAAGAACAAATAAAAAAATGGGTCTGGTCAGAGATAAGTACTAGGGAAGTACGGGGATAGAAAAATCTCCTTGAAGGGGAAGTAATGAAGAATGCATAGTTCCTCATTTATTTTTTTAAAAAATATAGATATATACCATATACACACATGTATCCCACTATATATATATATATATATATATATATGCATGAAACATATGCTTTTCTCAGAAAAAGTTTGACATAAGATTCACTCACATGTTAATACTGATCATTTCTAAGTGCAGGAGACTAAAGATGGTTTCTGTTTTCTTCTTTATACTTTTCCTGTATTGTCTGATATTTAATAACAATTATTTAATTAGTCATATGATCAGAAAAGGTGTTTGGAATTGAGTAAAAATCACTCTTATTCCTACAGATCTAGCAAAAGGAAAGATATACAATTAATGACTCTTAGTAGGAAGAAAAGTTCTAAGATCAGATGGAGATACCTTTTGTGTGGTGAATGTGACTTTCCAGTTCTCCAAATCCTATGGATGGGATAGTATTTCTAAAATTTTTTCAGGCATTCAACACAAATAAGGAAGACAATCAGAACACTGAGAACATATGTTGAGTTAAGCACCACTAAAAATGTGTATAAACACTCAAACCAAAGAAATGTAAATTTTAAAAAAACAGCCTCCATCCAACGAACATCTCTTCACATCCATATATAGTTACAATATGTCCAACTGGTCTTTACTCAATAATTTAACAATGCTGATGCCAAAGTTCTTTATTTCCTTCACAAGTCATTATGAATTGGCCAAGACTTTCTATTTTTTTTATTAAGTTTGAGATTTGAGACAATGTCTATAAAAAATTTAAGAACATATATATCTTTCAAACAAATAATTTGCCTTTTAGGAATCCACCCTACATATCCTTATATGTTTTGGTAAAGTAATATGTATAAGATGTTCACTGCAGAGTTGTTTATTGTATCAAGGAACTAGAAACAATACACGTCTTCTGATAGGAGGCTGATTATACAAACTGCAGTACACCCCAAATTCTACATAATATATATATATATATATATATGAGATTTACATAAAGCCTATAAAAATCACAGAGGTTAATCTGTCTTGGGTAATCCTAACAATTTTTTTTTTCAGTGCTGGTGATAGAATCCAGGGCCTTGTGCATGTTAGGCAAACTCTCTACCATTGAGCTACACCCCAACCCCCTAACAATAGTTTAAGCTGGTGGAATAAGCAGACACAGAAAGAGATCTAAAGCAGAGTTATAGTATGATCTAGATCAATAGGGAGAAGAAACTATGGTAACATTCTCATCTGTCATTCAACTGTCTCCTTTCCTTACAAATTTAATTAGTAGAGGTCACCTGGCAGCTAAAAGAAGTGGTCAGGAAGAAAGGGATGAGGGAGCCCAGCTCTGCTGGGTCATATATTTTTCCTCAGAGATTTTAGAGAAAAAATATCCACAAAATAGTTCTCTTATGATTGTTGTCCATGTTACCTATAAAGTTCCTGTCTTGAGTGTACTTAATACCTACTGCTTATGTCACCAGTATGAAACAAATTCACTGAAGAGTGAAATTCAATCTTTGGAAACCAAATGACATTCATATACCTGTATAGAGATGATTAAAAACTCCTTATCCATGCACAAAATGAAATGAGCATGCAGTACAAATGCACAGAAAACACTGGGTAAAAATTGAAACTGTGTTTTAGCAGAGGTTTTGGGGAGATCATGAGGCTACCCAGCAGGGCAACTTAGAAGTAATGATGACTTGACCTTTTCATTAGTGATTGGGTCAAGTCTGGAAGGGAGACATGAAGGAAAGCAGAGAGTAAATTAAGTAGAATGATGTGATTTCTTTTTCAAACAGGAACTTATTTTGAGTATTGCACATGCCCTATTTATAGCTAATAAAGCTTGACATATCTGTGTTCAAGCCAGGACTGTTTCATTCCTCCCTCTGTGCCAAAGGGCAGTCTTCCTTTGGGCTCTCCTCAAGAATAGAGTTGATAATATTCCAGAGCATATAATGAATTGATTGATTCTAAAATTACAGAACCAAATCACTTAAAATGTACAGCATTACAGGAACTTGGGATTTTACCTTCTCATCTGGAACACTATGTCTAACTGCTGAATTTCTCCATAATGCCTACATATGAACCAATTTCTCTTTCATTGCTATTCAACAGGCCTCCCTCTTTGTGCTACCCTTGAATTTTTTTAGTACAGAGGATATAAAACTTCCAGACATCTGTAAGAATCCTACAAGTAAAAGAGCAACATGGTAATGCAAATGGCATTGAAACCTTGCAATGCAACTTTATCCAGTTTTTCCTTTGTGTCACCTCAGAACATCAGTGATTTGACAAGTAGAAAGTTTCCATGTAGAGTCAAGAAAATTTTTGTTCATCTGAACACTCACCACAGTATAATAATTCTTGGTAAGTGGAGCAGTTTCAAATCCTTTGACAGCCTTGGGGGACAGAGGTCTCTCTGTGAAAAAGACATTTAATTATGTTAATATTCTACAACTGAGTGATATAACATAGATCAACTAACATAATAAAATGATCCTAAGTGGAAAGATCAAGGGAAATATACATTCCTAAATAAGTAAAACTACAACTTTACTAAACTATAGATGTTCCAAGTCCCTCAACTTGTAAGGGGGAATAAGCCAAGGAGTTAAGCATAATTAATTACAGAGTCTGGGCAAGAACTTCACTCCAAGTTTGGATTTCTTTACTCTAGTTTGCCTCTCCATTCAACTTATTAAAAACAGATATGAAAACCCAAGACTAATCAAATGTATATTTATAACTTGCAAATTACAAGTATAACAAATACAATCAATAGCAACCATGCCTGTCTTGGGGATGTCTACTATGCCAACAATAAAATAACCTGAATTTTTAACTCACTAAAACTACCAGAATATTATTTTGTGCATCATTTTCACATTATCACATTATATTGTAAAATGTTGCCTTTCTTTTACAAAGCTAATCTTACCTATTAAATTCATGACTGAGGAAAACATTCTTTTAAAAAAAGCACAAGATAGTTAATAACAAATAATTAACAGTGTTACTACATATAATTTCCTGCTTTCTCCTTTGTTTCTTTTTGTTTTCTATTTCAGTTTTATCTTGCTATATTGCATGTTGCTTTAAACCCTTTCCAAAACATGGTAGAATATAAATTACAAAAAACAATAAATTATCAGACTTTGATTCTTCTTTTTGAATAATATTTTCAAGTTATAAATCTATTCTAGTCCCACCCTTAAAATTTCAAAATATAGAAAAGAAAAAAATGATTATCCCATCACCCAGAGCTAACCATTACTCAGAATAACATTTTGAAAAGTGTCTTCTATTTTTTAATGTATGTGTTTGTGAACACATACTTAAACACACATGGATGTTTCTTACTTTACCTATAGTGTTGCAATTCTCCTATTACATATTTATATCATGAATATTTCTCACTTAACCTTGATTTTTAACTATTATCATATTAAAAATCCTCAATATTTATTTGGCACTTAATACCTTTTAAGATATTTTATCTGATCTTTACAATAAACATGACAGGCAGAGATGATATTCTCATTTCACAGATGAAGCCACCAAGATTCAAGAAAGTGAAGTCACCTTCCTAAAGTCATGCAGGTAGGAAATGGCAGAGCCCAGGAATGTCTTAACAAGACCCTGTGTTCCTACACCAATATGATTCCCAGAGAAAAATAGCCACAGAAGGGCTTGTTCAATGGTATAAGCAGGAATTGCTCCTGGAGTTCAGAGTGTCCATCAGTTTAATCTGTGATTGCCAGAGAAGAACTCTCTAGGCAGGGGTTACTTGATCTGGCCCTGAAGGGTGGCTAGAATTCAAAGAGGTATAGAAGAAAACACAGAGATTTCTAGGCAGGAAGCATTCCAAAAGCACAGTTGCAGAAATGGCAATGCTCAAGGCAGTTGTTTACCTGTAACAGTGAAGTCTTCCAACTCAGCTAAGCTGGGCAAGGTGGTAATAAGGTATAAATGCAGTAATAAATGTCAACTTGTCACTCCCCAGGGATGACAAGTAGATATGACCAGTTTCTAAAAACTTGAAGCTACTTCTAGATCTACCTCCAATCTACTTTGTGACCTCATAATACTTTACTGGGATAGACCTGAGCAATGCAGAGGCACCCTGGCTATTACTTAGACTGTACGTAACACAGCCAGGACCTGAACCTTAGAGTGTGGTATTACCATGACCTTCCAGTACACCATGACCTTACACACTTAAATGTGTTGAAAACTGGCAACTATCAATTTATTTGGGGTCTTTATTAGGCAAATTTTCTACAGTGTAGCTATAAGGGTTCCAAGTAGAACTCACATTGTTCTGTGCAATTATTATTTAAACCAGTCTTAATAAAAATGAAACCTAGAAATACCAGCAGGATGTGGTCACCTTTCAGAAGCAAGGCCAAAAGGAAGGGTAAATACAATAGAGTACCTGCCAAAACATAGAAGAGGAGAGGAAAGGCCACAGGAATGGGTAATGCAACTGAAATAAAATGTTAAGTATGCAAGGTAGGATAGAGGAGAAACAAGCTGAAAAGAAAGAAGAGACTGTCTTGAGGATTCCCAATATGTGAACATGATACAAAATGAATCAGTGTTTTTAAAAGATCACTGAATTTTTTTAAAAATCAATAAAATTATCAAACCTCTAGCAAGATGGAAAGGAAAAAAGACAAATTACCAAAACACAAATTACCAAAATCAAGAATGAAACAGAGGATACCATTCCAGATCAAGGAGATAATTAAAAGAAAAACAAGGGACTACATTGAACAACCCTATACAGGTAAAATTTAACAATTAGATGTGAAATAAAGCAATTCCTCAGAAAACAAAAACTATAGCTTACCCAATATGAAATAGAGCATTTGAATAGAATTATAACTATTAAAGAAATTGAATTTGTAAATTAAAACTCTAAAAAGAAATCTCCAGGCCCATGTGGTTTCACTGGAGAATTCTATCAAATATTTAAGGAAAAATCAAAATCAATTTTATAAAATCTCTTGTGGAAAATAATAGAGATCACTTTGGAAAACATTTTATGAGAAGGTCTCTATTACACTCAAACCAAAACCAAAGACAGTACCAAAAAAAGAAAGAAAAAGAAAACTTCAAATCAACATCCCTCAAGTATATAATGCAAAAAAAAAAAGCCTTAACAAAATATTAGCAAATACAATTCAGCAATATATTAAGAGTGGCCTACCAGAGGATTCATCCTATGGATGCAAGATTGGCTAAATATTCAAAAATCAATCAAAGAAGCTGACTACAGTGGTGCACGCCTGTTATCCTAGCAGCTCAAGAGGCTGAGCCAGGAAGATTGGGAAGTTCAAAGCCAGCCTCAGCAACCTAGCAAGGCCTGAAGCAACTTAGCAAGGCCATGTCTCAAAATAAAAAGTAAGAAGGGCTGGGGATGTGACTCAGTGCTTAAGCACCCCTGGGTTCAATCCCTGGTACCAAAAAAAAAAAAAAAAAAAAAAAAAAAAAAAAAAAAAAAAAACAAAAACAAAGAATCAATGTGACCTTAGTAGTCTAAAAAGAAAAAAATCACATAATAATTATCTAATAATTATCAATTAATGCATAAAAAGCACTCAACAAAATTCCACATCAATTCAAGGAAAAAAAAAACTCCAAGAAAAATAAGAATAAAAAGGAACTTCTTCAACTCAGTGAAGAGCATGTACAGAAAACCTTCTTCAGCCAGCATTTTATACAACAGTGAATGACTGAATGCTGAATGTTTTTCCTGACATTGGTGACACTTCACCACTCTTCATTTCAGCACCATGCTGAACTTCTAGTTCTCTCTGTAGGCTTGCTTGCTCTAGGAAGGGGGATCAACACAAGGAACAGAAGGAAGATTAATTTGGAAAGAAAAACTTGGGAAGTCTAAAATAACACAGCTCTTGCAACCAATTGACTTCATGAAAAAATTCAAGATTGGGGGCACAAAGAGAAAAAACGTCAGCACTATGATCTCAGTGACAAATTCAGGCATTTTTGTTCTTCCTTTGTTCCCCACCCCCACTCCTATCACCACTCTCACCATGTGAAGTTCTCTCTGAAATCCACACTCAGTAACATGCAGAGAAGGAATAAAAATGTGAAGGTTGAGAAGAGACAAGTTCAGTCCCTGGGGGTAGTTTAAAGTTACCTATTTAGAACTAACATGAAAACATAAATATTTGGAGTTGTTTCTAAGGCAATAAAAAGATTGACCAATAATGGTACAGAATAGAAGACACAGAGACAAACCTAAATAAATACAATTTTCTCATACTAGACAAGGCTCCATAAACATACACTGGAGAAAAGATAGCCTCTTCAACAAATGGTGCTGGGAAAACTGGAAATCCATATATAGCAAAATGAAATTGAACCCCTATCTCTCACCCTGTACAAAACTCAACTCAAAATGGATCAAGGACCTAGGCATTAGACCAGAGATCCTGTGCCTCCTAGAAGAAAATATAGGCCGAACTCTCCATCATGTCAGCTTAGGAACAGACTTCCTCAATAAGACTTCCAAAGAGCAAGAAGTAACATCAAGAATCAATAAATGGGAAGATGTCAAACTAGAATTTCTTCACTGCAAAGGAAACAATAACAGAAGCAGAAAGCCTATAGAATGGAGAATATCTTTGCTATCTGTACCGCAGATAGAGTACTAATCCAGGATATGTAAAGAATTCAAAAAACTTAACACACACAAACACACAAAAAAAAGGCACAAATAATCCAATCAATAAATGAAAAAAGGAACTGAACAGGAGCTCCACAGAAGAAGAAATACAATTGGTCAACAAATATATGAAAAAATGTTCAACATCTCTAGCAATTGGAGAAATGCAAATTAAAACTACACTGAGATTCCATCTCACTCCAGTCAGAATGGCAATTATCGAGAATATAAACAACAATAAATGTTGGCTAGGATGTGGAGGGAAAGATACACTCATACTTTGCTGGTGGGACTGCAAATTGGTGCAACCACTCTAGAAAGCACTATGGAGATTCCTCAGAAAACTTGGAATGGAACCACCATTTGACCCAATTATCCCACTCCTTGGCATATAGCCAAAGGACTTTAAATCATCATACTATAGTGATACAGCCACACCAATGTTCATAGCAGCTCAATTCACAATAGCTAAGCTATTGTGAACCAACCTAGATGCCCTCAACTAGATGAATGGATAAAAGAAAATGTGATCTATACATACACAATGAAATATTATTCAGCCATAAAGAAGAATGAAATTATGGTGTAGGCTGGTAAATGGATGGAACTGAAGGCTATCATGCTAATTGAAATAAGCCAATTCCAAAAAACCAAAGGCTGAATGTCCTCTCTGATATGCGGATGCTAACACACAAAAAAGTCGAGGGGAGAATAGAAGTTCACTGAATTAGACAAGGGGGGATGAAGGGAAATGAGGGGAGATGGAAATAGTGCAGTGAATTGGACATGACTTTCCTATGTTCATATATGAATACACCACCAGTGAAACTCCACATCATGTACAACCACAAGAATGGGAAGTTATACTCCATGTATGTATGATATGTCAAAATACACTCTACTGTCATATGTAACTAAAAAGAACAAATAAAAATTTTTTAAAAGATTAGTCAACTCAATTAGTGAAAAAGAATTAGTCAATGCAAAGAAGTATTTACTTTTGATTCTTTTCCCTTTTTTCTGATATCCTGATTCTTAGTATTTGTTGATGGTGATAGGACTCAAAGAAATCTAGTGATAAACAGCTTTTATGACATGAAGCATCTTTGTGATACACCTGGAGGATTAAAACAGGAAGTTGAAATATAAAGCTCAATCCTAGCCTTGCTTTATAATGAGCAGGAAGAATGATTTCTTAATCTGCCTTAATATGAATTTAATTAACCATGTACCTAATAATCCCCTCAATCAGTATCTATATTTGCCTACTAATAAGATGTTTTAGAAGGATTTAATGACCCCTTAACAGGATCAGACAGAGAAAATAGAATTTGTTCAAAATATCTTCTCCAATCATACTTGTCTCAATGCTTTCCTGGCATGGAAATTTTTCCAGGAAATTTTTATTGCAAAGTCCTAACAAACACCCTCTCTAAGTAACAGAGCAAAGACAAAAATTAAAAAAGATTTAATTTACTATGTTACACATGCATTGGCAGAAATTTCTTTGGTGTATTAATAACATATTAGTTTATAGGTTACTACCAATTTTAAAAAGAGAACAGAAATTTGTATAAATGACTAATTTTCTAATTTATGATGTATCCGACTCAAATGAAACAAAGGAGTAAAGGCTTACATAATGACCAAGTTTTCAATATATATGTTTTTTATGAATAAGATCTTTGAAAAATATATTTTTGCTGAAATAGGGTTTTTATTCCTCACACAAAAAGAAATTCAGAGATAGGCAAGAAAAACTGGTGACAATGACTTCTTGATGTCATCAGTGTCCAGGTTCCATCAATCTTTTATTTTTCAAATTTTTTCAGTTGTAGATGGACACAATACTTCTATTTTATTCATTTATTTTTACATGGTGCTGAGGATGGAACCCAGTGCCTCATGAGTACAAGGTGAGTGTTCTATTGCTGAGCCACAATCCCAGCCCCCAATTTCCATCATTCTTGCTGAGAGATTTCTATCTTTGTTTTTGTTTGTTGTTTGTAGTGCTGGGGATGCACCCAGGGCTTCACCATGTTCAATATGTGCTATACCACTGAGCTACATCTGCAGCCCCTTGGCAAGAGGTTTTTATAATCACAGTCACACAATCAAAAAAACCCTACCTTCAGCCTCATGCTCATGCTGAAAGCGTATTTGTGTTTTATACTCAAATATTCTATTTCTTAAGTTTCTATAGTATTAGGTGGGCTGCTCTTTGTTATACACCCTTTGCAATCAGTCTCCTCTCAAAAAGCAGAACAAAGCTGTCCATAGGGTTATGTTCATAGTTATCTAGACATGAACTCCAGTGGTAACCCAAACTTACAATGTCAAGGGCAAATTTACTAGATCACAGAGTGCAGTGGTACAATAGCACTCCACAGTGCAAGGGTTATATGACTCTGAACTTGCTTTTATTGACTTCTAAGACATTACAAAAGTTTGTGAAGTATCAAGCTATATGTATGAATTTGTCTGAATTACTGATTATTTAAGAGACCACAGTATCACACATTTGACCCAACAGTAATCAGATGGAGACCACTGAAGTTCTTCAGTTACATTCCTAATTCAACTTCATAAATAGCCCAATAGTTTGTATGACAGAGGGGTTTAAAATTCTAAATTGAAGCTTTTTTTCCCCTGGGATATGCATTTCACCTATGAATCACTATTTTTCAACCTCCTTGAACACAAATCTTCCCTAAGCCACAGTACAGAGTTTATGGAAAGAAGGAAAATGACAATATTTTCTAGACCAAACATGAAAAAAACAAGCATTGAATTCATAATGTCTCTCTACAACATCTTAAATAGATTCTGGCTTACTATTTTGTAGAAGTGGCAAGAGTTGGGTTGGAAAAGAATTCAGGTCAGCAAAGATTTATTGCTCACCTAACTTTCCGAACAAGACATTTTCATTACACCATGTTAATCTGTTCCACTATCCCCCAGGCTCCCTCTGCTCAGTTCTATGAGAGAACCTTCATGGTGTTTGTTTTCCCCAACCAGTCATTATGACTTAGATTGCCCCTCCTTCTATTCTGGGCCTGCCCACAGTCTGCCTGTCTTCCAGCATTCAGTTAAAGCCCTATCATTTCCATCCTTCTCCACTCTCAGATTCTGTCAATGATCTGCAATATATTTTATACTTCATTGCCTATAACCTTATACTGTCACTTGTTTGTTTCATCTCCCTCCTGTGTCCTCTATCCATATGATTTGCTGGAAATATTAAGAACTATGACTTACTACACTTTCACTCAATAACTCCCAAACAATCCATCATTTTCAGTAGCAATCATCACTAACCCCAACACACACACACACACACACACACACACACACACACACACACACACACTGAAACACCACCATAAACAACCTCTTTCTATCTTCTCTACTAACTGAATTCAGCACTGTATTAGTTTGTTTTCTGTTACTGTAACAAAATACTTGAAGCTGGGTACTTTGTAAAGAAAACAGGTTTATTTATCTTGAAGTTTTGGAGGCTGAAAGTTCAAGATTGAGTGGCCTCCTCTGTTTGGCATCTAGTAAGTGCTCCCTTGGCTAGGTCACAATATAGCAGAGAAATGGAAAGGAAATCAGTCACGTGCAGAAGGGGAGATCACTTAGTGAGGCAGAAATCCAAAAATATTCAGGATCCAGGTTTGTTCTTTCTATAACAACCTACTCACACAGGAACTAACTGCCATCTCTCAAGGACTACTTTAGTCTCTTCCAAATGTGATGTCCCTGGTGAGATATCATGGCTTACAGGTCCAACTTCTTAAAAGTTCCACAACATCTTAACACTGCCACACTAGGGACTAAGCTTCAAACACATGAACCTTTAGGGGACATGACTAAACCATATCCAATGATAATAGGCATGGATTAAACATGTCTTTTGTCTAAAGCCCTGTGTTATGGAGACAGAAAGGTGCACAGAGATCAGTAAGTTCCCCTTGAACTCCCTATCAGGATGGTTAGATGCCCCTCTTCTCCTTGCCACTTTCCATAGCACCTTGCAGTTGCTTTATTACTGAACTTACCATACTGTTTTCTAATATCTTCCACCACTAGACTATAGGCACCATAAGGGCAAGAGTCCTATTTTATGCTTCTCTGTCCTGCCAGTGCCCAAGATAGAGCTAATATCCTAATCATAGGAAATGCATCTTTATTGGATGGCTAGATGGGTTGTAGTGCATGTCTTTAAGGAGCCCACCATCAAGCTGAACCCCTAGATGTGGGATTATCCTAACCTCTTTCCTCATCCTCATAATTAATCACTGGCAAGTTTTTCATTCTTTCAACAACATCTACTGTATCCACTTACTTCTCTTCCTCCCCACTATCACCCAGATTAATCTATACCTCAGCAGAAGCCTCTACTGCTTTCCCTACATCCTCCTTGATTGCCCAACCCAACTCTCCTGAAATCCAGCTCCCACCAGGAAGTTCTTCTTAAAACTTTACACTTGCACCCCTCTTCATGCAGTTCTAGCTCAAGACCTCAGTTCTACTCTTCATTCACCTAATTTTCAACCCAAACCACTCTGCCACCTATACCATCCTTTCCTTAAACTTACTAACTCCCTCTAGCCTTCTATCTTCTTCCATATTTTAAGAACTAGGTCAAGTTCTTAGCCCCACTTATGTTACTGTTAATCAAATTGTGTCTTTCTGATCCAACAACATCTTATTTAGACCTCTGTCTGTGTCACTTACTCTAACCTATCCCATTAGTTGTGAACAATGTATCTTGACTATCAGCCTAGAAGGTCCTAAGGGGCAGAGCCCATGAGGAATAGATTGTTATAGATGCCCTGAGTGCCGAGGAGGTACTCAAGGAAAACAATGAATTTTATTACCTACCCCATGATTTTCATTCATTTTATAAATATTTACTGAGCACAAGCAAAATTTTAAAAAATATCCCTGTTCTGTGGTGTCTCTTTTAATGATGAAATACAGAGAGTAGATGAAATAAATAAGCAGTAATATAGCACGTTAGATGGAGATAAATGATTTAAAAAGTATAAAGCAGGGAAGGGGGATAGAGGCAGGGGACACAGGGTTTGCTTTTCTCCTGAGTGACTAGGAGTCTCTACTGTGAAGTGGAAGAGTGAGCAGACCAGAAGGAGGTGAAGGAAGAAGTCATGCTGATATCTGAGGAGGGTGTTCCAGATGGAAGGACAGCACAAGAGACAGAAGTCTGTCTGTCACAGGCAGCCAAGAGGTTAGTGTGTCAAAAATGGAATGAGTGATGGGGAGAGAGGTCAGAAAAGAGGCAGTATACTGGAGGGCTTTTAGGCTATTGTGATGACCTTGGCCTTTATCATTCTTGAGATGAGGAGTTGTGATTCAAGTTATGTTTTGAAAGAATCACTTTGGCTCCTGAGTTTAGATCTGATTACAGAAGTGACAACAATAGGAGCAAGGACACCAATGAAGAAACTACCATAATAAGCTAATGAGAGATGTTGTTTCATACACTGCTAGTCTTAGGCCATCCCTGACTAGCAGGCTTCCTGTCTCCCAAAGCTCAGACCTACCCTTGACAGCTGGTTTAGCTATTTCTAGGGATTACCTAGGTGTTTGACTCAGATCCAGAGTTTAACATATGAATCCTAAACCAAATGGCATATAGGAAAAATTTGAAGGGAAGAGGCTGGACACCAGAACCAACAGTCTGGGGCAGTCCATAAAGGATAGACCAGACTGCTACAAAAGGTGTCAGAGTAGGGGACATCATTATCAAAGCCATCAAAGTGAGGGCATGCTATGCACTTCCCATGACCCCTCAACAATGCTTGGAATTCCCAGACCAGGCAACAAGGCCTGTTCCTTTTGGTTCTGCAGATGAAGACACTGAATCAGGGACGAATGTCAGAATAAATTTGGAAAATGCTTTAGGAGTCCTAACAAGTAGATTATATCAATGGAAAGATGTAGCAAGAGGTAAAGATCAGCTGTGAAAATCATCAGAACCAAGGAAATTCTAGGTGAGGCCTGTGAAAATACTTCAAGGCTTAACTGAAACATCTCAATTCCCAATAATTAAAAATGCTGAAGACTGGGGATGTGACTCAGTAGAAGACTGTTTGCCTAACATGCATGAGCTGGGCTCCATCCACAATGTTGGGAAAAAAATGCTGAGAAGTCTACACACCACAGAAACAATTATAAATCTGGTAGTAAATACATTCCATTAAAGGAGATGTCCCTTTTTACCCAACCCAGAGCACAGAAAGTGTACAAACTAAATTTTATGTAAAATGCTTTTGGGAGAAGCTTCTGACAATGGTTATCTGGGAGGAGGGGTAAAGGGAAGAGGAACTTTTATTGTCTACACTGCACTTCCATAATTTTTCATTTTATTTACAGTGAGTTTATAATTTTATTAATTTATAGCAGCACTTTGGAGGCATTAACACAGTAATAAAGCTAGGCACAGTTGTGTATACCTGTAATCCCAGCAGATTGGGAGGCCAAGGCATGAGGATAGCAAGTTGGAGGCCAGCCTCAGCAACTTGGTGAGGCCATAGGTAACTTAGTGAGACCCCACCTTGAAAAATAAAAAGGTGTGGGGATGTAGCTCAGTGGCAGATTTCCCCTGGGTTCAGTTCCCAGTCCTCTGCAAAAGGGAATGAAGACATCTACAGAAGAGATAAGGCACTGAAGAGCTACTAAATGAAAGGAGCCCTTGGGTAGACATTTTTGAAAAGTGAAGGCATATAGTAATAACTAAATAATTTTATCTGTATTATGTATGACATGCTTTTATGTATCAGGGTCTTGCAATGAGTTTTATTTTGTTTTGTTTTAGTTTGGTTTTTGTAATATAAGCAGAGTAATTTGATCCAGTTATCCCTCTCCAAGGTTTATACCTAAAGGACTTAAAAGCAGCATACTACAGTGACGCAGCCACATCAATGTTTGTAGCAGCTCAATTCACAATAGCTAAACTATGGAACCAACCTAAGTACCCTTCAACAGATGAATGGATAAAGAAACTGTAGTATATATACACAATGGAATATTATTCAGCCTTAAAGAAGAATGAAATTATGGCACTTGCTGGTAAATGGATGGAACTGGAGAACATCATGCTAAGCAAAATAAGCCAATCCCAAAGAACCAAAAGCTGAATGTTTTCTCTGATATGTGGATGCTAATTCACAATAAGGTGAGGGTAGGAAAAATAGAGGTACTTCGGATTAGACAGAGGGGAGTGAAGGGAAGAGAGGGAATATGGGGGTAGGAAGGATATTAGAATGAATCATACATTATTACCCTATGTGTATATATGAATACATGACTGGTGTGATTCTATGTCATATACAATCAGAAGAATGAGAAGTTATACTCCATTTGTGTGTTATGTCAAAATGCATTCTGTCATGTATAACTAATTAGAACGAATTTTAAAAAGTGTGCTATTGACACTTAACAAAATAGATAAATCTAAAATGTATTATCTTAAGTGAAACAGGAAAGACTAATTTTCCACTTATATAACATTTTGGAAAAGTAACATTGTAGAAACAATACATATCAGAAGTGCCACAGGGAGAGTGACTATAAACAGACAACACAAGAGTTTTGGGGGTTGGAAGAAATGTTCTATATTTTATTTGTGGTCATAAGGACATGACTGTCCATTTACTAAGAACCAAAGGAAAGTATAATAAAATGAATGAAATTGACCATATCAATTAAAAATAAAAATTTAAAAATAGCATTAAAAAAAAAAGAAACAGTGAGTTATGAAAAAAAATTCTAAGAAAGACCACTGAATACCAGTTAGAATTCATGCTCTTGATATTAGGAAAAAGGGTAAGCAGCTAGTGGTACACAATACTTTTAAGGGCAATACTGTTAATAAAGCAGCCAGACAGCTTCCTACAGTTCTGGGATTGTTATCTTTCAAACACATCTCTGAGGCATTTAGTCTTAGGTCTGCTTAGGGCTAAAAAAAGCAAGTCAGCACTTGGCCTGTCTTATTATTGTATTTTGCCATGGTGACTTAGAGTAGCAGGAGAGACTATGTACTGTATTACATGAGCCTGAATTAGTAGACAGAAAGGACATAGTTAAGGTGGAACAGTTGTCTGAGCTTTGAATTCCTTAGCTTTTTTAGCTTTCTGTTGCCTTGATGTAATCTAAATACAACTTTGTTTCAAAATATCTAACCACAGATTTTTCCCAATTCTGTTCTAGTCTTATTTTTGACTACACATATAAGTATAAACAGTTTCGGTCAACCAATTAAAACTACAAGATTTTCAGTAAGAAAAACCAAGAAAGTACCAGAGCCATATTCAAAAAGACTGTTAAAGGTCTCACTTACCACTGGATTTAATTTCTCGGACATAATTACTAGGGAACCAGCCTGTTCTCCCATTTAATGTGCCTTCCCACCAGCCTCCTTCTTCAACTCGAGTGACATAAATGATATCCCCTTTACAGACTGACAGTTCATCTTCATTAGTCTGCTTAAAGTTGAATCTTGCCTTCACTATCAACTGGTGACTTCCATTTTCCGTCATCTCCTAGAGAACAAAAGCCACACCAGATTAAGAGGCATATAATTGAGGCATAGTAGAGATTATATGGTTTTAGGTAAAACCTATCCTTGGTGACCAAGAATAAAACCCCACATCCATCTCAGTTCTGATTTTCAAATGTAGGAGTCTATGAATGGGCCTCAGGAGGTGTTAATTAACCCCTTGAAACATCATGCAAATTTTTACATTTGTCAAAATGTGTGTTTTGGAGGGGGTCATAGCTTTCATTTTCCTCTCCCTTCACCAATTATCTAAATACATATTTAACTGAGCTAAGTAATAAAATGAGTGATAAACTATTTCACCCTGCCTCTACCGAACACGCAACCTTAAAACCCACATATTTGGTACTAATGTACTCTCAAAAAATCTGTTCCTGCCTTCCAATTACTAAGAATATCTTAATTTGGTTACAGTTGGTCCTATGAAAGGCCAAATATCTCATAGCTAACTAAATTGGGAATTCTTAGCCTGTTTTGTATCAATTGTGCTTAACTGTTTGAGAGTCACAGACCCTTTCTGAGAATGTGATAAGCGGAATGGCTGTTTGCCCAAATGAGTTCAAAAACATGAGTTTTTGTATAAAATTTGAGAGGATGCAAGTGGTGTGGTACCACAATGTTTATCAACTTCTCAATGGGATCTGTGGTCTCAGAAAGTTTGAGAATCTTTGGAAGCAATAGGACATGGAAGCCTACAGGGAGCAGGTGGCTTTTGACAGGAAACAGAGGCTTCACCCAAAAGGGAGATGGTGTACTTCCTCCTAAATAAAAACTCCCAGTAAGACCAAATGCAAAGACAACTGGGAGATCTCAATATAAAAGTTCATTACAGGCAGATAATGTAAAATCAAGTCCTTCTCAATAGGAATTCAATGAGAAAAATAAAGATGACAATAATGCCAAGAATAGCAATGAATATTTATTGATTGCCTATTAAAGTGCCAGGTACCACTTAGTTCTAATAAACCAAGGAATAGGGAATATAACAGCCAAGTGCCATCGGGAGTAGTCATAATGACTTACATTTGCATAGCATTCTCAGTTAAGTAACTTGCCAGATTCTAGTGAGCAGCCAAGCTGCGGCTTTAACCCTGATTTTCAGACTCTGGGCCCCACATGCCTGATTTGTTCCATAGTTCTAGCCTGAATTGCTGTTCAGTTTACAACTAGTTTTCTTGGTGACACCCCAAACAAACAGAATGACAATCTCATCACATACAAAAATGCAACTGGGATATGAATCCTATTTTATGAATTTTAAAACAGGCAGGGGGAATTGGGGACTATACTTACCACTGCCTTTGCGGGCCTTTGCAGCCCTGGAGCTGTGCTAGAAACTGCTCCCTGGGGGTTTGTCTGGGAACTATTAGCAGCACTAAGAGAAGAGGAACGTCCACATGGTCTTTCTGAGAGCTGATCTGCGAAAAAAGGAAAAGACATGGTAAAGGAACCACTCATGTCAGAAAACCATCTACAACATAACATTATCTTGCATGGGACTTTATAAAAAGCATCCTAGCTATAATTCCAATGGTTATTGTTATGAACATGCCAGCTGTGTTTCATCCCCTTCCCTCACCCCGCCTCCTCCCTTTTTGATGGCCAACTTCTTTTTCTTAACCTTACTGGCCATTGCTCTCCAGTAGAATGAAAAGCAGCGACAGAACCACATTTTCTCTTAACCCATTCCCTACAACTCTTCCTTCCTGAACCAGTCGCAACTATATGCCCTGTTATCCAAGGCTGAACTATATTGGGTACCAAACAGCTGTTTGTGGCTCTTATTACTTTGAAATATTTCAAATTTCTCGCTCTGTTTTTTGGCCCATAACTCACTGGTTCTTTCTTATATGTAAGGATTTGTGTGGCGTACACAATCTAAAATCTCCCTGGTGTGCCGTGGGAAGAGTGGAGAATGAGAATGAGAGACAGTGTGTGTCTGGGACAGATGCAATCTTGATACTAGAATAATTTGTTGTTTAAAATCAAACTCAGGAGTCTTCTCTTCCTTGAAACCTTGTGAAATTTGATCAGGCCAGAGCTGAGTTGGATGTTTTCAGTATGCTGAAAGTGTACTAAAGAGAGGAGCTGGCTTCTTGACAAATTCAAATGAGGGTTCTTTTCCTCTCCATTTATTTTTAAAAGATATAAACTGCAAAAGTCTAAAGCCCAAACATTCCCTAGGCGACAAGCTCAGTATCCAAGTAATTTCCTTGATGCCGTGGGTTTTAACTTTCACCTTCTTGTATTTTTATAAATATCTGTGGCAAGGGAAAAGACTGTAAAACTTGCTAGGAGAGTTTGGCAAAGGAACATATAATTTGTGTGGCGTAATGTTAGAATTATATGATCCTCCCTGCCCAGAACTGGATAGTTGTCATGTGTGTTAAATATAGTTACTTGAATTAGCTGTACTTTCTGCTATACGCCTTGCAATAGCTCAAAAGCATTTTTTTTCAAATAGCAAAAGAACAACTTTAGAGAAGTATTTTTCCATGTCTTGTTATTATATACAGCTCTTTCAACTAAAACTGTAATTACTTGATAGCTTTCTAGATGTTCCATCTTATTTGGCACTTGATTATATTGTCTGTTCTTGTTCTCTAATTGTTTCTGCTGGGTAAGTTGAGTCTCCCTAAATAGACGGCAATTTTTCCAAGGGCGGGGGAACCATGTCTCCCACTTTCTTTGTAGCACCTGGCAGTGTTGGGCACACAGCCTCTTGCCTCTCTAACCATTCAAGCAGGAAGACTCAAGATTTGAGTACAAGGGATCTCAAGTCAATCAGGTGTGGGTTTGAATTCTAACTCAGCAACTGTGGACTTGACTTTCCTTATTGATAATATAGACCTGATAATAATAATGCCTATCCCCAGTGTGTTTCAAAGATATAATAAGACCACCTAGGGCTCTTAGAACAGGCTAGGCCAAGGGAAAGGGTTCAAAGAATTTGAACTATGATTATTACTACCACTGTAGGTAAGATACTATATCAGAGGAGTGAAATTCTACTCTTAAGTTTATCAACACTTTCTTCAAATTTACTTGGATTTATATTTAATAACCTCCAGTGTGGTGGGTGCTAAACATTTAAACAAAAGACACTCTTCACTCACTATGAACTTGAGGTTTCATTTTCAGTGCAGGGTTATTGAGGGGTTCCTTTACATACACAGAGACACAGGGAAGACTATGAGAAAGATGTGTGCCCAGTGTAGAAAGGGAAGTGATCACTGTATTTGGTAAATTTTATTTAAAAAAGAGGGAACTGGTCTTTTCTTTTTTTGTTTTTTGTCTTGCTATACTGAGTTGACTGTTTAAAAGTTTTGGAACAAAATGTGTTTTTTTGTTCCTATTATTGTATTAAGGGCATTAGAATACCTTTGTGATATGCATGTTTAAATCTAGTGAAAGGTATGTTTAAACCATGAAAAATTAAAGTATTTTATATTTGTTGGGGTTTACTTGGGAGCAAAAGGGGAAAATTTGCACCAATTGAACAATCCAGGTCATGGTTGACTCTTAGAATGATCAGAAATGCATGGATTCAAAAATGTCACCCAGAACTCATAAATCACAAACCTTACTTACCTTCTGTTGCTTTGTTGACAGCTAAAAGAGTATTCAGAACCTTGGAGAAATTAACCCCTGAATAAAGGTCATCGGGTTCAAATACCTACGAGCAAGGAACATTGAAACTGTAAGACACAGTAAGTATTCAACTCAATGAACAAAACTGTGAAAAGGCCACTTCCTCCAACTCTCAGGAGAAAAAACAAATGTAAAAGCCAAGATGCAAACCTCTGTATACCTTTGGGAGAAATGAGAGCAGCAGCTGAGCTGCCTAATGACATGTGGCGGGCCATCAGTGAGTCACAGCGAAGCAGTAATGGGAAATGAGAACCAAGCTGAGAAGGCAGCACCCACCCGGAAATGCACAGCGCATACTCAGACCTGCTTTTCTGACATGAACATATCAATACTCTCAGCCCAGTTACAGGAAGCTCATATGCCTGGGCTACAGTTAATACCCATCACCTACAGAATGTCCTCAACAGTCCACAAATAAGCAGGTGGAGCCTCTTTGACATACTTTCATCTTTACAGCTTATTCTCTGTGCTCATTAGGGGTACTTTCTAAAGTGCATTTCTCTCTGGTCCCCTTCCTCCCTAGCGCTGACCACTGGATGTCAACTGCCTTTCTGCCTAGGTCTGCCTTTTGCCCCCAGTCTCAGTTTCTGGATTCTACTGCTTCATCTTGCCCTTTGCAGTTCAACTTTGAACTGAGAGAATATGAACCTTTGCCTGCCAGAGCCTATAGGTTCTTCCTGGCCTTGGGTGACTTTTCCAAACACGATCTCTGGCCTTCCTGATACCACTCATCTCAGCAACAAATTAATAAGTAAATAGAAAATTTCACTTTCCCAGTCACAATTACCATGCTGATATGCTACTGTCCCTAGTAGAGACACCAATCACCTGTTATTGTTTTAAATATAATTTAAAATTGTTAATTTTTCAAGGCATTCAATATGTTAAAATGTATTAAGAATGTCTATCTCCTTCATAACAGTGAGGGTGAGACTTCTGATCCCTGACTAGGCAGGTCATCACCCCTTGCCAGCCTGAAGTAGCCATAAGAAGATGGATCTTCACCCCTCACCAACTCTTAAGATTAAGGGATCAACAACTCAGGGAGGGAAATGAGATAGGGATTTAGGATAAAGAGAGAGAGAGATACTGAATCTTAAAGGAAACATCCACAGGCCACTGAGGAGCAGAAAGCACAGTTGTAAATCTTGAGCTTGAGGGACATGCCCTTGGCCCATGCCCTTATAAAAGAAGGGAAATGTACAAGCAAAGGAAAAACTGGCACAAAATTGTGTAGCTCCACCTTGTCTCCACCTCTTGTCCAGTCCCTGGCACTGACCTTCTGTAAATATCAACACCTCACACCAATGGGTGCCATCTCTCCCTCTGGAGATAGCCCACATTCTCCCTTGGGTGCATATTCCTTGCTTTAACCCAAAGTTATCTCTCTTTTGATATTGCCCCACCACCCCATTGTCCCTTGAAATGTGTTTCTACTTTCCTAAATAAACCTCTGTTTTATGCCTTTAGGAAACAAATGTTGGGGCTTCTTATAGTCTCTAACACGTATGTTTGAAACCAGAAGTATTCTCAAGCACAAGCACAATCTTAATTCACTAGTTGACAGTGTAGAAATACGTATCTATAGGTAACCAAATGCCTGCCTTCTGGATGAAAATGCTCCTTCTAAAAAACATTTCATTCCAGGATTTCAGAAGTCTCTTGAAGAAAACAGATTGCATCATTTTTTTCCCAAATGTAGTGATGGGAGTCACGTGTACCTTTTCAAATGGGACATGTTTAATACTGATTTTGAAGTGCCTGTCTTCCCATTAGCTAGAGCCATTTATTTCATTTTTAATCTGCATATTTTCTGGGAGTCATGTCAAGACAAATTTTTATCTTATTTTTGTACATATTCTTGAGACTCAAACTTTGTTTCTAGAATGGAAATATGTAATATCCTTTTTTCCAAGTTTGGGGGCAATACAGATTCATGCAAATGTGAGCCTACCGTAGTCTGACTATTCTGGGATTCTACTATTCATCCAATCCATGAATGGCTTGCATTGATAGTTAAAATGACTGAAGAGCCCAACTATAGCTAAATGAGAGACACTGCCACACTTTTAACAAAAGGATAGCATTAATATTACTAAAGAGTTAAATGACACTACAATCCAAATAATTTCTGAATGCTATAATATAAAATGAAAAGTTTTCCAAGAACAAATTGAGAATTCTATTTTTGTCAAACCCTGGATGAACAAGAGTAATCAGAACCCCAGAGAATTCCAGACTTATTGAATCCCCTCAAAAGTGGTCAAGTGGGAAAGTGCCAAACTAGTCACAAAGCAAAAAAATTACTTGTTTTTAGGCTGCAATCAATTCTCAATGGCACTGTGAACATGTGTGTGTGCATATGGATTTATGCATTGGGTGGGTGTGGGGGAGGTGAGTAGAGTCTAAAATAATAACCAGAAGTAAACAGTAGCAGAATAAGGTATACAAGCAAAAACTGATAAAAATCTCCCCTTTTGTTTTAGTTGATCCTTACCAGGTTAATTGACTGCCTATTCATGCAACGTCAGAACTATTCATTTGTACTAATTTGAGAACAAATAAACTTATCAGAAAATGCAATGTGCAGCAACAAGAATCATTGCATCTGCTTGAGGGAAGTCGCCTGGACTATGCACAGTTCCCTTTTCAAAAAACCACAATATACTCATGTCTATCCGTGGCCACTGTTGCTCTCACTGCCAAATCCATTCTGTAGTACTAGGAACTACACAGGAAGGAACTGCAGGGGACCACAAGGGACAGAGGAAAGGCCAAGCCTCTACATTATTATTTCAAAGTCACTGGGAGATTAGATATAACTATGAATACCCTCCACCACACAACTGCCCAAGCTCCAAAGTGAATGACACTGAAAATTCCACTCCAGATCTTTCTTCCATAAAGGTCCATCCCCTACAAATTGGAAATATTATTTGGAGAAAACATACTTTCAGCCATAATCAGTCATTTATGCCTTAGTGGAAATGAGAGCATGAGACCAAGTTTAGAGATGATGATGTGCAGAAAGATCAGCAGGTGCTCAACTGGGAGAAATCAGGGAAGAATCCCTCAACGTGAGAAAAACAAAGAAAGGGAGGTTACAGGCCACTTGCATAGGACTAATGCCACTCAGACATACAAAATAGAGAACCAATTCCTCTTTCTGTCTGCAAAGCAGTGGAACCTGTTAAAAGGTATAGTACAGTGGCATGTTTATATTGTACATAATTTTCCAAAGTCCATTTCAAAGAAATTTTTCAAAGTCATATCATGACAAAGTCATGATGGTACTCATCTTCCGGCATCTCGTGCAAGCCTTGCTAGCCTGCTTAGCATCTCTGTTATGTGACTGAGTCCCAGATTAGCTGAATTTCCTTTATATCTATTTTTCACCAGAAATAAGCTAGTTAGTTCCAGTTAGATCTGTGAAGGTCAGATGAATGGCAGGATTCCTGCCTCCAATTCATTTTACCACTAATGTGATGCAAACAGAAAAAAAAAAAAAAAACTGCTCCTTAGATTACAGATAAATGGTTTCAAAGTACCACTCTTGCAATCGAATGAGGCAAGATTCAAGTGTAACAACAGCAAAAATATTTACACCACTCTGGGTAAAAATTAGGAGAGATAGGGACTAAACTTCATTAACTATTTTTTAAGTGTTCATATATTGCCAGCCTAAGGTTCAACCCTACATCAGCAGATGAACTCAGACAAGACATTTCGCTTTAACTGTTTGTTTCCTCACCATTTTCCACTCTGGATATCCACGATGACAACAAAACCTATTTTCCATCCACTAAACACTAGGTGCTAATTCTGAAATGTTGGTGTCTGTCAGTACAAATTGAGCAGAAGTTAATATTTTTATGACTTTACAAGTAGATCCTTTTGGAGTAGTTTTCAGTTTCAACGTGTGTGCTATTTTAAGACACTGTCCCTAATATGACAAAAGCAATGAAGCACATGAGAAGAAACTCCCCTAATCCCCTGTTCCATTCTCTCACTAATCTTATAGCTACCATTACTGATTTACCATGCCCCTACTATGTGCCTAACACCATACTTGGAGATTACATATGTATTGCTATGTTTGGAATGTTTGTGCCCAGACTCCACATTCTTACATTTAAACCTAATCCCCATTGTGATGGTATTTGAAATTGGGGCCATTGGAAGATGATTAATTCATGAAGATGGAGCCCTCCTAAATGGAATTAATGGCCTCATAAAAGGGATCCCAGAGAACTGCCTTGCCCCTTCCACCATATGAGGATACAGTAAGCATGTCCTCACCAGACAGTGAATCTGCTACTAGTGCCTTGATTTTGAACTTCCAGCCTCCAGAACCATGAGAAATATACCTCCATTTTTATAAGGTATCCAGTTTATGGTATTTGTTATTGCAGCAAAAATGGACTAAACTATGTATTTTTTCATTGCATTTGGTTCTCTCAGCAATCCTGCACTGTGGGCACAATTATTTCCTTCATTTCTTAGATGAACAATAAAACTCGGAGTAGTTAAGTCACAGAGCAAGAAATGGATGGTGCCAATAAAACACACACATGTAAGTGCTCTGAGGGGCATTGTAGCTCTGTGTGCACACTTTATGTTTCCATGAAACACAAAAAGATGCAAAAGCAATCTGTGCATTTCTACACAAAAAGAAATTCCTTGCTGCTGTCAACACAAGCAGCACCTTTATCATCTGGAGCAAGTTGGTTCAAACTTAAAATGGCTAATTCAACTAATTGTGGTAAAGAGAAAATCTCCCACATGCCTAGACCGTCTTGGAAGGGGCCTTGCTTAATTCCTGTGCTGTCCTTCCCATTTCAGGGGGCATCTCTGACTAAGCAGGCACTTGGCCACTTCTTCCCGAAGTGGGGAAGAGTTATGTAGTCATATTTTGTGAGTTGCTAATAGGGTGGGGGTTCAGATTGTGGTTATAGGGCCAAACTAAGCTAAGGCAAACAGGCCCAAGGCATGGGTCACAGGCAGCAACATTCAGTCCCCAATTTCCTTGGTATTATGCTGCGACCACCTAAGTTAACCAGTCACAGCAGTCCAGCCACATCCTGGTTGAGAAAGGAAGTCATACCTTATTCTCACTCAGAACTGGTAATGCCTTTAATGTCATCTTGCCTTCAGTAACACCCAATCAACTTCCATTTAAAGATAACATGTTTGGGGGGTGATCACAAGAGATTCCATCACTCAACTCTGAGAAATTTAATCAACTGAAAAGCAAGTAATTCAGTGGAACCACAAGGACATACAACTTATATTTTTTAAACAAATGATTCCAAGTACTTAAGAACATTTCAACTCTTCCTTGTTTTTCTTGCACTTATTGAACAAGATCATCTGTTTTTGGTTATTGTTGTTTTGTTCATATGGTAGTGAACATGAAACCTAGTGGTGCTTTACCACTATGCTATATCCCAAGGCTTTTTGATTTTTTGTTTTGAGATAGGGTTTCCCTAAGTTTCTGCAGCTGACCTCAAACTTGCCATCCTCCTGCCTCAGCCTCCCAGAGTAGCTGGGATTATAGGCATGTGCCACCACATCCAAATTATTGAACAAAATCTTAAATTGACTTAGATTATTTTGAATCACATTCTATAAATTCTCAGAGCTGTGCACACTGCCTCTGTTAACCTCTGAACTTTGGATGAAAAGTCATTACATAGTGAGACTGAGGAAGCAAATCTGAGCTGCTTAGTCATATCTCACTGGGTAATACTGCGCCTGACTCTGGGAAAGCAAACTGCATTGCTTTCACATAGCTCCTACTAAAAGCAGTCACAAAGTCAGTAGAAATAATGTTCTTAGCTCAGAAATTTGATTCATTGCCCACTGGCATTCCACTTAATAGAATACAGTGGATGGCATTTGCACCCTGCCTGGGTTTAAAGAATAACTCTTCCTATTGATGTGGAGCAAACTTAGGAGACCAAACCCTGTGCTCTACTTTTGTTTTCTCCATTCTTCTGCATTTCAGAAATTTAGGGAACAAGATCTGACTTGTGGCTATAGCTGCAGCAACATGAGGTATATTGAAAAGATAACTGGTGTTGGGGTTCAGAAAACCTTGACCTTCAATCCCAGCTTTGTCACTCCTAAACAGTTGTGAGGACGTTAGGGAGACAGCACTACTTTTCTGTGGCTTTCCCATCTGAAAATCGAGAGGCATCTTTGACTTTGGATGTCAATGAGAGGCCCGATGGTGTATCATTGAATGGGAGCTCTCAAAGGCAGCAGCTGAGCTGGGTCTCCCAGGTCCAAAATCCGGTCTTCAATCCTCAAGGATCTTGAGAATGAATTCACACCAGCCAAGTTCACCAAAGGCCAATGCATAAACCAAAATGCCAATTTGTTAATACTTGCTAAAATGAACTACTAAGGAGACTGAATACTCTCATTTCATGACCAGGGCATTCTCTCTCCATACATAAATCCACATGGTAAACCTAGTTATAATTAGAAATGGGTTGGATAGTGCAGAATGAGAATAAGAGAGTCTTGGGTATTATATACCAACATAATTATTACCTCCTTATAAGTTGATGTTTCAAAATGCCATTTTAAAATGACCTATTTATAAATTCTAGGTCTATTTTGCTACCAAGAAGCATTTGGATTTTGAATGTGGACAGTTTGAACTGTGTTTTCTGTCTCTATGAATTTCTGTAGTCATTTTATGTAACTAATATGGGCCCCTAAATGACTTGAATCTCATAGAATTCAGAGCAAGGAAGTCCAGATCCATATTGCTCCCATGATAGGAGCCAAGATCTGAACTTAATCCCTCACTGTTCACTCCCCATTTTAAATTCACCAAATCCACTTCCTGCCCTCTACCCCAACATCACTGTATCACACCTTATGACTTTCATTCTTCTCTGTTAGCACTCCTTTAGGAGAAATTCAGCTCTCTCCACAATAGAGATTTATGTTCAGTTGACTATTAAGTGTTCAATTAAGAGGGGGATGAATGAGGAATAATATAGGCACCTTGGTCTAAAAAGAGAGATCACAAAAGAAAACAAGTGGTTTAGGATAATCTCACCAAAAAGAGAGTAGGCATGAAGGAAAGGAAAAGATGAGAAATTTCTTGTAAATAGAGATTGTCAACTCATGGACAAGAAGCAGAGGGTCCAAAACTAGCTGACTTACAGTCAGTCAGCCAGTGTGGCTTGCCCCTGCCCCTCCTCCCATGATCCTGTCACCACAGCCTTTGCAGAAGCCACACTGGCTGCCAGTTTTACAGGATGGGGGCGGATGGGTGATGCCTCAGCTGCTGAAGTGTCTGTATGCCAGAGTGGGGGTGCCCTCTCCAACGTCCCCCCCCCATTTCTTCAGAGAAAGGAACTGACTTCCTAGTGTTCCAAATTGGAATGCAGAACACATTTTCCCAGAGACGTAGCATCGCACCTGCCACTTAGTCTCTCTGAGTTCTTTAGTTTAGTGACATTAAGTATTAAACAGGCTGTTGTGGGCCAACCAAAAAACATAATCAGCATGTGGAACCTTGTTTCTATGGGGAAACATTTTCTGTGTTCCTAACAGTAACTCATAAATAAATTTTTGGGAAAGAATCCATTTTCATATTGAAGAGTGCTCAGATGTGTATTTCCAATCAGTGTCCAGTATCATTTACATATTTTTCCTTATCCTTTTATATAAAAGATAAATGCTCTAGACACTCAGAGAGAGTACTATTTATTTTAGAACTCTCTGTGATGAGAGAACCAGAATATATGAAGACTATGAGAATATTCTCAGAAATGTCAGTGGTCAAAAGTAACTGCCTGAGGCCAGGAGCTGTGGCACATGCCTATAATCCTAGGGGCACAGGAGGCTGAGGCAGGAGGATCATGAGTTCAAAGCCAGCCTCAACAACTTAGTGAGGCCCTATGCAACTCAGTGAGACCTTGTCTCTAAATAAAATACAAAAAGAAATGCCTGGGGATGTGGCTCAGTGATTAAGTGCCCTTGGGTTCAATCCCCAGTACCAAAAAAAAAAAAGTAACTGCCTGAGGCTGAGGTTTTAGCTCAGCGGTAGAGCAGGAGAGTGCTTGCCTAGCACATGTGAGGCACTGGGTTCGATCCTCAGTATCACGTTAAATTAAATAAATAAAATAAAGGTATTGTGTCTATTTACAACTAAATTTTTTTTTTGAAAAAAGTAACTGCCTCTTTAATAGTCCAGGTAGCTAGGGAAGATGCTCACCTACAAAGAGAGGGCTCCCTCAGCCCCTGCTTTCCTAGAATCATTTGATGCTTTTGAGTTGGGGCCCTAGAACCCAGTAGAAGCAATTACTTAGTTATTCCAGGTACAGGAGAGACAGCTGGTAATGAGTTCTGCACAAAGATCAGGGAGAGACAAAGGCCATGAACAAAGGCACTGTTGCAGGTTGCTTTAAGCAGCAGTTCCTCTGGTAGTTTCTAGCAAGCCTTCACTGACCTACCTTCACATTCTTTCTTCTGAACAGCTCCAGCATGCTATGATGCTGCACACTTGAGCCCTCAATGGTCTACCAGCATAACAATCTTTATTTATTCTGTGGGTGTTAAGATTCTTGGATTTCTAAGTAGAAGCTGGGTTCTTTGAAGTCCAAACTCCCCTACACTCCTGACTCAGTACTCAACGTATATGAAATGCTTGATAAATACTAATTCACTGGTCGACTGACAGGGTGCCCTCTCAGAGAGACTTACAAGTACATTATGCCTAAAATTTAATGCCATCCGTGTAATTGTTTTCACCTCCTGTTACAGAGTAAGAACTCGATCAACATTTGATCAATTAATGAAAGTTTAGATGTTCTTACTAATAGATAATAATTGATGAAAAAGAATTTCTGGAAGTAAAATAAATTCAGAAAGAAAGAACAGTTAAGAAAGAAAATATCAATATCCATGCAACTTTCCAGGAAACATCTATTATCTAAAATGAGATACATACGTTCCCATCTACAAAACCAAGCTCTGTGACTGCGAGGTAACCAAAGGTGCTACCATCTCCATGGTTGTGGATTATTTAAGTCATGTGCCTAGTACAGACAATGTCCACAATTGCTGGCCTGTCCCAAGCAATACAAGTTTCTTTAAATCCCACCACAAACACTGTGAACTAAGTATTATGGAGAAGGGAAACAGGAAAGAACTGGGGAATTTTGCTGCTTTGCTGAAATTGGCTGTATTTTTTAACTTTTATTACAAAATAGAATAAATGACAAACACTACAAGCTGCACTCACCTGTTCATACCTGTGCCCTAAAACCAGCTCCAACTTACAGTCAGAGCACAGTAGGACATGGCAAAATTTCTCACCAAAAGCAAGAAGGGGTAACAAACAATTTGAAAGACTGTAAATCACATGCCCCAAGTCTTTCTAACACCAACTAATCTGGGTGAGAAGGATGTCGTACAAAGTTACTATCATTTTCTTTCTTTCTTTAGAGATCACCTTCAGTAATTCATTTAGGAAAGACTTTTGGCACTCCATGCTTTTATCTCTGTGTGAGTCACTTTTTCAAAAGCATGTCATTGTCAGAAACTGGAGATGTAACTCAGGGGTATAGCACTAGCCTACCATGCACAAAACCTTGGGTTTGATCCTCACCGCCACCCAAAAAAAAGGATGTCAAGTGTGTCATTTTCACAGACACCATCACTGTCCAATGGACATCAATTAATTAAATTGATAGATCGATTTTACTACAACTTTTTAGAAACTGGATTTGCACCTCAGAAACAATTCAAACACTGTGAGGTGGGCATTCAGGAGCTCAGGTATGAGAGACATCAGGAATAGTGTTTTCTGTTAGCACCCACATCACAAAGCACAGAAATTCTATGCAGCAAAAAAGGAAAGTCACCCAGCCTAGAATTAACTTACAAGATTAAGCCTACCCTCTTCAGACTAGCATCCAAATTTCTTCTCAAGCTGGCTCCACCCTAGCCCATCATTTTTCACCATCCTCTCCTTGTGTTCCCCTGAATATTGTGCTTGCTTTATTGGGCCTCTCTCTGATATTTATACTTCTCCTTCTGAAAATTCCCTCGACTATCTGAATTCTAGCTCTCCATCAGGAACCAAATCAAATCACTTCCATCGGTTTTCTCCAGTCACTCCTCCTCTATATACAATGGGTCTCCCTATTTCTGAACTCCTCTGGCATTTAGGCTTTAGACTCTGGATCCCCCAGCTTAGACACCCACCCATACATGGCCATACACTGTTAAATTCCACTCTTTCATACATTCACAGGCAAAAGCCCACCTGGTACTCACTGTCTGGATGGAGAACAAGTACTCACTGAATATCAGTCTTTCTTCCCAATCTAAAATTCAGATATTTCCTGAAACACCTGTCCTTTTGGCATGCCTTTCCCAGAAGGAAAGAAAAAGGAAAAATCTTTTTTTTCCCTAGTAGATTTAGATGAATCATGGTTCATATAGTTTCCATCACTTGCTAAAATAAATTATCCTTTTAAAAGAATATGATTGAGTGAAGTGAAGAATGCTGACAAAGCACCTACCTCACCAAAAAAAAGTGAGGTTGCTGACTGGATCACTTTGGAGAAAGTCACAGTTTAGGGATCATCACATGCAAAGCTCACAACTTGAAAGCCCAGTGAAATCAAAAGACTTTCGGTAACACAAGAAACAGGAAGCGCCTCTGGACTGGAAAAGTAGAGAAGAGATTCCATGTGAACCATACGACCTAACCTCTCAAACCTTATTATTTTAATTTTATAAAACCATGAAACAGGTACTTTAGTTTGGCATAGAGAATCTGAGTAATGCTGTGTTAGGGGAGCCCTGGCTTTCTTTTTATACTTTCATTTATCCACTAAAGAGTCATTTCTATGAATAAAAGTCAACTCTTGATAATGTACATGTAGGCTATTATTTAAAAGAGAATTTATTAAAATGTGTTTCTATTAAAACCTACTATGTAGCAGAGTGTGGTGGTGCATGCCTGTAATCCCAGCAGCTCAGGAGGCTGAGGCAGGAGGATCATGAGTTCAAACCCAGCTTCAGCAACTTAGCAAGGCCCTAAGAAACTCAGTGAGATCCTGTCTCTAAACAAAATATTTAAAAGGGCCTGAGATGTGGCTCAGTGGTTAAGCACCCCCTGGGTTCAATCCCTGATACAAAAAAAAAAAAAAAAAAAAAACCTACTATGTATTCAACAAATATTTACTGAACACCTGATATATGTCAGACACTAATAAATGAACTCATTTCAGGATAAAAAATCCAAAGAACAGGGGCTGGGGAGATAGTTCAGTCGGTAGAGTGCTTGCGCTGCAAACAGAAGTCCCTGAGTTCGATCCCCAGCACCACAAAAAAAAAAAAAAAAAAAAAAACCAAAGGACAAATGAAGAAGTCACCCACGGGTACACCAACCCTTAAACTATTGTTTTCCATTCTGCTTACTGACCTTAAGGTTGATATTTTTAATCCCAAATCAAGATTTTTCCCCAATATACAACATATTCCCAAATACCAGCTTGTCTTCAGAGAAGGCAAGCTGATTAAATTATAGTGTAAATACTTACACTATCACAGTGTTTATTTCCCCCAAAACAAGTTATTAAATTTCTTTTGTAAGTCGAATAGTGCATTCCTTTGTTGTGTATACATTTCTCAGAAATTATTGGTAAATATCCCCATCTTGCTGTAGCCCTAGCCATGATGAACAAATTATAAAACAAAATGTTTCTTAGTGTTTAGGCCTGCTTCACAGGCAGGCTCTTCATAAAAGATATTAGGATCTTGACACCTTAAAGCTGCCTCTTAAAATAATGTCCACACTTCCAGAGAGGAGGAAAATGTCTTTGTTATTGTTGGGGGTGAGACAAATACTTAGTAACGGTTTCACTTGCTGCTTTGCAAACTGCTACATTTCATCTCACCTTAATTTAATTCTTTCTTTTCCCTATTGTCCTATTCAATCCCTCAACTGACATGTCTGATCTCTGTAATAATACTCAAGTCCCCAAGAAAATATAAAACTGGGATTTTACTCTATTTGACTAAGCAGAACTTAATTAGGAAGGTAAATCTTCTGCCCAAAGTCAGATAGAAATGATGTGTGACTCTATGCTGTTTTGGATGATCCATATCTCTAAACTCATACATGTCTTTGTGTGGTAGGGTCCAGTTTGCCAGGATCTGACAAAGCCTGGAGCTAATCAGACAGAAGTCTAGTGTCTTTTTTCCAGGTGACAGCGAAGGAAGTAGCAATGTCCACGTAGAAATGCAGGTATGGAGAGCTTTTGGACTCAGAGGATATCACCCACTCTAAAATGTTAGTAAACAAGCGACCTAAGAAACAGGCAAATGCCTTCACAGTTCAGTCATTTGCAATTCAAAAAGCAGACCTTGCATTTTTTTTTTCTTTATTTGAACCCAGATGTATGCACACCAATCGCTGTGCACACCTTAGGCTGTGTGCTGCCAACACAGCATCACCTCTTAGACTCATCGTGGTGGTCACCTCAGTGACATATATGACCAAACTAGAATGGAGTTGGAATAGAGAATAGCTGTCCAAGATTGAGTGGTTTTAATAAAGGAACATATTGTGCTCTGTTGCCCCCAGAAACAGTCTGGATTAGAGTCAATATTAAAACCAAATTAGAGTGAGTTCAATTTAAAAAATAATTTACAATTCCAATTAGGAAGAGACCATTGATCAAATTTTCTAACAAAATGCTTTCCTTTTCATATGTATTTGATACATTCAACTCAATTCAGAAACAATGTATTTCCTTTCTACAAATTATATTATATACTGTGTTTTTTTTAAATGGGAGCCATTGATTCTGATTCCCTTTAAGCTATGCCAATTCAACAGGTTTATTACTTATTTCCTGAGTGCAAGGAGGAATGTTTCTGTCAGTAATCACCAAAAAGAAAGGATGACTCATTTAATTGTTTAATTTAACCAAAAAATGAGCATGTTTCTCTGGGGTGTATTTTAAATTTTTGAGATATTTTTATTATAAAATACATAAAACTGTTTTAAAGGACACAAAAATGAAACTCTTTCATCTGGGTAAACATGAGAAGCTGCAAATATTATTTTCTCACATTCTTTTAGTTTATGTGTAGACTAGAAAAAAACAAAAAGCTTTCCTGATTGTTCAACTCCAAAATGAATCTGTCCAAACTGTTTCTATTATTAGAACACAAAATGGTAGCTAAAGAAGTTACTGTGGTGAACAACTGAATAATTCAGTCTCTGAAGAGCTCAGTTATCTCAGTTGTCTTCTCCAGTTCCCCTTTACAACTGGATCCCCAAACATTTCTAGTCCAGTTTGTTATAAAGGAAACCATAATCCATTTTGAGTTTAGTTTCGTGCATGGTGAGAGATAGGGGTTTAGTTCCATTCTGTTGCATATGGATTTCCAGTTTTCCCAGCACCATTTGTTGAAGAGGCTATCTTTTCTCCATTGCATATTTTTGGCCCCTTTGTCTAGTATGAGAAAATTGTATTTATTTGGGTTTGTGTCCATGTCCTCTATTCTGTACCATTGATCTACCTTTCTATTTTGGTACTAATACCATGCCATTTTTGTTACTATTGCTTTGTAGTAGAGTTGAAGATCTGGTATTGCGATACCCCCTGCTTCACTCTTTCTGCTAAGGATTGCTTTAGCTATTCTGGGTTTCTTATTCTTCCAGATGAATTTCATAATTGCTTGCTCTATTTCTGTAAGGTACGTCATTGGGATTTTAATTGGAATTGCATTGAATCTGTATAGCACTTTAGGTAGTATGGCCATTTTGACAATATTAATTCTGCCTATCCAAGAACATGGGAGATCTTTCCATCTTCTAAGGTTTTCTTTAATTTCTTTCTTTAGTGTTCTGTAGTTCTCATTGTAGAGGTCTTTCAGAGACCCTGCATCTTATAGAAGAAAAAGTAGGTCCAGATCTTCAACATGTCAGCTTAGGACTAGACTTCCTCAACAGGACTCCCATAGCACAAGAAATAAAAGCAAGAATCAATAACTGGGATAGATTCAAACTAAAAAGCTTTCTCTCAGCAAAGGAAACTATCAGCAACACGAAGAAAGAGCCTACAGAGTGGGAGAAAATCTTTGCCAATCATAATTCAGATAGAGCACTAATCTCCAAAATCTATAAAGAACTCAAAAAACTCTACACCAAGAATACAAATAATCCAATCAACAAATGGACCAAGGAAATGAACAGATACTTCACAGAAGAAGATCTACAAGCAATCAACAAACATATGGAAAAGTGTTCAACATCTCTAGTAATAAGAGAAATGCAAATCAAAACCACCCTAAGATTCCATTTCACCCCAATTAGAATGGCGATTATCAAGAATAGAAGCAACAACAGGTGTTGGTGAGGATGTGGGGAGAAAGGTACACTCATACATTGCTGGTGGGGTTGCAAATTAGTTCAGCCACTCTGGAAAGCAGTGTGGAGATTTCTTAGAAAACTTGGAATGGAACCACCATTTGACCCAGCTATCCCACTC
Source organism: Sciurus vulgaris (assembly GCF_902686455.1). Taxonomy (NCBI): domain Eukaryota; kingdom Metazoa; phylum Chordata; class Mammalia; order Rodentia; family Sciuridae; genus Sciurus; species Sciurus vulgaris. Next base: position 16,811,517 of record NC_136471.1, on the reverse strand, counting down.
CTTGGCCTATACCCAAAGGACTTAAAATCAGCATACTACAGAGATACAGCCACATCAATATTCATAGCTGCTCAATTCATCATAGCCAGATTGTGGAACCAACCTAGATGTCCTTCAATTGATGAATGGATAAAGAAACTGTAGCATATATATACAATGGAATATTAGTCAGCCATAAAGAATGATAAAATTATGGCATTTGCAGGCAAATGGATGAAATTGGAGAATATCATGCTAAGTGAGATAAGCCAATCTCAAAAAACCAAAGGACGAATGATATCGCTAATAAGTGGATGATGACACATAATGGGGGGTGGGAGGGGTTAGTGTTAGGGTTAGAGTTAGGGTTAGGGAGGGGGGCAAGAGTGGAGGAAGGAAGGACTGTATAGAGGGAAAAGAGGGGTGGGAGGGGTGGGGGGAAGGGAAAAAATAACAGAATGAATCAAACAACATTACTCTATGTAAATTTATGATTACACAAATGGTATGCCTTTACTCCATGTACAAACAGAGAAACAACATGTATCCCATTTGTTTACAATAAAAAAAGGAAACCATATATAACTTGGTTTCTTTGGTTAAAAAATTGACTCTGCTAAGCATTGAGAACACAATAAGGAGAAAAGAGAAAAAGAAGCATTACAACCAGCTCTTAAAATTCTTTAAAATTATACATCTATTGTCTAAAACCACAGTTTCAATTTCAATCTGTGTTACATGGATATCACTGGGCTATCATATCACTGAAATTTACACTGTCTTTCTGTAGTCTTCCAAATAAATATACAGAATCAATATGATATTTAAATGATTTTAAACATATTTCAAAACACTCTAGATTCATATTGTTTTCTATGACGGGAGGCACCGAGAATTTCAAGTTCAGGAAAAAATGCACTTCAATTAGTGAAGGAAAGATGCTCATGATCTTGAAAGGATTAGTTTTGCTGCTGTGCATGAAAGCAGGAGCCAAGCCGCTATTCATCTAAAACACCAGAATCATTCAACTTTGTTTTTCTTTCTGAAGAGGTGTGTTAAGTGTTTGAAAATATGGGAGGCTTTTACTTTTGACTTTATTTTTTAAAACATTTTTCCAAAAACAAGTAGCCTCTGCCAAAATAGACCATGGAACTGAGACACAAAATGGCTGGATTTTTGTTTTCCTATTTCAAGTTTCCTCCCTGTCTAAACTTGCAATGTAACTAATGTCCAACCTCAGAACCCTTAGAGAGCCCACACTTTATCCTTCCCTGCATTCAATTTGTTTAAATGGTAAGATTTCAAGAGGAAATCGCTCTAAAAAGCAAAGACGCAATTATTCAACAGAGTTAGCTTAACATAACTGAACTAAGAAAACGGTTTTTTTGATAATGCAATACCATTTATGAAAACCAGCCCACTAGAGTACATAAAAATTCCAGTTAAGAACTAATCTTTATTGAGTAGACTTGGTGTCATGCACTGTACTAGGTGCTTTACTTCCTTCCTCTCATTTAACTCTAGAGGTAGCATATATCTCTTAAGTGGTATTACCTACCACTACCACCTAGGAGATAAGCATATTCTAAGTGGCCGACCCAGGTCAGTTCAAGTCCAAAGCTCAAGATCTTAGACTCTGCACTACTGTACTGTTTTTCAAAGGAAAATAAAAACAGGTTGCCCTGACCAGGAATCAAACCTAGACCAAGGCAGAGAAAGGGAAAAGTTTTCACCATTAGACCTACACAGCATGTGCCTGACACCACACTAAAGGGCCTCAGGTGAGTATGTATTCTCCTTTTTTTATATATATACTGGGAATTGAACTGAGGGGTGCTTAACCACTGAGCCACATCCCCAGTCCTATTCTGTATTTTATTCAGGACATGGTCTGGCTAAGTTGCTGGCTTTGAACTAGCAATCCTTCTGCCTCAGCCTCCCAAGCTACCAGAATTACAGACATGCGCCATAGTACCTGGCTTGTGGGTCTGCTTTTTAGTCTTTCAGTCTCCTTTGTTATGTGCTACTGATTTCATTTCTTCCATGATATACATAGGCATACTTTCTTGCCATTGCCACTGTTTCTAAACTAGAGTAACTCCATTTTTCCTTTTATTTCAATTCTCTCCTCCTCCTTCTCCTCTTCCTCCTCCTCTTCTTGTTTCTTTTTATACTGAGAATTAAACCCAGGGGTACTTTACCACTGAGCTACATCCTCAGTCCTTTTTTAAAAAAAATTTAATTAATTTTTTATTTGTTCTACTTTGTTGTACATGACAATAGAATATAAAATGTGATATATATATATATATATATATGATGGAATGTTACTGAGCTTTAAAGAAGAATGAAATTATGGCATTTGTTTGTAAATGAATGGAGTTAGAGAATATCATGCTAAGTGAAATAAGCCAAACCCAAAAAACCAAAGGCCAAATGTTTTCTCTGATATGAGGATGCTAATTCACAATAAGAGGAGAGGTGCTAGGGAAGAATACAGTACCTTTATATTAGGTAGAGGTGAGTGAAGGGAGGGGAAGGGGTATTGTGGTAGGAAGTATAGGAGAGTGAAACAGACATCATTACCTCATGCACATGTATGACTGCATGACTGATGTGATCCTGCAATCAGTCTTTTTTTATTTTTATTTTGAAACAGGGTCTTGCTAAATTGCCTGGACTGGCTTTACATGTGTGATCCTCCTGCCTCAGACTCCTGAGTTGCTGAGATTACAGGTGTGAACCAACATGCCTGGCTCTATCTATTTAGATACTGTGCTCCAGTTTACAAAGCACTTCCACATACCTTACTTCATCTCATCTAAGTTTCTATTTCTAATCAGCTTTGAGATGAACAACCAGGGTACCCATAATACTAACATGCTTAGATAAGTTAATGTAATTAGGTTGGGAGTGAGGACCTGAGGCATTCCCCTAGGAATAAAGTAAGTAAGTCTTGGTGCAATGAGAGGACTTCTTCTATTCAGCCCAGATCTCTCTGACTACTAGGTCATCCTGTCAATCATCTGTTGAATAAGAATTTACCAAACACCTCTATGTGCCATGTTCTATCCTGGGTGCTAGGGTTATAAGGATAACCAAACTTAGGTTCCTGCCTTTGAGAAGTTCTAAGACCAGCATATAGATGTGCTGATGTATGACCATAATCAGGGTGGATGAACAGAGTGAGGATAGCTTGGCATAAGCAATTATGGGGAAGTGGATGCAAGCTGTGTAATTTAGCAGAGAAGATCATCTAGAAGATCTGGGGCCAAGAAGGAAGCTACTACCTCTTTTATGGTCCTCAGCTGGGTGGTAGGGCTTGAGGTAGTTACACTGCTGAACTCTGCATAAACCAGCGAATTGGTTCTCAACTCGGAACACACATCAGAAACACCTGTGGAGCTTTCAAAACTATAACTACAAGGTTTGATCCTTTTGGAAAACTGTTGGGGAGTACCAACTAAAGCTGAATGTACACATTTCCTAGGACCTAGCAGTTCCACTGCTCTGTATAAATTCAACAGGAATACGTGTATATGTTCTTCAGGAGACACCCATAAGGATATTCATAACAGCATCGTTCATAGCAATCCAAAACTGGAAATGATTTAGATGTCCATCAACAAGTGAATAGAAAAACAAAACATTGTACATCCATGCAATGGAATACTACTCAGCCATCGAAAAGGATAGACCACTAGTATCTGCAACAACATGGGTTGGTAGTACAATTATTCTGAGTAGAAGAAACCTTATACAGATAAGTACGTACTGTATGATTCTACTAATATAAAATAAAATAGTGAAAAGGAAATTCTTGTTTTAAAATTCAGGGTGGAGTTGCCCCTTGAGGAGAGAGAGTGACTGGGAAGTGTATGAGGTTGGCTCTGGTGACGGTACTGTTCTGCTTCTTAACTGGGGTGCATATTATATGGTGTACTCGGTTTGTGAGTATTCACCAAACTAAATACTAAGGATTTATGCAATTTCCTGAATGTGTCTTACACTTAAATATAAAGTTGACTTAAACATTTTTTAAAAAGAAATACCAATGCCTAGGCCTTACTGTAGGTTAGTTAACTCAAAGTCCATGGGTGATGGGACTCCAATGTTTGTCTTTTTAAGTAGCACCCCAGATGACTCTAATGCTGCTCCTTGGAGGCAGCAGTCCAGCACATGATAAAGGAAATGAGCTCTGGAATAAGGTACATCAGTGATTATATACTGGTTCTGCTTTGGCCTGGCAGTGTGAAGCCTTTGTCTGGATCATCTTCAAACTTCAGTCTCTACCACTATATAATGTTTGTAATGCCGCCTGCCTCCCAGGATTGTTGTGAGGACTAAATAAGATAAGATACTTAGAGCACCTGTCACAGTGCCTGGAACATAGTAGGTGCTGGAGAAATGGTAGATATTCAACTCTTTTTCCTCCTTTGCATCTGAGTTCCTAAGTACAATGAAGAACATATTGTCCTAAAGGAACAAAAACTCATGCTCTCTGATTTCTCCTCCTGAATGAGTTTCTAAAGATTGAAGGAATATTATACTTGAACTAGAAATGCCAAATGAATATTGGAAATGTCTAGACCCTGGGCATTCAGCACCTACTATCCCTGATTGTGACTGGAGAGGGGGCAGATTGTAGATAAATACAAATCGCAGACCTTCCTTCGGAAAACTCTGCCCCTGTGCTCACCTCTAAGAACAGCACCAGCCCTGTGCTAGCAAAGATGAGGCCAAAACGTGAGTTGGAAAAAGAAATAGAAAAACAAATTAGTAGTCCAGAACACATATGTTCATAAAATGATAAATGAACACTTTTGTACAAAATGCCGTGCTTTAGCAAAAACAAACAAAACAAAATCTGGGCTGAAAGTGGGAGATCCAGGTCAGAGTTTTGACTCTAGGACTCGTACGTTGTATGACTTTGGATAATCAAACTTTTCTGTTTGTCAAATGAGAGTAATGCCATCTCTCCTACATCCTTGAAAAGGACACAATGAATTTGAGATAAGTAAAAGGCATTCAAAAAATTAAGCTCCAAAGAAATGCAAGATGAGAATACTAGCTGGAAATTTACTTTGTTCAAAACTCCAATCATCTCCTTCAGCACCCGAGACTGAGACAGACGCTCTCTTGTTTTAACTGCTCTGGGCACACCAGGAGCTTACACCGGCCTGAAGCTCACTTATGTAAGAAGGGACTGCAGCATTGCCTGGCATGTAGCGTAATACTTTGCTTAAGAGAATTCCTTGGAAATGTGAAGTCCAAGGACAGGCCCAGGCCGTATATTTTGGATAGAGGTACTCTCAGTCACGGAACACCAAACTGTGGCTGGAGCAAATGATGTCATCGAAGATCCTCTTACCGTGGCCAATGTCAAAATTAAGATAGGAAGTTCAAGGACAAACTAGGTTTTCCAGACAAATATAAATTAGAAAAAGCAGTTCAGATCCAAAATCTTGTCTTAAAATTCATGAATACTTTACAAAACATCGACTGTAATTTATCCTATTCTGTAAGGGTTTTGTTGTTGTTGTTGTTGTTGTTGTTGTTTATGTGAAGGTTTTAAGAAAAATATCTATTGATTGTATAGGAAAATATATTTCTTGACTGTATTTTCACTCCCTCTACACCTTAAGAAAAAGGGAAATTTTCATTGAGTCGCCCCTATATCAAAAAGCAATGCCAAACCAAAAATAAAAATGTTTGAAGAGACTGATAAACTTGAGGGCTCGCCACTCTAGAGCTAAGAAATGCAATAGCTCGAATACCTGTTGGGTTCCTAAATGACTACAAAATGAAAACTGGAAATTAACTGTGGGCACTAGGAAATACCTTGTACAGTCCAGGTCTTTCCCATCCACAAACCATTTCTGTGACAGACCAGTGTAAAAAAATCCCCAAACGTACGGATGCCTGGGGTTGGGAGGGCATCAAATTAGTATCAGAAATAGTACTGTTGACTCTTGCTCTGGTTCCGGGGGAAAGAAAGAATCCGGTCTGATGCAAACCCTGCAGCCAGAGCTGGACAACTAGCCCCTAAGTTTGGCGCGTCCTAGCTCGGCGCCTCGGCCCCCGCCCCCGCCCCCTCCTCGCGGCACCCAGGATCCCGGTGCACCGTGAGGCCCTGGCAGGGAACGGACCCCGCGCTGGGGCTGGGAGCCGTGGCGATTGGGGAGGAAGGGCGGCTCCTCTCCAACCAGGGTCCTGCGGCACCCAACCCCAGGCCCTCGCGCGCTCCCCTACCTCTGACCCCTTGCCCCCGGGCAGGTCACCTGGCTCGGCCGCTGCCCGCCTGTCCTCCGGCGGCTCGCTCTCTCCAGCCGCGCCGCCGCCGCCTCCTGGAAGCGGCTCGCCCTCCCGAGTCACGGGGCCGGCGAGCTGGCGGGCGAGCCTGTGCCAAGGTTGCGGGAACCGTTTTACCCAGCCGGAGCTGGGACCCTGCCCTGCGCACCGCCGCCACCAGAGCAAAACTGGAAAGCTGGGCTCGGCTCGCCCCGGCGGGGAGGGGCGGCTGCAACTTTGCTCCTGGACGCGGGCGAGGAGGGGGCGCCCGTCTCCAAACTCCGTGCCGCGCCGCCAGTCTCTCCAGTCCAGGGATTTTTTCAAACCCTGTTTTTTTTTTTTAATCTAGAGAGAAGTCAGATTCTTGTCCTCAAGTTCTTGCTGCCAGAGATGTGCGGCTCAGCGGGCGGAGGACCTCGGGGCCCAACTGGGGGTGCGGGAAGCGCGCCCCGCTGGGTGCGCTGGCGACTAGTCTGGCGAGGGCGCGTGGGGCGGCGGCGGCGACTGAGGGGAGCGGCTACTCAGGGAGCCTGCCCATAAGGCTCCTTGGGACCCACTCCTCTGCCAGCTCTGACTCCCCTCCTGTCCAAAGCCACAGCCCGGGTGGGAAAGCGGCCTGGAGGGACTGGGCCAGCGGCAGGAAAGCAGTGACCCGGACCTGGATCGCAGAAGTAGGAACTGGAAGTGACAGCGGCGCAGGGCAGAGCAGCAGCAGCAGCAGCAGCAGCAACAGCAACACCAGCAACAACAGCAGCCTGGCTAGCTGTGGCAGCAGCAAAAGCCGTGGTGGAACGGCGGCAGCCACACTGCGCATGCTGCTGCCACCGGGTTCAGTCCCAAGCCCAGGGCTACCAGCGCCTGGTCGGCCACCAGCCGCTGCCAAAGCTTCAGGCGGGAATCCGGGACTAGACATGCCTAGTAGTGGCCTGCTTTCTCCCCCACCCCCAGATGCAACTCAGAACCCCCAAGCTTCCTGTTGAGCCAGGAGACACCCAAGCAAAGAAGCTCTTGGTGGCCCTTCACATACCTCCCCTCCCTGAACTACCGTAGATGGCCTTCCTGGGCTCTCTGACAACAGACCCCAAATCAAATAGTCTCTTTGAGGAAAAATTTTTAAAAGGTTCCTGATAGATGGAAAATATTTACAAACTTACCTGAAGTCTAATTTTTATAGAAACACAATGTGGTCAGTAAAAGATTAGGATCGCCAGAGTCATGGGTGACATTCAATTAAGTCGTGGAAATTCCATTTGGCGTATCATATTTGCTAGGCAGGAGAAGAAAAACTTACCAAAATCCTCTTTAGTCTAGTCAAATTAAGCAGCTAATTATGCAAAGCTTGCCCACTGGAGAATGAAGGAAATGGAACAGTTAAAAGTGGTGCCAGACCATTAGACATTACCCAACCCCTACTCTAGTCTCATTTTACAGGTGAGTCAACTGAGGCCTAGAGAGGAGGCTCTGACTTCACACAGATGACAGGGTCAGAGCTTGGAAGAAGGCCTGTTGTACCATTACAACTGTGGGTTAGTTCTTGGCTTTGTGTCTATCCTCCAGGGAGGTACAGCTCTCTAGTGCTGGAGTTGGCTGGTGGGAGAGTTCTCCTTGACTCATAATCATTAGTAAAGCTGCCTTACTTCTGCCTCCCTGCAGAGCAGCCCCTGGGAAATGGCAAATCGTCCATCCCACAGGCCTCACTTTGGGGAAGGCACCCATGCTGTTCCAGTGACAAGGCAGATGGAGTGACTCAGGGAGACAGGAGGGAGTGAGGGGGTGGGGACAGAGAAAAAGCCATACTGCTTCCAGCTGGCATTGGAAGGAAGGAAGGAGGAAATAAGGAAGGAGTGAAGGAAAGAGAGAGGGTAAGAAAGAAAGGAGGGAGAAAGAGAGAGAGAGAGACAGTGAAACACTAATTGAGCCCCATATTCATTCAGTGAAACCCTTCATGAACAAAACCTCCTTTGACAAAGTAAGCTGGACCCAGGAATAAAATACAAGATGTTAGGATGTCCCTAGCAGTGAGTAGCAGAGGACAAAGCAGGAGTACCTGGAAGGCATGAAGCAGGGGAAAGGTCTGGTGGAGAGGAAAGAACAAGGTTAGAACTTTCACAGACCAGTCAGTCCTGTGGCTGTTGCCGGAACAATGCAGGGAGGTACTACACAGGCCACTTCCAACTGATGAGAATCATATGTGGCCCCCATACCATCAAGTCCAAAGGCAAAACACCAAAAAAATCTCTCACTGCTGGAACTCATGTTGTCATGTTGTGGAAGACTTCCTGGTCACATTAGTGATGCTACCTAGACACAAAGATTTTTTTCCATATGATCTGGAAAGTTTTCACTTGAAGTCCAAATACCTCCCTGCCTACTTCATTGTGTAGGAAAATTAAAAAGATATATTTGGTTTAGAAAAAAAGAAATACAAATGGACTACAAGGGAGTGAGAGGATGTCCCAATTCATTAGGAATCATGAAATACAAGTTACAGCAAAAAATGAAATACAGTTTCATCCATTAGTTTAGCAAACTTTAAAGATAAATAATATCCCATGCTGTCATGTACATGAGGAAGAGGATACTTCTAACTGTTGGTGGGAGTGTAACTTTGTATAGCATTTTTCTAGATGAACATTATCTATCAAATTTTAAAATAGTAATTCCATCTCTGAGAAGAAAATATACTTCAAGAATAATCACAATCATAAACAAATTTTATGTGCATATGCAACATAACTCACTGGAATTTATGCATAATGCAAGACTAATTTAACATATGAAAATCAATGAATGTAATATATCAATATAAAAAATAATGATCATCTTCACAGAAGCAGTAAAAGCATTTCAAAAAATCCAGCACCCTTTCACAATTAAAAAAAAAACCCTCAACAAATTAGCAATGTAAGGGAATTTCCTCAATCAGATAAAAGTTATCTATGAAAAATGCACAACTAATAACATACTAAATAGTTAAAAACTGAAAGCTTTAGTCCTTAAAATCAGACACAAAACAGGGATATTCTCACTACTTCTATTTAACATTGTACTGGAGGTTCTATCCAGAAAGATGAAGGAATAAAATTAAATAAAAGGCATCCAGATTTCCATCCAATCCGGAAGGAAAAGAAGTAAAATGGTCTCTATTCACAGATGACATAATCTTATACAAAGTTGAAGATAAATATAAAAAATCAATTGTATTTTGATATACTTGCAATGAATAATTCAAATACAAATTTAAGAAAACAATTCTATTTGTAACAGCTTCAAGAAGAACAAAACACTTTGGAATAAATTAAACCAAGGAGGTATAAGACCTGTACGCTGAAAACTACAAAAAACTGTCAAATAAAATTAAAGAAGAGCTAAATTAATGGAAAGAAACCCCATGTTTATAGATTTGAAGACTTACAAGTTATCAAGATGGCAGTATTTCCAAGGTGATCTGCAGATTGAATACGATCATCAAAATCTCAGCTGTTTTTTTTATTTCTTTTCCACAGAAATGGACAAGCTGATGCTAAAATTCCCATGGATATGCAAGGGATCCAGAATAGCCAAAAACAATTTTGAAAACGAAGAACAAACCACTTCTGATTTTAAAAAGGACTCACCACTTCTGATTTTAAAAAGCTACATTAATCAATTCAATTGAAGAAAGAATAGTTTTTTTCAATAAATGATGCTAAAAAATGCATGTGTGCATGCAAAGGAATTAATTTAGACCTTTGTCTTCTATCACATAAAGAAATTAACTCGAAATGGACCAAGGACCCTACTGTAAAAATCAGAACTATAACAGTCTTAGAAGAAAAATCAGAGTAAATCTTCATAACCTTTGAATTAGGCAAGGGTTTCTTAGATGATACCAAAGATACAAATAACAAAATCAGCAAAAAATAAATGATTTTGACTTCATCAGAATTTTTTAAACTTTTGTGTTTCAAGGGATATCATCAAAGTTAGGGAGGTACTTCAGAGAACAGTTACCCAGGTGCCTCAGCAGAGCTCCCCCATCAGTTACTAGCTGTGTGATTCTCTGGAGACCCTAAGACATTGTAACAATATGAGTACACAAAGATAGAAGTCACCTGGAAAATCCAAATGGCCACACAGAGGTTCAGAAGGCAGCAGCTCTTTAATGTGGTCCCTAGACCCCAGAATCCAATTCCCAACTTGGTAGCATAGTGCTGCATCTCAGGCTCCATTTTTCTGCATTTTCTTTTCTTTTTCTTTTCTTTCTTTTTTTTTTTTTTGCAGTGCTGGGATTGAACCCAGGGCCTTGTGCTTACGAGGCAAGCACTCTACCAACTGAGCTATATCCCCAGCCCCTGCATTTTCAAACTGACTATTTCAAGCTGGCACTCATTCTTTGGATGAGTAATAGTGTGTTCTGGGCAATAGTCAAGCCCTGATTTTCTTGCTTTTAATATATTTACAGTTTGATAGAGTCAACAAAACTTCATTAAGCACATCTTACATTAGGCACTATGCTAGGCAATTTGGGCCTGAGAGATACTCTAGCTAGAGACACTTGAAAATATTTGTGGGTGAGTCTGTTTCCTGGCTACCTACAATTTTGAGACTTTATGGTCAACATGGCTGCTTGGAGCTTCCCAGCTCAGCTTTCGGTCAGTCTCATCCCTTGTGTTCTGATTTTATGAGTCTTCTCTCAGGGTTCTAGGAGTGCCCCAGTATGGCACCTGTATATCCCCTACAGGCATAAGTAATAACATACCAAAGAACAGCCAGTGTTCATATTTTTTTGTGCAGTGATGTATTAAGTGTCTTGGATGCATTATCTCATTTGGTCCTTAAAGTGATCCTCTGTGGTACATATTGTTAATGTCCTCATTATACAGATGAGGAAACAGGAGCAAAGACATGTCAAGTAACTTCTCCCACAGTCAAGCAGTCAGTAACTGACCAAGCCAAGACTCTAATTCAAATTAAACTAGGGAAGCCTTATGAGTAACTACAATTCCAGATACTGCTTTATTACCATATTTATATCATGTTCAGGTCAGTCTGAATTATCAAAAAAAAAATGAAAATATGCCCAATCCCTTTTAAGAAGATGAATTATTATGATACACTTTTTAGAAAGATTTTTACCCAAAGTGGATAAAAATATTTTAAGCGCTTATGCTTAAAGGAGTAAGCATTAGTTATTGGAAAAATCCCCAACAATGCCAGACCCAGGAGGTATTTCTGTACCATCTAGTATTCTTAGAACTGCAGAGAAGCTTAGTCTACCTTCTGGCAGCTTCAGAGCACAGCAATCATTGGCAACTTCACTGTGTTTTTGTTTGAAAAAATAAAAAAAATACCATGATCTGTTCCATAGTAGACATCATTCTATAAGGAATACCAAGTGGTGATCTGAAGCCATATGTACCTCAAAAGCCACATGCATGCACACATGCATGTACACACACACACACACACACACACACACACACACACACACAGCTCTTAAATGGGCAATAGGGAAAACTGGAATAAGATATCCTGAGATAGGTGTTGCTTGATGCTAGGGCTAGCTTTAGGGAAAATTGTGAAGCAAGCAAACTATCTGGGGCAAAGTTCCTAGTCCTGCTCATAAGAAGAATAAGAATAACTACCACTTGAAAAATGTTCCAGGCACTTGTTTGGGGGCTTTATGTGACTAAATTCATTGAGGTTTTACATTAGTCCTGTGACATAGGTGCCACTATTATTCCCATTTCACAGGGTGGAGGAGAAATCAAGACAGAGGCATGGTCAAGTAATGTGCCAGAGGTCACAAATCCACTAGTAAGCAAGAATTGAGATTAAAACTCAAGAAATCTAGAACCAGAGTCCATGCTCAAACCACTACTACTTGTTCACAGGTAACACTGTTAATGCTTTCTACTAACACAGGACACTTTTGTCCCTGGCCCTGTGCTGAGAACATTATATAAATTATCTCACAGACCTTATGAGGTTGGCATTTTTAGCCCTGAATTGTTATTGGGTACCCCATTTGATGCTTTAAGGAAAGGCAGCTATTATTGTGTCCATTTTGCAGGTTAAAAACACCAAGGTACAGAAAAATTAAGTATCTTGACACACAGACAGAAGTATCACCTCCTTTTTAATAACACCGTTTATAAATGCTGTAAGGACCCATAAGCAATGCAACATATTTTAATATATAATTGATACCTCAGAAGCAGGTTCTTTCAACTTTTCAAGACCTCTGTTCTGGGAAAGAATGGCAATGGCCTTTCTTTGCTTCCCAACTCAAGGGGATCACAGTGACCCTCTGCAGCGATCAGTGGCCCACTTTTGGTTATCCTTTGTAGGGAAGAACACCCACAAAAACTTTATCACTGGAAGCCAATTCTCACATCCACATAAGCTCTGTCACTGGAAGCCTACTTTCAGGGCTTGGATGCTCTATCTAAAAGGCATAATTTATTACCATATGTACATTTATGCTTTCACAAATGGTGTGACTCTGCATCAGGTACAGTCAGAAAAATGAGAAGTTGTGCTCCATTTGTGTACAATGAGTTGAAATGCATTCTTCTGTCATGTATAACTAATTGAAACAAATAAACAGAAAGAAAGAGAGAGAGAGAGAAAGAAAGAAAGAAAGAAAAAGAAAGAAAGAAAGAAAGAAAGAAAGAAAGAAAGAAAGAAAGAAAGAAAGAAAGAAAGAAAGAAAGAAAGAGAAAGAAAGAAAGAAAGAAAGAAAGAAAGAAAGAAAGAAAGAAAGAAAGAAAGAAAGAAAGAAAGAAAGAAAGAAAGAAAGAAAGAAAGGCATAATTTAGGACTGGAGATGTAGCCCAGTGGTAGAGCATTTGCCTAGCATGCTTGAGACCCTGGGTTCCATCTTTAGCACTGCAAAAAATAAAATAATAATAATAATAATAGGCATCACTTTTTGAGTTTTGTTTGGAACTGATTTCTGGAAAATACCAACACTCCAGGAACCACCGATCCCAACTCTGGTTTCTATAACATGCTCCTTCTGTTTAACTCAGTGGCCACTGGCAGTGAAAATCAATCAAGTACTCTTACTACCAATTTGTGTGTGTGTGTGTGTGTGTTGCGGTACTGGGGATCGAACCCATGGCCTTGTGCATACAAGGCAAGCACTCTACCGACCGAGCTATCTCCCCAGCCCCTTACTACCAATTTTTATCAGCAGAGCAAAAATAATGACAATGAGGAAGATAAGCTGTGTAGGCTTACCTCCACTTGGAGGGTTGCACATCCTTTCAGGAAGCCATTGATGTTGCTGATGCAGCTGGATTCAGTTTGGGGCTCCAGACAATACTAGAGAAATACAGTCAAATGTCACTTGGAGATTGTTATCCATGCCCAGCAAATGATATTCATCATTCATCATTTACTAATAACTATATAAGGCAGAGGGTGATGCTGCTGCCAATTCAGGAAGAGAAATAACCACTGAAGGAAGTGATGCAAAAGTCTAAACGGTTGGATTTTCTTTCAAATGTCACCAAACTATTTCAACTTATGAGTGTTTTCTCATGCCTTCAGCCCAAAGGTGGTAATAGCAAATTTAGAGAGACCAAGACAGTAATTTTTTAGTTCAGTTCTTGTTTTCAAGAAAGCAATACTTCTTACCTCCCTGTCCCCTCCCCATGATAATTTATTGAAAGTTTATTTCCCTTGGCTGTCCTCTACATTTAATCATATTTCTCTGTTTTACCCCCATTTTATCACTGTTTCTCAGGTTTAAGAGATTATAAGTTAAATCTACTTGCTCAATAAAAATACAAACTGGTTCAAGAAGACAAAAGAATACTACTCAGTCATATTCCATGATGACCTTAAGAAAATAATTGCAGGACTCTACCGTTAAGCTTACTTGAAGTGCCTAATTTAGAAATCATCTAATGTCATGATCAGGGGCTCCCAACATTAAAAATCTTGGGATTTTTTTTTTCAAGAGAGTAAGTTTAGTTTCACTTTGAATGCCCATTGCATTCAAAATATACATTTGGTTTCTCTTGTTTTCACGAAACTTATGTGACATTTTAGATTACTTCTACTTGCTAAATAGCCCCTTCTTTAATGGCTATTTTTTGAAAAGGAAATTTACATCAATTTTTAGCCAACCTGTCAATAAATATCATCAAGATCTGCTATAAATCATTCAATGATTCCAAAGACTCATATGCCCCCCAAGTTTTAAACATGTCTGAGGTGCACAGGGAAGTGCAATATGCAATAAGCAAACTTGTGATAAGGGTGTTTCCCTGTCCCCTATTGCCAGTGGAGTAACAGGTTATTATTCTGTTAACGTTTGGGGGCCAGTTACTGCAGGATAACTTTTAACTTCCTGACTTTTTCAAACTACAAAAGCAGTTAAAAAAAAAAAAAAAAAAAAGAATGCCCAACTTCGAGAAAGATATTCAAGTAGGAGATTCCCATAGCCTGAGTAATAGGAAATCTCAAGAGTTATATTATTACTGCTCTCTGGTGGCAAGCAGTCCCAAAGATACTGCAAATTGACCTTACCTTTTCCACTGATCCAGGGATAAGTCTGTTGATCAGTTTGCACAGCACTACCCCATTTTTCAGCGAGGACTTCAAGAACTCCTCCGGATCACAGATGGTCTTTTTTGGGGAATCTAAAACTCCCAAAGATATAAGCCATGTCACGATTCGCTCTTCTGGATTCATTACTGCTGATGGTACACTCTGAACAGTTCTCTGGGGCAGCTGCAAGGACTAAGCCACATCCGTGATTGCATCTGCTGTTGTCTTCCTTTTTCTGAGTTCTCTGCTGGTGCTTGCAGAGCAAAGGTTTAAAACAACTTTCCTTAGACAATAGTGGAACCCACTCAAAACGTGGGATCTGAAAACTACAGAGATCACACACAAAGATGTGGAAACAGAACAAACAGATAAGAATCCTGGATGAACTGGTTTTCTTTTTCAAAATCTGAAAAACAAATTCATTGGGATAAAAAAGGAAGAAGAAACACACGCATGCTCTCTCTCTCTCTCTCTCTCTCTCTCTCTCTCTCTCACACACACACACACACACACAGACACACACACACAAAACCAACAGTGCAAGAAGCTATAAGGAAAGGAAGTGAGGAGGATGCTGGGAGGGAGGAGAGAAAAGGAAGCAAGTGCTGTGGAAAACAGAGGTGAGCCAGCACTTCAGGGACCTTGGAAATGAGACACTCATGGGCCAGTCTGGGAAAACACTGTCAATAAATAGTGTAGCCTCGGTGAAAATCTGGCTTCTGTTAGGGGGAAGATGCCAACTGGCTCTTAGGGCAGAAAGATCTAAGCCTGGTGGGGAGTTATGCTGGCACAACAAATCTCGAAAAGTTAGGCAGGCTGAGAAAATGCCTCCAAAAAATGACCGGATGTCTTCATACTATCTCAGAGAGATGCTGTGTGTCATGATCCTTCCTTGCAAAACACATTGAGTTGCATGGTGACACTGTGCCAAGCAAATGAAGATTGTGCCTGCTGTCAGCCATCACTGTGTATTAAGCAGAAGTTAGAAGAATGGCATTTTACTTTGCAGCCAAAAAGCTATGTTTAGGGAAATAGGCTAAGGATAACATCTGACATCCTGTTTACTTGCATTCTTGAGCAATTCTTTTTCTGGACCTGGTTGCACTACACAATCCAGCTGCAGTACCCTTAGCAAAAACTCAAACACAGTCACATAAGTGGGTAAAATACACTTAAAAACAATGTATGAGAACAAAAGAGCACTTGTCCTCTGTCTATACTACAGACTTGAAGGTTCATGTTTCCCTAACAAAAAACACTTTGCATTTAAGATACTGCTCTGAAAGAAAAAGAAACTAGCCCATAACAAGAGAGCTCTATTATTTTCAACTATTTTCAGAACCAGTTAAAATAGTCAAATTATTGAGAAATTTAAATAAGGCCAAGTTTAATAGGATAGCCGTACACTGGCAAATGTATGCCATTCACCATTACTACCTCTCCTCGTGCCTGGGGGACATCCAGTCACAGCTCTTTCCTGCTAAGCCTCAGAATCCTTTTCAACACAGTTGCAGGCATCTACTACCAAATAGCCAACTCAGATAATTCTGATAAATATTTTCAAAACTGCCCCTTCTTGCTCTGTCAGAACATTTATCTCACTGTTATTATTTGTTGATCTGTCTCCTCTGCCACAATGTGAGCTTCCTAGAGTAACTCTCATCTCCTTATTTAACACTGTTCTCAAAAGAGTGCCTGTTATGCACCATAAATGTTCAGTAGTGCTAAATGAATGAATGAATGAACTCAGATGGCGTTCCAGATATAGGCACTATTGATTATAACACGGATTTTTTGTTTTTTTTAATGACATAAAACAGTCTTGCTAATGATTTTTATGACTTCATTGAGATGTAATTAATAAATATTAAACTGTAATACTTAAGGTATACAACTTAATGGATTCTGACATATACAACCCTTTTCATATTATCATACACAAAATCTAGATAAACTTTTCCATTGCCCCCAAAAGTGTCCTTGTGTTCTTTTAACACCTTCTTCTCTTCCTTCCTCTGACATCTCAGGCAACCAACCACCAATCTCTTTTCTCACCAGTCTCTTTAAATTAGTTGGCAAAAAAACGAGATTAGCTTGTATTTTTAAGAATCTTATATAAATGGAAATATACAGTATGGTACTTCATTTCATGGGGTTTCTTAACTCAACATCATCATTTTGAGATTCATCTGTGTTGTGTCTATCCATAGTCATATAATAAGGATTTGACCCCCATGTTTTGGCTGATATACTTATAAGCAAAAGAAATATAGTCAGTCAAATGTTTTATTGCCTTTGACCCATGGCCAAATCTATGTAATGGAAATAAAAACAGAATTCTTTTGTTGAGAAATTAAATTCCCCAAGTTGACCTCTATAAACACTTTTATATGTCATTTGGACAGTTTTCACAATTGCTCATCAAAATTTTACTCTACAGACAACAAAATCTGATAGTATTATTAAGGTATCACTTTCATTTTCTAATGAAGAACAAAGCCAAAGTAATTTCAGGAACCTGGCCTAGTCCAAAATAGGTTTGAGCTTATTGAGGTCACCTGGATGAAAATCTGCCTCATTTTGGATGCTGGCTATAGCAAATTAATATAAGTAATAAAGTAAAACCAGAAAAGCAAGGTCACCACCTCAAGACAAAAGAAACAGCTCTATTAACATAAAGATTGGAGTTACAGTTGGTATGGTATAATGTCAAGAAAGCAGGGAATTCCAGGGCAGTGGCAAGCATCTTGGTGAAATGACTAACCACAGAACACAGGCTGGCTTGCTAAAGGAGCCAATGAATTGGGGGAATAAGTGTGGTGGGGGAATACTGGAGGTCACAGGGACACAAAGAGCAGACTTCATCTATGAGTCTAAGAAGACCAAAAGTTTAGGACCACACCCTCCGGGCCACTGAACCTGCCCCTTCAAGGACTTCTCCACCTCCCCTTTTCATTCTAATGAGTTCTCCAGCTGAGCACTTTTTAACTGATTTTCCAAAAGCACCTTAGTGTTAAAATCCCTACTCAAAACCCTCAAAGGCTCACCATACCCTAAGGCAATGATTGACAAATAAGGAAGTTCATAATAATCACCTCCTAGAAGCAATAAAGGAGAAAGGAATGAGTGAGTGGAACTTGAACTAAAATAGGTTTTTATTTAAAATAAAAATATCTGCAGAAAATAAGGCAAGTGTGAAGGTTTGTTAAAACCAGACGTTTGGTACACTGGGACCTGTTAGACACTTCTATGTGCTTGAAATATTCATAATTGATTTATTTTTAAATTCCAAATCTAATGGCACACTTGTTAAAAGGAAGGTTTGGGGACCCAATTTCCAAATACTCTAGTTCAGAAGATCTGCAATGGGGAAAGGAAGTGGTATTATTAACACCCCCACTTGATTCTGAGGCAGATAGATCAACATCACAGTCGCACTTGAAGAAACAAATTGATTTCTGACATTCTAGTGTACTTTAGTTTCTGCCAACACCGAGTTCACTTCAACTCCACCAAAACAACAATTCAATATCATGCCCACTCAGTTATTTGACTGCCTCTGCCAGTAATTAATGTGTTAATTTTCAGTGTACCTTTATGTCTCTCTGTGAAAATGGACCTGGAACATTGAAATATATTTTGCTTTGCCAGCTTGCATGGTTTTAAGTTTTACCAGTAATCGATGGTGCAGAGACATTGCAGTCAGGAGGGGTTTTACTTCCTGTTTCCTGTGCACTCACTCCATATACTCTTGCTGAGCTCCCAGCTTTCCTTTCGGTGCACCTTTATGTCTGCTCTGTGAAAATGGACCTGGAACTTTGAAATATTTTTACTTTGCCCACCTTCTGAAGTGCTGACTCCCCCAGAGCACAATGGGTAGCTGTTTCCCTTGGCACCACCTTTAAACAGTTCTGTAGCTAGGAGTCCCTGTTAAGACAACTTCCTTGTGAATCAGCACCCTAGAGGAGCATATTTTCAGCTAGTTCCAGAGGACAGATGTCCAACAAGTTTCACTGACTCGGCACCACAGCAACTTCTCTAACATGGCCTAGATATCAGCCCTGGATGGAGAGGAGGGTTATCACAGTTCTAGGAGTATTGGCTATTACATGTTATTTTTATATTGTCTGTTTTCTCTATTACATCTGCTATTCCTGTATTCTTTTAGAGTTCCCTTTGTTCTTACTAAGTCAATCCCTCAATGCTCCAATCCCCTGTTATCCTTAATTATTTGTTGTTGTTATTCTTGTTGGCAATGGGTATTGAACCCAGGGGCACTGAACCACTGAGCCACATCCCCAGCTCATTTTATTTTTTATCCTTAATTCTTTATGTTAAACTTTTTCTGTTCAAATTACTATGTGGTGTCTCTATCCTGATTGAACCTAAATTGACATGCCTTGTTATCTTCAAAGAACACTTGCAGTTTAGCAAACCACATGCAAGATTTCACCTTATACTTTGTCATCACACAAAATTTTCTGCCTCCTGAATCATGAATTCAGGCCTCATATTTACTAAACAACCTATCATATTTCCAAACTTACTTCTTCAGTTATTCCCACTCCCTTTCCATGACTTCAGATTTCCAAATTGTTGTTTTCCAAAATGATGAGACAATGACTTCTTAGCTATCACACCAATGCCACCAGCAACAAAAGAAAAAAAATAAACAAATTTACATACCCACAAGCAAGATATGGTTTCCCATTGCACCCTATCATAGCTAATACTTTCTATTTCAGGTTTCTAAATTTTTGTTAGTTTGCAGATATGAAATTTGCTTCTATGATTACTATAATATTAAGGTTGAACATTTTAATATCCTTATTTACCATATATATTTCCTCTTCTGTGAAACACTTGCTCATTTCTATGCCCATTTTTACTGAGTTGTCTTTTTGTTATCGATTGGTAAATGTTATACATTATGGATACTAAACCTATGTCAGATACATGTTTGCAAATATATTCCTACACTCTCATTTCTCATTCTATGGTGCAGTCTAAGGAACAGAAGTTCTTGGTTTTAGAAAATAAGATGTGGGCTGGGTATATAGCTCAGTTGGCAGAGTGCTTGCCTGTCAAGCACAAGGTCCTGGGTTCAAACCCCAGCATCACAAAAAAAAAGGGGGAGAGAAAATAAGATGCTTTATTTCACTCTGCTTTATCTCACTCTCATGTATAATAAAGCCAGAAGTTGGTGGTTCAAGCCTTGCATGTGGCTTCATAGTTATCAGAGAACCAGATTCTTCTCTCCTGATATGTTCTCATACCTAGCTTCCCACCTCAAAGTCAGAATGATAATTTATGTGAACTTGACATTCTGTGGCTCCCTCAGGTAGAACTTTGACAGTGGGAACCTCAGTGGGGCCAGCAGCCACAAGCTTCCGAATGCAGCATTGCCGAAGGTGCCATCTCGCTGGGCTGGGCTCCACCATAATCACCCTTCTATTTTTTTTTTTTTTTTTTTTTTTGGTGCTGGGGATCAAACCCAGGGCCTTGTGCTTACAAGGCAAGGACTCTACCGACTGAGCTATCTCCCCAGCCCCTCACCCTTCTATTGAAATACAATAAGCAAGCATTGAAACTGCCACAGAGATTTTTGTTCTGAAAAAAGCAAGATGTGGAACTCTTTTATAATAAATTATACTCTGGTGGCTTTGAATTCCTAATTGCTGTGACCAAATTTGCAAATTGTCTATACTTTTGTGTTCACTATTTGATTTGTACAATCTATACAGAATGCCTTATGGTTTTTGTAATTCTTCTTACTGGAAAGTAAATACAATAGTAATTGAATTTATTTTTACTTAAGGAAGAGAGAGCTTTTGTTTGCTTTGTTTTGTTTTCACAAAGGAATAGCATGGCCTTGCAGTGGCTCTGCTGAAATAGATTCCTCATTTGGCTTCCATGACTCCCTACAATTTTCCTCTGATATCACTAGTTTCTGTTTTCTTTTTTTCTTGCTCCTCCTCTTCTTCCAGATTGTTAAACATTGGAACGGTCCAGGTCTCAGGCCTTGGGCATCTTCTCTTTTCTATTGATATTCACTCACTAGGTGATTTCATCCAGTTTTGTGGCTGTAACTTGCCAGCCCTGACCTCTGTTTTGAAGTCTCGACTCATATTTCAACTGCCTACTCACCATCTTCACTTGAATGATCTAACCTCAAACTCAATGTGACTCAGCTTGAGTTGTGCGACCTTTCCCCCTCTACCATGCACACACATCAAGTCAGTTCTTCTTAAAGGAATTGAGATGGGAGGAAGTTGGCTGGATCATGTATATGAACACTGAAATCACCATGTATAAAAATCAAGTCATGTTTGACTCCTTTTCTTTCTCTCACACCTCACACCCAAGCAACCAAGAGTCATGTCACCTCTAAACAAGTCCAGAACCCATCCTTCTCTCACCCCTTCCATTGCTATCACCCTGGTCTAAGCCACTTTGCCACTCACCTGGATCACTGCTAACAGCTCATCACCCTGAGGTTCACACTTCTATTCTTGCCCCTACACAGTCTATTCACTGCACAGAAGCAGAATAATTCTTTTAAAACATAAATGAGATCATCTCCTTCATCTGCTTTCACTTCTCCAATGGCTTTTTTCATCATATTTAAAATAAGATCCAAAGGACTTACCCTGGATTACTAGGCTCTCCATGTCCTGCCTACTTTCCAACTTCATTTTCTACTACATTTCTCCTTGCTTTGTCTACTCCCATACCTCTGGTCTCCTTGCACACCAAACACATCCCATTTTCAGGACTTTTGCACTTAATTTTCTCTCTGATAATAAAATATAATTTCTTCTAAAAAACCATTCTACTGAGTATTCTAGCACTCTTTTAATCTCATTACCTCTCTTTACTTATTATCTAATATTACTTGATATTACAGCAGATATTTACTTGTTTATTTGTTAGTAGGTCCCACTACAAAGTAAATTTTATAATGGTGAAGACTCTGGTTCACTGCTATAACCTCAGTGTCAAGAAAAATGTCTAGTACATAGAATGCATTCAATAAATGAGTGTTAAGTTCATGAATAAATGGTAGTCAAAATTCCATGGGGAACTTGGGTATGGTTCAGTGATACAGTGCTTTCTTAATATGTATGAGCCCCAGATTCCATCCCTCACACTGCCACTAAAGAAGTACCATGGGCATCTTAATGCTTATTTATTTATTCATTCATTTTTGGTAGCTGAAGAAATTATGAAAATTATGAAATTAAGAAAGAAATTGAAGAAAACCTTAGAAGATGGAAAGATCTCCCATGTTCTTGAATAGGCAAAATTAATATTGCCAAAATGGCCATACTACCAAAAGTGCTATACAGATTCAATGCAATTCCAATTAAAATCCCAATGATGTACCTTACAGAAATAGAGCAAGCAATTATGAAATTCATCTGGAAGAATAAGAAACCCAGAATAGCTAAAGCAATCCTTAGCAGAAAGAGTGAAGCAGGGGGTATTGCAATACCAGAACTTCAACACTACTACAAAGCAATAGTAACAAAAACGGCATGGTATTGGCACCAAAATAGACAGGTAGATCAATGGTACAGAATAGAGGACACAGACACAAACCGAAATAAATACAATTTTCTCATACTAGACAAAGGTGCTAAAAATATGCAATGGAGAAAAGATAGCCTCTTCAACAAATGGTGCTGGGAAAACTGGAAATCCATATGCAGCAGAATGAAAATAAACCCCTATCTCTCACCCTGCACAAAAATCAACTCAAAATGGATCAAGGTCTTCGGAATCAGACCAGAGACCCTGCATCTTATAGAAGAAAAAGTAGGTCCAAATCTTCAACATGTTGGCTTAGAATCAGACTTCCTTAACAGGATTCCCATAGGACAAGAAAATAAAAGCAAGAATCAACAACTGGGATAGATTCAAACTAAATAGCTTTTTCTCAGCAAAGGAAACTATCAGCAATGTGAAGAGAGAGCCTACAGAGTGGGAGAATATCTTTGCCACTCATACTTCAGATAGAGCACTAATTTCCAGAATATATAAAGAACTCAAAAAACTCTACACCAAGAATACAAATAACCCAATCAACAAATGGGCTAAGGATATGAACAGACACTTCTCAGAAGATCTACAAGCAATCAACAAACATATGAAAAAATGTCCAACATCTCTAGTAATAAGAGAAATGCAAATCAAAACCACCGTAAGATTCCATCTCACCCCAATTAGAATGGTGATTATCAAGAACACAAGCAACAATAGGTGTTGGCGAGGATGTGGGGAGAAAGGTACACTCATACATTAGTACAGCCACTCTGGAAAGCAGTGTGGAGATTCCTCAGAAAGCTTGAAATGGAACCACCATTTGACCCAGCTATCCCACTCCTTGGCCTATACTCAAAGGACTTAAAATCAGCATAGTACAGAGATTCAGCCACATCAATGTTCATAGCTGCTCAATTCACAATAGCCAGACTGTGGAACCAACCTAGATGTCCTTCGATTGATGAATGGATAAACTGTGGTGTATATATACAATGGAATATTACTCAGCTATAAAGAATAATAAAATTATGGCATTTGCAGGCAAATGGATGAAATTGGAGAATATCATGCTAAGTGAGATAAGCCAATCTCAAAAGGCCAAAGGACGAATGATATCGCTAATAAGTGGATGATGACACACAATGGGGGGGTGGGAGGGGGGCAAGAATGGAGGAAGGAGGGACAGTATAGAGGGAAAAGAGTGGTGGGAGGGGTGGGGGGAAGGAAAAAATAACAGAATGAATCAAACACCATTACCCTATGTACCTGTATGATTACACAAATGGTATGCCTCTACTTCATGTACAAACAGAAACAACATATATCCCATTTGTTTACATTTAAAAT
Organism: Sciurus vulgaris; assembly: GCF_902686455.1. NCBI lineage: Eukaryota > Metazoa > Chordata > Mammalia > Rodentia > Sciuridae > Sciurus > Sciurus vulgaris. The sequence continues at coordinate 16,787,811 of NC_136471.1, read as the reverse complement.
AAATTTTAAAAAAAGAAGTACCATGGGCATCTTAATGCTTATTTATTTATTTACTTATTCATTCATTTTGGGTAGCTGAAGAAATTATGGGAGATAGTCTCTTTCCAAATTATGCATTTCAGTAATATTTCACTTTCTATAGTAAGCATATATTACTTTTATAACCAGAACAAAACAATTTTAGATATATATTGACATGAAAAGGAGGAAAATGTTATAAAATAGTCTTATCTCATATTTATAGTTGTGTCTGTGTGTGGAAAACCTTCTGAAATATTCATAGAATGTTAATAATAATGAACTATTGATAGATATAACAGATTAATTTTAAAAATGTAATTTTGAACAAAAGAAGGCATATATAAAAGAGTATATATTGTATAATTTTATGCTTATTAGTTTTTAAAATTGTTAAAACTAATCTGCAGTGATGGACATCAGAATAGCAGTTGCCTCTCATGGATGGTATAGACTGTGGAGGTATGTGAGGAAACATATGGGTTGATGACAGTATTTTATATTTTGATCTGGGTGGTGATTGCACAAGTACATTCATATATAAAAATTCCTCTGAAGCCAGGCATGATAGTGCACACCTGTGGTCCCAGCAGCTCAGAAGGCTGAGGCAGGAGGATCCCAAGTTCGAAGCCAGCCTCAGCAATTTAGTGAGGCACCGAGCAACTCAGTGAGACCCTGTCTAAACAAAATACAAAAAGGGCTGGAGATGTGGCTCAGTGGTTAAATACCCTTGAGTTCAATTCTGGTGCCCCCCCCCCCAAATTTGCTGAAATTTATTATATGGAAGCTATTCTTGAATAAAAAATAAAAACAAAATAATATCAGTGCTAATCTCTGGGTAGTAGTATTGTGGCTGATTTTTATTTTTTATGTCTTTCTGTGTGTCTACATTGCTTATCAAAGAAAATGTTACTTTTATAAACAAGGAAAAGGAATGCTATCGTATTTGTAAAAGAATGAAGTCATTTGAGATTCATAAATACATAACTTTAATTCATACTTCCCAAAAAATGAGTGCAGTGGAATTGGCAATATTCTGGAGAGAAGGAGAACAACTTGGCTGCTTTTGCAGTAATCTAGGTGAGGGAGATGAGGACTCAGGCTGCAGATGTGAAATGAAAATGAACTAACAAAAAACCAAGGGAATCAGTGAGATAGACTTGACAAGAAATGGATATTGAAGGAAAATGGATGTTGTCAGAGAATGAATACTGAAAGGAAGAGTCTAGGTGATTATTTTCTGGCTGGGGTCAACAGGGTGCAGAACTGTCATTCTCTAGGCCTGGGAAAGATGAGAGAGAGGGTCTTGAGAAAGACTCTAGGTATACCTTCTAACATCAATTTTAGGGTGTCTGTGAGCTATCCAAGGGGAGGTGTCCCGAAGAAAGTACATATATTGGAGTCTTGAATTCAGAAGAAATATCTAGACATACATTTTGGGATTCATTCCCATACAAGTAGTAGTTGAGATGATGTACATGGATAAGATTGCTTAGGGAGCACGTTATTCAGTGTTTCCAAAACTTAACATATATCAAAATCACCTCAGGCTTTTAAGAAAAATGAAAATTTCCACCACTGACTTCCAATATTCAGTTTTAATAATATAATAACAACTGCTACTACTATTACTACTAATAATAAATAATAAATTTTATAGGGGTGCTTACTTTGTTGTAGGCACTGTTTTAAGCATTTTACAATCATTATCTCCTGGAATCACACCAACAGCCCTACGAGGTAGGTATTATCTGCATTTTCAGCAAGCAGCCCAAGAGATTCTGATATAAATGAACTATCCACCACACTTAAAGTAATATTGGTATTGTCAGATGAAAAAAGACAAAAGATGAATGACAATGGACACCAACATTTAAGAGGAACCTTGAGTAAAATGAACGAGCAGAGGAGGGGAATAGAAAAGAGAAATAAGAGGAAAACCAGAACACCTTCACTGAGCATGTATTCTCTCCCTCTCTCTCTCTAGCTCTGTCTCTCTCCCTCTCTCTACTTGTATCAGTCTGTATGTCTCTCTGTCTATCTCTGTCCCTCTATCTCTATCTTCCCCCTCTCTATTTCAAGTAATGAATACAAGTAAAGTACTCTCTTTAGTCCATCCTCTCTTTCTTTACTCAGATAACCACTTATTATGAAGTTGAGGTTCTTTCTAACCATAGGTTCTTATTCTTTGTATTTGAAAAAGATTAGATAAATTTACATATGGTAAAAATTCACAGATCTGAAAATATGCTTGATCAATTTTTTCAAATGCAATCTTCAGGTAACCCATACCCCTATTATGAAATGAGCATTTCCATCACTGTAAGGAGTTCCCTCAGGCCCTTTCCTAGGTAATCCCATACCCTCCTCCCTCAGGAAACTACTGATCTGATTTTTATCAACATAGATTAAGTTTCCCTGTGACACAAATTTGGACAAATACGAATTTATAATATGTACTTTATATAGTCTGGCTTCTTCCACTCATCAAGATGTTTTTGACATTCATCCATGTTACGTGCATCAGTAGAGGTTTATTATTTTTATTGTTGAGCAGTATTTGATCATATGAATATACCATAGTTTATCAATTCTACTGGTGATGAACACTTGATCTAGTTTGAAGCTATTATGAATGAAGGTGCTATGATCATTTTTACAAGGCCTTTTGTAAACTTGAGTTTCATTTCTATTGAATAAATGCCCATTAGTAGAATTGATGGCCCATAAGACATGTACATGTCTAACTTTTTAAGATACTTTCAAATGGTTTTCCAAAATAGTTGCATCATATTATACTCCTACCAGCATATATGAGAGTTCCATTTGCTCCACAGTTTTGTCAACATTTGGAATTATCACTCTTTTTCAGTTTAATTATACTTGAGTATGCAGTAGTATCTCATGGGGGTTTTCATTTTAGTTTCTCTAATGGCTACTAATTTTAAGCACTTTTCATGTGTTATTGACCATTCATATATATTCTTTGTGAAATATATTTGTTTTGCCCCTGTTAAAAAATAGTTTCTGTTTTTGTGAATCATGTTATAGAAGTCCTTTATGCATTTTGGATACAAAATCTTTGTCAGGCATATGTGATGTAAATATTTCTTCCAGACTTTGACTTGTCTATTTAAGGTAACTTTTTAAAAAAAATTTTTAGCTGTAAATGTACACAATATCTTTATTTGCTAATTAATTTTTATATGGTGCTAAGGATTGAACCCAGTGCCTCACACATGCAAGGCAAGCACTCTACCACTTAGCTACAATCCCAGTCCCTTTAGGTAATTTGATAAGCATTATTTTTCTAAATTTCGATGAAGTCTAATTATCAGTTCTTTTCTTCTACAAATAGTGTTCCTTGTATTCTTTCTAAGAAGTCATTGACTATTGCAAGGTCATATGAGATTTTTCTCTTTTCTTCCAGAAGGATTACAGCTTTACTTTTTACATATTATGAACTCTCTCAAATTTATTTTTGAGTATTATATTGAGTAGGGCTTTCAAAATTTTTGTGGATGGGGTGCAGGGTGGATACTAGGAATTGAATACAGGGGTGCTCTACAACTTAGCTGCATCCTCAGACCTTTTTATTATTTATTTTGAGACAGAGTTTCTCTAGGTTGCTGAGACTGACCTCAAACTTGTGCTCCTTCTTCCTCAGTCTCTCTAGTCGCTGGGATTATAGGCACATGCCACCACACCCAGCTCAAGGTTCTTTATTTAAAACTTCCATATAGGTATCAAGTTTTTCCAATACCATTTGGTGAAAAGATTTTCTTTCCTTTCAACCATTGAATTGCTTTGGAAATTATTTGGAATGATTTCGCTAGGCACTGATATATTGCTCTTCAAAATGGTTGCACAAGTTGAACTTCCCACCACCAAAATACAGGGATTTACTCTTAAACTCCCGTATTTTCACAGCCAGTTGCTTATTCAACTTCCTAACTTTTGACAATGTGTGAGTCTCACTGCTGCTTACGTTTACATTTATCTGATCACTTGGCAGATACAGTCTCTCTTCATACATTATAAGTCATTTTTGTTTCCCCTTATGTGACTTTTTTATTCAAGTCCTCTACCCATGTTTCTATGGTTTTGCCTATCTTTGCAGGTTGCTTTGGAAATATTCCTTTAAATTTTTGAATATTTGTTTTGTGCTCCTTTTCTATATCAAAAAGATCTCTCCGTCTATCACCTGTTAGTTTTATCCATGGTATCTTTATTTGGTTTTTATTATCTAGGCAATGATAAACCATAATAAGGCATTTATTCATCTGTTTTTATATTCCATATTTTCTTCTTGTACTTATTTCTCTTTGTATAAATCAGATTTCTTAGTAGCAAACAAGAGGAGATATCTCTGGAAAGTTAATTAGAAAGGAAGTTCATTGGCCGAGTGTGGTGGCACACACCTGTAATCCCAGCAGCTCAGGAGGTTGAGGCAGGAGGATCATGAGTTAAAATCCAGACTCAGCAACTTCAAGAGGCCCTAAGCAACTCAGAGAGACTCTGTCTCAAAATTATATATCTACATATATATATATATATGTGCATGTATATATATCTACATATATATACATATATATAAATAGATATTTACTCGATGGTTAAGGATGTTAAACATCTTTTCATGAGATTATTTGCCATCTGGACATACTCTTCAGTGAAATGTCTGTTCATATATTTTGTCCATTTTTCATTGGCTTATTTTCTTAATGTTGAGTTTTGAGAGCTCTTCATAAACTTTAGACACTAGTCCTTTGTCAGAAATGGAGTTTACAAATATTTTCTCCCAGTCTGTAGTCTTGATTTTTCATCCTCTTTACGCAGACTTTTGCTGAGTAAAGGTTTTTAATTCTGGTGTGGTCCAATTTGAATTTTTCAAGTCTAAGAGGATCGAAGCAAAACAAAAGTTGAATGATCCTCTTTTTGCAATGTTATTGTTAACACCTCACATATTCCAAAATGTAGGGATATTCTCTCCTTACTCTTCTTGCTCTGAACACACAAAAAAAGAGCATTTTTTTGATTCATCAGTGTTTCTGGAGTCTAAAGTTCATTCTGAGGCTTAATCTTCCTCAAATAGTCCTTCTAAGTTCATCTTTGATTAGATACTCTTCCTTCTAGTGTCCTAACTCTCCTTAAAATATAAATTTGCTGGAGTCCCCAGTGTAATGACATCAATGTGTATGACTATCTTTTCTCTTTACTCCCTCATTCATGGAAACACATTTGATTGTGCAATGCAGTGTTCTAGACTAGCACTGTTCAATAGAAATAAAATGTGAATCAAATACGTAATTTAGAATTTTCTAACAACCATATTTAAAGCAAACAAGAAACAAGGGAAAATAATTTTAATGATATATTTGACCAAAAATCCAACATATTGTCATTGTACCACATCTTAGTCTAGTTTTTTTGTTTGTTTGTTTGTTTGTTTTTTGCTGCTGTAATAGAATACCACAGACTAGGTAAATTACAAAGAGAACTTTCTTCTACTCATGGTATGGGAAACTATGGACTTCAAGAGCATGTTTGTTAATTAGTTTTCCACCACTAACAAAGTATCTCAGATGATTAACTTATAAAGATAAAAGGCGTATTTTGGCTCACAGTTTTGGAGGTTCCAGTCCACGATGAATTGCCCCTATTACTTTTGGGCCTATGGTGAAGCAGCACAACATAGGAGCACATCAAGGAGAAAAAACACTCACCTAATGGACAGGAAGGAAAAGAAAAAGAGAATAATGAATCAGGGTCCCACAATCCCCTTCAAGGACACTACCCCAGGGTCCTAAGGACCTCCTGTCAGGTCCACCTCTTAAAAGTTCCGTTACCTCCCAATATACTGTCCTTGGGGTCCAAACTATAGCATCATGGCACCAGCATCTGGTGAGGACCTTTGTGCTGCAAACAAGCAATCTGAGACAGAGAGGAAGGGTTGAAGTGGAACTTATCCTTTCATCAGGAGCCCACGCCCATGATAATTAACCAACTCCAAAAATAATGGCATTAATCCATTCATGAAGACAAAGCCCTCATGAGCTAATCACCTCTTAAAGGCCCTAGTGTCAATACCACTTCATTAGATATAAAACCTCAACATGTGTTTTGAAGGGGATATTCAAACCATAGCAACATGTAATCAATAGGAAAAAAACTATTGAGGTATTTTGCATACTTTGTTTTTGTAATAAGTTTTTTTTAATTCAGTATGCATTTTATGTTTAGAGTAATTCTTACTTTGAACTATCCACATTTCAAATGCTCAGTGACTATCATATTGAACACTGCAGTTCTAGGCATTGGAGATACATCTGTAAATATTACAGATATGTTTCTAAACCTCATAGAATTTATAATGTAAAAAGAGAGGTGAAAGCCAAGCATGGTGGCACATGCCTCTAATCCCAGGGGCACAGGAGGCTGAGGCAGGAGGATCATGAGTTCAAAGCCAGCCTCAGCAACTTAGCAAGACCGTAAGCAACTCAGCGAGACCCTGTCTCTAAATAAATATTAATAAAGGATGTGGATCAGTGGTTTATATTAAATAAATATGAAAAAAGATGTGGATCAGTGGTTAAGTGCCCTGGGTCCAATCCTTGACACCAAAAAGATAAAATAAAAATAAAAAGAGAGGCGAACTTCATGGGAATCAAATATACTTTCAACAATTTTCTTCAGTACTGCTATGTGCTATTTGCTTATTACACAAAAATATGGTCCATATAAAAGATCAAAGAAGGTATGAACCATATCTTACATGGTCACATTTATCCCGACAGTAGGTTAATTGATAAACATTTATTCAACAAATAGTAGTCTTCAAGAGCCTACAATCCCTTCAAACCATTTTCCCTTTCAGAATACAAGGCCAAGGCCTAGCAATGTATTTGTATATTCTTTCAGTTTCTTAATTTTTTCCTTAAAATTAAGGCAGATCACTTTACCCAGTGTTTCTTCCTTGACTGTCATGAACTCTTAGACATGGCTACTTTCCCCAAGGTTCCGGTCACTTCACAGTTCCACCCTATTTGTCAGTATTGGAACTAAAGTAGTACTTCCTCCTGTTACTTCCCCTGTCTGTTCAGAGACATAACTGTCAGTAAGGCAAGTTGTGAGTTTGTCAGAAATGTTACTTTTAAATGAGTGAGAATTTCAGCAAAATGGTGCATTGAAGTCACTAAAATTTAAATCTATTATTTCATCTCTTTGTCCAAGTCTCTTCATCTGCTAAATGGGTATGATTGAACTAGATCACTGGCTGTTCCTCAAAAGATTAAATATTGAATTACCATTTGGCCCAGCAATTCTACCCCTAGAAATACCCAAGAGAAATGAAAATATATGTATGCACATAAACCTATAATGAATGTTCATAGTAATGTTATTAATAATAGCCAAAAATTAGAAACAACACAAAAGTTCATGTTGTAATGGAATATTATTTAGTTATATGCAGTCATAACATCATGGACTACTGATAGATGCTACGTCATGATCGTACCTTGAAAACATTATGTTAAGGTAAAGAAGGCAGGCATAAAAGATCACATGCTATATAACTTCATTTCTTAATGTCTAGAACATGTAAACCCATAGAGGCAGAAAGAAGATTCCTCTGTCATAGTCAGTATGCTCTGGTATCCCAAAAGTGGGAATTGTGTGTAGTAAGAGAGCCTTTATCAATGCCTGAACACTGGCTTTTTATTATTTTTTATGGTAGTAAGATCACTCAGCAAGACATCTACCCTCTTAAATTATTAAATGTACAATATAGTAGTATTGGCTATAGTAACAACATTGTATAGCAAATCTTTAGAGCTTAATCTTGCTTAACGGAACATCAGATTTTGAAGAGGGAAAGATTTCAGGCCATACAGGTGACATAAAAGCATGACCAGAACAAATCTCTTACCATTCACAAGCAATATTTCTGTGAAATTCAGCTACCACCATATTCCTGGTGAAGCTGGTTAGGGAGATCTCCCTATGCTTAATTTGGAAGTGGCCTATAAAGAATTCTGCTGTAGGACTGGGGCTGTAACTCAGTTGTATAGTGCTTTCCTAGGACGTACAAAGTCCTGGTTTTGATTCACAGCACCCCAAAATAAAAATAAAAAAGAAGTCAGGCATGGTGATACACATCTGCAATTTTAGCTACTCAGGAGACAGAAACAGGAGGATTCCAAGTTCAAGACCAGCCTAGGCAACTTATTGACACCCTGTCTCAAAATAAAATAGCAAAGGCTAGGGACATAGCTTACTGGTAGAGCATTTGTCTAGCATGCACAAGACCCTGGGTTCAATTCCCAATACCACCTCCACCCCACCCCCTGCCATGCACACACAAAGAATTCTACAGACAGATAATATAGCTCTTTAAAATGGTTTTAATAATTTCATACTTTTGGTAGGCCTAGTAAGGGTCTAGTGACTTTAAAATTTCTCTTTTTTCAGGCAATTTTGTTGATAACAACACTAAGGAAGCAACTTTGGACTGAGGTATAGGAATTATTGTTAGGTGATTTCCATAGTCCAGCAAAATTTATTTTACTCCATGTGTTGGGCAGTTTTTTGTCAGTGTGACAAGACATGTGAGAAAAACAACTCAAAAAAGGAAAGATTCATTTCGACTCAGAGTTTCAGAACAAAGTTAGATGAATCCACGACTTTAGGCCTGAAGTGAGGCAGAACATCATGGCAGAAAGGTGTGGCGGAGGAAGCTGCTCAGCTCATGACTTCCAAGAAGCAGAGAGAGAGAAGAGACCCAGGACATGATAGAGTTCACAAAGGCATGGCACCAACGACCCACTCCTTTCCACTAGGTCCCACCTTCTACACTTACTACTACTTCCTAATAATTCATTTGAATTGCGAATCTATCAATGGATTAATCAATTGATGAGATCAGAGTCCTCGTGATCCAATCATTTCCTGAAAGCCCCACCTCTGAACATTACTTCACTGTGGACCAAGCCTTCAACACACGAGACTTTGGGGGAATTCCAGATCCAAAATAACACTGCTTTTTCAATCTATTTTCCCATTTCCTTTTTGAAGTGCATTTTAAAAAATGACCATCAGTTTCTCATTGTATTAAGTATGGAACTTCGCAGCTCACTCAGCAAAATGACCAACTGATACCTGAGCCGGCAGTTGTAAAGTCTCCTAACAAATTATCTATGAGTTTTCCATGAATTTTTTTAGCTCTTATTGAAGTCAAAAATCTCTATTTTTAAAAATGTGTTGTGTTACATGCTGTTACGTAACAGATACTAAACATAGATTTTCCTTTGTGTGTGTATATATGTATATATATGTACATTATATATACATATATAACGTTTTAAGTCCAGAATCAAGAACCACAGCTCTAGTAATTGAAATTAATACATCTGCTTATGCAAGTTTAATTCCAGATGAAAAGAAGCAGCCAAGGTTGTCTGATAAATCACTACAGCTAGGAAAACTTACATGAGCCACTTTTAGTCACAATATATTACCAATTGGTAAATATTATTAAATCTTCGTTTTGAACAGGAACATAATATAAATCAGGTCAAATTTTTTAATTTTTGGATTCCTTAAAGCTGGAAGAGAAGCTATAGCCAATTTTAGTATTCAAAAGACTATCCAGATTCTAGAGACCAAACCAGATTTTTAGGATTGTCATATAATTTCTCCATTGGAGGTTTTGCCCAATCTGCAAAAACTGGGATACTGTCTACAATATTGGATTAGCTCCAAACTGCCTATTTTAGTCCATTTGGGATATTATAACAAAGATAACATAAGCTGAGTGGCTTACAAACAACCAATATTTATTGCTCATAGTTCTGGGCACTGGGAAGTCCAAGATCAAGGCACCAATAAATTTAGTATCTGGTGAGAGCTTACTTTCTCATAGACAGCAAGTTCTCTTTGGGTCCTTATATGGTGGAAGGGCCAGCAACTTTCTGGGACCTCTTTTATAATGGCTCTACTATCATGACCTAATCAGCTCCCCACCTTCTAATATCATCATATTGGAGATTAGGATTCAACATATATAAATTGGGGGTGGGACTCAAACATGCAGACCTTAGCAGTTGTTATGCTTTGGATGTGAGGTGTCTCCCAAAAGCTCACATGTGAGACAATGTGAGAGGGTTCAGAGGGGAAATGACTGGGGTATGAGAGCCTTAACTCAGTGAATTAATCACCTGATGGGATTAACTGGTAACTGAAGGCAGGTGGGGTGTGGCTGGAGGAGGTGGAGCATAGGGGGCGTGGCTATGGGGTATGTATTTGCATCTGACAAGGGGCATCCTTCTCTGCTCTCTGATCATCATGTGAGCTGCTTCCCTGTGCCACACTCTTCTGCCATGATGTTCAGCCTCACCTGGAGCCCCAGGGAATGGAACTGGCTGTATATGTACTGAAAATTGAAACTGTGAGCCCCCCCAAATAAACTTTTCCTCCCCTAAAATTGTTCTGGTCAGATCCTTTAGTCACAGCGGCAAAAAAGCTGACTAAAACAGCACTACATTTTTTCATAGGTCATTTGATCTGCGAAATAGAGTGGCTCTTAGACTGTAACATTCTGTAGCCTACAGCTAACAACAGATGCTCTAAATATTTTACCTCAGAAAAGCAATACTGTAATTTGTTTAGTGAGGCCTTATGCCTTTATGAAGCAAAGAATTGTAAAAAAAAAAAGTGTCAATTTTCATTGCTCCTGAGGCCAGCAGCAAATCATTCACATTTTGAAAAACTAGAGATGCTGCTGGCTTAGCAAATTTCTCTTAGTTTTCCTGTGAAAAGGAGTCTCAAAACTTTTGAGGAACTATTAGCAATAGATAGTGGACTCCTTCAGAAGCAAAAACAAACAAGAGTTAGATTTGCCCACTAAAAGAAAAAGAATGAAGGAAGGAAGGGAGAGAGGAGGAAGGAAGGGACAAGGGAGGAGAGTCAGAAGCAGTGAGGTTAAGGGCATTGAGGAGAAGCAAAGGTGGCAGAGAGAGCAGAGAAAGGAAAAGGAGGTTTCTGTGAAAGAGAAAGTATCTTTAATTCTTGCATTTCCTCTTTTCTCCCTCTTGTTATGATTTGGACATGAGATGTCCCCCTACAGCTCCTGTTAATGCAGGAATATTCAGAGGTGAAATAATTAGATTATGAGAGCTATGATCTATCAGTTTATCCTAGTTTGAATGGACTGACTGAGTGATAACTACAGGCAGCGGGGTGTGGCTGGAGCAGGTGGGTCCTCATTCTCTTTGCTTCCTGGCTGCCATGAGGTGATCAGGGTTCCATCACCATGCCCTTCCCCCATGATGTTCTTTTTCACCTTGGGCCCAGAGCTATGGAGTTAGCATCAGTAGACTGAGAACTCTGAAAACATGAACCCAAAATCAACTTTTCTTCCTCTAAGTTGTTCTTGTCTGGTGTTTTGGCCACAGGGACAATAATAAATTTATAAATAAATAAGCAAACAGACTAAAACACCCCACCTTCTGGCTATTTTTTTTTTTTTATTTTTACGAACTTCAGACTGGGCTAGGTAGCCACACTGAAATCATATGCAACTTTATTTTTTGTAGTGCTTGGAATCCAACCTAGGGCCTTGCACATGCTAGGCAAGTGCTCTACCACTGAGCTGTAACCCCAACCTCTTAATCATTCCTTTTATATTCTGTTTTTTGGGGGATGGTCAGCAGGTACCAGGGATTGAACTCAGGGGCACTTGACCACTAAGCCACATCCCCAGCCCTATTTTGTATTTTATTTAGAGACAGGGTCTCACTGAGTTGCTTAGCACCTCGCTTTTGCTGAGGCTGGCTTTGAACTTGCGATCCTCCTGCCTCAGTCTCCCAAGCTGCTGGGATTACAGGCACGTGCCATCATGCCTGGCCCTTTTTATTTTTTTGTACTGGGGATCAAACCAGTAAGCTAAGCCCCCAACCCTTTTATTTATTTATTTATTTTTATTTTGAGATAGGGTCATAATAAATTGCTTAGGACTTTGCAAAGTTGCGTGCTGAGGCTACTCCCAAACTTGGAATCCTCCTGCCTCAGCCTCCTGAATCAGTGGGATTACAGGCCTGTGCCACCATGCCTGGCTCCCTCTAAATCATTCTTAACTTTACTCTTAGAATAATATCCATCCTATAAATGCCAGCAATTCATTCACTAGGATGAGAGACTTTCAAGAAACTCCACTGATGTCTTCACTTATTCAAATCAAAATAACTGTCCTTCAGCCACTACAGGACTGGATTTTCCTGTGGTAGAGATAGTAACCATTTAAATGAAAGATCTGGAGAAAACACTCCTGCTTCTCATATTGTCTAACCATATATTAACACTGAAGGAATTTTAGAGTCCATATTACCCATGTTTATTTAATGATAAAATAATTTAATTTGGAGAGGGTGGGTTTTCTAGCTAGTATTCAAAAAAAGGGAGAGCTGAAAGGAAGATTTTATAACTCAGATCCTTCCTTGTCCTTGTCAACACAGTTGTGGGAGAAATATGAAAACAAAAAAAAATTTTAAGCCTCAAATTCTCTCCACAATGGTAGTAAAGGAAGAAAATAGTTTTATTATTGAATAAGCATTAAGCCAGAAGGTAATGCAGGTCCCAGGTAATCACTTAAGAGATTTCAAAACAGAAAAGAACATCACCTCCTAATATAACCAAGCAGATACAACCCATTCCATGCATGTTCTCAGGATGAGCAATAACTAGTCCTCAAATAACAGGATTTGACAGCACCATTTGTCATGCATAGTGCAATGCTAACTTGACCTGATAATTGGTGTGACCATCAGTGTGAGCTAATTGACTTTATCGAGAGAAAAAAATGAACTGCTTATATCTTTATGACAAGAGGTAGTTTTACAACTTAGAGCAAGGTTTCTACCAAAGTTGGTTTTCTACCCTCCCATATCTAATCTTCAAAAGGATTTATACACATTTGAAGAAGAGGAGAAAGTACTTACAAGTTTTCTAAAGTAAGTCCACTAAAAACAGGAAGATGGAAGGACAATCTCTTTCCTTATTTTCAACAGAAAAATTAAGGCTCTTATTCTTAATTTGCATTAGTCCTTATACTACCACTGCACTTGCCCAGAGATGTTTAGGAAGTTATACACACCTCCTTACTGGGGCCACCAGTGTCTAATATGGGGATATAGAAGTCCAGTTTCTTTGTCTAAGGTGGGACAAAGTGCAATGCAATGAAATCCTAGAGGCCTCCTTCCCATGCCAATGAGTCCAGCCAATGCTAGACTTTACCAGGGATCATCTTTCCCTATTCTACTTCCATTAAAATTTCACAGGTTTTTCATAAAAAGCATTCTGTCAATAAATTGCAAGCACCCAATTCCCTTCCTAAGGATTCTAAAAACCCAACCAAAGACACTTGCAATTGGGAGGAAGAGAAAAATCAAAGGATGGGATTCTAGAATTGAGTTACCTGACAATCAATTGGCATTGATAACCTTGTTACTAGTAGTAGTTGGAGGACAGGTGTGGTGGCACACACCATCAACTTGGGAGAGTGATGCAGGAAGATGGCAAGTTCCAGGCCACATTCAGCAACTTAGCAAGACCCTCTCTCAATTTTTTTTTAAAAATTGAAAAGGGATGGGGATGTAGCTTAGTGGCAGAGTTCTTCTGACTTCAATCCCCCATACCAAAACAATAATAATAATAATAATAATAATAATAATAATAATCTAGTGGTAGTTGGTATACTGGTAGTCACTGACCTTCTGTAGCAATGCAATAATTAAGGTTTTTATCTGTAGTAAAGTGGAATGGGTTGTAGGTGAATGGAAATGCACTGGCATGTAATGTAACTCTGGTAATTAAAAGGTATGGGGAAGTAGTAATCACAGTGGTATTTGTTGGGTGGCTGTTGCTGAGTACCACTGATGCTTTTGAAGACACCAAAAAAAAGAAACAAAGAAATTGTGAGTCAATCATTTACCAATATAAAGCAAAGTGTGGAGCTGTAAACTCTCCTTGACAGATTTTAAACATTCCCTTATCTTCTATGGACAGAGAGCTGACTGAGCTAAAACCCAGGCACAACATCAAATCATTAGAGAAGCATCAATTCAGAAAAAGTTGAATTCTCAGTTCCAGTGAACCTCTTCCATCAAAATCAGGGACCTTATAAAGAAAATATGGAACCTTGAAAATGTGATAGGGATTGCTGGGTACATGTATTTGGGATACTTGAATCACATGATCCTACAGAAATTTCTAGCCTGTAGAACTGCTTTAATTCCCCTTTTAGAGTACAGCAGTCCTTCCTTGATTGAAGGTCACAAAAAGAACTTGAATGAGTCCAAGACAATGCCTGCCCTTCTCATGTTCTGTCCCTCTCCTTTCCTGGCAACTAGAACAATAACTACAGTCAAATTTTAACAAGGGATGACTGGAGAAGTGTTTTGACATGCTGAGGGAGAAAAGGAATTATACATAAAAAGAGCTGCAGAACTTGGCTGACATTTATTAGTAAGAATGGGAAGATTATGTCTGAGGATGCTAGATCTATAGGACAGATTATAAAAGTGGATAAGGAAAAGGGTGTTAATATGGAAGTACTCTTTGGTGACACTCAATTCCATACACTGGCAAGGGCTTCAAAGGTCCTTGAGATGATGGAGATGATATGTGTGTGTGTGTGTGTGTGTGTGCATATATGTGTGTATTTGTAGAAGGGAGGAAAAAACAATGGCTCACATTAAATAAAGTCATGACACTAGAACTCAATGGTAGACTGTGAAGGAATAGATCAAAATTCATTAAAACACATTTCTTATGAAACAAGACCTACCAGCTAACTATATTCTTTGGTGGGGCCCACAAAATACTTCATCTATCAAAGTGATAAATAATGTGATGGAGAAGGGGCACCAGGATAGTAGCTGTGCTCTGTGAGCCAAAGTTCTAGGTAGGAGATACTATTACAAAATTGAGCTTCCTAGTACGATGGGGTTGATAGAATTCTAGAATGGGAGTGGGGCATGCAGCAGCACTTAAACATCAGCAGTAAAGTGAGTATAAGGGCAACAAGGTTGGTGTGTATCTTTTCACTGTTGTGACCAAGATACTTGATTAGAACAACTCAGGAGAGGAAAAAGTTCTTTTGGGTTATCAGTTTCAGTTTCAGTCCATGGTCTACTGACTCCATTGCTCTGGACCTGAGTGCAGAACATCATGGTGGAAGGGTGTGATGGAGGAAAGCTTCTTAGCTCATGGCAGCCAGGAAGCAGAGGGGAGAGAGAAAGGCCTGAGACAAGATATATAATCCCCGAGGCACACCCCCAGTGACCTACTTTATTCAACCACACTCTACCTGCCAAGAGTTACTACTCAGTAATCTGTTTTAATTATTAATCCATCAAATGGATTAATTCACTGATGAGGTTACAGTTCCGATAATCTAATATTTCTCCTCTGAACATTACTACATTGCCTAACGTGAGCTTTGTGGGGGGATACCTCATATCGAAACCATAACATTCTGACCCTAGCCCCCAAAATCTCATGTCCATATCACAATGCAAAATGTATTCATTCAATTCCCAAGAATCCTCATAGTCTTAACAGTCCCAGCATTGTACAAAAGTCCAAGTACAAAGTCTCATTTGAGACTGAAGGTGAACTCTTGGCTAGAGTCCCTGTAAACATAAAGTTACATATACTCAATATATAATGGCACAGAGTAAACATTCCCATTCCAAAAGGGAGGAATAGGGGCATAGAAAGAAGGGATGGGACCAAAACTAGACCAATCCCCAACTGGGAAAACATTAGGTCCTGCAGCTCCATACCCTGCACCCAGGGCACATGGTAGTGAGATGTGATCCCAAAGGGCTTAAGCTGTCATACCCCTTTGACCTTGCTGGTTGAAGCCCACATGACCTCTCTCTTAGATTGGCTCTGTCTGCTGGCAGCATTTTTCTTCAGTAGACATTCCACATTACTGGCATCTCTTAATCCAAGCTTCTGAGCTGCTCATGGCAACCAGGAAGAAGAGAGAAGGAGGAGGAGGAGGAGGGGAAGGAAAGAGAGGAAGAAGAGGAGGAGGAGAAATAGGAGAATGAAGGAGGAGGAGGAGAGGAGAAAATATATATAATTTCCAAGGGCACACCTCCAGTGAGCTACTTCCTCTAGTCACATCCCACCTGTCTATGTTTACCACCCAGTTATCCATTTCAAATTATTAATTCATCAAATGGATTAATCCACTGATTAGGATACGGCTCTAATAATCTAGTCATTTCAACTCTGGTTCTTGCTCCATTGCCTAACATAAACTTTTGGGGAGACACCTCATATCCAAATCATAACAGAATGACAACATATGCCTCCTGACCCACAGGTATCTAATGAAATGGTATATAGAATATTGTATTCCTAGGGGCAAGATAGAAGAACAGCCATTAAGGGCATTGCTGTACATATAATCTTTTTTTAAGAAGATAAAATTCAATAAGCAAAAGTCTAAAGTAAACTTCCACAATAAAAGCCATAACTTCTGCCAGGTGTGGTGGTACACACCTATAATCCCAGTGACTTGGGAGGCTGGGATAGGAAGATCACAATTTCAAAGACAGACTCAGTAACTTAATGAGGTCCTAAGCAACTTAACAAGATCCTGTCTCAAAATAACAATTAAAAAGGACAGGGAATGTAGCTCAGTTGCGAAGTGCTCCTGAGTTCAAGCTCCAGTATCAAAAAAGAAAAAAAAGTCATAACTCCTTTCCTAATTTTCAGACCTACCTCAGTTCTAGGACCCAGAACCAATAAAAAAGAGTGCCCAGATTCTCATGAGAAAGTATCCTACAACAACACAGCAAGTATATCCAGCAGTTCCTAGTCCTTCTCCAAAAGAATCTATGACCATTTACTCAGGTGGGGAAAAGAGAATGTGTAGACTTCTTGAGGTCCACAAGATCAAGGAGGTAAGTACACACTGACATCCAGGAACCCAAACTGTTTTCGTGATCCCTTGTTAGAAAGGGGTTTATGGTGTCACGTAAGTATTGGCCTATACCTGTCTCACAATGGGTCCAGCAGTAGTCTCCATGATTCCCAAATGAATACTTTGAATGAATATATTATCAGTTGGCAGAACCTTTACCTCAGTTCCTTGATCTATGGAGTAAAAGCTTTTGAATTAAGAGAGCCCCTGAAACTCATCCCTCCATAAAAAGCCCTCCAACAACCAAGATAGTGAAAAAAATACAAGCAGGGCATGGTGGTGCATGTCTGTAATCCCAGCTACTTGGGAGACCGAGACAAAAGGATCACATGTTCAAGGCCAGTCTGGGAAACTCAGCGAGGCCTTATCTTGCTTAAAAGGGCTGAGGATGTAGTTCAGTGGTAGAACATTTGTCTAGCATGTGTAAGGAAGGCACTGGATTGAATACATGATACTGTAAAACAAAACAAAGCAAAATCACAGTATAGAGATTAGCATCACCCTCAAAACATTAGGTAATGGCCCCATCATATCCCGACTTCATTCATCAGTCTGGTACATACTCAGTAACAGGCCCAATTAGATCTACTGTGTTGGATGTGGTATCTTTACCAGAACATACTAAACCTCTGGTGGGTAGTATATGGACATTGACTTAGATAAATATATTTTTTTATTCCTGTCTGGAAAGAAATTCAGAAAACAATCTGATGAACATGGGACAGACACCATGATATATTCACACTCTTACCCCAGGTCTAAGTTATTTCCCTTTCTATCTTCCATAATATTATCTCAGGGACCCAAACCATGGGGGTATTTTGTAGAACATCAATGGTCCACTATATTGATGGTATCATGTTAACTGGACCTGATGAATGAACAAGAAGTAGAAATACTCTGGATACCCTGATGACATACATACCCTAGAAAGAAACTCTGCAAAGATTCAAGGATGAGTCATATGAGTCATTAGGTATCCAGTGGCCTAGGGTCTGGGGAATCCTTGGACAGTCCCTCCAAAATGAATGACAATTTATTGCATCTTGTATCTCCTACCTGTAGTAAAGAGTTCATCCAGGAGCAATAGTTTACGCCTGTAACCCCAGGTATTTGGGAGGCTAAGACGGGAGGATCCCAAGTTTGATAACAGCCTGAGAAACTCAGTCTCAAGACTTTGGCAGAGCACCTCCAGTCCCATCAAAAGAAAGAAATAAGAGAAAGAGAGGGGGGGAGAGAGAGAGAGAGAGAGAGAGAGAGAGAGAGAGAGAGAGAGAAAATAAGGAAGGACAAAAAAGTCTAGTAGATTAGAAAATAACTAGGAATAAATTTAACAAAAGAGACTATATTAGTCCATTTTGTTAATATAATAAAATATTGAGGGTGGGTAATTTTACAAAGAAAAGAGGTTCTAGAGTTTCAAAGGCATGCATGGCACCATCATTGGTTTGGTTCTAGTGAAGGTCTCATGATGGATGACATCACAATAGTGAGAGAGTATGTGAGGGCAGAGATCACATGGCCAGACACAAGATGGAGGGTGATTTAAGGATCAGGTTGAGGGTGATTTAAGGATCAGGCTAAGTCTTTTATAACAACTCACTCTGCCAAGAACTAACTGTGGGGTCCCAGGGCAACTACCTTAATCCCTTCCAAGGACAGCCCTCCCAGTGACATAAGGACCTCCTACCAGGTTCCACCTCTTAAAGGTACCATGCATTTCTCAACACTGCCACTCTGGGGACCAAGCTTCCAATACATGAACACTTGGGGTACAAAACACATCCAAACGATAGCAGAGGTGAAGATCTCTCCAATGAAAATTATAAAACATTTATGAAAGAAATCGAAGAGGGTACAAATAAATTGAAAGATATGTCATGCTCTGCGGTTAGAAGAATTAATATTGTTAGAATATTCATACTATCTAGTGTGATCTACAAATTCAATACAATATCTGTCGAAATTCCAATGATAGAAAAATACTCTAAAGGGGTGGGAGGGGTGGGGGGAAGGAAAAAAATAACAGAATGAATCAAAGACCATTACCCTATGAAAATGTCTGATTACACAAATGGTATGCCTTTACTTCATGTACAAACAGAAACAACATGTATCCCATTTGTTTACAATAAAAATAAATCAAAAAGAAAAGAAAAAGAAAAATACTCTAAAATATGTGTGAAACTACAAAAGATCCCAAATAACCAAAGCAACCTTTTGCAAAAAAGAACAAAGCTGAAGGCATCACACTACCTAACTTCAAAATATACTGAGAAGCTAAGAGTAACCAAAAGAGTATGGTACTGCATAAAAACAGACTTCTGGAGGCCAGAGCTTGTGGTACAGGCATGTAATCCCAGAAACTCAGAGGCTGAGACAGGAGGATTGTGAGTTCAAAGTCAGCTTCAGCAATTTAGCAAGGCCCTAAGCAACTCAGCAAGACCCTGTCTTTAAATAAAATACAAAAAAGGGCAGGGGATATGGCTCAGTGGTTGAGTGCCCCTGGGTTCAATCCCCAGTACAAAAAAAAAAAAAAAAAAAAAAAAAAAAATCCAGACCGATGGAACAGAGAAGAGAGCCCAGAAATAAACCCATGCATTTACAGCCACATGATTTTTGAGAAAGTATTAAGAATACACAGTGGGCAACAGGCACTCTCTTCAGTAAATGGTGGCAGAGAAAACCAGATAGCCACAAGCAGAAAAATGAAACTAGACACCCCCATCACTCACCAGTTACAAAAATCAACTCAAAATGTATTAAAGTCTTCAATGTAAGACCTGAAACTGTGAAACTACAAGGAGGAACCAGAAGTGCTTCAAGACATTGGAATGGGCACAGATTTATTATTTTTTGGATATGACACCAAAGGCACAAGAAACAAACCCCCAAATAGGCAAATGGGATTACAACAAATTTAAAAGTTTCTACATAGCAAAGGAAACAATCAACAGAATGAAGAGACAATCTACATGGAAGAAAATATTTGCAAACTATACATCTGACAAAGGGTTAGTATCCAGAATTTATAAGAAAATCAAGCCAATGGCAAAAAAAAATTGATTTAAAAAGGAGCTAAAGATCTGAATAGATATTTCCTAAAAGAATACATACAAATGGCCCACAGATATATGAAAAAATGCTCAACACAACTAACCATCAGGTAAATGCAAATAAAAACCACAGTGAGATATCATTTCACACCAGTTAGAATGGTTATTGTCCAAAAAAATAACAAATTCTGATCAGGACATGGAGAAAGGGGAACACTTCTACACTGTTGGTGGGAATGTAAATTAGTACAGCATTATGGAAAATAGTATGAAGTTCCTAAAAAAATAAAAAATAAAACTACTACAGAGGGCTGGAGAACTGGCTCAGTTATAGAGAGTTTACCTGGCATTACCTGATCCCCAGCACAGAAAAACAAACAAACAAAAATAGTACTATATAGTCCAGCAATCCCACTTCTGGGTATATATCCAAAGGAAATTAAATTATTATGGTTTTAATCTACATTTCCATAATAACTTATGAATTGATCATATTTTCATGTTCACTAGCTGTGTTCAAAAATAGATTTATTGAGCTATAATTTTCACATGCAAAATTCACTGTTGTAATTGTCAAAATCTATAATTTTAGTAAATTTGCAGGACTGTACGACCATCACCACAATCCACTACAAATTTTCCATCAACCTGAGGATATCCCTTTGTCCATATACAATTAATCTTCATTCCTGCAAGCCTAGGCAACAACAAATCTATCTTCTATTTATATAGATTTGTCTTTTCTAGATATTTTATATAAATTACATAATGAGTATGTATTTTTTGCATCAGGTTTCTGAATGTTTTTGAAATTTATGTATGTTGTAGCATGTAAGTAGTTTGTTCATTTTATTGATAAATTGTATTCCACTGAATGAATAACTACATTTTATTCATTCTTTCACCAGTTGATAAATCTTTTTTTTTTTTGATACCAGGGATTGAACCCAGGAGTACTTCACTACTGAGCCAAATCCCCAGACAGGGTCTCACTAAGTTGCTTAGGGCCTCACTAAGTTCCTGAGGCTGATCTCAAACTTGAGATCCTCCTGCCTCAGCCTCCCAAGTCACTGGGATTATGGGTATGTGCCACCATGCCCAGGTTGATGAATCATTTCTAAATGTTGGATATTATAAATAAAGCTTATGTAAATACCTGTGCATTAGCTTTCCATTACTATAGCAAGTATCTGAGATGATCAACTTATAACAAGAAGAGGTTTGTTTGGCTTACAGTTTTGGAGGTTATAGTCCATGATTGGTTGGCCCCATTGCTTTGGGGCCTGTGGCAAAGCATCACATCATGGCTGCAGCATTTGGAAAAGCCATTCACCTCATGGCCAGGCCACAAAAGAGGAAGAGGAAGATAAAAGAGCTAGGGTCCAAATATCCTCTTCAAAGATATGTCCTCAATAACCAGAAGACCTTCCACTAGGTCTCATCACATAAGTGTTCCACCACTTCCCAGTAGCACCAGAGGATGCGGACCAAGTCTTTAACATGTTCTTTTGCAGGACATTACAAATCCAACTGTAGTAACTGTCTATAAATCCACTTGTGAATGTATATTTTCATTTATCTTTAGTTTATAACTAGGAATGGAATTTCTGGGTTATCTAGTAACTCTATGTTGAAGTTTTTGAGGAACTCTTAAACCTTTTCAGAACCTGTACCATACTATATTTCCATCAGTAATGTATGTAGGTTCTAATTTCTCCACATTTTTGCTATAACTTGTTATTATCTGTCCTTATCATAGGCATACTGGAAAGTGGATTTTATTTGTACTCCCCTAATGAGTAATACTAAACATTTTTTCATGTGCTTATTTAGTCATTTTATATCTTTTTTGGTTAAATGTCTCAAGTCCTTTGCTTATTTTTAAATTGGGTAATGTTATTATTTTAAAATAGTTCTTTTTATTTTATGAATGTAAGTCCTTTATTATATATATGACTCCTAAATATTTTCTTTCAGTGTCTTATCTCATTTCCTTTATTATTTTGAAACACAAGAGTTTTTCATATTTATGAAGTATAATTTGTCCATTTTTTCTATTGTTTTTGATGTATCATCTAAGAATTTTTTTACCTGATCCAAGGTCATGAAGATTTTCTCCTGATGTATTCTAAAAGTTTGATAGTTTCAGGTAACATTTGTAGGTTCAGATCCATTTTGAGGTGATTTTTATTTGGTAAGGGAAGGATATGAATTTATGTTTTGTTTTGTTTTACATGTGGATATCCAATTGTCTGAGCACCATTGTTGAACAGACTGTTCTTTCCATATTGAATTGCATTGGTATTCTTGTTGAAAATCAAATTACTATAAATGTAAGGATTTGTGTCTGAACTCTCAATTCTCTTCCATTGATCTACACATGTATCCTAGTATCAGTACCATATATTTAAATTACTGTAGCTTTTAGTGAGTTATAAAAATGGGAAATCTAAAACCTCCAAATTTATCCTTCTTTCTCAAAATTCTTTTGTCTTTTGCATTTTAATATAAACTTTAAAATTAGATTGTCAATTTCTGCAAAAATATCCACTGATATCTTCTTAGGGTTGGCACTGCATCATCGATCTGGGAGAATTGCCATCTTAATAATACTGAGAATTCTAATCCAAGGAACATGGAATTTCTCTCCAATTATTTAAGTCTTCTTTAATTTCTTCCAGCAATTTCTTGATAGTGCTGTGGACTGAATCCAGGGTCTTCCACATGCTAGGCAATACTCTACCACTGAGCCATATATCTCCAGCCCTTTTCAGCACTGTTTTGTAGTTTTTAGTGCACACTTTTAACACTTATTTTGTTAAATTTACTTTGAAGTATTTTATTCTTATTATAATATTGCTTTCTTAATTTCACTTCAGTATTATTCACTGCTAGTATATAGAAATACACTTGGTTTTGAACTTAAATTTATTTTATTTTTTGATTGACTTACTGTGACTTTACTGAAATTGTGTATTAATTCTAGTAGTTTTTGTGTATCTTAGAATTTTCTGTGTGCAGGATCATATCATCTTTGAATAGAGATATCTTTACTTCTTCTTTTCTAATCTGGATGAATTTTATGTCTTCATCTTGCCTCATTCCATTGGATAGAACCTTCACTAGAATATTGAGATGAGAGTAGATATTCTTGTCTTTTTCCTGTTCTAAAGAGAATTCAGTCTTTTATTATTAAGTGTGAATTACCTGTAGATTGTTGAGGATGTAAAAACTGCCCCATAATGAGTGTAAGATTTTGTGAAATGGTTTTTCTGCATTTATTAAGACAATATGTGGATGGATTTTGTTCTTCATTAATATGGTATATAATGTTAATTCATCTTTTGGATATTGAACCATGAGATAAATCTCACTTGGTCATGGTTTATACTCCTTTCTATGTCACAAGATTTAGTTTGCTAATACTTTGTTGAGAAATTTTGTATCTCTATTCCTGATACTGAGCTGTAATTGTGTGTGTGTGTGTGACACTTTTCTCTGGCTTTGGTAACAGGATAAGACTTGCCTCATTGAATGAGCTAGGAGCTGGGTACACAGCTGTGGCACACACCTGTAATCTCAGCAATATGGGATGCTGAAGCAGAAGGATCAGAAGTTCAAGACCAGACTCAGCACCTTAGTGAGATCCTGTCAAAACAGAAAGGACTGAGGATGTAACTCAGTGAGAGTGCCCCTGCACTTAATGTCCAATACAAAAAGAATAAGCTGGGAAATGCTCTTTTCTCTTCCTTCATTCCTTCATTTACTGGAAGAGTTTGTAATGGATCAGTCTTATTCTCTAAATGTTTGAAAGTTTACCAGTAAAGCTCTATGGGCTTAGGCTTCTTTTTGTGAGATTTTTAAATTCAAAACCCAATTTCTTTACTTGCTATGATCTATTAAGATTTTTTAAAGTTTCTTTGTGCAGTTTTCTAGGAATTTGTCCCTTTTGTCTAATTTATTCACATAAAGTCATTTATAAAATTCCCTCACAACCCTTTTAATTTCTATAAAGTCAATAGCAATATCTCCTCATTTATTCTTACCTTTAGTAATATTCATCTTCTCTTTGATATTTTTCTTGATCTAGCTAAATTTAAATCATATATTTTAAACTTCGTAAGGAGCCAACTTTTGGCTCTATTGAGTTTTCTCTACTGTTCTTCCATTTTCTATTTGTTTGATTTTCACTCTAATCTTTATTATTTTGGATTTAGTTTGCTCTTCTTTTTCTACTTTTCTAAGGTCAAACCTTAGGTCACTGATTTCAGATCCTTCTTGTCTTTTTTAATTTAGATATTTTTTACTATAAATGCCCCTCTAAACACTACTTTAGCTGCATCCCCAAATTTCATTATCTTGTTTTTGTTTTCTGTCACCTAAAAATATTAATTTCTCTTGTGATTTCTTCTTTGACCCATAGGTTATTTAGAAGTGGTTGATTTCCAAATACTTGTGAGTTCCCAAGAGTTTCTTTTGCTGATTTCTGATGTAATTTCCATGTAACTGGAAAACATACTTTGTATGCTCTGCAATGAAATTTATGGCTTAGCATATGGT
Organism: Sciurus vulgaris; assembly: GCF_902686455.1. NCBI lineage: Eukaryota > Metazoa > Chordata > Mammalia > Rodentia > Sciuridae > Sciurus > Sciurus vulgaris. The sequence goes on along the minus strand of NC_136471.1, from coordinate 16,763,181 downwards.
CAGTTCTTGATAATGTTTCATGTACATTTGAGAAGAATGTCTGTTCTGCTATTGTTGGGTGGACTGATCCACGGATGTTAGATCAAGTTGGCTGACAGTGCATAATCAAGTCCTTGGTATCTTTGGTATTCATTATTAAGAGTAATAAGGAAGTCATGAACAAGTACATTTTTATTTCTCTTTTCAATTCTGTCAGTTTTTCTTTTTGTATTTGGGGACTCTGTTGTTGTATGTATGCATGTTTAAAATTATATGTTCCTAAATGAACTGACATTTAATCATTATAGAATACCCTTCTTTATCCCTAGTAACATTTTTTGTCTTTTTTTTTTTTTGTGTGTGTGTGTGGTGCTGGGGATTGAACCCAGGGCTTTGTGCATGCAAGGCAAACACTCTACCAACTAAGTGATATCCTCAGCCCCACATTTTTTGTCTTAAAGTCTACTTTACCTGATATAAGTATAACCAAAAAAGTCTGCATGGGATATCATTTACCCCCCAGTACTAGGGACTGAACCCTGGGCCTCTCATACACTAGACAAGCACTTTACCACTGAGCTACATCTCAGCCCTGAAAATATACTTTGAGTATATCATTCCACTTTGTGGCCTCAACTGTTTCTACTGGGAAGCCGAATGCTAATCCACATGTTTTAATCACATGTAGATTCATGGAATCATCATCAAAATCCAAATGAATTGTTCCATTATCACAAAGCACTTTCATACAGTCTCATTATAGCCACATTCAGCTCTTCTTTGCCCTGATTCCTAACTTTTGGTAACCAGTAATCTGTTTGCCATGCCTATTATTTTGTCATTTTGAAAATTTTATTTAAACAGAATCATACATTAAGTAAAATTCTGAGGCTGACATTTTTCACTTACTTTCACTGAAAAATCTTTCACTGAAGATTTTCCTAGGCAGGTATGGTTATCAATAGTTCATTCTTTATTGTTCTATAGCATTCCATGGTATGGGTATGGTATATTTTCAACCATTCACACATGGAAACACATTTGGGTTGTTTATAGTTTGGGCTATTATGAATAAAGCTGTTTTAAATGTTCATATACAAATTTTCCATGAACAAAAGTTTTCACTTCTCTGAAATAAGTGGCCAAGAGTGTACTTGTTGCATTATATGGTAAATTTAAGTATAGTTTTTAAGGAAACTAACAGAATAATTCCTGACTGCTTATACATGGTATTATCTGTAACTTTTAAAATTTTAGTTAACCTGATAGATGTATAGTGATATACTACTGCATTTAAGATTTTCATTTCTCTAATGCTTAATGATGTTGGCCTTCTTATGTGCTTACTTGTCATCTGTTTATCTTTTGATCAATTTCTAATTGGGTGGTTTATTTTTTACTATTAAATTTTGAGGGTTGTTTATATATTCTAGATGTGAAGACTTTGTCAGATATGTGGGGTTTGCAAATATTTCCTCCCAGCCTTAAGCTTGCCTTTTTTTCCTCTTAAGGGTCTTTTGCAGAACAAAAACTTTATTTTGATGAGGTCCAATTTATGCATTTCTTTCCTCTGGAGATTATGCTTTGGTGTTAAATCAAAAAACACTTCATCTAGCCTTAAGTCTCAAAAATTTTGTCACATTTTTCTTCTAAAAATCCTATAGTTTACATTCTGTATTTAAATATGAGACCTATTTGGAATTTTGTGTAAGGCATGAACTTTATAGATTGATGTTAGTTTTATCCTTTGATAAAACTTTACTATCAAGTAGTCATTCCTCCCACTTTTTTTCCAAATTTGTTTTATGTATATAGGTCCTGTGCCTTCCTAAACAAATTTTACAATAAGCTTTCATATAATTTCTGCAATAATTGACTGATCCAATTGTTCCAGCACCTTTTGTTGAAAAGGCTATTCTTCCTCCATTGAATTACTTTGCCATTGCCAAAAAATCATTTAAGTGGGTCTATTTCTGAGTTCTCTATTCTGTTCCATTGATCTCTGCAGCTATCCCTCTACTAATGTCACATTGTCTTTTTTAAAATATTCAATATTATTTTATTGCTTTTTAGTTGTAGGTGGACACAATACCTTTACTTTATTTATTTATGTGGTACTCAGGATCGAACAGTGCCTCACACATGCTAAGCAGGTCCTTTAGCACTGAGCCACAACCCCACCCCTTATTTTATTTTTATAGCAATTTTGTATTTGTTCTAATTGGTTATACAGCATTGTCTTGATTACCATAATTATGTATTAAACTTTACTATCAAGTAGAGTCATTCCTCCCACTTGTTTTCCAAGTTTGTTTTATGTATTTAGGTCCTGTGCCTTCCTAAACAAATTTTACAATAAGCTTTCATATACTTTCTGCAATAATTGACTGATAGTATTATTTTCTTCCTTAGTCTATTGATATGGTGGAACACTTTAATTGTTCTTTGAATAGTGAACCAGTGTTGCATTACTGAAATAAAACTCAAAATCTGTTCTAATCAGTGTTCTCCAGAATATACATATTATAAACATATAAATAAATGTGTATGTATATAAATGTGTGTGTGTGTGTGTGTGTAAAGAGAGCAAGAGAGAAAATAATTATTAGAGGAACTGTCTCACTGAGTTATGGAGAAGTCATACAATAGACCATTTGCAAGCTGGAGAACCAGGGAAGCCTGTAGCATAGAACAGTTCAAGTCTGAAAGTCTCAAAACTGATGATGTAACTCTGGGTGCAGTGCCTAAGGCCCAAGAGCCAAAGAAGCTGCTGATGTGAATTCTGAAGCCCAAAGGCCAGAGAACCTAGAGTTCTGACATTCAAGGGCAGGAGAAGGCTGCATCCCAGCCCTAAGAGAGCAAAAATTTGCCCTTCTTCCACTTTTTTGTTCCATTTTGGACTCCAACTGATTGGAAGGTACCCACTCAAACTGAAGGCAGAACTTCCCCATAAGCCCAACTCAAATGCCCATCTCATCTGAAAATACCCTCACAGATACACCTGGGGTAGCCCAACCACCTGGTTTTCCCTTTCAGCTGCAGTGCTAAAATGTGTGATAGTCAAAAGTGATCCTACCCAAAAGTCCATCAATAGATGGATAATAAACATAAATTGATATATCCACTCAAGGGAATATTATTATTAAAAAAATCTATGAAGTGCTGGTATACACCTACAGTATGGATAGATTCTTTGAAAACATGTTAAATGAAAGAAATCAATCCCAAAAGGCTACATAATATATGATTCAATTTATATGCAAGTATAGAATAGGCAAATCCATGGAAAGTGACTATGAATAAGTATGGGTTTTCTTTTTGGGGTGGTGAAAGTATCCCAAATAAAATAGTGATGATGGTAGCACAACTTTCTAAATAAACTAAAAGCAACTGAATCATACACCTTAAATGGTAAGTGATAGTTCAATAAAACTGGTATGCACAAAATATTTGCCTATGGGTCCCACTATTTTTGAGATGCTATAATTTCCATTTTCATTCAACTAAACTATTTTTAAAATCTTGAGACTTTCTCCGACCCATCTATTATTTAGCAGTAAGTGATTTTCCTCTTGCATGTCTGCTATTGATTTCAAGTTTGCTTCCATTACAGAGTAAATACACTGTGTGGCAGGTAGCATCATGGCCACCCAAAGATGTCCATGTCTTAATCCCTGGGACCTACAAATATATATTACACAACAGAGAAATTAAAGTTGCTAATGGACTACTTTAAATAAGATTATCTTGGAGTATTGTTTTGGATACCTCTCCCAAAATGTCCTCTATCAATCCAGAAATGCTCAAAGGTGACAATAGCAACCATACCAGTTATCTCATCTTGTCACTTCCTGACCTTCCTTTCCATCCCCAACAATCTTGAAATCTGGTGATCATGCATGCTCTTTATGTATGTCTCCCCTTTTTCAGAGTCCAATGATGATCCACTGCCGGCCTTATCCACACAGGAAAGGGAAGGTAAAAAAAAACTATGAAAAATGAGGGAAATGAAGGGAACAAGGGAAAGGATGGGAAAATGAGAAGGGAAAGGAATATAGGAAATAATGGTAATATGAGAAAGAAAAATGGTAATGGAAGAAAAGGATGGGGGGAAGATGGAAAGAGAACAGAAAGGAGCAAAAAAAGGAAATGGGCAAAAACAGGAAGGTAAGTAAAGGAAGATGAGAAGGGAATAGAAATGAAGGTGGGAAGGAACAGGAAGATAAGTAAACAAAACATGGGAAGCTGCTGCTTTTCTTTCTTGAATATAGGTCATGTTTTCCTGCTTCATGGCATATATTATCTTTATTTTATTTATTTATTCATTTGCAGTACTGGGGGTTGAACCCAGGCCCTCCCACATGCTAGTCAAGCACTTGATCACTGAACTACAATTCCAGCCCTTTTGAGACAGGCCCTTGCTAAATTGCCTACGCTAACCTCAAACTTGCAGCCTGCCTCAACCTCCAGGGTAGCTGGGATTAGCATTTTTTGTTTAGTAATTTGTTTTATTCTATGTTGCACACTATGGGTGAGACATTATGAGGAAGCTGGTTTACGATGCATCTCTTGAAGAGGATTGAGTTTCCGAGAGGCAATTAATTTACTTGATCCTTGATCCAGGTGAGGTAAATGTAGGCTTTGTCAGGCAGATATAGGGTAGTCCTTACTCTAGGGAGTGGAGTGGTTCTTTCTCCCTAAGATGTCAACAGAATGACTTGGGGTATTAAATGTTCTCTCCACTCTGGTTAAGTTAGAATTCCATCATCTTCCAGCACTGTGCCACCTCTAGTATCTCCATTCTTCTCTCAACCCCACTGCTGATTTCTTATAGGTTGCACAGATAATGTCTCACTGTGCATATGCAGTCTAGCCCTCAACAAATGACCCAAGAGGAAACCTTACACTGACATCTGGGGGGTCCTGTGTATCATCTCTGAAACCCAAATTCTGAGCTCTGCCCTTCTGTCTGGTAAGAACACTATGCTGTGCTTGGACTGTACCTCCCTGTGCTCAGGCAGGGAACTAGGGTGAACACAGGCCTACTCTCACGTGGTTCTCCTTTCTCAGGGATTGTTCACTTAGAACACTTATGTGCAATACCTGAAAAGAGTTGCCTCATTATAGTTTGTTCAGTTCTGTTATCATTTATGATGGGAAAGCAGGTACAGTACCAATTACTCCACCTTGCTAAAAGCAGAAGTTGCTTTGTCTACTTTTCCACTTCAATTTTTAAGAATTTTTTTTTAAAGTTAAAAAGGAATGGGCTGGGGTATAGCTCAGTTGTACTGTGAGTACTTAGCATGTGTTAGGGCCTGGGTCCAACCCCAGCACCTCAGAAATAAAGGAAGATTACTGTGACAACACACAGGTAGACTCACCAGAGGCTTAGAGCCCTAAGGAATGAAGTTTTGTTACACTAACAAGTAAAGTACCACCATTCACTGAATTAAAAATGAATATAAAATGAATTTATTTAGAAAAATCATTATAAATACCAATTGTGGCCTTGTAACTAGTTAACTAAGCAAGGATTGTGGACTCCACTTGAATTCTTTCCCTTGCTATTATCATACTCTGGTTTTCTCTTTTCCTAAAATTGTAAGTATAATGTTGGGGATAAATTTAACAAGTTTACTCCATGTGTTGGAGCATTTGGTGGTAAGATCCCAGAGATTCTGCCCTTGGAGCTGAATGTAATTAATCACAAAATATGGGTTTATCTTTCTTTGGGGTGGAAACAGAGCAGTACATTTGGGAATGTAAAACTATTAGGTAGAGATATTTCTGAAAGAATAGGTATGGAGAGTAAAGTGTATGCATTCATTCAACACATATTTAACTTCTACTGTGCACTAGGCACCATTTTAGGCTTTGGGGATACATCAGTAAAGAAAACAGATCACTGACCTCATAGAGATTATGTACTAACTAACCAAGGAAGAAAACAAGCTGGATATAAAAATAGGTAAATTATACAGTGTATTGGTCCATTTTTCATTGCTTTAACAAAATATCCAAGACTGGGTAATGCATAAAGAAAAGAATTTATTTCACTCACAGGTCGGGAGACTGAAAGTCCAAGCAGCATGTTGGTAACTCTGGTGTGGGCCTCAAAACACGTAGTATCATAGTGGAAGCACACACAAGAGATGACATGGAGTGACAAGAAGCCAAAAAATAAATGAGACAACACAGCCTTGTTCTTTTATAACTCTCTCATGTGAAAGAACCAGGGTCCCACAAGAATTACATCGATTCCTTCCAAGCAGTGTCCCCAATGACGTAATTACTTCTAACCAGACCCTACCTCTCAAAGTTGCTACACCATCTCCCAATACCACCACACTGAGGACCAAGTTCCCACACATGAACTCTTGGGGGGCAAACTCAAACTGTCTAAACCACAGCAAATATTACATAAAAATATGGTAAGAGTTATAGGGTAAAATAACTAGAGTAGGGTGATGGGAGTTTCAGGCATGCTGGGCATGCTGTAAGAGGGAACAGACAGATTGCAGTATTAAATAGGACAGTTAATGTAGGCCTCGTTGAGGTAAGACTTGAGCAGAGTTGGAGGCAAGAAAGTTGTCAAATGGATATCTGGGAAGAAGACCGATTCAAGCAGAGAGGATAGCCAGAGCAAAACCTGTAGGGCAAGAGAGTTCCTGAGTAGTCAAGGAACACTGAGAAAACTAGAATGGCTGTACTGAAGTCAGTAAGCAGAACAGGGGATAACAGCAGATGTTCTAGATTATTAAGGACCCTGAGGTTATTGTAAAGATGCTGGCTTTTATTCTGAATGAAATGGGGAGTAATTGTAAACTTTTGAGCAAAGAAGTGATAAGATCATATATTTTTAAGGACCACTTTAGGTTGGTTATTGCTTTCAAAATAAATATGGGTGGGGTACAAGAAAAAGATCAGTCAGAAGAATGTTGAAATAGAGTAGGTAAGAAATGATAGTGGCTCTAACTATGAGGGTAGCAATGGAAATAGAAGTGGTAGAATTCGAGATATATTTTTGAGGATCACAAAATATTTCCTGTCAAATTAGATGTAATATGTAAGAAAGATGAGTCAATTACGATCCCTAAAGGTTTTTGCCAACACTTTAAGAGTTTAAGGGAAAAAAAAAGTTTTGGACCCATGCTAAGTGCGGTAGTGTATGCCTGTAATCCCAGTGACCTGGGAGAGGCTGAGGCAGGAGGATCCCAAGCTCAAGGCCAGTCTCAGCAACATAGCAAAGCCCTAAGCAACAGTGAGGCCCTGTCTTAAAATTAAAAAAAAAGGGCTGGGGATATGGTCCAGTGGTAAAATGATCTTGGGTTCAATCCCTAGTACCGCTCCCCACAAAGAAAGGCTGGGGATGTAGCTGGGTGATAGAGCAATACAATGTTCAATACCCAGTACTACCCCCAAAAAAGTTTTGGACCCTTTGCCCTTGAAATGTACATATTCAATGTCAGAATATTGAATCTGGAGTTAGGGAAGAGGTCTGAGACAGATAGTTGATAAGGGAGTTATAGGTACATGGATGGTATATAAAGCCTAGAAACTAGACGAGATCACTAAAACTAAGAACTGTGCCTTGGGAGCACTCCTATGGTTTGTGGCCCCCTATGGCTTGTGGTTAGGGAGGAGGATCTATAAGAGATTAACCAATAAGGTGAAAGAAAAACTAAGAAAGTGTAGTATCCTGAAATCCAAATGAAGAAATTCTATTAGTAAGAAGTGATCAATGGAGTAAAATGCTGCTAAGGGTCAAGTGAAGATTAGGGCTGATTTAGCCATGTTTAGGTCACAGGTGACCTTGATGAGAGCAGTTTCAGTGGAGTGATGAGTGAATGTGTGAATGGAGTGGATTAAAGAGAACGTGAGAAGAGGAACTAGAGACAGCAAGTTTTGTTGTAAAGGAGAACAAGGAAATGGGTGGTAAGTGGATGATGTAGTATAGTGAATATTCATTATTGTTGATTTTACTGTCCCATGTCCACCCTGCTTTTTCTTGGTTCATCAGCTTATCTTTGGGGACTTACTTCTTCCTCATTGAACACTTCCTTTGTGGGATCTATTTCTGCACTCAAGCAGTGGTGTTGCTGGAGGAAAATATACAAGCATGCTGATTGGTTTCTCTATAAACTTATGATACAAATATCAAGTGGGATTCAGCAGTACCAAATACTTCTCTAGTTAGTTCAGTTTGTAACTTTTCAAAATGACTTTTACTAACTCTCCCTCAGATCTCAATCTCTCAGTCCTGCTCTCTCTCAGCTAACTATGTAACTAAAAACCAGTAGTACATGAACACACGACCAGTAAACTCCATATCATGTACAACCACAAGAATGGGATCCTAATTAAGTTATACTCCATGTATGTCTGTCACAATACACTCTGTCATGTAGACAGTAAATAAAAATTAAAATTTTTCCTTATTGTCCCACAATCAAATCTGCCAACATCTCTACTTGCACACCCACATTCTATGTGTATGCACATGCACACAGCACTGGGGATTGAACCCAGGGGTACTCTACTACTGAGCTATATCCCCAGTCCTTTTCATTTTTTGTTTTGAGACAGGGTCTCAGCAAATTGTCCAGGCTGGCCTTGAACTTGTGATCCCCCTGCCTCAGCTTCCCAAATTGCTGATGTTATAGGTGTGTGCCACCACACCTGGCTTTGTACATTTACATTCTTTGTTTTTCCTTTTACAGTAGATGAAGCATTTCTGGCTTTAAGGCTGTCAGAGGTCCTGCCTCTTAAAATGGTGGTTTAGGGATTAAATTTTAATTCTGAAGGAGACACAAACATTCAAGTCATAGCACCAGATAATCTCTTTTGAGTGACTCAAATTAATTGGTAACCTTTATCTTCAAATTCCCTTTTACCAAGTAACATAACACAATCATGGGTGTGTGACAAATCATACCAACAGTCTTGAGAACAAAGGAAGGAAACTTGTGGGGGCCATGTTGGAATCTTGCCTATAGGAGACACAGAAGGAATTAGAAAATCTGAAGAGACCCCTATCTACTCAAATTAAATTTGCAACATAAAAATATCTCCCCACAATGAAAACTGCAGGCCTAGTGGATTTCGTTAGTGAATTCTATCTGACACTTAAGGAAAGAAAATACCAGCCTTAAACTCGCAGGAAAAAATAACTGGGAATGGCGGTGCATGCCTGAAATTCCAGTGGCTCGGGAGGCTGAGGCAGGATCTTGAGTTCAAAGCCAGCCTCAGCAATTTAGCAAAGTTCTAAAGCAACTCAGCAAGACCCTGTCTCTAAATAAAACATAAAGAGGCCTGGGAGTTGTGCTGTTTGTATACAATGTGTTAAAATGCATTCTACTGCCATGTATAGAACATATTAAAAACAATTAGAACATATTAAAAAGTAAGCTAAAAAAGGGGGGGGCTAAAGATATGGCTCACTCATTAAGCACCACTGGGTTCAATCCCTGGTTTAAAAAAAAAATCATAGGAAAAAAAATAGGAAACATTTCCTAATTCAGTTTGAGTTTGAGGATATTAGCCTTTATACCAGTTGATTTATTGTCTATCAACTCTAAATTCACCTTTTCCTGGCTCCGTAGAAATGAAATCTGGGCCCTTTGCCAGCTGGCAAGACGTTAGGTTTTGTCACTAAATGCTATTGGTGAGCTATTGCAGGGGAAGGTTTTACTTCCTGGTTCTAGCATGTGCTTCTGCAGTGGGGCAGTGGGGGTAGTGTCTCCAACCTCTAGCATACTTGCAGCTTCCCCAGAAAACCCTTTGGGCAGTTGTTATAGCTGGACACTTCTGGTGAGACACCTTCCAATGTAACTTCTCAAGCATTCCATAGAGATTCCTAGTAAGTTCTGCCATTGTGGCACCACTGTGTCTCTACTATTCAACAAACCACAGCCTTGCCCCACCAACAAGGTTAATTTGGGTCCTGACTTCCTTGGGTCCTTTATCAGTCCTGGAAGGGTATTCTTTGATAGAGAGAGGGTGGAGTGAGGGGAATCTTCCTTAGGTATTCTCTCAGCCCTAGAGCAGTGATTATGTTATTATTTATACCTATATATGCTGTTATTCTCTTATATCTGGCATTCATTTATATACACATACACTTTTTGATACCAGAAATTGAACCCAGGGACACCTAACCACTGAGTCACAACCCCAGCCCTTTTTGATACAGGGTCTCATGAAGTTGTTTAGGGCCTCACTAAATTGGCGAGGCTGCCTTCTGAACTTGAGGTGTGATCCTCCCATCTCAGTCTGAGTTGCTGGGATTATAGGCATGCACCACTATGCCTGGTTTATTCCTATATTCTTTAGAATTCTTACTAGGTAATCACTCATTACTCCTACCCATGAAACAATTCTTTGTCCAATCTTCCTTGTTACAATATACTGTGTCATTTCTCCTGATTGATCCCAGACTGATATTGAATTGATATCCAGAGAAGACAGGAGAGATGCACCCAGAATAGACCCCAAAAAGTGGGCTTTGGGGATTGTTCATTCTTTGGGCTTGAGCACAGTGTTTACAAATGGGAAATGGACTGCTAGTAATCCCTAGCATGCGGGAGCATCACAACCAATCAAGCTATCTCCCTGTAGTTCACAAAGTGTATGTGCTTTGAGAGCCCAAGTGTCTGCTGCCCTTCACTGTTGGAACAGTAATGACTGTAACATCGAATTCTTTTGAGTTCACTTGAGTGTTTACAAAGAAAATAATTACAAGCTCAGGTCCATTAAGCCTCAGCACAATCACAGTCTGAAAATCAGGGAGCTTCCATGACAACTCTACAAAAGCTCATTTTTTTGTAGCCACAGGGATGGTATTGCCAAAAATCAGCTGTAAATGATAGCTGAATTTAGTCAAGTTTCACGTGAAAATTAGAGCATTGGCTGATATGAAACAGAACTCTAAAACTTAGAGACATCTGTAAGATGCAGATGAAACTGATTCTTGAACCTTCAAGTCATTTCAAATCCCCAACCAATAAACAAGCAGCTTGCCCTAAGAACATCTGGAAATGATTCCTTTGCTTAAGAATCCTGGGATAACCTTATCTGGGAAAACTCCTTGAAAGGAGATCCTATTTTCCAGATCCACCACAACCATCCTCAATCACTACTAGACTTATAACTAGGGTCAAATCTCAGCAATGCTCTGGGCAGTCAGGTAAACACAACTTAGGAAGAAAAGTTACACACCAAACTGGGAAGAGTGGATATAGAAAATATGGTGGAGAAATACCATGAATACCTTAACTAGAAAGAACTAGATGCATATTTTCACTGTAAGTAAATACTTGAAACAGTGATGAGAACCAGTTCATAAGAAACAGGAAACATATACACTACACTATTTGTATACATTAAAACATATATAGGAGGAAGTGCAGTGAGCACACCTGTAATCCCAGTGACTTGGGAAGCTGAAACAGGAGGATTCCAAGTTCAAGGCCAGCCTCAGCAACTGAGACCTTATCTCAAAATAAAAAGTAAAAATGGACTGGGGATGTAGCTCAGTGGTAAAACAGCCCTGGGTTAGAACCCCAGTACCAAAAATACAATACACATAAAACATCAATATAAGGTTGGAGATGTAGCTCAGGGGTAGAACATTTGTCTCACGTGTGCAGTCTTGGGTTCAATCCCCGACATGGCAAAACATATATATGTTCAATAAGACAAAGATATACATTTAATACATTTAAATGGTTGCCAATGGGGGTATGTGGGAACAGAGATAAAAGAGAAATTAAATGAGAAAACCTCTATGTGGACTAATCACGATATAATTTTTTAAAAATGGAGTATGACTAAACTTGGGAGAAAAAAAAAGAAACTCAAGCTTATAGTCAGGACTTTCAGTCCTTCACAAGATGCTCATCTAACATAAGGTGCTGGCTCTCCCCTCCAATCCGTCTCAAAGATGATATACATGAGGAATTGACGAATAGTAATAAAATCAAATGCCTATACAGTATTTACCATGACAGGCACTATTAATCTTCTCAGCTGGAGATAAATGCTATTATCCACATTTACATATTAGAAAACAAGTATAGGGAGTTTAAGATCTTGCCCAGGGTTATGACATATATGGTCTAGAATCTGAAGTTAGTGAAGATAGAAGAGAGAAACACCTAGAGACAGGAGGGTGAATCCAGGATGAAGATGGAAGTCAGGGTACAGTCGATTACTGCAAGACCAAAAATAGTGGAAATGGGTTGAAATGAGGCAGCACTGGAACCCAACTGGGTAAGGGAGTATACTGGACATGCAGGGACACAGGTCACTGAAACCCCAACCCTATACTTTGAGGTAGTAAACACACCCTACATCCTCAAGGCAAGGATCTGGCCAAGCCTTCCTTAAGGGATCTGTTTAGGCCAAGAGGAAAAACCTAAAGAAACTGACATCAGGAGTTGTCTAACAAACTGCACTCAGTGAAGCTCAATGTTAAAAAGCCCTCAGAGATTCCAAACATGTTAATTCTATTCTATAATCAGGAGCAGAGCAAAAAATTTCCAGTCATTTGAAAGGCCCTGACAAGAAGTTTGAAGTCAAAAAGAAAGCAGCAATAACAACTTTGAAGGGGAAAAATAATCTGCCAAGAAGAAACTAAAAATTGACTTTAGAGTTTATTATGAAACTACAGTAATCAAGATAAAGAGTACTGATCAATTCTTAAGTCCAGCAGTGAACACAGGTTTGTATAGGACCTACTAAGATACTGAGGTAATTCAATGGAAGGGTAGTGTTTTCAACAAAAGATGCTAGAATAAATGGATAACAGTAAGTATAGGTGAAAAAATGAATTTCAATTCCTATTTCACACCATTAAAAATGAATTCAAAATGTACTGGAGCTTTAGCATAAAAGCTAAAACTACAAAATTTCTAGAAGAAATCTTCATGACCATGATGTAGGCAGCCCTGATAGGCCACAGGAAACAGGAACCACTAAAATTTAATTTAGATTTCATTTGTGCAAGAAAAATAACAACAGGCAAGACAAAACCGGAGATATTCACAACATATGTATCTGACAATTTGTATTCGGAATATGTTAAAAATTTCTACATAAAAAAAAAACAGGCAATCCATAATCCAACTTTTTAAATGGACAAAACACTGAGACACTTTATGAAAAATATACAAATGTCTTAATAGTATGAAATTGCCCAGGGTAAGATGCAATGGGAGATAATGGATTGGATCCCAGAACAGAAATAGAAAACATGGAATCGAAAAGTAGAGTTAACAGTAATGTACTGATGTTACACTCCTTAGTTCTGACAAATATACTATTCATAGAACATATTAAAATTGGGGGTTAAAAAAAGTAAACTCAGGGGAAATTGTAAAGCATATATGGAAAATTGTAAAGCATCTACTGTCTTTACAACTTTTCTGATAATTTAAAAAATTACCTCAACAGTTTATTTTTTTAAAAAAGTGATCAGCATCACAGCAAATGATGGAAAGGTTATTGTGGAACAACCAAAATTCTCATAAATTGCAAATGAGGGCATAAAATGGCACAACCACTTTTCAGAAACTATTTGGCAATTTCTTAAAATTCAACATTATTGTCTATTCTATCATCCCATCAATTTAACTTCAAGATGTTTATTCAGAAGAAATGAAAATATACATCCAAGACATACAAGAATAGTCATAGCACTATTAATAGTCAAAAAACAGTCCAAATATCAATCAATAGAATAAATGTATATTTCATACACTGGAATTCTACTCAACAATAAAAAACTGCTGGGGGTATAGCCCAGTGGTAGGGCACCTGCCCAGCATGCACAAAGTCCTGGATTCAAACCCCAGCACAGCAAAAACAGAAAACAAAAACCTACACATACATGCAACCACATGAACAAGTCTCAGAAACATGCTGAAAACAGCTAGAGGAAAATGTTGAAATATTAAAATATGCAAGATTATCCTATAATAGAAACCAGGTCAGTGTTGCTTCTCTGGGGTTGGGGGTGTTCTACTGACCTGGAAGGGACACACAGCAACTTTTTGGGAGTTAAGAGGTGTGTTATATTTCCATCTAAGATTCAAGACTGATCCAACTGCACACTTCAGATATGTATATTTTGCCATAATTATTTTGCTGTATATAGCTTTTTACTTATTGTATTTTAAAAATACAGCCAGGCTAGGTGCCTGTAATCCCAGTCACTCAGGAGGCTGGGGAAGAAAGATCCCAAGTTTGAGATCAGCCTCAGCCATTTAGCAAGGCCCCGGTTTCACAAGACCATCTCAAAACAAAACAAAACAAAACAGAACAAAACAAAAAAAAAAAAAATTAAAGGGCTGGGGATGTAGCTCAGTGGTAAAGCAACCCTGGATCCAATCCCCATCCCTTAAATAAATGTGGCCAGCCATGACAGTACATGCCTGTAATCCTAGCTACTCAAGAAGTTGAGGAAGGAGACATTCAAGTACAGGCTGAGCAATTTAGGGAACCCTGCCTCAAGATATAAAGGGGCTGAGGATGTAGCTCAATAGTCAAGTACCCCTGGGTTCAACTCCCAGTACTGAAAAAGTATTCCTGATAGCCCCAAAACTAGAAAAGCCCAGGTCTCTATCAATAAACTACTTAAAACTCATTCTTATCAATAAAAACTGGGATATGTCTAATTCTTAAAATACTTTCCTGAAAGCTTTACAATGCCTCATGTTATGATTGACTGCATTATTTGATGTCCTAACAGATAAGACCAATCTATAGAAATTAGAGGGGAAAAAAGTATCTTTTAAAGATGAAGGAAAGAATTATCTGAGAAGGGTCACAAGGTAAGTTTCTGAATGATGGCAATGGTTTCCATCATTTTAAGAGCATGTTATTTTTCACAGCTCAGTTATACTCAGTATTTTCATTTTAACCCTCTTAAGTACCAACTTTGCAAATATTTCAATGAAATCAACAGGCATTAAAATAGGTTCAAAATAATAATCTAGAGCTCATTAACATTACATAATCACTAATCATTCACCTCTTCTCAAAATAGGACTATTGCCTAGCATGAGCAAATTCCTAGGTTCAATCCCCAGTACACACAAAAAAACCTTATTTCAAAGTCACCCTAAGTGGTATATTTGTTGGTCAATTAAGTTCTTCAGATGTTCCATAAAGGGGATGATGGGACATGAGTTAAATTTTATCTTGAAATCCATAAATACTGAATGCATCAATAGAAGCTTTGTAAAGAGCTGATGGGATGAATAAGCTTTTTTTCTGAAACTGGTATAAACCCCATGCTCTTTACTTGGAGCTGTTATTCAAGTAGCTTTATAACACAAATGTGACTGTTTTAGGTCCCAACATCCATTAGCCAAATGTGTATTTAATAAACTGGGTATGGTGGTGCACACCTGTGATCTTGCCTCAGCTTCCCAAAGTCACAGATTACAAATTCAAGGTCAGCCTGGACAATTAAAGATTGAAAATGTAGCTCAGTGGTAAAGTACCTCTGGGTCAACAGCATCACTAAAACTTTGGTCTAGAGTGTTTGGACTCACTGATAAAACCTTTTCCCCTCATGATATTCAAGTAAAACAGAGGTAAAAGAACTGATTTTTGGTATGTCAAGTCTCTTAATCTTAGGTATGATTGCTCCCACTAAATTTTGGGGGTAAAAACTAAATGAAATCATCTGAATTGCCTCACTGTATGAATTACCTTGAAGTATGTCTAAATTCACTCCCCAATAAAAACACCTCGTCACAGAAGCTGGCCAACTCAGTGTCTTACATCCCCTTACAACTTATCAAGTGCTGGAAGTACATCATAGCTAATGTGAATGAAGAGGGACTTTTTTTTTTTTTTTTTTTAAAGAAAAACACTTCAAAGCCTAAATAATTTCTAATTTCAAAAAGGTTAAAAAAAAAAAAAAAAAAAAAACAATTGCCACAAAAAAGATGCACGTTAAAGTTTTATTGTCTCAATACAAAACATTCCAAAAAGTGAAAATGATCTATAATACCTAAGTTCTATGTTCAACTACCAGTCAAACAAGGAAAACATTTTATCATTCCGTTTCTTTTACAACCAATATAAAGCAAGATGAATCAAGACCAACTCTTTACCAATGGAAAAACTAAGCCTTCTGGGTCTTTTAAGTTGTTTGTTAAAAAAGTGTCTGATCATTTAAGCATACTCCTTACTTTGAATTTAGTATTCATACTACAATTAGTCTATTCTACACTATCTCCAAGAAATCTAAATAAAATCTCAAGAGCCAAAAGGTCCTCACAGAAGCACCAACTCAAGTAATTTGATTATGGAAGACTTGAGCTAAGACAGCTATTCAAGTGCAACTACTTAATTAATTGGTCAGTATCCTCATGGTCTATGAGTTAGGAATGTGACCAATGAGGGTTAAATTTTATTTTCCTGAATCACAGATGTTAAACGAGATAGTATTATACCATGCAAAAATTCTCAGAAGTTGAGCTGCTTCCTCTAACCCAACAACTCTGTTTTGAGAACATTAGTATTTAAATTATTGGCTCTAGTCTCCAAAGCAATAAACTGGTTTTATCACGATTTGTTTCCAAGATTGGGAGCTGTGGGTAAAGTAAGCTTATAAAACGATACAATAACCAAGTGGCCAATTTGTTTCCAGTTTCAAGTGTGCTTTCCACCATTCTAGCAATGTTTCCAGTTGTTACTTTCATTTTCCCCATGTTACTCCTTGCTTTAGTTTTGATGTAAAACTGAACCTGATAAGCTAATGCCAAAATAAGTTTCACTTGCTGAAAATCAAGACACTACTGGAAAGAGAGTTACGAGTTATCACTTAATGCCTATCATGATTCAACTTTTCTTTTTTTTCCTTCTTTTCTTTTGCAGTACTGGGGATGAACCCAGGGCATTCAGGCATGCTAGGCAGGTGCTCTACCACTGAGCTACATCCTCAGCCCTTAACTCAACTTTCTGATATCCAGTGATACTTAGTTCTAAATTGCAGAGTTGCTTCAGCTAAACAAAATGAAAGCCAAAGCTATAAACTCTATATAAATAGCCTCAAGAACTTTCTGAGTACCTCCTCCACTTGCCAATTTCTTTGTTTCCCTTTCTCCATTTGGTCAATTTTAAGTAACTACCACTCCCTGGTTAAGAGTGTTAACCAACACTAATGCCTTCCTCAGATCCATAAGAACCCTTGAAGACAAAAACCTATTGCCTGCACCAAACCAATTCTGATGAGCACTGCTTATGCGACTGCTGTGACTGATCGACAATCAGCATTCTTCTGCTTCAACAACTCTGTAAAAAAAGCATGGAATCAAGTTACAAGGGAAGGCATTTGTTTTATACTGCATAGGACCCCACTCCCCCCACCACTCTTAAATACATTCTTTTTTCTCATCATCAATAACTCTCCATTTAGTCAATGTGTGTTTTGTCTGTACAAATAAGAAAGCACTGAGAAAATTCACTGGAGCAAACCCAAACTTCATGTAAGAAGTCGGCTCATATACCAAAGTATTGCTGGTATACACAGCTCCTGCCAAGAGAACTCTTGCATATGAAGAGATTTGCAATTGGTTCAGAACAGCCAAGAACATTGCATGACTAGTATATTACTGAAACATACCTATATAGCCTCTTTCCTCTACATTCAAAATGATGTGCCAGATGACAGATTATTAAACAATCTCTACCTCATTTACAAGAGTTGTATGATTATCCCCTTTTGCAAATGAAATGAGATCAGAAAAAAATCTTACCAATACCACAGCTAGACAGTGGCAAAGCTACATGCAGTATTTAAACCTTGAAAGGCCAGTACTTTCAAAACTTACCTTAGCATTTGATTTCTCTTGCTGCCAGCTTTATCTACTGTGAATAAATCAGCACTCCATGACCACAATGACCATAAGTCCTCAACCTGCAAAAATTAAACAGATGAAAACTAGTTATCTCTCTTAAGGAAACTCTTTAAAACTTGCCTATAACTGCCCTCTTTCCAGAAAGGCAAGTTCAGACTTGCAGTTTAATGTAATTCATGTTCTACTACTTCTCTTAAGTGGTGGAAGATTCACTGGCTTGGGATGGACTGGAATGGCTTAAATGGTTAAGTTGCATGGCTTATGGATTCTCATTCTGTTCCAATGGTGCACTGCCACGTTAAATCCATAAGTTGAACGGACAAAACATTTATTTGAAGGAATAAGTGCAGTATAAGGATTTTTAGTTGGAGGTCTTCAAGTTTACTATATTCAAGAGCATCTTTTTCAACTTCATGGCTGGACCTGGGTCATGCTGCCTCAGGTTTTGCTTTTTAAAGACCACTTGCAATAGATTTTCTCCATAACGTGTAGTTTCATAGAACTAAAAACAAGTCAGGCATCCAACTAAAGGTCAAGTTTGCAATGGCTTACAGGGGTAAGAGAGGGGACCCCAAAACTAAGCCATTTCTTATATTGACTAAGACTAATTTGAAAAAAAATGTTAAAAACATATGAAGCATGTTTAAAGGTCTTCATCAAAAATACTTTAAAAAATACCCCCTCCCAAGCCCCAGATTGGTATTGGTAAAAAGCTGTATTAAGGCCTTTAAGTGTCATACATGCTTTAAAAAAAAATCCATGTGTTGAATTTGGAGGACTTCTAAAATGCTATTGAACATTTGCTTTTCCAAAAGGTTTTTTAAAATCTAGAAGGCATTTCCATTGCCATGAGGTACAGTTTCACTGTACTATGAGGAAGGTAAGTGTTCAATTTCGACTTAGACGGAAAAACTAGTTTGCTTTGCTTACCATCTTTGCTGTTTCACAGGCATTTGGTGCTTTAAATCTGATGTGGAATGCTGATAGATTCACTTTTTAGAAGTCATAAGCCTTTAGGAAGTTGGAGATAACTTCATTGCTTATCTATTTTCTCCTTTGCAATCAAGCTGTTCCTTTAAAAGTGAGACACTACAGAGTTGCAAAAATTTGAAACAGTAAGAGCAAGCATCGTTTGCAGCTTCATGGTTGGTTTTGGCCAAACTTTTTATTTAGTATTCTGTAGTTGTTTAACACACACTTAAATGGTCTTATTGGGGGAGGGGAAAAGGGAGGTTCTTGCAGATTCCCAAGGAAATGTCAGAAAGGCAAAATATGGCCAGCATTATCCATTTGGTTTTTTTGGGGGGAAGGGGGTTTACTGGGTGAATAGCACTTTCCTTACATAGATATCTGATCTCAGGTTTTGCATACTGAGAACATTGAGATTTCAGTTGGAAGACACCCTGAAATCCTAAGAGTAGCATACCCCGACCACCCTCTAATAGCTAGCTTCTTTGTATAGGCAGAACGATTCATCTCTCAGTGGAGATCAATGGACATCTAGATGGCTAGATGTTTGTGGAAGATCTTAGAATTGCTTGCCTCATTTACTGGGAAAAACTGGATAGGAAGTGGCCTTTAGGGACACTTTTACTTAGAAAATTACAACACTAGTACAACAAGTCTTACACATTTAACATTTGCTTGTTGAAAGCAACTCAAAATCAAATGAAATTAAACATGTTTTACTTTTTTTCCCTCACAAGAACATAAAAAATTATGAAGGGGAACTTAACAGGAAATTTAAAAAAGGTAACACAATTTTTCCTTTTAGTAGTCCTTGGGTAGTTATGACAGAATGGTTTCCACTTTTTGTTTGTTTCTTTGAACGGGGAATTTTGGTCCAAAGTTTTGTTTGTTTCTAGTATCTGCTTCTGCCTCCCCCTCTATCAGATCGGCTTCCTCCACGGCCACCACCTCTTGGTGCTCCGCGGCTTGAACTGCTGTAGGAATCACGTGGAGGAGGGTACCCCCTTTCCATAGAAGGGGGAAGCCCTCGTTCTTGTCTGCCAACCCGATCACGACCACTTGAGTAGAGATCACTTCGGCTGCTTGAGTAACTGTCTCGACTTCCACCATATCCGTCACGTGAGCTGCTGTAATCATCATAGCGACTGCTTCCACCATAAGATGGCGGGGGCCCTCGTGTAGGTGGAGCACTACGTGAGTTACCTGCAGGGTCAATGGTCAGGTAATATGGCAACACTATAAATTGTATATATACAACATTTAAATCTGAATTTACAGAATTCTTGTATTAAAAGTTTACTTTCTCAACTGGGAGGTTTTAAACTCTACCATTGCTGGCCATAACAAGGATTTGCTCATCTGCTGAGATACGGAAATGGATTGATTTTAATGTTTGTTTGAAAAGACTGAAGACGGTGTGTATTTTTCAAGAGGATATTCCAGACAGCTTGTTATTTTATAGTAGACACTCAGCCACTTTCCAGTGATAAGTTGCAATTTTGAACTGTAGAGTTTCCTTCATATTGCAATGGTAAACATTTGATCTTGTTAATAAAATTTTTAAATTGTATTTTCACTGTTGGGGGAAAACACATAAGGCTGCCAATTTAAGCAAGCAAAATCCCCTCCAAAGCAAGCGAACAGCCTCAAAAGAAAAAACAACTTAGGAAAGAACAAAAGCCCCTCACAAAACTAGGAAAAGCCCAGCTGATAGTTAACCCTTTAAAAAAAGCAAGCAAACGTCCCTTTAAAAGCAAGCACCACGCAGCCTATTAAACTGGCTCATGAACCTAAAAACTCAAGCTGCTGATACTCAAGACTCTTAACAGTATCTTACCATAACTCTCATATGAATCTCTGTAGGAACCTCCACTTGGATGATCTGAATAATCACGATCCCGACCATATCCATCTCTATCACTAAATTAAAAAGAGAAAAACCTGTGAGTCCCAGAACACCAACTTTTACAATACAATATTTATACTTGAACCATGGAAGCAATGTCACTTACCTATAGCCTCTTGATGGATAGTCATCACGTGAACTGGAATGACCATAATCACGGTAAGTATAATCTCTTGGAGGTGGTGCATAATCTCTTGTGTCACGAGAACTTGGGTAATCTCTGCTTGAATAGCTATAGAAACAAAAGTAATTTGGTTTACGCATTTTTAGGAGGAGGGGTTCCTGGGGATTGAACTTAGGGGCACTGGACAACTGAGACACACCCCCAGTCCTATTTTGTATTTTATTTAGAGACAGGGTCTCACTGAGTTGCTTAGTGCCTCGCTTTTGCTTAGGTTGGCTTTGAATCTGGGATCTTCCTGCCTCAGCCTCCCAAGTGGCTAGGATTACAGGCATGAGCCACCATGCCCCGCCTTTGTTTTATGCTTTTGATGAGCTCTCCTTTAATCTTAATGAAAAAGCTGCACTTTTCTGTTACCTGTCTTTAGTAGAATATCCATCATCTCTTGGGGATAAATAAACATCTCTACGAGAAGGCAGGGGTTCCCTTCGAGGTGGGCCTCCATAACTATCTCTTCCACGTGATACAGGAGCTTAGGAAAAAATAGTAATTTTTTAAAATGTAGACAAAGATTAAATAAAATATAAACTTACTATATTCAAGCAATGAAAAGTAGTGACTTAAACATGATAATATATACACAGATCAAAAATGTTATTTACATCTTTTAAGTACTCATTAACTGCATGTTACTACATCACCTGGAATTCCCAAGTGAGTCTTAAGGATCATTTTTAAGAATTACTTCCTTAATTAGTGCTATGGTGATAGCACAGATTACTATGCATGCAATATTCACCTCTTCCTCCCATTCCGCTGCTGCTGCGAACTGGTCCTGAAGGGGCTGACCTTTTAGGAGGAGGACCCCCACTTCTTGGTGGTGGTCCTCTTTTTACTGGAAGAGGCCCCCTGGAAGAACTCATGTTAAAATGCATGGAATAGCCACCATCATCTATGTTAGAAAGGAGAAAAAAATATATTAACACAAGAAACAAACAAACAAAAAACCACTAAGAATTCTATGCTTTGATACTACCACCTTCTATGTTTTTTGTTTGATGGTCTAACTTTTAGGTTTTCAATTGCACAAGATCAAACATGAAGTCATGTAGACTGGGAAAATGAAGGGTAGTCAGTCTTAAAGTTATTTCAAAGAAAATGCAATTGTTTTGCTTTCATATGCTCAATGTATTGAATCAATTTTGAAAAAAATTCTTCAAATATTTTCTTACAGAATTAACTACTGAGCTAAGTAGTAGTATATGGTCTATTATTTAAATCAATATTCGTTTAACTTAGGATACCTTCCATGTTTTCCTTTTAAGTCTTCAAGAGGCGAGCATATGTTCTTAATTTCAAAGGCTGGAGTCTTTCAACAAGGGCTTAAAATATATACTGGTATGAGTTTGCAGTTCCTAATTTCTGCACCAAGTCAAAGATCCACCTAAATAAATCATTACCCATATGCCCTCCACGTGAGGGAGGTCCCCTAGTTCCTCCGCTTCCTCCTCTTCCTCCTCTAAGACCTCTGGGAGGGCCTCTGCTTCTTGGAGGTGGAGGTGGGCCACGTCTACCACTTTCAAATGATGGTTTGGTGGCTTGTTCCACCTTGATGGCTTTTCCATCTAAGGACTTTGAACAACAAAAATCAAAATGGTTAAATTGAATCATGATTTAAAAAGAACTTACAGATCCACTACATACTGTTGACACCAACGGGTCCTTCAATAGCGATAAGACTAACTGATGAGCAAAATTAACATAAGTAAAATGCTAGAAGTAGTAATTCTAAAAATGACTTTTCTACTTAAAACGTCTACCCACAGTTGTTAAGAATACACATATATGAACCAAAGCATAAGGTGAACACAGTGCACTGGGTAAAATTTACAACAATGCTAGGTAGGTATATCAGCTTGTTTTCAAAACTAATAAGCAGACTAGGTGCAGTGGCACATACCTATAATCCCAGCATCTCTAGGTTGACTCAGCAACTTAGTGAGACCCCCATCTCAAAAAATAAAAAAGAGCCATGGCTCATGTCATAATCCCAGCAGCTCAGGAGGCTGAGGCAAGTGGATTGAGTTCAAAGTCAGCCTCAGCAATTTAGCAAGGCCCTGAGCAACTCAGTGAGGCCCTGTCTCAAAATAAAATATAAAAAGAGCTGGGGATGTGGCTCAGTGGTAAAGCACCCCTGGGTTCAATCCCCAGTACCCACTACCAAAAACAATGCAAAAGCCAAGCCAGGCTATCAAGCTGTAGTTTAGGGATCTCAAGATAAAATACAATGCTTATCTGTAACACTACATACTAGGCTGAACTGAGGAACACTTGTTAAGAGTATAATCCCGGGTTGGGGATATAACTCAAAGGTAGAGCACTTGCCTAGCATGCACAAGGCCTTTGGTCCAATCCCAGGGTAGGGGGGGAGGTATAACCCAGAACTTTGTCTATAACATTTAACTCTGGAATTTCATAATATGCTTCAGTTGAGGATGTGGCTCAGTGGTAGAGCACTTGTCTGGCATGCCTGGCACCACAAGAAAAAAAACACCCCAAGGTATATTTCAGATGAGTACTACAAGTAGCCTTGGTGAGGTCTGGGAGAGGTCAATATTTAAAGCCAAAAAAACTCAAAAGCTTCCCTGAACCAGACTTGTGATTGCACATGCTATTTTATGCACTAAGAAACATGGTATTCACTGTGCAATCTCACCTTTCCATTCATGTCTCTGGCTGCATCCTTAGCATCTGCTGGACTTTCAAAGGTGACAAAAGCAAATCCTCTTGATTTGTTGGTTTCACGATCTTTCATCAAGAGCACTTTAACAAAGTTTTAAAAATAGTGTCACTAGTTTGAATCAAATAGTGAAAGTAACTAACTATGTGAAGAGAAAGCTCAGAACTTCTTAGAGGACAAAAACACATTATCATGTCAGATGATCAATGTAATAAAATTCATCACAGCTTATCTTTTAATTATAATACTCCCGAATGCACTTCCACATAACTCACCTTCCACTATTCGTCCATATTTGCCAAATACTGCTTCAAGGGCTTTCTCATTCGTTTCCGTGTTCAGCCCACCAATGAAGAGCTTTCCTGGGCGATCTGCTTCAACCATTTTTCCCCCCTGATGAGTCTGCTGAAAAAGAATAGTATTACCTCCCTGGAGAAGTTCCCCAAGTTCATGGGACACCTTTAATTGTGCTTTGTCTTGTTTTACTAAAACCTTTATTCATTAATGACTAAAGACAACGATAAGCTTCAAACACAGTTGGAAGTCAATTTAAGTAGTTTAGTAATAGAGCAAATTTACATTTAGGACCAACCTAAAGTTCACCTTTCCCCTAATCTTCCTTGGCTGTTTTTAACGAATTAACAGCTACTTAACATTTGAAAAAGCCAATTTTACTTTTAATCCTAGGTCTGTCGCCTTTTACAGACTCAATCACACCCCTCTCCCAGTGATGGATTTTAAGACTACTGGCTAGTTCAAGGTCACTGGCCAGGTGGCACAACTTTAACATCAAGCCCTCATCACGGGCTCTCCGTTCTCTCATTAGTAAGCAGAAATCTGAAGTTTGTGCCAAGTTCTGCCTCATCACCACCAGCCCCCACCCGCCGAAAAGGTTACTGCCTAAGAAAAAAATAAAGGAAAAGTGTCAACATCATTTCATATTAAATAACGGAACGGAGAAGCGCACACTGTAACTCTCAACACTTCGATTGCGAGGGAACCTAATTAAGACTAGTCATTAAAAACCGCGTGGAAAACACAAAATGGCGACACTTGGATTCAGCCCAGAGCAACCGACACTGATCGGGGAACTAACTTTTACCATCAATAGTGGCTGGGAAAATTCCAAGGGCTTCCTCTCCAGGGCTACCAATGCACAAGGAGGCTGCATGGAAGTCCACATGCCATCGTTAGCGTCAGCGCCATCCCAATGCAGGTACCGCGGTGGCGCGGTCGCTCCGCGTCCGGCTCAGGCTACAAAACCCCGACCTCCGCCTCCGCCCCCGCCCCCGCTCCCTCAGGCAACGGCCAAACTTTCAGGAGACACATACAATGAAACGGACCCCCTAATGTGTTTTTCTTTGACCCACCCCCCGGCTTTATTTAAATAGGTCGGCACCTTTGGGTGTCTTAAAATGGCGCCCGCCACCCCCATCTCCAGGGAGATAATCCCAAGTTCTAACGTGGCAAGAACGTACGAAACAACGAACCAAGGAAAGGAGACACGTACCGGAGGGATGGTGACGGTCTCAAGCTCCTACGAGCTCGCCGACAAGGCCTTTCAAGCAGCTCAGCACGAGTGACAGCTGCTGGATCCGGGAACAGAACGGAGAAGCCGCTAGGACTACTGCGCAACGAGGGCGAACAAAGGAGACAGCAAACTTTATACTACCCGGGAACGAGGCTGAAGAACCCGGATGGAAACGAAGCTTAGAATTTGAAGCGCGAAGGGAGGGGGAGCGGTTCTCAGTATCTTCATTGGCTGTATTCCATGTCATTCACTCTTCGCTCCTCCCATTTCCCCAGGCCCTAGGTCTTCTGGCCGGCGCCCGTTTCTAACCGTTTTCCCTACCCCCACCCATTCTCCTCAAAGGCGCGTTTTTGCTTTCTGCTAAAATGGTGCACAGACTTCATTTAATAAAGAAGTAAATTTTGTTGAGCGGCCTGGTGAACCGAACACGGTGAAAAACTTTCCTTTGTACTTTTGCATTAACTCTTTTTTTAATTCTAAAAACAACGCGATAAAGGCAGATACTCCTATGGCAATTTTGCAGAAATGGGAAACAAAGAAGTTTAGGTAATACAATGTTGGCCAAAATTATCCTGGACAAGAATCTTTCGTGAATGGGAGAAATTCTAACAAATGCCAGGTGAGGAAAAAATAAAAACCTAGAGAACGGCATGCAGATAGTTTATTCTTATATAGTAATTACTCAACACCTAACTAAATGGAAAGTGCTGGGCTAGGCCGTGAGGATACAACCCAGAACAAGTGAGACAAGGGCCAAGGCACTTCTGTCACGGTAAGGCTGCCAGATATAGCAAATAAAAGTACAGGACACCCGGTTAAGTTTGAATGTCAGATAACGAGCGCTTTTTTTAGTATATGTCCAAAATATCTTGTACAAAAAAAATTTGTTGTTCATCTGAAATTCAAATTTAACTCAAAGATTCTGCCCATGCTACTACTGGTGGGGGGAGTTACAAAAGTGATTTTCTAAATTTAATTTAAAATGCAACAACAAACAGAATAATTGCATATTGTGATTAGTACCAGGGAGGAAGTAAACTAGATACTTCAGTGAACAATATTAGGGAGACGAAATTAGATTAAGACATCAGAGAAGGTCTATCTGAAGAGGTGACTTTGGAGGTCAGAGCTAAAGGTAGAGAAGAAACCTTGGGAAGAGCTGGGGGAAAAGGCTTTCTGGAAAAGAACACTGAGTAGAGGGAAAGAGCTAGGCGTGTATCAAGGGGAAAAAAGAGGACCAAGGTGATGGGAATCCAAGGGACATGATATGAGGGAACTAAGGTGGGCAGGACCCTATGAGTCCACTAAATTATCATAGTAGGGTAAGTGTAGAAGCAGGGATGCTAATAGAACTGTGGGAGAAGATGAGAGAGGATGGTGACTTGCGTTAAGGTGATGGTAGTGGACATGGGGAGAAAGGAATAGTTGCTAGATGCCTATGGCAGGTAGCGTGGACAGAATTTGCTAATGAATGAGAGGGTGTTATGGTATGAATATTTGTGTCCCAAATTCCTTTGTTGAAATGTTAAGCCCCAAGGTGATAGTATCAGGAGGTGGCACCTTTGGGAGGTGATTAAATCATGAGGGCCCTTACAAAAGTGTCTTAGTCCAGATGGAACTGGTTCCTCAATGGACGTCCCTGTCTTCCTGGGTCTCAAGAAGGAAATGTCAAGCTGGCACTGTAGCTCAGTGGTACAGCACTTGCCCTGGGTTCCATGCCCAGCACTGAAAAGCAAAATAAGAACAAGGAAATGTGCAACCCTGTGGAGCAGGTATCTCTGGCCTGTGCAAGTTAGTAGCCAGCAATGTGAGGGAAGGAGACAGTGCACGCTGGATGGAGTGGGGGAGGGACAGGACAGCAGTACTTCCAAGTACCAAAAGAGAGAGGAAGGGGTTGGAGGGAATTCTACAAGGGCCATATGCATAGAATGGAAGACAGAGAGAAGGCATAGAGATTACTGACTACATCCAGAGAGCAATGGAGTGAGCAACCATTTTAAGAGGTGGAGCAAGGTAATCAGATTTCACTTTAATAAGATTACTATGGCCAAAGTCTGGAGACTGTATTAGGGGAGGGAGGAACAGGAAACACGAAGCTGAAATAGGAGGGTATTGCTGCCATAATCCAAGAGAGAGGAGAGAGACATGGGCATGCTGAGTGTGAGGGACTTTGGTCAATGGACAGTCAGATCAGCAGGTCTCACACTGCCCAAAAGTTATCTCTGAACCCCATCCTTCTAATGGATCTTCTAGATTTTTCCTTTTTTATTTTATTTTTTTAAACCAGGGATTGAACCCAAAGTTGCTTAACCACTGAGCCACATCCTCAGTCCGTTTTAGATTTTATTTAGAGACAGGGTCTCATCGAATTGCTCAGGGCCTTGCTAAGTTGCTGAGGCTGGCTTTGAACTCACAATTCGCCTGCCTCAGCCTCCTGAGTCTCTGGAATTACAGGCATACACCACCACATGAGCTCACTTTGCCTCTTTTTTCCAATTTACTCCTTTGGATTGTCATTAAATGTAGTTAGGTTTTCTTTACACTATAATGTTTTCTTTGGCTTAGTGTTTCTCTCCAGATAATATTTCAGTAATTGATAGACTGAATTAAGCAGTATTATTTCACCACAAGGTAACCTTGGAATAAAACCAGTGATAAATGTTAGCTGAACTGACTTGCAAGCTTTTATCCCCCCTTGCACTTAGCATGACATGGGGGCATAGTAAGTATTTAATGAATACTGGTGGCCTTGCTTTAATTCCAAATTACCTAGAGGGGGCTCACATTTTTTCCTAAGGAAAAAAAAATCTTCACAGTTATAAAAGCTTCAACTAGTTAAATTAAGAAATAATCTTACAGCCAGGCATGATGGCACACACCTTTAATCCCAGCTACTCAGGAGGCTGAGGCAGAATGACAGCAAGTTCAAGGCCATCCTAGGCAACTTAGTGAGACCCTATCTTGAGATAAAAATTAATAAAATAACTGGGGATGTAACTCAATGGTAGAGAGCACTTGCCTAGCATACATGAAACCCTGAGTTTAATTCCTGGCACTGCAAAATAAGCAAATGAATGAATAAATAAATAAATAACTTTTCAGTCATCAAACTAGGGATCACTCTGGGATGAATAAATTTAAGCTCTCCTATCAGGCTTGCATTTTTAGACCAAGGGCATTATGAAAGGTCCTATAGTTACACCTGTTCTCCTAATTGCAGAAAAAGCCCTGCCTCCTGTTCTTGAATAGTCTGTTATCTTGTGTGGAGCAGCAAGGAGCATGGGAGAGAAGAATTGTATGTGATTAAAGACTGGGACACTTTCCAAGCCACTTTATGTAGCCACTGTCCAGAAGATAGCCTACTTAGTTAGAACAAGCAAGGAATAAAGACTCATGTTTTTCTTGCTATACTGGCAATTGAACCCAGGGGCAATTCACCACTGAACTATATGCTCAGTTCTTTTTATTTTTAAGAAACTGTATTTATTTATTTAGGTAGTGGGGGATGAACCCAGGGATGCTCTAGCACTGAGTCACATTCCCAGCCCTTTTTATTTTTTATTTTGAGACAGGGTTTCACCAAGTTGCTTAGGGCCTCACTAAGTTGCTGAGGCTGCCTTTCAACTCGATCCTCCTGCCTCAGCCTCTGGAGCCACTGGGATCATAGGCATGTGCCACCTGCCCAGCTGGATCAGGCCCTTTAAAGGACCAAGTTCAAGGTCAGCCCTGGCAAATTAGTGAAATTTCTTTTTTCCTTGTACTGGGGATTAAACCTAAAAGCACTTAACCACTGAGCCACATCCCCCACCCTTTTATTTTTTTCTTTTGATACAGGGTCTTGCTAAGTTGCTTAGGGCCTTGCTAAGTTGCTGAAGCTGGCTTTGAATCTATTATCCTCTTACCTCAACCTCCCAAGTCACTGAGATTACATGTGTGCACCACCATGCCCAGGTAATACAATATTTTTTAGTTCAGTTCAAAGATTTCTTTTCTGTTTTTTTATTCCAGTGTTAGGGATTGAACCCAGGGACATTCTACCACTAAGCTGCATCCCTTGCTATTTACATTTTTTTTAAAATTTTGAGACAGGGTCTTGCTAAGTTGCCCAGTCTGGCCTTAAGCTTGAGATCCTGGTGCCTAAGCCTCCTGAATAGCTGTGATGACAGACATGCACCACCATACCTGGTTCATTTAGGTTCTTGTTGGCCATGGTAAAGCCTTTGGAGCCATTGGAGGATCTGGAGCAGAGGAACGACATGTTTTGCTTTCATTGTGACAAGATCACATTAACTACTATATTGAGACTGCACTATGGGGAACAAGGGCAAAAGGAGGGAGATTAGTTAGGAAACTCTTTCAAGAGGTCCTTGAATCAAGAGGTGGTGGAGGTGGTGAGAGGGTTGCTGTATTCCAAATATTTTCTTTTGTTTTGTTTTTCAAAATACATTTTAGAAATAGAGCCAAAAAGGATTTTCGACATAAAATCTAGATCATATGAAAGAAGACTGATTCATTTGACTATATGCAATAGCATCCATTCATTCTCAAACTGCTTTGATGGTTTCTTGTTTTTTAGTGGATTTTTTTCTCAGCACTGGAGATTAAATTCAGGAGTGTTGTAGCACTGAGCCACATCTCCAGCCCTTTTTTAAATTTTTATTTTGAGACAGGGTTTTGCTAAATTGTCCAGGCTGACGTTGAACTTGTGATCCTCCTGCCTCAGCCTCCTGAGTGGCTGGGATTACAGGTGGGTGCCACCATGCCCAGTTTTTTAGTGAATTTTAAATACTAGAATTTCTCTAGCTTTGTTGCTAGATCTTGTTGCCTTTTTAGTCTATCCTTACTCTTTAGGTAATCCCATACATTTTCAGGGTGCTCACCACAATCAATATCCCTCTGATTCTCAGATCTTTCTTTACTCTTTTCTCTCTCTAATGTTTCAAATTTTTTTTTTTTTAGTTTTAGATGGGTACAATACCTTTATTTATTTATTTTTATGTGGTGCTGAGGATCAAACCCAGTGCCTCACATGTGCTAGGCAAACACTCTACCATTGAGCCACAACCCCAGCCCCTATCTAATAGTTTTATTAGTGCATTATAGTTAGACATGACAGGGGAGTTCATTATGATATATACATAAATACATATTGTTTGCTTAATTTCATTCCCCTGTACTTCCCCTTTCCCTGCCCTCCTCCTTCCCCTATTCCCCTTCCTCTACTCTACTGGTCTTCCTTCTATTTATTCATTTATTTATTTATTTATAAATATTTTTAGTAGTAGATGGACACAATATCTTAATTTTTTATGTGGCTCTGAGAATCAAACCCAGTGCCTCACATGTACTAGGCAAACACTTTATCATTGAGCTACAAATTCAGCCCCTATTTATTTTTCATTGATGCACTATAGTTATATATAAATGTGAAATGTGTTTTGATATATTTTTGCATGCATCCAGCATAATTCGGTCAACTTCACTCTGCAGTTCTTCCCCCCACATTTTCCCCCATCTGCTTCTACTCTACTGATCTCTCTTCTGTTTTCCAGAGATCTCCCTTTTTATTTCCCTTTTTATTTCTTTTCTCTCTCTAGCTTCTGCATATAAGAGAAAACATTCAACCACTGATTTTCTGAATCTGGCTTATTTCATTTAGCATATTCTTCAGTTCCTTCCATTTACCTGCAAATGACGTTATTTTGTTCTTCTTTATGACTGAGTAGAACTCCATTGTGTATATAAACCACCTTTTCTTTATCCATTCATCTCTTGACAGTCACCTAGGCTGGTTTCATAATGTGGCTATTGTGAATTGTGCTGCTATAAACATTGATATGCATGTGTCACTATAGTATGCTGATGTTAATTCTTTTGGATGGATACCAAGAAGTGGGATAGCTGGTGTTTTAGTCAGTTTTTGTGGGGCTGTGACCAGAAGTCCTGACAAAAACAATTTTAGAGGAGGAAGTGTCTATTGGGGTTCACTGTTTCACAGGTCTCTGTCCATAGATGGCCGACTCCATTGCTCTGGGCCCAAGGTGAAGCAGAACATCATGGTAGAAGGGTGTTGAATAAGAAAGCAGCTCAGAACATGGCAACTGGGAAGCAGAGAGAGGGCTCCACTCATCAGGGAAAAGTTATAAACTCCAAAGACACATGACCTATCTCCTCCAGCCACACTCTACCTGCCTGCTGCTACTTCCTAGCTAATCCCTATCAGATGATTAATTAACTATTGAGTTAAGGCTCTTTAAACCCAGTCATTTCACCCCTAAACCTTCTTGCATTGTCTCACCCCTGAGCTTTTAGGGGGACACCACATATCTGAACCATAACAACTGGGGTCATGTTGTGGTTCCATTCCTAGTCTTCTGAAGAATCACTATACTGCTTCCCAAGGTGGTTATACTTATCTGCAGTCCCATCAACAGTGTATAAGTGTACCATTTCCCCCATATACTCTCGAACAATTTTTTTTTTTTTTTTTTTTGGTATTCTTTTCATTGTCGTTGTTGTTATTACTGGGGATTAAACCTAGGGACACTTAACCACTGAGCCTCATCCCCAGCCCTTATTTTTATTTTTTGAGACAGAGTCTTGCTAAGTCGCTTAGGGCCTTGTGAAGTTGCTAAGGCTGGTCTCAAACTTGGCGATCCTCCTGCCTCAGCCTTCCAAGTCACTGGGACTGCAGGTGGACACCACACCCAGCTGGTTTATTTTTGGAATCTTTAAGATTGCCATTCTAACTGGGATGAGATGAAATCTCAATGTAGTTTCAATTTGTTGCTTCTGGATCGCCAAAAATGTTGAACATTTTTTCATATATTTCTTGATCACTTGCATTTCTTCTTTTGAGAAATATTTATTTAGATCTTTTGCCCATTTATTGAGTGAGTTATTGTGTTTTTGTTTTGGTGGTGGTATTCGAGGTTTTTATATATTCTGGATATTAATCCCCTGTCAGAAGAGTAGCTGGTGAAATTTTTCTTTCATTCTATAGTCTCTCCAAGGATTTTTTTTTTTTTTTTTTGTGGGTGCTGTGGATTAAACTGAGGAACGCTGAAACATTGAGCCACATCACCAATCCTTTTTTTAAATTTTGAGACAGTGTCTCACTAAGTCGCTTAGGGCTTTGCTAAGATGTTGAGGATGGCTTTGAACTTGTGATCCTATTGCCTCAGAATGCCAAGCCACTAGTATTACAGGCATGTGTCACTACACCTGGCTCTCTTGAGGTTCTTAATGATTTCCTTTGCAGTGCAGAAGTTTTTAAATTTAATACCATCCCACTAATTGATTCTTGGTTTTATTTGTTGAGCTTTAGGTATCTTATTAAGGAAGTTGGTGCCTGCATCAATATGATGGAGAGTGGACCCTGTGTTTTCTTCTATTAGTTTCACTGTTTCTGGTGTAATACCTAGGTCTTTAATTCACTTTGAGTTGATTTTTGTGCAGGGCAAAAGATAGGGATCTAGTTTCATTCTTTTACATAGGGCTACCCAGTTTTCCCAGCACTATTTGTTTAAAAGCCTATCTTTTCTCCAACATTTGTTTTTGGCACTTTTGTCAAGGATCATAATGATTGCCTCTATGAAGATTTGTCTCTGTTTCTTCTAGTTTATTTCATTAATCTTCATATCTGTTTTTATGCTAATACCATGCTCTTTTTGTTACTATAGCTGTGTCATATAATTTGAGATCAAGTGTTGCGATGCTTCTAGCCTCTCACCTTCCTTCTCCTCTCTCGCTTTATTTCTTCTTTCTGCCATCCTGAGGATTGAAACCAGGGTTTCACGGATGCAACGAATGTGACCTACCACTGAACTATACCCCCAGCCCTCAGATTTATGTTTCTATGCCCCCCAAATTCATTGAGATCCCCAACTTGCATATTTAATGTCCCACTTGGTATTATCACTTGATTGCTTTAAATTCATTAACTCATTTCCTTGACAAATATTTATTGAGCACCTAATATGTGTTAGTCACTATAGTAAGGACCAATATATAATTGTTAATGAATAAAATGAACTTAGTCTCTGCTCTCGTGAAGCTTATGGTCTAGTGGAGTACTGTTGAAAGAAATTAAATGAAAAAAAAATGAAAACGGTTATGAAGAAAATGAGTTGCAATAATAGAGAATAATAAATTGATGTGTGTTAGGGGAGGACACTTTAGTCAGAGATGAGCTCTCTAAGGAAGCGACATGAGAGTTCAGGGTTCAAGGATGAAAAGTAATCACCCACGGGAAGAACTGTGGGAAGAATATTATAGACAGTAGCAATAGCATGCACAAAGGCCCCGCTGAGGAAAAGAATTTGATGTATTTGAAAACTTAAATGAACCAACTATGACTGGACATTAGTAATCAAGGGAAAACGGTGATAGGTGATCAAGTTGGAGAGTTAGGAAGGTGCCTCATCATCTAGGATCTTGTAAGCCACCCCGAGGAGTTTGGGGGTTTATTCTAGGAACAATGGGAGGTCATTGAAGGGCTTTAATCCAGAAGAATAACTTAGGCTAATTTGTGTATTTAAGGTAGTATTCTGAGTGAGATATGATATGAATCAGACTAGGACAGTGGTCACAGAAGTAGAGAAAAGTAGATAGATCAGAAGTACATTTAGGAAATTGAAACAATGCAGAATAACCTAACAAAGAACATGAACTCTGGTCTCACATGCCTGGCTTAAAGCCTAGCTCTGCCAATTCTTAACTGGCTGAGCTTGGGCAAGTTCATAATTTATCTGTGCTTCAGTCTCCTCATTACAAAATGAGGATAATAATAGTGCTTAGAGGGCATGTGAGGATTAAATAAGTTGGTATTCACAGTGCATTTAGAACATTTCCTGGAATATAGTAAGTACTATATTAAATGTTAGCTATCAATATCAGTAATGGATTGATTGTGGGGAAAGAAGGAGAAATCAAAAGTGACACCAAGTTCCTGGCATGAGCTACTGGTTATCTTTTTGGGACAGTGGGGTGGCAAAACCTCCATCTTAACTGAAGTCAGTTATTCACTTTATCTATGTTTAGTGAAAAAAGTCAGACAATTGGGCAGATTGAGTTTATTACAAAATTCATGAACACAGATCTCACATGAGATTCCCATATTGCCCAAGAGTTCTACTACCTGTCTTTGGTCAATCCACTCTCCCAATTCCACAATCATAAAAGAAAAATCTCTACTTTTCTCTCACTTCCTACTGCAGCAGCATGTCCTCCCTGCACTCACCCTTTAAATAATTGACCTCAACTTCTATTTTACAGGGAAAATAGAAGCCATTGGTAGGAGAGCCTTCATATTCTGGTTACCACACATACATATCTATTCATCTTTGTACCCATCTGTTAGTCTGTTTTTAGTTGATGTGACCAAAACACCTGGCAAGAACAACTTAGAGGAGGAGACGCTATTTTGACTCAGGCTTTTAGAAGTTCAGTTCATAATCAGCTGACTCCATTGCTCTGAGCCAGAGGTGAGGTGGAACGTTATGGCAGAAGGGCAGGGAAGAGAAAAACTGCTCACCTCATGGCAACCAGGAAGCAGAAAGAGAGAAGGAGCCAAGGGAACAAGATATAATCTCCAAGGGCATGCCCTCAGTGACCTATATCCTCTAGCTGTGCCCCACCTGCCCACAGTTACTACCCAGTTTAGTAGTCCTTTCAAATTATTAATCCATCAAATAAATTAATCCACGAATTAGGGTACAAATCTCATCAGCTAATCATTTACCTCTGAACATTCCTGCATTGACACAATATCCAAACCATAACACATTGCTTTTTCTCCTGCTATATATAATGGTGGTTCTCAAAGTATAGTTAGTGCACTGGAATTGTAGCATAAGCACCACCTACACCTCCAGACTTACAGAATCACAAAATTTGGAATAAGATGAGGGAAGGGGCTAACATCCCTCCAGGGGGATTCTAATGCATAATTAAGCTAGATAAGCACCACAATAGAAAAACAATGCCTCCTCTCATTTAAGCCTATCCTCCTTCCTTGTCTTCTTGGAAATTTTATGTCATTAATGTCCTTTTTTCCCTTCTATATATTCAACCACTCCTTCTCAATTGGAACCTTCTCTTGCACATTAAAACATGTTCAAATGTTCCTCAGATACAAAACCCTTTCATCTTCTAGCTACCATATGATACTTTCCTCTCCTCCACAACCAATCATCTTAAAAGAGTTGTTCAGAAAGTCAAAAAAATAAGACTGTCATATGATTCAACTCCCTATCTAGTCCACAGTATTGAAGTCAAGATCTCAGAGATATATTACTCCCATATTCATTATAGCACTACTCACAAAGGTTAAGATGGAGAAACAACCTCAACATCCATGAATAGAGACATGGATAAAGAAAATATGGTATATGTACAAAATAGAATATTATTCATCCTTAAAAGAAGAAAATTCTGCAGTATGCAACAACATGGTGAATGTTGAGAACATTATTCTAAGAGACATAAGCAAGTTACAAGTGGATAAATACTGCATGACTATACATGTATTAAGTATCTGAAATAGTCAAATGCATTGTGTTAGCTTTCTATTACTGTAACAAATATTTGAGACAATCAACTTTTAAGGAGAAAAGATTTATTTTGGCACATGGTTTCAGAGTTTTGTCAGTTGACTCTGTTGCTTTATGCTTATGGCAAGCCAGCACATCATAGAAGAGTCATGTTGTCGGGGTGGTGAAAAACATTCACCTCATGTCCGGGACACAAAAAAGAGGATGATAAGGGGCTGGGGTCTCAATACCACTGTTGCACTTTGGATCTGGAATGTCCCCAAAGGTCCAAGTGTTAAAATCTTGGTCCCAAGTTAGTGACACCACTGGGAAGTGGTGGAAGCATCTCTCTCTCTCTCTCTCTTTCTCCCTCCCTCTCTCCTTCCCTCCCTCCCTCCCTCTCTCCTCCCTCCCACCTTTCTGGGCACCATGAGGAGAATACCTTTCCTTGGCCACACTCTTCAGCCATGATATACTGCCTCACCACAGACCTAAAAGCAACTTGGCCAACTGACCATGGACTGGAATCTCTGACATCATGGGCTAAAATAAATCTTTCCTCCCCTTAATCAATTTTCTCAGGTATTTTGCCATTTTGATGAAAAGCTGACTAACACCATCCCCTTCAAGGGCATATCCTCAATGAAAGAAAGAATTCCTACTAGTCCTGCCTCTTAAAGGTTCCACCCCATCCCAATAGTGCCATAGGTTAAAGACCAAACCTTTCAAAAGTGGGCCTTTGAGAGACACTTATTCAAATGATAGTGCTGATAGCACTTATAGAAGCAAATAAAACTTGTGGTTGCCAGGAGCTGGGGGAAGGAGGAAATAGGGAATTGCTAATCAATGTCTATAAAAATTAAATGATGCAAAATGAACAAATTTTAGAGATCATCTGTGCAACATTAATACTGTCTTGTGAACTTAAAAATCTACCTAGGAAATCAAACTCATGTTAAGTATTCTTACCAAAATAAAATCAGACAAAGGAACAAAGTTGTCAAGGGTATGAGGAAATGGGCAGTCAGTGTCTCACACGCTGCTGGGAAAATTAGAACAGCCATTTGGGAGGGCAGTTTAATAGTATATATTAAAATGTAAAAAGTGGAGTAATGTCATCCAAATTTTAGATGAGCATAGAATTCTTGTTGTCTACCCCGCAGAAGAACTGTCAACAGGCCCAGGGTAGTGTGTATGAGACGTATAAGGTAGCTTTTTTTTTCTTTTCCTTTTTTTTTTTTTTTTTTTTTTGCACAGTTGTTAGTTACTAGGGAAAATTTAAAATTTAAACTACTTAACCAAACAGAAGAATGGCCAAATAAATTATGATAAACACATTTAATAAAATAATCTGTTAAAATAATTAAATAGTTCATTCTATACATCATGTTTCCTATATATAACATATATTTCTGCATAGTTTTGATTGTTTGTTTGTAGTACTAAGGATTGTACCCAGGTGTTATGGTTTAGATGTCAAGTGTCTCCCAAAAGCTCATGAGTAAGACAATGCAAGAAGACAATAGAGGAGAAATGATTGGGTTATGAGAGCCTTAACCCAATCAGTGAATTAATCCCCTGATAGGGATTAACTGAGTGGTAACTGTTGGCTATTAGGTTGTGGCTAGAGGAGGTGGGTCCCTGGGGGCCTGCCATTGAGGTTTATATTTTGTCCCTGGCTAATGGAGTCTCTTTCTCTCCACCCCACCCCCCTTACTGTTGTGATTACTGGACCTGCTTCCCTCTGCCACAGTCTTCTGCCATGATATTCAACCTTACCTCAAGCCTGAGGAATGGAGCTGGCTGTCTTTGGATGAGACCTCTGAAACTGAGCAACCAAATAAACTTTTCCTCCTCTAATTGTTCTTGTCAGGTCTTTTGGTCACAGCAACAAAAAGTTGGTTAAAACAGAAATTGGTACTGAGAAATGGGGTCATTTCTGTGACTAATCTGATCATGTGGTTCAGAAGATTTTAGAGCTTTTTTGAATTTATGGGAAGAATTTTGAAAAGTTTAGAGATGAAAACTGGAAAAGCTTTATACTGTTGTAAGTAGAACTTAATGGGTGATTCTGATAGGAGCTCAGAACACCAGAATGTTAATAGGACTGTGCATGGTAAACACTATGCTCATGAGGTCTCAGAGGAGGAAGTGGACTCTATTGGAAATTGGAATAGAGGCCATTTATGTTACATTCTGGCTAAGAAGTTGTTTGCATTTTTCCTGTGTTCTGAGACTTCATGTGAGGCTGAATTGAAAGGTGATAGACTGATAAATTGGTGGAGGAAATTTCAAGACAGCACAGACTTCGGTAGGTGGCCTGGATATTGCTGGCAGGTTTTAGTCAAATTTATTGTGATAATCAGAAATAGAAAGCAGGGCAGAAAGTTTTGCATATCTTGCAATTTGACGTGAAAGCTGAATAAAACTGGGGCTGAGGAATGTGTGGTTGTTAGACATTACAGCCACTAAAGAAATGATAAGGACTTTGCCCAGAGACAATAAGAAAGATGGCTTGAAGGTATATCAGAAATTGGCAAGGCCATACCCATCTCAGGCTCAGAGGTGTAAAAGTAAAAATTCCTTTGAGAGGAGACCAGTGGGGTACCCTGCTTGTGCCGGGGAAGTTGTTTTACCATGCTCAGTGCCAAGGTACTCAGAGTGTGACACAATCAAGGTCCCTGGAGGTTTGACTGCTGCTCGAGATGGTGGCACACCTTGGCATCAACTGCATGGTGCTGGTTCTGCTGGACTACAGGATGTTGGAATTAGGGGGTCATGGAAGCTTCCACCAAGATTTCAAAGCAAGGTCCAGGAGGCCAGAAAAAGTGCTCCAGGGTCAGAGTTCCTGCAGACCTACTCTTCAATAGATGTGAGGAGAAAGCCAAAGCTGCAGTGGAGATCTCAAAGATTAAGAAGTGCCAGTACTTTTGCCGAAAGCTTGGTCCTTGTCCCCAATGCCAATCCAATAACAAGGACATGGTTTTGAGAAAAAGGAAAAAGAAGGTTTATTGCTTTGCTAACAAAGGAGAAACATAGGGGACACCTGTCCCAAAGGCTGTGATTCTACCCATTGGCAGGAACAGGGTACATTTAAGAGGTGGTTCAGAGAAAATAAGATTAGGGAGGAGAGATGAGGAAGGAGAATATCAGGGAAAAGAAGGGCCCTTTTTAAGAAAATGATGGAAGGGTCCTCCTCCATTGCATATCAATATGCCCAGTTTAAGAAAAAGGCCCAAAAGGAGCCACTGGGTACAATTGACAGTGGGGAAATCAAAGTTGATGGCATTGTGATAATGATAAGGGAGACAGGTCAGGCTCAGAAATATCCTGTGCTTCAACCCCTTCAATGCCACATGGGATAGAAGAGATTAAGACAGTTTTTGTATATGCCAGGGTGTCTGATCTGTCCCCTGGGATGACATTTCTTTAGGCTTCCTTGAAGGTCCCTTTGCGGAGCCTGCCTACAAAACACAGGCCAGCCATAGTTTCTGTCTTTCTCTTTTCTGGGTGCAGTTATTTATCCTGCTACTCTCCCCCGGCATTTAGTTGGATGAGATAGTGTTATAGCAAGAATTGCTTTGCCCCAGTAATGGATATTGCCTGGCTAAATGGGGTCTCCTGTCAGATCTTAAAAGGGAGACTACTCTGGTCTCCAGGTCATAAACTGACAACACTGAAACCTACTGCCACATCCTTTGTGGCCAGCAGCCTCCAACCCCCAGGAGCAAAAGAGGCTGAAAGGCAGGGCAGAGACCAGGTTCTCTTTGGCCATGTTTTTTTTTTTTTTTTTTTTTTTTTTTTTTTTTTTTTTTTTTTATAGCTCAGACAGCTTGGCTGGATTTTTATCCCCCAGTTTAGGGCTGGTGTTCTTGACCCACAGTGAGGTGATCTGCAGTTGCCTGAGGCCAGGCTGAGAAATATTTCTGGGAGCATCTACTTAAATCTTTTTAACCCTTTCTTCTGGTACCCTGCATACCAGAGGCAGTGCCTTTTAGCGCTTTCAACTTAGTTCCTGACTGTTCCGACCCCTTATCATGCAAGTGCATAAATGCCTGTACATACAGAACCTCTTTCATATACTTAACCCCTGAAAGACCAACTTCAATGTCAAGATTGTCTAATAATCCAGAAAAACCATTTAAAGACCAGATTGTTTTACAGTAAACCCTCTTTCTCTTAGGCTTATCCCTATAGGTGGCCCATTCCGCCAAGATCTCTCTGCTAAGATCAATGCAGCATGGACCTTGTCTTAAAGGGCCAGTAACAGATACCCCCCCCCAAAAAAAAAAAAAAAAAAAAAAAAAACAGAAAAGACATGATCACCAAAACCAGGACTGACATACAGAAACCTTTAAAACAGATGGACCTGCATGTACAAATTACTTCCACTTATTTTACCTTTAACAGACCATCTCCAACTGCAAGATTATGCAATAATCTAGAAAGCTATTTAAAAGTCAGATCATTAGAGTAAAAAAATTATCTTAGACAGACTTATAGGTGGCCCTTTCTTCAACTCACATTACCTCTGACAGACCAACTCCAATTGCAAGATTGTACAAAAAAGAAACATGGAGAGAGAAAACCAGAGAGGAGGCCCCAAAACCTTGGCCGACAGATGGGAACCTTTAAATTGACCAGCCAAGACCATTCCTGAGAGACTACCCATAGAACCAATATAGTACTGGCCATATCTTAGAAGGGGCAGTAGCAGTTACAAACAAAACAGACAACAGAGGGAATTCCCAGGCCCATGGCCAACAAACTTAGATGAGAACTTAGAACAGATCAGAAGGGAGTACATATCCCTAGGTTATCGAGGCCCACT
Source organism: Sciurus vulgaris (assembly GCF_902686455.1). NCBI lineage: Eukaryota > Metazoa > Chordata > Mammalia > Rodentia > Sciuridae > Sciurus > Sciurus vulgaris. The sequence goes on along the minus strand of NC_136471.1, from coordinate 16,722,699 downwards.
TAACTGTGACTCCTATACCACTGGAGCCAGATGTCCCCAGAAAGAGGGACCAGATATTCCCACAAAGAGGAACTAGGTGTATGGAATCAAGGGTCTTGGTGTGCACACTGGGGGACTTAACAAATTGCCAAGGGTTTCATGACTTTCCTGAGTTCAGTTTCCTTTTTCTCAAAGTAGAGCAACTGATGGAGAAACCTACACTGTTCATGGAGAGAAGGCAGAAGTTCCCTGAAGCAAAAAGAGCTTTGGCTGCTGCTGGTTCAGTCCCTCAGTCCCTCCCTTTACTCACAGGAATAGCTCCTCTGGTTCAATCTGAGCAAACTCATACTGTCTCCCAATTTCTCCAGTGGTCAGCTGTCAACAAACTCACCAGCCACCTTGTATCCTCAGTGTGGAAGTGGTAGTCACTTGGAGGGCCAGACCTACCCAAGAAAGCTGGAGCAAGGGCTGCTCTAAGGTCCCATCTGAGTGAGGTGCCAAATTTATTGTCAAAAGCTAGTTCCTTGTCCCTGATGCCAATCCAATAATGAGGACACGATTTCGAGAAAAAGGAAAAAGAAGGTTTATTGCTTTGCTAGCAAAGGAGAAACACAGGGGACACCTCTCCCAGAAGCTGTGATTCTGTCCTTCAGCAGGAACAGGGGGCTTTTATAGAGGTGATTCAGAGAAAATAAGGTTAGGGAGGAGAGATGAGAAAGGAGAAGATCAGGGAAAAGAATAATAGGGAGGAGAAGGTTAGCATAAAGAAGAACAGGGAGAAGTTCAGGGAAAAGGTTGGGAAAAAGAAAAAAAACCACTGAAGTTTCAAGGCTATAAGGGATATAGTCAAAGCAGCAAGTGAACTTGTTACAGAACCATGGAACATCTATGAGGAAAGCTTCAGAAACGGAGCAGAGACAAATCAACAGAGAGGCCATGTGGGCTGCAACAGCAAAATCATTGAAGCAGAGCTATAGGGCCCTTTGGAGAGCACATGAGGATGCCATCTGCTCCAGTAGCTAGATGTGGAGCTACAGAACTTGTTTGCTCAGCTGGATTTTGGCCTGGCTTTGGTTCCATTCCTTCTTTCTATGCCACTGTTTCTCCTTTGTGAAATGGGAATGTTTACTCTGTGCCTTTATATGTTAGATACATGTAACTTGCTTTTGACTCTTATAAGGGCTCACCCTGAGAGTTTGCCTTGAGTCTCAGGAGACTTTGGGCTTGGACTTTTGAGCAATCCTGAAACTGTTAGTGTAACAGTGGTTACTTCACTTTTTAAATATAGCTCTCATTACTCTGAGGCTTATTTTTAAAAGGACTTTTTCCCCCCTCTCTTCTCCCCTCTCCTCCTTCCTAACAAGATTAGGGAGATATGTGTTATCTTTTCTTCCCCTAGTTAATTGTTTTTGAACACACCCACCACAAGAAGGAGATATCTGTCAGAGGATCTAGGAAGTTAATATCTCCCAAATTAACAAGTGAATCCTAACACACCTTCAGGGTGCCCTGGGAACCCCTTTCAGGGCACACCTGGAATTTAGCCTTTGAAGAGCTTCCTTAAAAGCTCTCTGTTTTCCCTGATGGGCAAAATCATAGCCTCTGGGACAGGAGTCCCCTGTGTTTCTCCTTTGCTAGCAAAGCAATAAACCTTTTTCCTTTTTCTCAAAACAGTGTCCTCATTATTGAATTGGCGCTAGGGACAAGGACAGTAACATTAGGATTATGAGGACTTCAGTAACATTAGGATTATGAGGACTCTTGGAAATGGACTAAATGTGTTTTGTATTGTGAAATGGACATGAGCTTTTGGGAGCCAGGGAATGTTATGGTTCAGATGTGAGGTGTCCCCCCAAAGCTAATGTGTGAGACAATGCAAGGAGGTGTAGAGGTGAAATAGTTGGGTTGTAAGAGCTTTAACCCAATGAGTGAAGTAATCCCTGGTAGGGATTAACCGAGTGGTAATTGTAGGCAGGTAGGGTGTGGCTGAAAAAAGTGGGTCCCCAGGGGGCCTGCCTTTGGTGTATATATACATTGGCCAGTGAAGTCACTCTCTCTGCTTCCTGGTCTGATGTCTTGAGCCCCTTCTCTCTGCCCCACTCTTTTACAGTGATATTCTGCCTCACCTTGAGCCTCAAAGAATGGAGCTGGATGTCTATGGATTGAGACCTCTGAAACCGTGAGCCGCAAAATTAACTTTTCCTGTGCTGGCCATATAGCCAATCACGTAGAGTGCCTGACTCCCATGCTGGAGGCCAGGGTTCGAGTCCCCAGCATGTGGGATTGTGGAAATAACAAACTTTTCCTCCTTAAAATTGTTCTTGTCAGGTCTTCTGGTTGCAGCAATGAAAGAGCTGACTAAAACACAGGAGTGCTTTACCACTGAGTTACAGCCTCAGCTCTTCTTATTTATTTATTTTTTTAATGTTATTTTTTATACAAATGTGATACAACTTTTCATTTCTATGGTTGTACACAATATAGATTCACACCATTCATTTAATCATACATATATATAGGGTAATACTGTCTCTTTCATTCTACTGTTTTTCCATCCCCACCCCTCCCACCCCTTTTTCCTCTACATCATCCAAAGTTCCTTCATTCTTCTTCCCCCCCCCCACCACCCCCCATTGTTATATATTGTCATGCGCTTATCAGAGAAGACATTTGGCTTTTAGTTTTTTGGGCTTGGCCTATTTCACTTAGCATGATATTTTCCAACTTCATCCATTTACCAGCAAATGCCATAATTTTACTCTTCTTTATGGCTGAGTAATATTCCATTTTGTATATATACCACAGTTTCTTTATCCATTCATCTATTGAAGGGCATCTAGGTTGGTTCCACAATCTAGCTATTGTGAAGTGAGCTGCTATGAACAGTGATGTGGCTATATCACTGTAGTATGCTGATTTTAAGTCCTTTGGGTATAAACTGAGGAGTGGGATAGCTGGGTCAAATGGTGGGTCCATTCTGAGCTTTCTGAGGAATCTCCATACTGCTTTCCAGAGTGGCTGCACCAATTTGCAACTCCACTAGCAATGTATGAGTGTGCCTTTTTCCCCACATCCACACCAACACTTTATTATTGCTCACGTTCTTGATAACAGCCATTCTAATTGGAGTTAGATTAAATCTTAGGGTGGTTTTAATTTGCATTTCTCGAATTGCTAGGAATGATGAGCACTTTTTCATATATCTGTTGATTACCTGTATATCTTTTTCTGTGAAGTGTCTGCCCATTTCCTTAGCCCATTTATTGATTGGGTTCTTTGTATTTTGGGTGTAAAGTTTTTTAAGTTCTTTATAAACTTTGGAGATGAGTGCTCTACCTGAAGTGTGTGTAGAAAAGATTTTCTCCCACTCTGTAGGTTCTCTTTTCACATTATTGATTGTTTCCTGTGCTGAGAAAAAAACTTTTTAGTTTGAATCTATTCCAGTTATTGATTCTTGCTTTTATTTCTTGCACTATGGGGGTCTTGTTAAGGAAGTCTGATCCTAAGCCAACACCCTTTTTATTTTTTATTTTGAGACAGGATCTCAATAAGTTGCTACAACTGATCTCAAACATGGGATCAGTCTCCCAAATAGCTAGAATTATAGGCTTGTGCACCATGCTGGGCCTGTACTTCCGTATTTGTATGCATATATATATAAAATTATACTGTATATGGTATTAATATGCTAGTATGTGGGGAAAAGTCAGGAAGGACACACACCGAACAAGTATCAACAATTACCTACCCCTGGAAGGTGGGGGAGAAGATCATGCTGATAGAAGTGGTCAAAGATTTTAGTCTTCTTTGAGATGTTTAAAACATTTTAAAATGTGTTATTGAAAAGCTCGACCCTGGTCCCTAATACCAAGTCATGCCAATTTAATAACGAGGACATGGTTTTGAGTAAAAGGAAAAAGAAGGTTTATTGCTATGCTAGCAAAGGAGAAGCATATGAGACTCCAGACCCAGACGCTGTGATTCTCCCCATAAGGGAGAACAGAGAGCTTTTAAAGAAGCCATTCAAAAGGCTGCCTTCCAGTGTGCCCTGACAGAGGATTGTGATTCACTTGTTAATTTGGGAGATAGCCATTCCTTAGATCTTCTGGCACCATCCCCCCAAGTCTGAATTACTTGGTTCCTGTGGTGGGTGTGTGCTGAAATACAGATAACTAGGTCTAGGATGGGTAAAAGGTAATCTTGTTCTCCACTGCCAGGTTAGGGAGGGGGAGAGGGAGTAGAGGAAAAGAAAAACATGTCCTTTTTAACATAGGCCACAAAGCAGAGAAGGCTATATTCAAAAGGTCAAGTGGATTGCTGTTACAGGAGGATATAAATTTTTGTACTTCTGTCATTAAGGATTAATGAAATAAAAAAGTTATCTATATTGACTACTTCCATTTGGTCACTTCTCACTCAATTTTCACCACTCCATTCCGGTTTTTATACTTTCAATTTCTTACTTTTCTTTTGTCAACAATGACATCCATGTCACCAAATCAAAAAGATATTTTCTGCTCTTGTACTTGGCCTTTGATGCTCTTGTTTACTTCCTCCTGAAAACACTTTGTTATGGTTTGGACTTGGAATGTCATCCAAAAGTTCACGTGTTGGATACTTACTTGGTCCTCAAGGCTGCAATGTTCATTCATGTGGAGCTTTGGGGAAGTGCTTGCATCATGAGGGCTCTAAGCTCATTGGTGGATTAATCCATTTGATGAATGAATAATCTGAATGGGCTACTGGGAGGAGTTGGAAACATAGCCAAGTGGGACATGGTTGGAAGAAGTAGGAAGTGGTGTCAGGGTACACTGGGAGAGTACTCTTGGGAACTGTATCTTCTCTCTGGCACCTTTCTTTCTCTGTATATGTCTATGCCCCCCAACCCCTTCTGTCTGTCTGTCTCTCTGTCTCTCTTCTTTGCTGCCATGAGCTGAACAGTCTTCCTTCACTATGATGTTCTGTTTCATCCCAGGACCAAAGCAATGGTTGTACTTCTGTAACCATAGACTGAACCTCTGTAAACTTGAGACAAAATAAAATAAGCATTTCCTCCTTTAAATTGTTTATGTCAGGTGTTTTGGTCACAGCAACCAAAAGCTAACACACACTTCCTTCCCTTGGCTCCCAAACTCTGCTTTTATATTTGACATCACATTCTTCTGGTTTTCCACCTACTTCTCTGCCTTCTCATCCTCTGACACTCTACCACTCATCCTCTGTTAGATAATAAATTGTTAACTTTTTTTTCAAAGCTTGATCCTAGATTTTGTTCTCTTCTTATTCTGTGCTCTCATAATGATTTCTTCTATCACCCATAAATAATCAACTCCCGAATTTCTATCTGCATTCCATAGCTATCTATTTAGCTTCATGCTTAAGATCTCTGTTTGTATCTTTCAGAGTATAACACATCCCAAAACTCCTGATCTTTTTCTATCAGCCCCTAAACCTGGTCCTGTTCCAATATATCATGCTCAGTTGTGCAAGCCAGAAACCAGTGAGTCAGCAATGAAATTTTTCTCTTCCTTACTACTTGTCATCAAATCCATTGATTACTAAATCATCTCAGTTTTTATCTCCTAAATAGCTCATTATGTGCATTGTTAGCACTCTAGTCAAGTAATTCTCAGAGTTGTGTTTGAGAGTCCTTGGGGGCCTCAGGGACTCATGTAATACATCCATAAAGTCAAACCAATTTTTATAATAATACCACAATATTATTTGCTTTTTCACTATCATTCTTTCATGAGTGTACAGTGTTCTAGAAGCTACATGACATTATATCATGATGAACTGAATGCAAAAGCAAATTGAGAATGGTAAATAATTTGCAAGAATGAAAATAACACCACTCTTCTCAGTACTTCTGATTTTTAAACTATAGGTATTTTTTCATGACATGTACTACTTATGTTATAGGTTTATATTTAAATATTATAGGTTTATAATTGTTATTTTGAATGAATTAACAAAGATCTTCATAATTTTCCCAGTTTTATTTGCCAATATGGTAAATACCCATGGATCTAAACCATAGAAACAAAAGTTCTCCGGAATTCTTGACTTATTCTCCTCGTCTCTCCCTCCCTACCCCCTCTTTTATTTTTTTATTTTTTTCAGCACTAGGGATGGAAACTAATGCCTCCTTCATACTCAAGTACTCCTCCACCGAGTCATATCCCCAACCCTTTAGCCCTTTCTACTTTTTATTTCAAGCTGAGGTCTTGCTAAGTTGCTTAGGCTGGTCTCAAACTTGCAATCCTCCTGCCTCAGCCTCCTGAGTAGCGGAGGTTACAGTCATGGGCCTCAGTGCCTGCTCCTCAATCATTTCTAGTTCATAAAAAGGTCCTGAGAGGACCTGGTGGTATAGGCTATAGAAGAAGCTGCATCCAGCTGAGGCAGGAAGATTCCTTGAGATACCATGCTTCAGCCGTTCTTAACAAAGGGACACAGTCTGGGTGCTTTGAACAACAGAAACTTACTTTCTCAGCCAGGCATAGGTGGCACACATCTGTAATTCCAGCAACTCAGAGGACTGAGGCAAGATGATTCTAAGTTCCAGGCCAGCCTCAGCAACTCAGTGAGACCCTGTCTCAAAATTTAAAAATAAAAGGAACTGAGATTGTAGCTCAGTGGTAAAATGACCCTGGGTTCAATCCCCATTATCCCTCTTTCAAATGGAGAGATCAATAACTAACCTGCTTCATTGGAAGGATCATATGAAATAATGGATGAGAGAACTTTGCAAACTCTATTATTACATAAAAAGTGGGTGGGCATTATCCTTGTAGTTTACATTTAGTTCAATCTTTTTTTTTTTTTTTGGGTGCTGGGGATTGAACCCAGGGCCTTGTGCTTACAAGGCAAGCACTCTACCAACTGAGCTATATCCCCATCCCCTAGTTCAATCTTTTGATCATATCTTCCTTCGATTTTTTTCTTCTTTCTTTTTTTGGTGGTACTTGGGATTGAATGCAGGGGTGCTCTACCACTGGGCAACACTGCCAGACCTTTTATTTTATTTTGAGATAGGAATTTGATAAGTGACCAAGGTTGGCTCAGCCTCTGGAGTAGCTGGGATCATGGGCATGCAACACTCTGTCTGGTTTTCCTTTGATTTCTAAATGAGGTAAATACATGAAAATGCTTATCACGGTGTAAGTTACATGGTATTCATTCATTTGTTCATCTTTAAAAATCCATTCTGAATATATGCATTGTGTTCTCAGGGGAGCTCCTGGGTCTTACAAGGAAGAGATGGACCCAGTGCTCAAGAAGCTTATTTCCAGTGGAGGAAGGGAGACAAGTAAACGAATAAAGTTTTCTATTCAAAATACCCCTCATGGCACGGGAGGGACAACTTATGTCTCCCTGGACTTTGGGATATAGTGTATGTTAATAAATGAATTAAAAATTATGTCTTTTTGATACCACATTGTTGCTCATTTGCTTTGTTGCATATATGTGGTGCTGGGGATTAAACCCAGGGCCTTGTGCTTGTAAGGCAAGCACTCTACCAACTGAACTATATCCCCAGCCCTGTTTTATTGTTTTTTTACACAACAACCAGCCAAGTGAAGTTTATTCTGGAAATGCAAGACTGATTCAATATTTGAAAAATCAATGTAATCCATCATGTCCTGTTTTAGGGAAAAAAACATGATTATATTAACAGATGCAAAAGAAAGTGGTAAAATTCAATACCTGGTTGTGATAAAAACTCTTAGCAATCTAGGAAGAGTACAAAATGTCCTTAAGTGATAAAGGTGCAGCTACAAAAAACCCACAGTTAATATGTCACTTAATTGTGGAAGAATTTTCCTTCTAATATTGTGGTGAATAAGGGAAGGAAGTTCACTCTCACTACTTTTATTCAACACTGCATTGGAAATCCTAGCCAGTGCAACTATGCAAGAAAAAGAAACTCAAGGCACATGAATTGGAAAAGAAATGAAACTGCTCTTATTTGCATGCAACATGAGAAGGTTTACAGGGCTGCTCAGAGGAAGGGAGGCCTGTACTTGTCCTAGCAGGTCTCACAGGCTAAGTGGATGATTTGTACAAGGCTGGTCTCGGGCTAAAGCATCTTGATGTGGGTTGAAGAGGCAGAACCTGAAGATGGTTTAGACAGGCGTGATTGACAAATGCCTAGAGACCCCACTACACATAGAATATGCTGTCATGGGTCACCTTGCTTTTAGAAGGTGGTTCTTATTTTCCACATCAGCTGAGTAGCCTATGGTGGTGGACAGCATTCATATGGATGGGGCACACAGTGCCAGTTCCATTTCCTGGCTCAATTTAGTGCTTGGTGGGTGGCTAGAGTTTGTGATAATCCAATAGTGATACAGGAGTGGCACTAGGAGGGCTTCCTTTTGTAAAACTGGTTGACAGACTGTAAAATGCAGCCCCTGCAGGAACCCTGAGCAGGTGTGGAGGGGGTCACACCTCCCCGGGTGTTGTCATCTGTAGGTCTGCTCACTTGGTCCCAGCAGCGGGAGAGCCAGGGTTGTGCCCACTGCCCAGGCCTGGGAGTCTGGCAGAGCCTTCCTTTTATTTTAATATATACACTTTTTCATTCAAAAGCAGAGCAGGGAGCAGGGGTTATGCAGCAGTGAAACACAAGATTGTTATTCAAGCTCTGGTTACTTCCAACCGTCACCCATCTCAAGCTTTCTATTCTCCCTTTTCCCGGTCCTCTTCACAAAGGCCGCGCCCTTCTAATCCTGCTATTCTGACCCTGAAACTTTACACAGGATAGTCCAATTCTCTTAGTCAAGTTCAATCTTTTCACTCTCACAACTCCCCTTTTTCTGATTGTTCGTACATTTTCTTTCATTTCTCCTACAACTATTCCTGTGCGGCTAGTCCAAGAGTTAACTCGCTAAATTTCTACACGCCTCTAAGGACCCGCTCGCTGCCTTTGTTCTGTCTTGAATCGCCTCCTGCCAATCACCAGAAGAAGCAGACTTCTTGAGAAAGGAACTTGGACAGAAAGGCACTTGGCGAGGCGCACACGTCTCAGCCTAAACAAATGACCTCTTGTTCTCCAGAGCTCTTGAGGCACAAGGAGGGACAATAATTAAGTTTTTCTACTATCTTTGTCCTATGATACCTCTTGGTCCAAGTGCAAGCACTTGGACTTAAAGAACACATAAAGAGCAGAAGGTAAGGATGACAAGGATTCTTACCGAGGTGGCAAAATATGATTCCCGCCGCTGAGAAAGACATTCCAATACCCGAGAACAGACCCCATTCTCCCCTCCCTTTTACGTCTACTTTCCTTCCTTCCCCAGGTCAGCGCTGTCTAATAGAAATATAATGTAAGCCATATGTGTAATTTAAAATTTTCTAGTAGCTACATTAAAAAATAGGTGATATTATTAATAATGTCTTATTTAACTTAAAATATTATCATTCCTATGCTATCCATGTATAAATTACTGAGAAGTTTCACATTTGTTTTTTGTCTTCCAAACCCAGTGTTCATTTGAACTTGCATAACATCAAATTCAGACTAGCTGCAACTGCTTAATAGCCCCCGGAATTGGACCGCTTGACCTTGGAATTCACTCCCCCAGCCCCCCAAGTCCTGTAGCCAGAAATGAAGATGTGGGTGGGCGCGGTAACACTGCTAGTTTGAGACTGAGTGGCAACCTTGAGAAAAGGCCAGACCGTGTGATGTTGAGACCTTTTAGACAGCGTACCCTCGCAACGTCCCCAGTCCCCTGAGCCCAGCAAGGCTGTGAGACCGATCGTGAAGGATTGCTAGAACCGCGGGAAAATGTCAGGCGTGGAGTCGGGGGATGGGGAGGCGGCGTCGGGCGCAGTCGGGATCCACACGCATGCGCACTGTGTGTGCTCACAAATCCTGGCCACACACCGTGGCAACCGGGTTCTAAACCAGTGTCCACTCTGTCTACTCTGTCTATGCGTTCTTCCCAGGAGTTGTCCCACCAGCCGGTCTTGGCTCTTCCCTGTCTACGGCACTTTCATGTCTTTTCTGCTCCTCCCTTCTGACTGGTTCTGATCTGGCTCAGGTACTTGACCCTGAGCAATTTGAGCCAGCCCCTGAAATCAATACTCGTGGTTCCGCATGGGAACTCACCCCTGGTTCGCCCTCTCCAGGCTGAGGTGGCTGCTGGGGCTACGGCTGTTCCTGGGGCTTCGAGCTGCCGCTGCATAGCTTTCTGCCCTGCTGGATTGCCCCCTATCAACTTCTGCGAGACTGACCTAGAGACCGCATCCTGCAAGGTGAGGCCAAGAGGGAAGGAGTGATATGTAAGGGGAAGGTTTCGGGTAGGGGAATGGAGCAGACCAGGGCAGACCAGGGTTGGGAGCTCGTGGCCGCGGAGCCGGAATGCCAGTGCCTCTCGGTGGGTGTGTCTCAGAGTATCTCAATCTTTGATCCTCGGACTTCGCGGATCTGGATCTCTTTTTCTTTGATCTTCTTTCCCTCCCTCTTGGCATCTCTGACTCCCTTACAGCTCCTCCCTTCTTGTTTTCTCTGGGTTAGCTTCCCTTCCTTTCAGCTCCTTCCCTTCCTCCTCCCTTAGGGATCCACCCCTCTAGGCTCCTCCCCTCCCGCTGAGCTCCGCCTCTTCCCTATCTTGGCTCTTGCCCTTCCACCCCACTCCTTCCTTTCCTTCAGCCAGCTCCCTCTCAGCTCCTCCCCTTCGTCTTGACTCCTCCCGCCCCGCCCCTAGCCGCTTCCCCTTATCCTCAGCTCCTTTTCTGCCTCCTTTTTGATTCCCTGTTTTCTTTTCAGTTCCCTCTAGGGTTCATCCTCTCCCACTTCCTTTCGCTTCTTTCACCCTCCCTTCCTCTGAGTTCTGTCTTTAGTCCCTTCCTTTCTGCTTCTCCATCTCCCTCTCAATGCCTCCTCCCCGCCCCGCTTTGCCATTGGCTGCTCCTTCATCTCCTTTTGGTCTCTCTTTTCCTTCAGGTAGCTCCCCCTTGCTGGGATCTTTCTTCTGCCTCTCAGCATCTGAAACCTTTCTCCTCCCTCTACCCCCTCCTTCTTGTCCCCTTATACCATCTCCCTTTGTGGACAGCACACTCATTGTGGTCTTTCTTGGATACATCCCCACTGTGCTTCTGTCACACCTCACTCCTATAGTTTCACACTTGTGTCTCCCTGATTCTTCCTGATCCACTTTGTGGTCAGCGAACACCAAGATAGTATTGTTTAACTCTAGAGACTGATGAGAATAAAATGAGACAATGTACAAAAGAACACTTACAATGATACGCAGTAAGCTTTCAATAAACGTTAACTGTTATCATTATTAGTTGTCTTTAGCCAGAGATTTCTGGCACAATTCCTCTTCTGTGACAACTTCAACTCCCAACAATTTCTTCTTTTTTTCTTTTCTTTTTTGTTTTTCTTTTCTTTTTCTATCAAGGATTGAATACAGAGGCGCCTAACCACTGAGCCACATCCCCAGCCCTTTTTATATTTTATTTAGAGACAGGGTCTCACTGAATTGCTTAGGACCTCACTAAGTTGCTGAGCCTGGCTTTGAACTTGTGATCCTCCTGCCTCAGCCTCCCCCACTCCCCAGCTGCTGGGATTACAGGCCTCCACCACCAGTAATTTCTTGCTTTCCATCCTTGTTAGCCTTGTTCTCTTAATTGTAAGCTGACTTGAAAAGACTTTTGGGAGGAGGGTGAGTATTGAAGTCAAAAGAATTATTTTCTGACCTTTCATTACCTAATGTACTGTCTGGGAGAGTGTTCTGGAAGAAGGTACAACAAATGCAGGACCAGGTGGAGAACTGTGCCAAGTTTGAAAACAGACTTAGTTGGTGCGTGATCGCAGTTGGGAGGATTGAACTTAGGAATACTCTACCTTTGACCTACATCTCCAGCCCTTTTTGAGACAGGGGCTCACTGAAGTGCCTGGCCTTAGATTTGTGATCTTCCTGCCTCAACTTCTCCTGTGTCTGAGATTACAGGCCTGCACCACAGCCTCCATCTCAGTTCCAGGGGATTTTAAAGGTCTAGGTGTTTGCTGTTGAAACCCAGATTTTGCCTTTTTCTTTGAGCAGTGTTGCCAGTAGTGTTTTGAGGCAACATCTTGCCAAATACATGTAAGAAATGGTATTCTCTTTACCGTTTGTATCTGTCTTTTCCCTGATGTTTGGTATCTAGTCCTGGCTTTTTATTCTTTATTTCAGTATATTTCCTAGCAAAGACACATAATGTTCAACCATAACAAATATCTGGAATTTCTTTTTCTGTAAGCCCTTTTCTTTTTAGGTAGTTACTCTCATCTGAATGTGTTCCATTTTTTTTTTTTGAGATTGCACTTTTGTCCTTTAGTGAGTCTTTCATTTGTATGTTTTACACACCACACTTTCCTAATTCAGTAGTATCTTATTCCTTGATTTGTTTCCTTTTTTTAAAAAAAAATTTACTGGTACAAAAGCAGTAATATTCATGGTAGAATTTTAGAAAATGTGGATTGGCAAGACAAAAATTTCTAATATCTAGAAAAATATCACTGCTATTATCTTAACATATATTCTAGGTTTTTTCTATACATGTTCATGCACATATGCATTTTTAGTAGATACTTTTTATTTTTAAAATTCATTTATTTTTATTTTCTTTTAATTATTATTTTTTAGGGGATTGAACCCAGGGCCTTGCACATGCTAGGCAAGTGCTTTACCATTGAACTGTGCCCTCAGCCCCTTTTTACTTTTATTTTGAGACAGAGTCTTGCTAAGTTGCCCAGGTTGGCTTCAAACTTTCAATCATTCTGCCTCAGCCTTCCAAGTCACAGGGACTATAGCATTCACCACTGCACCTGGTTTAGACTTTATTTTTTAAAGGAGTTTTAGGGTCACAGCAAAATTAAGCAGAAAGTACAGGGAGTTCTCAAGTATCATCCACCCCTCCCTCAACTTTATCCACTATTGACATCCTGTACCAGAGTGGTACTTTTTTTTTTTTTTTTTTTTTTTTTTTTGCGGTGCTGGGGAATTGAACCCAGGGCCTTGTGCTTGCGAGGCAAGCACTCTACCAGCTGAGCTATCTCCCCAGCCCCAGAGTGGTACATTTGTTACAATCATTGTATGTACATTGACACATCATTGTCACCCAAAGTCCAGAGTTTACATTAACGTTCTCTTTTGGTGTTGGACATTCTATGGGTTTGGAAAAGTGTATAATGATGTGTATCTACCATTATGGTATACAGAATAGTTTCAGGGCCACCAAAACCCTCTATGCCTCTCCTGTTCATCCTTCCTTCCCCAATAACACCTGGCAACACTGATCTTTTAACTATCTCCCTGGTTTTGCCTTTTCCAGAATATCATATAGTTGGTATCATACAGTATGAAAGAAGCCTTTCAGATTGGCTTCTTTCACTTAATAATGTGCATTTAAGTTTCCTCCATGTCTTTCCATGCTTAATAGCTCATTTCTTTTTAGTACCCAAAAGTAGTCCATTGTCTGGTGGTATCACAGTTTATCTGTTCACCCGCTGCAAGGCATCTTGATTACTTCCACGTTTTGGCAAATATGACTAAAGCTGCTATAAACAATCATGTGCAGGTTTTTGCATACACATGAGTTTCCAGCTCATTTGGGTAAATACCGGTGAACCCGATTGCTGAGTTGTATGATAAAATATGTTCAGTTTTGTAAGAAATTGCCAAATTGTCCTCCAAAGTGGCTCTACCATTTTGCGTTCCCATCAGCAATGAATGAGAGTCCACATACATTTTATCAAAATAAAATAATAGTATGATGTTATTTTGTAAGCAGAAGTTTTCTTTCAACAACTCCATCTTTCCATGTCAGTACATTTTTATCTCATGTATCACCCAGTTCATAGTCAGCATTCCTCAATCTAGGTCTACAGATTGCATGTGGTTGTTATTCTTACACTTCTTTTAATCAAACATGGTCCCTCTCCTCCTAATTATTTTCATGACACTGACTTATAAAAGGGGCCAGTCTGTTTTGTTCTGTGGAATGTCTGTCTGCTTCCTTCCTTGTGATGGCACTAAACTTGGTTTACTGGTTAAACTTCAACTTATTGAAAAGTAGTTTAAGTATGTATCAATGTCTTCAAAAATATTCATCAGTCTTATGATGATTCCATTTAGAAAAATATGCAAGGACACAGGCAGATGAAAGGTTTTCTTTCATCTACCTTGATCCTTTAGATACACAGTAGTGCTCCGTGGAAAATACCAATATTGTCAGTTTTTTTGGCATCCTTCTGGGAATTTTATGAATATACAGATGAATATGTATTTATATGCTTTTCTTCCTCCTTTTTTTACACAAATGGCAACACTCTTCTCATCTTAAGGGACCTTATTGTACTCGTTTAACAATGGAGGTTGAAGATTATTTTATATCATAGAAAAAATTCCTCATTTTTTTTTGGTGCTGTTGATTGGGGCACTTTACCTCTGAGTTACATCCCCAACTATTTTTATTTTTGATTTTGAGACAAAGCCTCTCTAAGTTGATTAGGGACTTGCTATGTTGCTGAGGCTAGCCTCAAACTTGTGATCCTCCTGCCTCAGCCTCTAGAGTCACGGGGATTACAGGTGTGTGATACTACCCACCGCTCATTCTCATTCTTTTTTTTTTAAATTTATTTTTATTGTAAACAAATGGGATACATGTTGTTTCTGTTTGTACATGGAGTAACAGCATACCATTTGCATATTCATAAATTTACATAGAGTAATGATGTTTGATTCAATCCATTATTTTTTTCCTTCCCCCCAACCCTCCCACCTCTCTTTTCCCTCTATACAGTCCCTCCTTCCTCCATTCTTGTCCCACTCCCACCCCCCATTAAGTGTTATCATCCGCTTATCAGTGAGATCATTTCTCTTTTGGATTTTTGAGATTGGCTTATCTCACTTACCATGATATTTTCCAATTTCATCCATTTGCCTGCAAATGCCATAATTTTATTATTCTTTATAGCTGAGTAATATTCCATTGTATATATATACCACAGTTTCTTTATCCACTCATCAATTGAAGGGCATCTAGGTTGGTTCCACAGTCTGGCTATTGTGAATTGAGCAGCTATGAACATTGATGTGGCTGTATCTCTGTAGTATGCTGATTTTAAGTCCTTTGGGTATAGGCCAAGGAGTGGGATAGCTGGGTCAAATGGTGGGTCCATTCCAAGTTTTCTAAGGAATCTCCACACTGCTTTCCAGAGTGGCTGCACTAATTTACAACCCCACCAGCAATGTATGAGTGTACCTTTTTCCCCACATCCTCACCAACACCTATTGTTGCTTATGTTCTTGATAATTGCCATTCTAATTGGGGTGAGATGGAATCTTAGGGTAGTTTTGATTTGCATTTCTCTTATTACTAGAGATGTTGAACATTTTTTCATATATCTGTTGATTGCTTGTACATCTTCTGTGAAGTGTCTGTTCATTTCCTTAGCCCATTTGTTGATTGGGTTATTTGTATTCTTGGTGTAGAGTTTTTTGAGTTCTTTATATATTCTGGAAATTAGTGCTCTATCTGAAGTATGAGAGGCAAAGAAATTCTCCCATTCTGTAGGCTCTCTCTTCGCATTGCTGATAGTTTCCTTTGCTGAGAGAAAGCTATTTCGTTTGAATCTATCCCAGTTGTTGATTCTTGCTTTTATTTCTTCTGCTATGGGAGTCCTGTTAAGGAAGTCTGATCCTAAGCCAACAAGGTGAAGATTTGGACCTACTTTTTCTTCTATAAGATGCAGGGTCTCTGGTCTGATTTCAAGGTCCTTGATCCATTGTGAGTTGAGTTTTGTGCAGGGTGAGAGATAGGGGTTTAGTTTCATTCTGTTGCATATGGATTTCCAGTTTTCCCAGCACCATTTGTTGAAGAGGCTATCTTTTCTCCATTGCATACTTTTGGCACCTTTGTCTAGTATTAGAAAATTGTTTTTATTTGGATTTGTGTCCATGTCCTCTATTCTGTACCATTGATCTACCTGTCTACTTTGGTGCCAATACCATGCTTTTTTTGTTACTATTGCTTTGTAGTAGAGTTGAAGATCTGGTATTGCAATACCCCCTGTTTCATTCTTCCTGCTAAGGATTGCTTTAGCTATTCTGGGTTTCTTATTCTTCTAGATGAATTTCATGATTGCTTGCTCTATTTCTGTGAGGTACGTCATTGGGATTTTAATTGGAATTGCATTGAATCTGTATAGCACTTTTGCCATCTTGACAATATTAATTCTGCCTATCCAAGAACATGGGAGATCTTTCCATCTTCTAAGGTCTTCCTTAATTTCTTTCTTCAGTGTTTTGTAGTTTTCATTGTAGAGATCTTTTACCTCTTTGGTTAGATTGATACCCAAGTATTTTATTTTTTTTGAGGCTATTGCAAATGGAGTTGATTTCCTCATTTCCCTTTCAGCTGTTTCATCACTTGCATATAAAAATGCTGTAGATTGATGCGTGTTCTCATTCTTTTTAATGGCTGCTTAGCACTATATTATATAGATGCACTATAATTAATTTACTGAAATCTATTATTTCATTATTTCTGATAATTTGATCTTATCAAACATTGCTGCATGTGAAATTATTTCTGTAGAATAAGTTCCTGGGAATGGAATTGCTGGGTCAAAGAATACATACATTTAACAATCTCAATGCCAAGTTGCTATCTAAGTACCTTGTACTAATTTATACTCCCACCAACAATGTGTGAGAGCACCTATTTCTCCACAGCTTGACAACAAAGGTTTATGAAACTTTTAGATCTTTGACAATTTAAGTGGTGAATAATTGTGCACTGTGGTTTTAATTTGCATTGCTTTATTAGGAATAAGTTTGAAAACCTTTTCATATGAAAAGATTGTAGGAACTCATAAGTCAGGAAATCAGGCCCTCATCTGTGACATGTGACAAATGCTTTTTTCAAGTTTGTCAGTTGTCTTTTGCTTTTGCATTTTTTTACCACTTAGAAAATCTGATTTTTATTTTTATCTATCAAGTTTCCTACAGCTTCTGAGTATTGTGTTCTATTGTTAAAACCTATCCCATGCTCTAAAGTAATTCTCATGTGGTATTTTCTAGTTTGAGTTTTTACTATTTAAGTAAGATTAATATTTCTTTGTGTAATGTATAAAGTAAGAATCAAACTTAACCTTTTTCAGAATGCCGACCAATCGTCATAACATCATTTATTGAATAATACATCTTTTGTGATTTGAGAAATCATCAAGGTTCTTTTAAGTATAGTAAGCACTGAATGCATGTTAAAATATCATTTAAATGATATGTTATTTTCTAGTAGTACTTTGTCAATTTTGGTACTCTAGATGAGAATTGCTATCCTTCTTAACTATCTACTCTTGTTTTTGAAACTATTTTTGTGGTACTGAAGATTGAATCCAGGTGTGTACTCTACCACTGAGCTACATCCCCAGTCTTTTTATTTATTTATTTATTTAATTTATTTATTTTTATTTTTTAAATTTATTTTTATTGTAAACAAATGGGATACATGTTGTTTCTCTGTTTGTACATGAAATGGAGGCATACCATTTGTGTAATCATACATTTACCTAGGGTGATAGTTTTGATTCATTCTGTTATTTTTTCCTTCCTCCCACCCCTCCCACCCCTCTTTTCCCTCTATACAGTCCCTCCTCCCTCCCTTCTTGCCCCCCTCCCACCCCCCATTATGTGTCATAATCCGCTTATCAGCGTGATCATTCATCCTTTGTTTTTTTGAGATTGGCTTATCTCACTTAGCATGATATTCTCCAATTTCATCCACTTGCCTGCAAATGCCATAATTTTATTATTCTTTATGGCTGACTAATATTCCATTGTATATATATACCACAGTTTCATTATCCATTCATCAATTGAAGGACATCTAGGTTGGTTCCACAATCTGGCTATTGTGAATTGAGCAGTTATGAACATTGATGTGGCTGTATCTCTGTAGTATGCTGATTTTAAGTCCTTTGGGTAAGGAGTGGGATAGCTGGGTCAAATGGTGGTTCCATTCCAAGTTTTCTAAGGAATCTCCACACTGCTTTCCATAGTGGCTGCACTAATTTGCAGTCCCACCAGCAATGTATGAGTGTACCTTTTTTCCCACATCCTCTCCAACACCTATTGTTGCTTGTATTCTTGATAACCACCATTCTAATTGGGATGAGATGGAATCTTAGGGTGGTTTTGATTTGCATTTCTCTTATTACTAGAGATGTTGAACATTTTTTCATATGTCTGTTGATAGCTTATAGATCTTCTTCTGTGAAGTGTCCCTTCATTTCCTTAGCCCATTTGTTGATTGGGTTATTTGTATTCTTGGTTATTTATTTTTTTTATGTGGAGACAAGGTCTTGCTATATTGATCCTGTCTGGCCTTGAACCTGCTACCCTTCTATCTCAGCTTCCCGAGTAGCTGGGATAACAGGTGTAAGCCATCATTCCTCGCTCCTTTAAAAACTTTTCCTTGTTCACATTTATAACACTATAACTGATTTTTGTGGGGGAAGGGATGACAGGGATTAACCACTGAGCCACATCCCCAGTCATTTATATATTTTTGTTTTGAGAGAGGGCCTTGCTAAGTTGCTGACACTGGCTTTAAACTTGCAATCCTCCTGCCTCAGCCTCGGGAATCACTGGGATTACAGGTGTGTGCCACCACATCTGTAATTGATCAGTGCTGTAACTGACTTATGTTGCTGTTGCAAATTTCTGATTAGATTACACTAAATGTAGAAAAAAATATCTTATTTTAGAGTCATAGTGACGCTATTTATATTTGTTCCCAAACTTGATATTTTTCTATACCCTCTTCTTTTAAAAAATCTAACCATTCATGTACAACCAGAGAAACAACAGTTGTACCCTATTTGTGTACAACGACTGAAAATAAATAAAGAAAGAAAGAAAGAAACTAGGTTGGACCTAAAAAGAAAAATAAATAAATAAAATAAAATAAAAACAAAAATCTAACCATATTGTAAATCTTATAGCAGATGCTTATTTTTTTAAGTTGCATAGGAAATTTTGAAAAAGGATAATGCATTTATCTAAGTTATGCTGTTTTAGTGGTTTAAAATTACTGATCTGGTAAATTATCAGGAATATAGTTGAGATCTACAGAAGAAATAAGCTAAAATATCCCATGAAGAGCCAGAATAGATGTCATAATGTTCATGCACTAAATCTCTTGGTATCAGATACTTTTTTAGGTTAGTAACAAATTTGGCTATTTATTCTACAAATGGAAGGCCTGTCTCAAACAGATTAGGGGTGGGGAAAGAGTGAGGAGAATGAGGAGGAGGAGAGAGTGATAACTTACAAACCAAAATGAAATAGACATAAGAAATTTACAAAGAGGTTTAAGCTCTTTGATGGGGATGAAGGAATGTGGGAAGTCATCTATGGTCATTTAATTTGGGGGCAAATAGCTCTTCTAACCTTATTTGATCCCAAGAATATCAAAGCAGGTGCAATGATTGATGTCCAAAATGACTCAAAGTCATCAAGGAAAGTCAAATTGTGATCATTACTCTTTGTTGAGGATGGGAAAGAATAAAGTATATTTTAGAAGGAATCTTAGGAAAATAGTTGAAGTGATACAAGGAAAGCACTTCATATGGATAGCTTTATTTATCTCAAGTCCTTAACGTGGGTTCCATGCACCTCAGGGACCCTATGGAGCCTCTTAAAAGTGAATAGAGCTGGGTGTGGTGGCACACGCCTGTAATCCCAGAAGCTCGGAGGCTGAGTCAGGAGGATCTTGAGTTCAAAGCCAGCCTCAGCAAAAGGGAGGCCCTAAGCAACTCAGTGAGACCCTGTCTCTAAATAAAATAGAAAACAGGGCTGGGGATGTGGTTCAGTGGCCAAGTGCCCCTGAGTTCAATACCCAGTACACCCCCCCAAAAAAAAGTGAACAGAGAATTTGTTCAATATGTGTATGTTTCTGGGGAGAGAAGGCCATAGCTTTTCATCATATTCTAAAAGGGTTTTATAATTTTAAAAAAAGGTTAAGAATGGCTGAGGTATCTGAAAAATTTATGTAGCCAGAGAACACAAAGATTTAATTTCATAAATGAAATGTTATGAATTTATAGCTATACTATTACAAATTTATAACTGTACCAAGTTATAACTTAAAAATTTATAACTACACTAAATTATAAAATTCATGTTAGTTATAAATTATTGTAGCCATAGGCTAATTACTTTTCAGTTGCTTCATTATATATTTTGCAATGCTACCTCATTTTACTTTGTGTTATTAATAAATGTTCTTTTTCCTTCTTGTAGTCATCAGTGGAACTATTTGTAAACAGACTGGGTTCAGTGAAATCTGCCTAAGAATATAATGGGTAAGTGTATCATGACAACTGTTCTAAAATATGCCTTAAGTTTTTAAAGATAATGAATGCAAGGCCTGGATATAAGAAGTGTAATTTATAATAAAAGAAGAAAAATGATGAAAAAAGTGCTTTCAAAATGAAACCAATGTTTAAGAATTAGAAAGTTGCTATACTTGATTATTATTAATAAGCAAAGCAACTTAGGGATTTACTGCACTTTAGACTTTTTAAAATCTTGGGGCTGGGGATATAGCTCAGTTGGTAGGGTGCTTGCTTAGGATGCACAGGGCCCTGGGTTCAATCCCCAACACCACCACCAAAAAGAAGATATATATATATCTTATTGGAATGATAACCTATTTTCTAACATGGAAAAGATAGGTTTATATAAAAGTTTTCAAAGAATGAAACCACTTTCTTTAGCACTGATCAGTTACTATATGATCAAGTATGCTCTATCATTTGAGAATAACAATATTATATACTTTTTAGACAAAAAAAGATTGTTGTTCCTTTGTCTTTATTTCTTCTAATAAAGCACAAATTTTGATCAGGTTTGATTTTCATTAAAATGCCAGATACATATGTGTTAGTATGACTATTTAAGTTAATGAACAAGACTACCATTTACTTTGTTTCTACTTAAGTCATTTTATATTTGAATTTATTAAAAAGTGATTATAATTTTTCACCTAGTTACCTTTTGTATGTGAGTAATACGTTTGGGGAGGACTCTGTTCTTAGTTTCCCTTTGATCAGAACTTATACTTCTAACTGTAAATTAGTTACATAAAATGTCTCATGTTACAAGTAGCACAGATTTTAAACTATTCTTTGCTGATTTTTATGTAAATTTGAAATTTAATTCATTAAAATATTGATTACATTTGAAGATTGTGATTACTTTTAAAAAGTCACAGCAGTAGCATGAGCATTTAAATAATGCATTTGGAGGTTAAACAATCTAAAGAGAACTATATAATGAGGTCTATAAATCATAGTTAGACATATTCTGTCATATTTTATAGAGCAATACCATTAACAACAGAGAAGCTGGATGAATTACTAAGATCCATTTTGTTACTGATGTTTTATCTTTCTTGAACCTCTTTTAGCTTTGATTTCTATTAAGACTGAAAAGACATTCTGAAAACCTTGGACATGTACTGTTTGGAGAATGAGTTACATCATTTGCTTATAAGTTTATTCAACTGATCCTATTATTAAATCTTATTTTAAAATGAATCTTCTTTAAGCTGACTACTTATAGCTCTAGTTATAGTGGAGTCAGTTTTTCAAAAGAGGGAGAAAAGAGAAAAGGAGGTAGAGTATGGTGTTGCCAGAAGAATGCATTAAAATACACATTCTCAGTTCTCTGCAGTAGTTAGTAGCTCTGTATAAAGATTTTATTTCAAGTTTTATTTTTGCTTTATAAAGAAAAAAGTTATTTTAATGTTCTGTGCATATTTTGGGTGGGTGATATAAGCAGATGTAATGGGACCTGGAGTGTCTATTGATTTTTGCCTTCAATAAATTCATATGTATGGGGACAAAGATGTTTACATAAGCAGTTATGATGTGAAGCATCTTCTTTATTCCAAACTTTATTGAAGTATAAGTGAAGTATACTAAACTGCACATATTTAAAGTGCATAATCTGTCTTAGTACATATACACACACACACACATACTTGAGGAATTGTAAGGCACTATCTTTTTAAAGAAAACTATTTATTTTGAAATAAATATAGATTGAAGTTGCAAAATCAAAATGAACAGGAAGGTCCAGTGTACCTTTCACCAGGTTTGCCCAGTGGTAACATCTTACATGACTATGGTACAGTATCAAAACCAGAAAACTGACATTGGTACAATTTGCAGAGCTTATTGAGATTTCACTTCCATGGAACTTGGATATGTGTGTGTGAGAAAGCAAAAGAGACAAAAAACAAAAAAACAAAAACAAGCAAAAAAAAAATGAGAGAGTTTCTTTGCAATTTTATCACCTGTGCAGATTTTGTGCAACCACCACCACAATCAAGATAATCGAGATAAAGAATAGTTACATTCCCATGAGACTTGCTTGTGATTTCCTTCTATAGCTGCCTCCACCTCTCTCCCACATTCCTTAACCCTGACAAACACTAATCCCTTCCTTTTTTACAATGTTGTTATTTTAAGACTGTTACATAAATGGATTCATACAGTATGTAACCTTTTGAGATTGGCTTTTTTTACTCAGCATAATCCCTTGAGACTCATCCAGGTTGTGGTGTTATGTCAACAGTTTGTTCCTGGGTTGGGGTCATAGCTCAGTGATAGAGCACTTGCCTAGGTTGCATGAGGCTCTGGGTTCTAGCCCTAGCACTGAAATAAAAATTTTGTTCCTTCTTATTGCTGAGTAGAATTCTATGGTGTGGATGTACCAGTTTGTTTAATTGTTCACTCCATTGAAGGACATTTGAATCTTTTTTACCTCTTGGCTATTATGAATAAAGCTGGTATGAACACTTTTATGTAGCTTTTCTCTGTGTGTGTAATGATTTTCATTTTTCTGGAATAAACACCCAAGAGAGCAATGGCTAGATCATATGACAGTTGCATGTTTAGTTTTGTAAGAAGTTGCCAAATTGTTTCCAGAGTGACTGTGTCATTTTTCATTCCCTCCAGCAATGTATGAGTGATCGGTTTCTCTACATCCTTGTCAGTTCTTAATGTTGTCACTATTTATTATTTTAACCATTCTGATACATGTGTATTTATATATCATTGAACATATTTTCATGTGCTTATTTGCAATCTGTATATCTTTTACCCATTTCTTAAATGGATTGTTTGGTCTTTTACTGTTGAGTTTACAGACTTTTGAATATATCCTAGATATGAATCTTTTGTTGCAACAGTGGTTTTGAATACTTCCTCCCATTCTGCGGGTTATGTTTTCATTCTCTTAACAGGGTCTTCACAAACAAAAGTTTTAATTTTTTTTCCTGTACTGAGGATTGAACCCAGGGGTGCTCTACCATACAGCTACATCCCCAGCACTTCTTATTTTTTATTTTGAGACAGGGTCTTACTAAGTTGACCAGGTTGACCTCAAACTTGTGATCCTCCTGCCTCAGCCTCCCATGCTGCTGGGATTACCAAGTATGTGCCACTACACCTGGATGAAGTTTTAAATTTTGACATGGTCCAGTTATAAAGTTTTCCTTTTATTTATTGCATTTTTGATGTCAAGACCAAGAGGATTTCATATGGCCTTAGGTCCATACTGGCCTTAGGTTACATACTATATGAATCCATTACGTTCTTCTATGCTTTAGTCTAAGTTTTATAATTTTTCTCTATACATGTCAATCTGCAATCTGTTTTGAGGTTTTCTGAATAAGATATGAAATTTAGGTTGAAAATAATTTCTCTCTTTTTGCCTATAGATATCTAATTGCTTCAGCACCATTTATTGAGATTCCCTTCCCTCATCAAAGTACTTTTGCACCTTTGTAAAAAAATTATGTAGGCATAGTTGCACGGTCTATTTCCGAGTTCTCTATTGATCTGTTACATTGATTTGTGTGTCAAACATTACCTTTTCGATGATTAAATTGCACACAATCCCCAGCACCCCCCCCCAAAAAAAATTGCACACAATACCCTTGTGGAGTGCTAAACAAAAAAAAAGTGTCCTTATCAAGAAATGTCCCACAGAAGAACAAAAAGCAAAAACAAAACAAGACAAAACAAAAAAGCAAAAAGGGAAAAAAGGAAATTCTCTCTCTTGGACTGAAAAAACTAGGCAGTATTCAACTTAACTGCCTGTAAGGAATTTTTTGGTTAATATTTGTATGATTTCAGGACATAAGGTGCTAAATATGACTTTTTCATTGTTTATTCTTGTTATTATTTTCTAATTAGTAACACTGGCATTTTACCTTAATAATACTCTATAGCTAGACTTTGTAAACAAGAGCTTTCATATTAAAGGTGCATCATATTTTATTGGTTTTCTCGATAGCAGCTTTACTGAGAAATAAATCAACATACTGTACCATTCTCCTACTTAAAGTGTCTATTCCATGGTTTTTAGTATATTTACGGAGTAGTACAACCATCATTATATTCAATTTTATTATCACTTTTTTTTTTTTTTTTTTTTTGGTACCAGAAATTGAACTCAGGGTCACTGAACCACTGAGCACTTTTTCGTATTTTATTTAGAGACAGGGTCTCACTGAGTTGCTTAGCACCTTGCTAAATTACTGAGGCTGGCTTTGAACTTAACGATCCTCATGCTTCAGCCTCTCAAGCTGCTGGGATTACAGGCATGCACCAGCACGCCGGGCTTTATTAGCACTTTTAAGGAAGGGTTTTATATCAGGGTAGTTTTTAGTAAGCTACAGTGGATTTTATATCCCACCTTGCATATTATAATCAATCAGCTGTACTATAATGGAATTCCTGATGTGGGCTATCTTATGAAGAAAAGAGGTTTATTTTGGCTCAAGTTCTGTAGTTACAGGGTCCAGACAACACTTGTGCTTCTTTGTGTGATGGCTCTTTGGTCCATATTGCATCATGGTAGGAGTGCATGTGTATCTCACTGGTCTTTCCTCCCTTCCTTGTAAAGCTACCAGAATTCAGTCATGAGGGCCCCAACCTAATGATCTAATATGATCACTTTCCAAATGTCTCATATCTGAACTACATAATTGGATTAAGTTTTCATTCTCTTAATGCCATTAACATATGACTTTGGGGAATGAAAAAATCATCTTTGCATGAGTTTGGGGGCACAAATCATATTCAAACCATAGCATGTATTATGGAAGAAGGAATTTTTTTGTTCAATGATGAAAGCATTTTGTGTGTGTTTCTAGTGTAATAATTTCAGTTAAAAATTAAGCTTAGAGAGTGTTGAAAATGATGGCGTACTGAAGTCTTCAAATGAAAGTTTTACCTGTAAAATAAATTGCTTATTTTGTAACATTTTACTCATAAAATTTAGCCAACTCTCTTAATATTTAAGATTCTTAACAGTTTTCTTTTAACAAGACAGACATGTATAAAAGTTTGTGTAAAATCTTATGATCCAGAAAATAAAGCACAAATGAGCAAGTGGCTTTTTTGAAGAGAAGAATAAAGTTGAATTGTTAACATCACTGATAGGTTTAGCATCTGACTTAATTTTTCTTTATTTTTTGATGGGTATGTTATATTTATTTATTGAAAAGCTCAATATTATTAAGATGTTAGTTTCCCCAAACTGGTTATCAATTAATTTCCAAATATACCAGAAGGATTTTTGCAGATATCACCAAAGCAAATTCAGAAACTCTTTAAGAAAAGCAAATCACTGACTTAATTTTTCAATTTCTTTCAAAAGTACTTTTAATAGATATGTAAAATTATATACTGCTTTTGACTTGAATTTGATTACTTTGAACTGAAACATGTAAGATGATATTTGTATTGTTTGATTTGAAATGCTTATTAAATTTTTTTATTCTTAAAATATTCATACCACAGGTTACTGATAGTATGCCAGTATGATGGTTTCATAACATAACAGCTCGAAAAATTACAGCATAGCAAGATTCCCAAAAGGATGTTTTATTACCAAAAATGGAATATTGAAAGCTGATTTATTTATTTATTTATTTATGGTAATGGGGATTGAACCCAGGAATGATTAACCACTGAGTCATATCCCTAGCTCTTTTATTTTTATTTTTTTCAATTTTGAGACAGGGTCTTTCTAAAGGATGCTTCTGTTATTAGTGTAAGTATTGAGAACTTACTATAGAAGTTCAAGGGTGTTGCTTTCCTACAATTCATTCTATTATAGTCATTTAGCAAATGTTAATAGTACATCTACCATCTTCTAGGCTTTGGGGTACGTTTTGGGGATACAAAGACAATATAAATATACATTATCTCTGTCCAATACAAGTTCACAGTCCTAAGTAGGTTAGATGGACATGTAAACAAATCAATGCAATAAAATATGAGACTAAGAGGCAAGGTGGATACAGTGGAGGAAGTGAAAAACTATTTATCAGGCAAAGGGGTGAGTGAACATTTCTTGAAGGGAAATTACTGTTATTATTAACTTGAAGAGTGAAACAGCATACCATGGGAGACAATGAGTGTCAAGCATGTCTGAGGCATAACTCTTGGGATTTAAGGGGTGTAGCTAGAGATGAAGCTGAAAGGGGTTAGGCAGAAGCCAGGTGCTAAAGAAAATGGCCCTGAATGCCTACTATGTGCCAGCAGCAACACTAAATGATGATATATACATTGACTGATTTAATCTTCTGAACAGCTGTGTTGCTAGAATGTACTACTGCTATTTTACAGATGAAGAAGATGAATCTCAGAGAGGGTTAGTGAATTGATTAGGGTAATACAGTTTCAACGTGGCAGAGGTCAAACTTTAATTAAGACCTTTTTATCTTGGAGGTTCCAATCACATTGTTTGAAATCTGCTTTGTTCTCAAACTGTCTTCTGATGGGTTCTAGGGTAATGGAAGTGTCTTGTGTCCACCACGGAGGCTAAAGGACAGGCTGAATGGTGTAGAAGAGGTGAACCATGGCAGCTCTGCTTTAAATCTGTTGTATATGTGGAAACTTTTGATCAATGATGGTAGTGAAGGGGAAGGACAAAAAAGTGTATAAGATGACACCCAGGTTTCTGGCTTGGTTGTCTGGCTGCTGGTAGTCTATTTCTTTTTTCTTTATTTTTTATTTTTTATTATTTTTTTTTTATATGGGAGATTGAACTCAGGGGGACTTAACCACTGAGCCACATCACCAGCCCCTGCCATGTATGTGTGCGTGTACATATTTAATTTAGAGATAGGGACTCACTGACTTGCTTAGGGCCTTGGTAGTTGCTGAGGGTGACTTTAAGCTTGTGATCTTCCTGCCTCAGCCTCCCAAGTCACTGGGATTACAAATGTGTGCCATTGCACCAGACTTGGTGGTACTCATAATTGTTTTTTTCCAGAATAAAAGGACAGTGTTTCTTAAATTTCAGATATTTGTGGATGACCATATATTTGAGGCACTTGCTGCATCATTATCATCATTATTATTATTATCGTCATTATTATTAGGTACTGGAGGCCTAACCCAGGGGACCTTTACCACTGAGCTGCATTCCCAGTGCTTTTTTATTTCTTATTTTGAGATAGGGTTTCGCTAAGTTGCCAAGGGCCTTGCTAAACTGCTGAGGTTGGTCTCAAACTGGTGATACTTCTGTCTCAGCTTCCAGAGTTGCTGGAATTGCAGACATATGCTACCATACCTAGTTCCATTATTTGTTTTTTAAAAAATCCCAATACTTAATTTAGATTTATTTGGAAAAATAGCCCAGAAATTACAGAATTAATGTACTAATATTTTTATTCATTTAATTTCAAGTAAATCTATAAAAAGTAATATACAAATTGTTTTTCTATCTGCTCACTAAAAATAACTCATATATCCCCGTGGTTTGTGTGGTTCACAATGGGATATAGCAATTTAGAGAATATGGGAGGGGAAGAACAACTTAATTGTTAGTGTTATGGTTTAAATATGAGGTATTCCCCAAAAGCTCATGTGTGAGACAATGCAAAAATATTTGGAGGAGAAATGATTGGGTTAGAGCCTTAACCTAATCAGTGACTTATTTCCCTGATAGGATTAACTGAGTGGTAACTGGAGGCAGGTGGGCTGTGGCTGGAGGAAGTGGGTCATTAGGGTGTGGCTATGGGTGTATATTTGTATCTGGAGAGTGGCGTCCCTCTGCTTCCTGATCATCATGTGAGCTGCTTCCTGTGCCACACTCTTCCACCATGATGTTCTGCCTCACCTCGAGCCCTGAGGAATGGAGCCAACCTTGTATGGACTAAGACCTCTGAAACTGTGAGCCCTCAAATAAACCTTTCCTCCTTTAAAATTATTCTGGTCCAATCTTTTAGTCACAGCAGCAAAAAAGCTGACTGAAACAGTTATTTTAAAGTGAGTATAAACTGGCAGAAGAGAGAAGTTAATGAACAGGAGAAATTTTCATAACTGTAATCTGTTTGAGACTATATATGAAAGGGGGTTCGTTGGGAACATTTAAAGACTAAGTTTTTTAGGTCAGATCTGGGAACAATAAAGGCACCAATAGGGTGAAAAAGCACCAGTTGGCAAGAGTAGCCACCTAAAATTACCAAGGTGAAGCAAAAGGCTAAGTAAAATCAACAGTAATCTTATTCCTTTTATACATAGAGGAACTTTTTCTTGTAAATTGTATTTATTTTATTTTAAACATTTTTAGGATAGATACTGATGTCCACTCCCTCCATGCCACTGCCCCCCATACACATAGATTCCATTTCAATGCAAAATTAAAGCCTCAGGCAAGAATTTCAAAAGTTAATTTTATGAGAATAATTCGAACAGCCATTCTCAAAGTGAGGTCTGGGGGGTCTCTGAGCTTTTCAGAGAGTTCTTAAGTTCAAATCTATTTTCATAATGACATTAAGCTGTTATTCAACTTCTTCATTCTCTTTCCTTTATGAGTGTACAGTGGAATTTTCCAGAGGCAACATGAAGTGTGATGATGTCATGACTCTGAGGGCTAATGGAATGTGTGCTTCTGTATTCTTGTTTTTCAAAAATATCACATTTTAAGTAGATTTAAATCATATAAACGAAAGTTCCTTAGGGTCCTTAATACTTTTTTAATACTTTTTTAAAGGTAAAGTTTCTGAGACAAAAACATTTGAGAACTGATGAATTAGATATTTAGAATCAAAGTGGTTAATATGGTTGTCTAAGAAAAAGGTTTTTTCACGGGGCATGGTGGTGCACACCTATAATCCCAATGACCTGGAAGGCTGAGGTAAGAGTATTGCAAACTTGAGACCAACCTCACTGACTTAGCAAGACCTTATCCCAAAATAAAATAACAAGGCTTGGCTGGGCGTGGTGGTGCATACCTATAATCCCAGCAGTATGGGAGGCTGAGGTGGGAGGATCACAAATTCCAGGTCATCCTCAGCAATTCAGCAAGGCCCTCAGCTACTTAGTGAGACCGTGTCTCAAAATTAAAAAATGAAAGGGCTGGAGATGGGGCTCAGTGATATAGCACCCTAGGGTTCAATCCCCAGTACTGTCTTCACCCCCTCCCAATAAAGAAAAAGGAAAAATAGTTTTTTCTCTGTTTTAAGTTTCATCTAATTTCTTTGAAGAATTACTAGAAAAAAGAATAGTAGAACAGAGCAGTGGCCTAGAATAGAGTCTAGAAAAAGTCCTATAAATATTCATGAGGATTTTATCAAGTCAGCAAAGATGGTTCAATAAATGATTTTGATACAAACCACTGAAAAGAATGAGCAGGTTCACTACCCAAATCCTTGTATTCAAATGAACTTCAATTGAATTAAAACTTGAAATGTTAAAAATGAGGAGAAAACAGAATGAAGAAGCAAGATACAAGCTTCAGAAATGATATATGATTGAGAATCTGACTCTGTCAAAGTAAATAGTAAAGTCAAATTCAACTGAAATGCCAAGAAAAACTATTTGCAAATGTAGTGATGAAGGGTTAGTTATTTCATTACTTTCATCCATATAACTGGTACCTGTCCAGTGGAGATTGGGTCTGTGTTCTCTGAAGTTGAAGAATGAACACCGAGAAAATGGCCAAGGTAAGTGTAGCAAGCACATTTTATTTAAGAAAGTGATAGATACAGACTTCTTCAAAGAGAAGGGGCCCCAGAGCTGGATTTGCACGGAAGGAAGTGCAACTTGCTTTCTTCTAACCCCCAGAACTTCTTTCTTTCATTAATTGTTGTCTTTCATTATCTTTCATCCCTTCCCCATATATACATGACTAGGGGCATGAGTTCAGAGCTTAATTGTTAGACACCCTTTGTTTTCCCTTTGATAACTAGTTGTCATTCTCTCTACCTCACTGTCTGCCTGACCTTTACCTCTCAAAGCCCTCATGTAAATCAATCACAAAAGGCACCCTTGCAATAGAAAAATGGACAAAACTGCTGTCTGTTTACAGAAAAATATGCAAATAGCTATGAAACGTGATACTACATTCATAATTAAAGAGATGCAAATGAAGACAATACTGAAAAGTGGTATTGTTCATCTGTCAGATCTACAAACATGTTAAAGGTGGGGGAAGCACACACTGTGTTACAGTAAACTAATACAGTTCTTACTGAATGATATTTGCCTTAGCTGGTAAAATAAAATTGACATGTAATATATATAGTAATATGCAAAATTTGCAAAATAACATACAACAATATACATAACAATCATAAAAAGATACATATCTTATGGCCTAATAATCCTACTGCTAGGAATTCATACTCCAGATAAAACTGTGGAAGGATTGTGAATATGCATGTTCCATGACTGTGTTCAGATTTGAAGGCTTGCGATGCAGTGTACTTAGCGGAGACTTCACTGTGAACCACAGTGGGTTATATTGTGCTAGTAGAATGGTGTGTTTATAAAAATAACTGTCATTAACTGAAATCTTTATTTGTTTATTTTGATCATTTATCACCTTAGTTTACAGAGTTGTGGAAACAAGGTCATTTTGCATATTTACTTTGACTTACTATTGTTCTTTTAGCAGAGTATTGGAGGTAGTTTTTGGTTTGGATGAGAGGTGTCCCACCCTAAAGCTCACATTAGACAATGCAGGAATGTTCAGAGGTGAAACAATTAGATTATGAGAGCTGTAACCTAATGAGTTAATAATTTGAAAGGATTACTGTATTGGGTGATAACTGTAGGCAGATAGGGTGTGACTGAATTAAATGGGTCACCAGAAAGTGTGCCTTTGGGGATTATGTATCTTTTTCTTGGGTCCTCTTTCTGCTTCCTGACTTCCATAATCTGCCTTGCTTTTCTTTGCCATGTCCTTCCACCATGATGTTCTGCCTCACCTCAGGCCCAGACCAATGGAACTGTTTGACCACAGATTGAATTTCTGAAGCTGTGAGCCCAAAATGAACTTTCTCTTCTAAGTTGTTTCTGTCAGGCATTTTGTTCACAGTGACACAAAGATGGCTAACACAGTAGGCTCTTTTTTTCAAAATTCAAAACGACATATATAGTTTCATCTTCAAGAGATGATCAATGCAAAATTTTGCATTAATTCTTGTCACGTGTGTGTTTGTGTGTGTGTGTGTGTGTGCTGGGGATTGAGCCCAGAGGTGCTTAACTACTGGGCTACTTTTTATTTTTTGAGACATGGTTTCACTAAGTTGCTTTAGGGCCTCTTTAAATTGCTGAGGCTGGTCTTTTTTTTTTTTATAAAGAGATTTAAATTTTAATTTACTTTGATAACTTTTTCAAAATTATGCTAAAACCAATGAGATAATTAAGACCATTCCAGGAGACGTTACACCATGATCTGGAATTCTTTTTTTTTTTGTTGTTGTTGTTTGATTCATTTTGTTATTTTTTTCCCTCCCCCCTCCCCTCCCACCCCTCTTTTCCCTCTATACATTCCTTTCTTCCTCCATTCTCACCACCCTCCTTATCCCTAACCCTAACCCTAACATTAACCCCTCCTACCCCCCCCCATATGTCCTCATCCGCTTATCAGCGAGATCATTCGTCCTTTAGTTTTTTGAGATTGGCTTATGTCACTTAGCATGATATCCTCCAATTTCATCCATTTGCCTGCAAATGCCATAATTTTGTCATTCCTCATGGTGGAGTAATATTCCATTGTATATATATGCAACAGTTTCTTTATCCATTCATCAACTGAAGGGCATCTGGGTTGGTTCCACAATCTGGCTATAGTGAATTGAGCAGCTATGAACATTGATGTGGCTGTATCTCTGTAGTATGCTGATTTTAAGTCCTTTGGGTATAGGCCAAGGAGTGGGATAGCTGGGTCAAATGGTGGTTCCATTCCAAGCTTTCTGAGGAATCTCCACACTGCTTTCCAGAGTGGCTGCACTAATTTGCAGTCCCACCAGCAATGTATGAGTGTACCTTTTTCCCCACATCCTCGCCAACACCTATTGTTGCTTATGATCTTGATAATCGCCATTCTAATTGGGGTGAGATGAAATCTTAGGGTAGTTTTGATTTGCATTTCTCTTATTACTAGAGATGTTGAACATTTTTTCATATATCTGTTGATTGCTTGTACATCTTCTTCTGTGAAGTGTCTATTCATTTCCTTAGCCCATTTGTTGATTGGGTTATTTGTATTCTTGGTGTAGAGTTTTTTGAGTTCTTTATAGATTCGGGATATTAGCGCTCTATCTGAAGTATGAGTGGCAAAGATATTCTCCCACTCTGTAGGCTCTCTCTTCACATTACTGATAGTTTCCTTTGCTGAGAGAAAGCTTTTTATTTTGAATCTATCCCAGTTGTTGATTCTTGCTTTTATTTCTTGTGCTATGGGAGTCCTGTTAAAGAAGTCTGCTCCTAAGCCAACAAGTTGAAGGTTTGGATACTTTTTCTTCTATAAGATGCAGGGTCTCTGGTCTGATTCCGAGGTGCTGAGGCTGATCTTGAACTTGCAATCCTCCTGCCTCAGCCTCCTCAGTCACTGGGATTAGAGGCATGTGCCACTGTGCTCAGTATCATTCCTGTCACTTGTTAAAATGTTACTTCTCATATCTCTCAGATAAGGACATGGAAGTGTTTCTGTGGATTTGAGATGCTAAAATGAGGATTTTTTGGCCTGTGACCATGAGACCTGCTTTTGTTCTATCATGACCTTCCACCCCACATTCCCTTACCATGGAAACATTATGGCTTTCATAATTCCAAAAGCAATGCATGTTTATGAAAATCCTGCACAATACAGAGGTATAAAAAGCATAAAAAGTATAAAGTGAGAGTCTTCTTGTAACATTTCCCTATTTTGGTAGATTGGTTTTATGTATATACAACACCCCCACTCCAGTACTGGGGTTTGAACCTAGAGGCCCTCTACCACTGAGATACACCTCCAGCCTTTTAAATTTTATTTTGAAACTGGGTCTTGCTAAGTCACCAAGGTTGGTCTCAAAGTTGAGATGCTCCTGCTTCAACCTTCAGAGTCACTGAGATTATGGGTGTGTACCATCATGTATAGTTAGACACGTAACTTTTAAATCTAAGTGATTTTGCACATGCGTATATACTTTTTGATATCTTACTTTTTTGTCTTTACTGAGAGGTTTATAATGGACTTTCCATGCTCATTATACATGTACTATGTAATAATACATGCACATATACTCTCTGTATCCATATTGAGAGAGAGAGAGAAACAGAACTGGAGTGAGAGAATGCTTATCCTTTTTAATAGTTTATTGCTTTCCATTGTATGGATGGATCATAATTTTTAACCATCCAATCATGATCAGGTGTTTTTAATTTTTGTTAGTAATAATGCTCAGTGAACATTGTTTTTGCCTCTCTGCATCTCATCTGTAAAATGGAGATAAGAATAGTGTATACTATATAGGGTTGTTATGATGATAAGTAGGGTAATTCTTGTAAAGTGCTAGGAACATCATCTAATACATAGTACAACTCAATAAATGATAACAGTTATTGCACAACTATGAGCTGTTTTGTCTATTACCTTAGATTGATTCATATAAGTGTAATTTCTAGGAAAGGGATATAGATTTTTTAAAGCAATCATTTTGTTGTAAAATACAAGGACAGAAAACCACACAGAACAGATATTATGCAGTGTTTAATGAACCATTACAAGGGGGACATCTTTGTACATGCGACCAGGTCAAGAAGTAGAATGTAGTCAGCTACATCAGAAAGTTTCTACCTATCCTTGCCCATTTACAACATTCTTCTTTCTCCCAAGGTAACTAAGAGCCTAATTTTTGTTTTGTTTTGTTTTTTACTATAGGAATTGAACCAAGGGATGCTTTATCACTGAACTACATCTCCATCTTTTTCTTTTTCTAGTTTATTTTGAGACAGGGGAGTCTTGCTTAGTTGTTGAGGCTGACCTCAAATTTGCCACCCTCCTGCCTTAGCCTCTTAAACTGCTGGGATTACAGGCATGTGCCATTGTGCCCCGCTATCCTAATTTTTATGCTACAGTCATGCTGGAGGATTTGTTTCAGTATTTTCTCTGCTCATGGGTACCCAAATCCACTGATGCTCAAATCCCTTACATAAAAATTTGCTGTATTTGCATTGAACCCTTGCACATTCTCCCAAATACTTTAAATTATCTCCAGATTACTTATAATACCTAATACAATATAAATTCTATGCAAATAGTTGTTATACTGCATTATTTAGAGACTAATCAATAGAAAAATATATGTACATGTTTAATACAGAAGAAATATATATATATATATATATATATATTTTTTTTTTTTTTGCTGTGCTGAGGATTGAACCCAGGGCCTTGTGCTTGCGAGGTGAGCACTCTACCAACTGAGCTATATCCCCAGCCCAAGAAAAAATATTTTAAAAAAATATTTTTCATTTGTGATATGATTCATTGATTCCATGGATATGGAGCATGCAGATAAGGAGGGTCAACTATAATCACTTCTTTCAATTTCTTTTATAGTTTTATCACCCAAGTATAGTTCCTTAGAACTATAGTTTAGACTTTACCATTTTATGTCTTTTTTATTGGTTCTTTTTAGTTACATGTGACAGTAGAATCCATTTTGACATAATTATATAAGCCTGGAATATATCTTATTCTAATTAGGACCTGGGAAGGGAAGAACAGAAGTTCAGTAGATTTTTTTGTCTTTTGACACCATTTTATCCTAAGCATTTTCAAACACAGAAAAGTTGAAAGAATTATATATAGTAGACACCCATATACCCAGCACCTAAATTCTAAAATTAGCATTTTGCTACATTTGATTTGTTACATATTTATCCATCTGTCCATCCCTGTGTCATTCAGTCTGATCCTTTGTAAATGTTTCTCTGCCCTTTTATTTCCTATAAATTGGCAGCTGGTTCTGGCAGCTTGATCTGATTTCAGATTTGGTTTCTTTGACAAGATAAGGTGGTGGTGTGTTCTTTCATCAAGAGGTACATGCTGTCTTTTCTTCTCCCTCTCTTTGTCGTTTCGATACCAGGATCCATTACTTTATTATGGGTTGCAGCATGCTGGGAAAACAAGCCTGTGGAGTGAAGCTTATCAACCAAGAAACAAAACCCTTTGGCTTTGCAAGTCTGTCCAGCGCCCTCTACTGACAAAGTGTGGTTCAGTACTAGTTTGTAGAAGAAAACTTAAGGGCCCAGCTTATTTTTGCCTAGGGCAAAAGCCATTAATTTGGAGAAGCAGTTTGTCAATAATGGGCACACTTTATATGTGCATGTACTGATCAGATAAAAGAGAACCCTATACTATCTCCAAAAATCTCTCTGGGTGAGGCACTCTTCGTTCTGATACTCTGCCTCATAAATTCTAGCTTCTTGGCCTCTCTGGACTTTGAACTTTGTTTTCTCAAGTCAGGGGGACCACAGGGCTCTACTTGGGTATCCATTCCCTACACCACAGCCTGGAAATTTTCTCTGCAAACTAAGCACTGGTAGGGGAGGATAGTAGGACTCTATTTGTTCCCTTTCTCTCTTGTACTCTTTGTTATCCCATATCTGAAAAATCATTGTTTTATTTATTTTACCCATTTTTTTTTGGTGGTACTGGGGATCGAACTCAGGGCCTTGTGCTCGCGAGGCAAGCACTCTACCAGCTGAGCTATCTCCCCAGCCCTATTTTTGCCCATTTTTAAGTTGTTTAAGGTGGGAGGGTAAATCTGGTCTTGTGTTATTTCATCAAGTTCAGTTTCCTTGCCTCCTCTTTGTATGCATTTGCGTGATATAGGTTTGCCTATCCTTCCATTTTTTTCATGTATTGTTATAGTTATGTTGCCTTTAATTCTTTTGTTTGGTTATTCTTGACACTTTTTTATTGGCACATTACTGTTATACATAATAGTGGTATGTATTTTTTTGGTATCAGGCATTGAACCCAGGGTTGCTTTACCACTGAGCCACATCCCCTGTCCTTTTTCATTTTTTATTTTTGAAAGCAAAAATAACTGAAATAGGGACAGATCTTGATGGATCAGTGACGCTTTATTAAACAATGGAGGGGCACATTTTCACGGGAGATAATGGTAGTGGGCTACAACAGGGATCTGAATTTTATAGGGTTCAGCAGAGCCAGATTATGGGATAAGTTGGTTTGACTGGCTCATTTAGGGTGGGACAGGAGGGCAGGTAGGGAAGTTCCTGGGGCCTATTGTACTGTGGTCAGCACATTCAGTCAGGTGGGGGTCAGGTGGAAGTTCCTTTTGTGTTCTCCTGGCTTTCCCTTTTTGACAAAAGCTCCAATTTACCACACACATCTCCCTGCAAAACATGACAGGAAGGTCAGTGGGGGAACAGATGCAGGTAGGGGAAATGCCCTGGGGCTTATTATCCATGTCCTTCAATTTTGAGATATGGTTTTGCTAAGTTACTTGGTACCTTGCTAAATTGCTGAAGCCGGCCTTGAAAATCAATGTGAGGGCTGGCCTAGGCACACCTTTTGAAGGGCAGCATTCTTTTCTCTTCTCCCCTTGTTCTGCATAGCATCATGGCCGTCTTCCTGTGGTCCTTTGGATGCATGGAGCAGATTTACTTCTGTCTTACCTTTATCCTGAGGGTGTTGCCTTTTGGTAGGGGTGGGTGGTCTCAGTTGCAAACCCTTCTCATCTGGGAAGGCCCTGGGTGAGGGTTAAATAGGATAATGTAGGTAAAGTACTTTAATAAATGCTGGCTAATATGCAACCCAGGCTTTTTAATCCATAGAAAATGAGTACAAATGTGTATGTTTCCTTATTCCATGAGGCCACCCAAACTGAAGCCTAAATTTGTCCCATCAGCAGGTGTCCTCAGGGCAGTGGGAATATCAGTGCTCCTTACTCAGCTGTTCTCTACGGCTTCTTGCTTTTCCTTAGAAATTGGCATGGTAATTACATAGTTTCTTGACAGCTCATGCTGCTTTTAAGGAGATGTGTGTTATGTTTTATTTAGCATTTGTAGTTTTTAGTAGTAGATTTGGTCTAAATAAGATTGGAATTGGAAATTTATTAAAGATTTTTTTGAGGTACTGAGTACTGACCTCAGAGTCTCATGAATGTTAGGCAAGTGCTGGACCACTGAGCTACGTTCCCAGCTCTTTTAAAAATTTCATTTTGAAGGAGTGGACAAATAGCTCATCTCCAGAGCGCTTGCCTAGCGTGAACATGGACCCAGATTTGAATCCCCAGCCCCTCAGAAAATAATGTGATGGCTTAAAAATTTTATTTTGAGACAGGATCTCACTAAATTGCTGAGGCTGGCCTTGAACTTGTGATTGAACTTGTGATCCTCCTGCCTCAGCCTCCTGAATCCCTGAGATTCCAGGCTTGTGCCATCACACCTGACTTGAAAATTTATTAGTCTTAAAATATAATTTTAACACCTAGTAGGAAGGAAATTCACATTTAATGGCCTATTTGTTCAGTGCCAGGTTATCTGTTACATATTTCCATTTCATACAGCTAAAAAAGTAAGTCCAAAAAGATTGACATTCAAAAGGTTGTGTATGATGCCAGCTGTGGTAGCACACACATGTAATCCCAGCAGCTTGGGAGGCCAAGGCAGGAGGATCTTGAGTTGGAACCCAGCCTCAGCAAAATTGAGGTGCTAAGCAACTCAGTGAGACTCTGTCTCTAAATAAAATACAAAATAGGGCTGGGAAAAAAAAAATAGGGCTGGGGATGTGGCTCAGTGGTTGAGTGTCCCTGAATTCAATCCCAGTATCAAAAAAAAAAAAAAAGAAAAGAAAAGAAAAAAGTTTGTGTATGACAAAAATCTCAATTCTAGCCTAGCATTTTTCAATCCAAATTCTGTTCTATATCAAACTATTGTAGAGCTGGGCCCATGGACAGGAAGTGACTGTGGGGGTCTGCAGTGACAGAGCCTTGAAATCCTGCAGGAAGAATTTCAAGCAAGTTGAACAGAATAACAGGCATTTTAGGCAGAAGATAGGATAGAAACACAGTGTGGAGACCGACTGGATAAAGAATGGCATATCTCTTACAGAATCTGGATTTTTAAGGGTTTTGGGTCCCTTTGTTCTTGTCTTATTCTCTCATATTCCCCTTTGTGATCCATATTCGAGGGTCGTGATGACCTGGTCACAAGACATAGCTGTGCCAATATGAGGGTTGTGATGAAATGGTCAAGAGATCCTTAAGGGGTGGTAATTAACTGCTTGGGAGAGGTTCAGCATGCCAATTCCTGCTTTGCAGATGTTTGCCTGCTTTGTTAATGTTTCCAGTGATTCCCAGTCCCGTGACTGTGGACTCCGTTTGATGTGTATATTTGCTATCCTCCCTGTAAGATATCTCCTGTTATGTCCTCCTTCAACCCACCTGCTCAGGGCTGACTACCTAACAAAACTATGTCTTGTGTTTTCGAGCATCTACAGGATCTCTACTCTGGAGATAAAGCTAAGAAGTGCCTGGCACATACAAGATGTTCAAAAATATTTGTTCAGTGAGTCAGTGAGTAAATGACTAAATGGGCTGAAGTTCCTAGCCTCATGATCTACTGGGAACACAATTTAGTAATTTAGGAGGCTAAAAGTAGAGGCTGTGGTGGGAGATAGGTCTGAAGAGATAGGTGGGATCCAGATCCTGAAGGGTCTTGTTAATTCTACCTATTATTTCAAGTACTTACTTTATGTCAAACACTGGTTGAAATACTTTTCACCAATTGATTTAATGATGTCTATATTATACATAAGAAAAGTGAGACACTAAGAGGTTATAACATGGCCAAGGTCTCATGTACTAGTATAGGATATAGCTGAGCTGAACTTTGAATCTAGTAGGTTTAACTGGGAAGTCCATACCCTTAACCACTATGCTATGCTGTGTTTATTTTGTTTTGTTTTGTTTTCGATACTGGGGATAGAACCCAGGGACACTCTTCTACTAAAATATATCCCAGGACCTTTTAATTTTTTGTTTTGAAACTGGAATATCACTAACTTGTTGAGGCTGGTCTCAAACTTGTGATCCTCCTGCCTCAGCCTCCCAAGTTGCTAGAAATATTGGTACATACCACCAATGATGTGCTTCTAAAACCTCTCTGATATATATCATGGACCTGTTTCTATACAAGTGCATGCAAATGTACTAGTTGTGTTTTACTTCGGTTTGGTAATACCATAATTAATTTTACTCAATTGATAGGTATTTTTGGCTGTTTCTATGTTTTTGCCATTACAGACAGTGCTTCAGTGAGCAGTATTTACTACAAACCCTAAGCTGATTCTGATACAGCCCCATAAGATTGCTCTTACCCCCTTCTTTACCATTGCTGTACTAAATGATCTCAAAAATTCTTTCAGAGTCACTACCCTCAATTCTTTTTTTTTGTATTTTATTGTAAACATATGGGATACATGTTGTTTCTCTGTACATGGCGTAAAGGCATACCATTTGTGTAATCATAAATTTACATAGAGTAATGTTGTTTGATTCATTCTGTTATTTTTCCCTTCCCCCCACCCCTCCAACCACTCTTTTCCCTCTATACAGTGCTTCCTTCCTCCATACTTGCCCCCCTCCCTAACCCTACCTCTAACCCTAACACTAACCCTTCCCTCCCCCCATTATGTGTCATCATCCACTTATTAGCGATATCATTCGTCCTTTGGCTTTTTGAGATTGGCTTATCTCACTTAGCATGATATCCTCCAATTTCATCCATTTGCCTGCAAATGCCATAATTTTATCATTCTTTATGGCTGAGTAATATTCCATTGTATATATATACCACAGTT
Organism: Sciurus vulgaris; assembly: GCF_902686455.1. Taxonomy (NCBI): domain Eukaryota; kingdom Metazoa; phylum Chordata; class Mammalia; order Rodentia; family Sciuridae; genus Sciurus; species Sciurus vulgaris. Next base: position 16,682,521 of record NC_136471.1, on the reverse strand, counting down.
TCTTTATCCACTCATCAATTGAAGGACATCTAGGTTGGTTCCACAGTCTGGCTATTGTGAATTGAGCAGCTATGAACATTGATGTGGCTGTATCTCTGTAGTATGCTGATTTTAAGTCCTTTGGGTATAGGCCAAGGAGTGGGAGAGCTGGGTCAAATGGAGGGTCCATTCCAAGTTTTCTAAGGAATCTCCACACTGCTTTCCAGAGTGGCTGCACTAATTTGCAGTCCCACCAGCAATGTATGAGTGTACCTTTCTCCCCACATCCTCGCCAACACCTGTTGTTGCTCGTATTCTTTATAATCGCCATTCTAATTGGGGTGAGATGGAATCTTAGGGTGGTTTTGATTTGCATTTCTCTTATTACTAGAGATGTTGAACATTTTTCCATATGTTTGTTGATTGCTTGTAGATCTTCCTCTGTGAAGTGTCTATTCATTTCCTTAGCCCATTTGCAGACTGGATTATTTGAATTCTTGGAGTAAAGTTTTTTGAGTTCTTTATAGATTCTGGAGATTAGTGCTCTATCTGAAGTATGATTGGAAAAGATATTCTCCCACTCTGTAGGCTCTTTCTTCGCATTGCTGATAGTTTCCTTTGCTGAGAGAAAGCTTTTTAGTTTGGATCTATCCGAGTTATTGATTCTTGCTTTTATTTCTTGTGCTATGGGAGTCCTGTTAAGGAATTCTGGTCCTAAGCCGACATGTTGAAGATCGGGACCTACTTTTTCTTCTATAATCTGCAGGGTCTCTGGTCTGATTCCGAGGTCCTTAATCCATTTTGAGTTTAGTTTCGTGCATGGTGAGAGATTTGGATTTAGTTTCATTCTGTTGCATATGGATTTCCAATTCTCCCAGTACCATTTGTTGAAGAGGCTATCTTTTCTCCATTGGATATTTTTGGCCCCTTTGTCTAGTATGAGAAAATTGTATTTATTTGGGTTTGTGTCCATGTCCTCTATTCTGTACCATTGATCTACCTTTCTATTTTGGTACCAATACCATGCCGTTTTGATTACTATTGCTTTGAAGTAGAGTTGAAGATCTGGTATTGCAGTACCCCCTGTTTCACTCTTCCTGCTAAGGATTGCTTTAGCTATTCTGGGATTCTTATTCTTCCAGATGAATTTCATAATTGCTTGCTCTATTTCTGTAAGGTACGTCATTGGGATTTTAATTGGAATTGCATTGAATTTGTATAGCACTTTAGGTAGTATGGCCATTTTGACAATATTAATTCTTCATATCCAAGAACATGGAAGATCTTTCCATCTTCTAAGGTTTTCTTTAATTTCTTTCTTTAGTGTTCTGTAGTTCTCATTGTAGAGGTCTTTCACCTCTTTTGTGAGATTGATTCCCAAGTATTTTATTTTTTTCGAGGCTATTGTGAATGGGGTAGTTTTCCTAATTTCTCTTTCTGAAGATTCATCACTTATGTATAAAAATGCATTGGATTTATGAGCATTGATCTTGTAACCTGCTACTTTACTGAATTCACTTATGAGTTCTAAGAGTTTTCTGGTGGCATTTCCAGGTTCCTCTAAATATATAATCATGTCATCAGCGAACAGGGATAGTTTGAGTTCTTCTTTTCCAATTCATATCCCTTTAACTTCTTTGGTTTGTCTAACTGCTCTGGCTAGAGTCTCAAGAACGATGTTGAATAGAAGTGGTGAAAGAGGGCATCCCTGCCTTGTTCCAGTTTTTAGGGGGAATGCTTTCAGTTTTTCACCATTTAGAATGATATTAGCCATGGGCTTAGCATAAATGGCCTTTACAATGTTAAGGAATGTTCCCACTATCCCTATTTTTTCTAGTGTTTTGAGCATGAAGGGGTGCTGTATTTTATCAAATGCTTTTTCTGCATCTATTGAAATAATCATGTGATTCTTGACTTTAAGTCTATTTATATGGTGAATTACATTTATTGGTTTCCTGATGTTGAACCAACCTTGCATCCCTGGGATGAAACCCACTTGATCATGGTGCACTATCTTTTTAATATGTTTTTGTATGCGATTTGCTAAAATTTTGTTGAGAATTTTTGCGTCGATGTTCATTAAGGATATTGGTCTGAAATTTTCTTTCCTTGATGAATCTCTGTCTGGTTTAGGTATCAGTGTGATATTGGCTTCATAGAATGAGTTTGGGAGGGTTCCCTCCTCTTCTATTTTATGGAATACTTTGAGGAGTATCGGAATGAGCTCTTCTTTAAAGGTTTTGTAGAACTCGACTGAGAACCCATCTGGTCCCGGACTTTTCTTTTTTGGTAGACTTTTGATGACTTCTTCTATTTCATTACTTGAAATTGGTCTATTTAAATTGTGTATGTCCTCCTCGTTCAGTTTAGGCAATTCATATGTCTCTAGAAACCTGTTGATGTCTTCGAAATTTTCTATTTTGTTGGAGTATAGGTTTTCAAAATAGCTTCTAATTATGTTTTGTATTTCACTCGTGTCTGTTGTGATATTTCCTTGTTCATTCCGAATTTTAGTGATTTGGGTTTTCTCTCGTCTTCTCTTTGTTAGTGTGGCTAAAGGTTTATCAATTTTGTTTATTTTTTCGAAGAACCAACTATTTATTTTGTCAATTTTTTGTATTGTTTCTTTTGTTTCAATTTCATTGATTTCAGCTCTGAGTTTAACTATTTCCTGTCTTCTTCTACTTTTGGTGCTGGTCTGTTCTTTTTCTAGGGCTTTGAGCTGTAGTGTTAGGTCGTTTATTTGTTGAGTTTTACTTCTTTTATTAAATGCGCTCCATGAAATAAATTTCCCTCTAAGAACTGCTTTCATAGTGTCCCAGAGATTTTGATATGATGTTTCTTTGTTCTCATTTACCTCTAAGAATTTTTAAATTTCCTTCCTAATATCTTCTGTTATCCATTCATCATATAATAGCATATTGTTTAATCTCCAGATGTTGGAATAGTTTCTGTGTTTTACTCTTTCGTTTATTTCTAACGTAAATCCATTATGATCTGATAGAATACAAGGTAGTGTCTCCATCTTCTTGTATTTGCTAACATTAGCTTTGTGGCATAATATATGGTCTATTTTAGAGAAGGATCCATGTGCTGCTGAGAAGAAAGTATATTCGCTCTTGGTTGGATGGTATATTCTATAAATGTCCGTTAAGTCTAAATTATTGATTGTGTTATTGAGATCTATGGTTTCTTTGTTCAATTTTTGTCTGGATGATCTGTCCAGTGGTGAGAGAGGCGTGTTAAAATCACCTAGTATTATTGTGTTATGGTCTATTTGGTTTCTGCAATTGAGAAGGATTTGTTTGACATACATGGATGAGCCACTGTTTGGGGCATAGATGTTTATGATTGTTATATCTTGCTGATTTATGCTTCCCTTAAGCAGTATGAAATGACCTTCTTTATCCCTTCTGACTAACTTTGGCTTGAAGTCCACATTATCTGAAATGAGAATGGATACTCCAGCTTTTTTGCTGAGTCCATGTGCATGGTATGTTTTTCCCCATCCTTTCACCTTTAGTCTATGGGTATCTTTTTCTATGAGGTGAGTCTCTTGCAGGCAACATATTGTTGGATCTTTCTTTTTAATCCAATCTGCCAGTCTATGTCTTTTGATTGATGAATTCAGGCCATTAACATTCAGGGTTATTATTGAGATATGATTTGGTTTCCCGGTCATTTGGTTCATTTTTTTAAATTTTATTTATTTATTTGTTTGACACAACTTGTTTCCTCCTTTATTTGACAATTCCTTTAGGATAATTCCTCCCTTTGTTGATTTGCTTCTTTGTTTTTCATCTCTTCCTCATGGTATATTTGCTGAGAATGTTCTGTAATGCTGGCATTCTTTTTGTAAATTCTTTTAGCTTTTGTTTATCATGGAAGGATTTTATTTCATCGTCAAATTTGAAGGTAAGTTTTGTTGGGTATAAGATTCTTGGTTGGCATCCATTTTCTTTCAGAGCTTGAAAAATGTTCTTCCAGACCCTTCTAGCTTTTAGGGTCTGGATTAAAAAATCTGCTGATATTCTTATTGGTGTTCCCCTGAATGTAATTTGGTTCTTTTCTCTCACAGCCTTTAAAATTCTGTCTTTATTTTGTATGTTAGGTATTTTCATTATCATGTGCCTTGTTGTGGGTCTGTTGTAATTTTGTGTATTTGGAGTCCTATAAGCCTCTTGAACTTGATTTTCCATTTCATTCTTCAGATTTGGGAAATTTTCTGATATTATTTCATTGAATAGATTGCTCATTCTATTGGTTTGTTTCTCTAGGCCTTCTTCAATCCCAATAATTCTTAAATTTGGCCTTTTCATGATATCCCATAGTTCTTGTAGATTCTGTTCATGATTTCTTACTATCTTCTCTGTTTGTTCAACTTTGGTTTCAAGGTTAAATATTTTGTCTTCAATGTCTGAGGCTCTGTCTTCCAGGTGTTCTATCCTACTTGATATGCTTTCTATGGAGTTCTTAATTTGGTTTATTGTTTCCTTCATGTCAAGGATTTCTGTTTGTTTTTTTTTTCAATATCTCTAACTCTTTATTGAAATGATCTTTTGCTTCCTGTATTTGCTCTTTTAACTGTCGATTGGTGCGATCATTCAATGTCTGCATTTGCTCTTTCATCTCATCATTCAGTGTGTGCATTTGCTCTTTCATCTCATCGTTTGCTTCCCTGATCATTTCAATTATATACAATCTGAACTCCTTTTCTGTCATTTCTTCTGCCATGCTGTCATTCGGTTTTATTGATGTAACATCGAGATTTGTTTGCAGCATTTTCTTTCCTTGTTTTCTCATATTGTTCAGGTATCAGTGGACCGCTGAGATATTGCAGATTTCCTCTACTGACTTACAATGTCCCTGAAGATTTCTGTATATATCCCCTCTTAGCCTTCAGTAGGCTGAAGTCTTGGAGGAAGTTGATAATGCGGTGCTCCACAAGGAAGCTGCCTCTCTAGGAGTGGTGGCCTTCAGGTGAGGTATATTCCCTGCTAGTGGGCAGAGGTGCCTCCACTTGTTGACCAATGGTCATCCATAGGGGAACTAGGCTGCGGGCTGAGGCAAGGCCTGTTTGGACCTGTGTCTCTGGTTTTACCGTCTTTGTGGGAAAACCTCACCTGGCCGGGAAGACTCACCCAGTGGGGAGGTCTCGCTGGTCAGTTCCCTCCTAGAGGTTCCCCTCAATTACAGCTACCTCCTGGGCTGGGCTGCCTTCCTCTGCAACGTTCCCAGGGGCCCAGCCCTACCTCCTGGACCTGGGAGCCTCACCCTTCGCAGATGAATCTCCTTAGGCTGCCCCTCCTCAGAGAATCTGCCCGCAGTCCTGGAACCTTCGCTGTGCCCTTAAGCGTGTCTCTGTGCGGCTCTTCCACCAAGAAGCCTTCTAGATCCTGGGACCCTGCTCTGCACCTAATCGCCTGGCTATACGGCCCCTCCTCTGAGCAGCCACCTCCGGCCCCGCACAATCGCTCTGAGTCCCAGAGACCCGCCACACGCCTGTTCCTCCAGACAGCTGCCCAGTATTCTGGTGCGGTCACTAGGTGTCCAAGCAACTCACTGCGTGCCTCCTCCTCCCACCAACCACCCGTAGCCCTGGGCAATCAATCACTCCGAGTCGATGTGACCCTCCCCGTTCCTCCTCCTCCTCCAGGTAATCCCCCGGGTGTTCAGGAGTGGTCGCTCTGAGTGGCTCTGAATCCATGTGACCTGCTGCACGCGTCCTCTGGGCAACCGCCCGGAGCTCTGGTGCGGCCACTTGGGACCAAGCGACCCACTGCGCTTCTCCTCCAGGCAGCCTCCCTGTGTTCAGGAGCGGTCGCTTTAAGTCCACACAACTCACCAATCGCCTCCTCCTCTGAGCAGCCGCCTGGAGCTCTAATGCAGTCACTGTGAGTCCAAATGACCCGCTGCACTCCTCCTCCTCCTCCTCCTCCTCCTCCTCCTCCTTAGGGCAGGCCCCGGTGTTCAGAGGTGGTCTGAGTCCAAACAGCTCGCCACGCAGCTCCTCCTCTGGCAACCGCCTGTAGCTCTGGTACAGTCACTCTGAATCCAAGCGGCTGCGCTCCTCCTCCTCCTCGTCCTCAGGGCAGGCCCCGGTGTTCAGAAGCAGTCGCTCTGAGTCCAAACAGCTCGCCGCACGGCTTCTCCTCTGGCAACCGTCCATAGCTCTGGTATAGTCACTCCAAATCCAAGCGGCCACGCTCCTCCTCCTCCTCCTCAGGGCAGGCCCCGGTGTTCTGAGTCCACACTGCTCTCCTCGCCGCTCCTCCCCTGGGCAGCTACCGGGGCCCCAGTGGTTGCTCCGAGTCCCTGCGCTGTGCTGAGCGGCCTCCTCTATGACGCTCCCCGTTGTCCGAGTTCACTGCTCCAGCGGGGAGAGGGGTGTCTCGCTGGTAGCTCTTCTTCACAAAGTTCCCTGCGTTCCGGGACTACCGTCCCATCCGGGACGCCTCCCCAACGGGAGAGACTCACCCGGCTGCTTTGAGTTGGTCCCAAGTCTCTCAATATCTCCTCTTTTGAATCCTGAGTCCTGGAGCAACATGAAATGCCGCCACCCTCTAGGCCGCCATCTTGAAACCCTCCACTACCCTCAATTCTGAGATTTGTATAGACAAAATTCTTAATCTTGTACAGAGTTCCATATGTAGTTTACTTTTAACATAATAATTGACAAGGCTCATTTGTACTCATTTCCTGAGGATTAAAGGCTTCAGTGACATATTAGTAACATTTATGAAGGCTCCCTATGCCAAGCACTTTACATACATTACGCTATTTAATCCTTTCAGCAATTCTCTGAGCAATACAATTATTGTCTACCTATTAATTTATTTATTTAGGGGCACTCTACCACTGAGCCTCATCATCAACCCTTTTCTTTTTTATTTTGAGACAGGGTCTCACTAAATTGCCCAGGCTGGCCTCGAACTTGCAATCCTCCTGCCTCAGAACCCCTTGTCTCTGGGATTACAGGTGTTCACCACCATGCCCAGCTGTCTCCCTTTTTCAAAAATGAAGAAGCTGAAGCTTAAAGTTGCTATACGACTTGTTTGTAGTCTTACAGCTATCAAAGGGCTGTCTGTTGCAAAGTTTATATTCTTAACCTTTGTATTAGTTTGCAAGGGCTCCCATAACAAAGTACCACAGATTGCATAGCTTTAAAACAACAAAAATTTAGTCTTTCATAGTTCTACAAGTTAACATTCTAAAATCAAGGTGTCAGCAGGGTTAGTTTCTACTGAGGGTTCTGAGGAAGATTCTGTAGCATGCTTCTCTAACCTAGCTTCTGTCACCTAGTAGTGACACCTAGTAGTCCTTTTGGTTTGTAGCTATATTACTTCAGCCTCCACCTTTGTGACCATCAAGCATTCTCCCTGTTCATCTTTTCTTTCTTTCATAAATTCACCAGTCATATGAGATTAGGGCTCACCCTAATAGTCCAATCTTTATATCTGCAGACACTCTTTTCCAAAATAGGGTCACATTCACAGATATGGGGAGGTTTGGACTTTGGTGTATGTTTTTAGGGGGCACAATCCCACCCAGGACAACTCTTATTTCAAAACTGCCTTCAAATCACTATGGAAAATAGTGGTTCAGTCTTCCCCAACCACTCCCATCAAAAAAGAGCCATCAAGAGTGTTCTTTCTTGTGGACTAGAGCAGTGGTTTCCAAAGTGTGGTGTGGCATCAGGAGTATTGGCATCACCTTGGAGCTTTCCAGACATTCAGAATCTCAGGTCAGACCTGACTGCATTTATTAAGATCCCTGGGTGATTTGTATGAACTTTCAAGTTTAAGAAGCACTGATTTAGGAACTTCTGAGTATTATCTTCAGAGTTGTGACTACTAGGGTGTGAACGGATGAACATTTGGCTAGTAGGGAGAATTAGATTCACTTTTTGTCTGTTGATACTTCTAATTATAAAGGTACATATATCCTCATCATAGAAAATTTGGGGTGTATTGGAAAATACAGAGAAAAAGCAAAAAAATTATTTATTATAATCTCACCACCTAGAAGCACCACTGTTAAAACTCTGAAACATGTCCTCTTTTTTCTTGTATTATTACTTATACTCTTTTTTTAACTGTATTTTTTACTGTATATGTGATGTTTTGATACACAAAGTGAAATGATTATTAGAGTCAAATTTACATTTTCATCACTTTCCAAAATTACCCTTTGTGTATGTATATATGTGTGGGAGGAGGGGGCAAGAGCATCTAAAATCTACTATTTTAGCATATTTTCAGTTTATACAATATTATTAACTATGATCCACATGCTGTACATTAGACATGTAGAAAGTTGAACTCTTGAAAAGTTTTAACCTTGTGTACTGATAGCATTTTAATTTACATTATTTCACAGTTTGATGTGGAAAAAACACAGAAAAAAACATGCAATACAATGCAATACAGTTTTGCAATATGATTCTTTTGTAACAACTGTTTAAGACTCTAGAGTTTTTGGGTGTGGTAGTGCATGCCTGTAATTCCAGTGACTCAGGAGGCTGAGGCAGGATGATTGCAGGTTTGACCAGTAACACTTTGTCTCAAACTAAAAAGAGTTGGGGATGTAACTCAGTGGTAGAGTGCTTGTCTAGCATATGTCAAGCCCTGAGTTTAATCCCCAGCACAAAAAAAAAAAAGAAGAAGAAGAAGAAGAAGGAGGAGGAGGAAACTATACAGTTAACTAGCACCTTAATTTTTATTTATTTATTTATTTATTTATTTATTTATTTATTTATTTATTTATTTATTTATTTTTTGGTACTGGGAATTGAACTCAGGGGCACTCAAACACTGAGCCACATCCCCAGCTCTATTTTGTATTTTGTTTAGAGACAGGGTCTCACTGAATTGCTTACTGCCTTGCTTTTGCTGAGGCTGGCTTTGAACTTGCAATCCTCCTGCCTCAGCCTCCTGAACTGCTGGGATTACAGGCATGCACTGCCATGCCTGGCTTAATTTCTTTTTCAAAATTGGTTCTTTTTAGGCATACATGAAAGTAGAATCCATTCCGATATGATTATATAAGCATGGAGTATATCTTATTCTAATTAGGACCCCATTCTTGTGGATGTACAAGATATTGAGATTCACTGTGGTGTATTCATATATGAACATAGGAAAGTTATGTCAGATCCATTCCACTATCTTTCCTTTTCTTATCCCCCCTCTCCTCCCTTCACTCCTATTTGTCTAATCTACTGAACTTCCCACCCCCCTTTTATTGTGGGTTAGCTTCTACATACCAACAAAAACATTCAATGTTTGTTTTTTTGGGATCGACTTATTTCACTTAGCATGATAGTCTCCAGATCATCCATTTTACTGGCAAATGTCATAAAGTCATTCTTCTTAATGGCTGAGTAATACTCCATTGTGTATATATACCACATTTTCTTTATCCATTCATCTGTTGAAGGATATCTAGGTTGACTACATAGTTAGCTATTATGAATTCTAGCACCTTAAGTCTTAATTTTAGGTCAAATGCTCATAGCTTCAGTATTTTTTGCTTTCCTTCCTTCCTTCCTTCCTTCCTTCCTTCCTTCCTTCCTTCCTTCCTTCCTTCCTTCCTTCCTTCCTTCCTTCTTATACTGTGGATTGAACCCAGGGCTGCTTTACCACTTAGCTACATCTCCAATTCTTTTTTATTTTTTATTTTGAGTCAGTCTCTCCCTAAGTTCCTTAGGGTCTTGCTAAATTGCTGGGCTAGACTCGATCCTCCTGCCTCAGCCTCCAAAGTTTCTGGGATTGCAGCTGTGTGCCATTTTAATCTTATAAAAACTCATTAACTCTTCTGTATGCTTAATTTATAGCTCAATTTTCTTATAGTTAGTGTGTTTAATTTTATTAAATAATCAGATTTTATTTTTTTAGCTTCTAGGAAAAGCTCAAGTTAAAAGATTTCTTTATCTTTTTGTAGTCTGAACTTAACTAAAAGAATAAACCTTTTTAACCATGTTGACATTACTATTACATATCATAGGAAAAGTGATACAAATTGGGATATTGCAGCACTGGTTACTGCTAGATTTGACCCCAAATGTCAAATCTAAAAATTTAAAAGATTCGTTTTAAATTATCTCCAATGATTTAAAATTAATTTAGAATGTAAAAATTTTAGTTGAGAATTTTTACTTGTTCCTACAGGTTATATCACAAGGTTATATTACAACAGTGATATATATTTTGGAATACCAAATACTCACAGGGTGCGGTCGGGCACACGTGTAAGCCCTGTGACTTGGGAGCCTGAGGCAGGAGGATCATGAGTTCAAAAGCAGCCTCAGCAACTTAGTGAGGCCTTAAGCAACTCAGTGAGACTCTGTCTCTAAATAAAATACAAAATAGGGCTGGGGATGTAGCTCAGTGGGTAAGCCCCCTCTGGATTCAGTCCCCAGTATCAAAAAAAGAAACCAAATAGTCAATTCTGTTCCCTTCTATCTATACTAAGTATGTTTTTTTTTTTTTTTTTTTATACTAAGTATGTTGATACCAGGTAATGTGAAAAAGAATTGAGAGGTCTAGAAAGAAATGGGTTTATTGAGAGTATCCTAACTCATTTCATTTAGTTGCTGCTATTTGACAAAAGAATTAAAATCAGATTTGTTTCTAGATTTGTACCAGTAGAATCTGTCAGTAAAATATTGATTGAGAATAAGGAGAAATCTGCTAATGACTAGAGCCCTCCAATAGGTGAATAAGCAAACTTAAGAATTAGAGTTCCTTATCCCTGGACATATGTATGAAGAGCTTGGGTGACCCAATGTTTTAGTCAGCTTATTCACTGCTGTGACTGAAAGACCTAACAAGAATAATTTTAGAGGAGGAAAAGTTTATTTGAGGGCTCATCGTTTCAGAGGTCTCAGTCCATGAACAGTCAGCTCTATTCCTCTGGGCTCAAGGTGAGGCAGAACATCATGGTGGAAGAGTGTGACTGAGGGAAGTGGCTCAGGACATGATGATCAAGAAACAGAGAGACTCTCTGATATGTGGATGCTAACACACAAAAGGTGTGTGAGAGAGGAAGAACTTCATTGAATTAGACAAAAGGTAGTAAAGGGAAGGGAGAAAGATGGGAATAGGAAAGACAGTGGGATGATTCAGACATAACTTCCTGTGTTCATATATGAGTACATGATCAGTGAAACTCCACATCATGTACAACCACAAGAATGGGAATTATACTCCATGTGTGTATGATATGTCAAAATACACTCTACTGTCATGTAGAAAGAACAATAACAATAAGAGAGAGAGAGAGAGAGAGAGAGAGAGAGAGAGAGAGAGAGAGAGAGAGAGAGAGAGACTTTACTCACCAGATACAAATATAAACGTAAAAGGCAGGCCCACAGGGACCCACCTCCTCCAGCAACATCCTACATGCCGTAAGTTACCACTTGGTTAATCCCCATCAGGGAAAGAAATCACTGATTGGGTTAAGGATCTCATAATCCAATCATTTCTCCTCTAAACCTTGCATTGTCTCACGCATGAGCTTTTGGGGTGACACCTCACATCCAAACCATATCACCCAGGTTCTGTTTTTCTTTTTTCTTTTTGGTACTGGGAATTGAGGATTGAACCCAGACGTGCCTTACCACTGAATCATATCCACAACCCTGTTTATTTTTATTTTTAAACAAATTCTCACTAAGTTGCTTAGGGCTTTGCTTGGTTGCTGGTGCTGGCCTCAAACTTGTGATCCTCTTATGTCCGCCTCCTGAGTCACTGGGATTACAGGTGTTTGACTGAGCTTTTAAGAGATTGAACAATTAAGCATCCAGCATAGTACCTTGTCTCTCGAAAATAAGTGCCCCTTGAATTGTAAATTGAAGTTCTGCATTGGGTAGGAGATTGGACAGGTGGTCTTTAAAGTTCCAACTCTAGGGTTTTTTAAACTGTAGGATAAAAGTAGTCCTGTGGCCAGGCGTGATGATGCACCCCTGTAATCTCAGAGACTTGCAAGTTTGAGGCAGGAGGATCATGAGTTCAAAGCCAGCCTCAGCAATTTACAGGCTCTAAGCAATTTAGTCAGGCCCTGTCTCTAAATAAAACATAAAAATGGCCAGAGATGTGGCTCAGTGGTAAAGTGCCCCTGGGTTCAATCCCTGGTACTTAAAAAAAAAAAAAGGACTTCTCTGCATTTAGAAAGTAAGGGGGGAATATATCACACAATATATAAAATCATGATCCATTGTTGGCAAAGTATTTTAAAACCTGAAATATCAGGATGGAGGAAGTTGTTCCTTGACATTTAAGTGGAATATGCTAAAGGAGGAAGTCAACTCTGAGTACACAGAAATGAACCAGATTTTATTGTTTTTAATTTTACTACCAATTTTACTTTGGCCAAGGTTGTTCCATTTGTAACAGCTGATTAACCAAGGAAAAGACTAGTTAGTGAATGTATTGTGCCAAGTTTTTAACCATGGATAGGTTAACTTGATCTCTTGTAGTCCTAATTTCATCACTTGTAAAATTAGAAGGCAGAATTAGGCATTTAAAAGTGTGGAGTCTAATGCATGAACCCCTGGAAATGTTTATTTCTGTGTATTTTTATGGGGAAATCCAGGGATTGAACCCAGAGGCACTTAACTACTGAGCCACATCCCCAGCATTATTTTGTATTTTATTTAGAGACAGGGTCTCACTGTGTTGCTTAGCACCTCACTAAATTACTGAGGCTGGCTTTGAACTTGTGATCCTCCTGCCTCAGCTTCCCAAGTCACTGGGATTACAGGTGTGTGCCATTGCACCCAGCCTTGTGTGTATTTTTCTGTAGAAAAGATATCCATAGATTTCACTAGATAAATAGACCCCAAATGGTTAATGAAACTAGTTCTTTACATTTTCTTTTAATGGTATAACTTGGGTCCTTTTTTTCCCAGTAAAACTTTAAAAATTATATATATATATATTTTTTCTTTTTTTTATTGTAAACAAAATAAAAAATACATGTTGTTTCTCTGTTTGTACATGGGTTAAAGGCATACCATTTGTGTAATCATAAATTTACATAGGGCAATGTTGTTTGATTCATTCTGTTATTTTTCCCTTCCCCCCACCCCTCCCACCCCTCTTTTCCCTCTGTACAGTCCTTTCTTCCTCCATTCTTGCCCCCCTCCCTAACCCTTATATTTAAGGGGAATGACATTGCTTTTTGTGGTTGTTTGATGCTGAGGATTACGCCCAGTGCCTTGCGTATGCAAAGCATGATATCCACCACTAAGCTATACCGGCAGCCTTCAAAAATGATGTTTTGATAAACTTATATATAATGAAATGATTCCTACAGTCAAGCAAATTAACCTACCCATAACTTCACATGGTTACCTTTACTTTTGTAGTAATAGCACCTAAAATGTACTATTCCAGCAAATTTTCAGTACACAATACCATATTATTAACTAATCATTCTGTACATTAAATTTCTCAACTTATTCATCCTATGTAATTTTAACATTGTGCCCTTTGAGTAACATCTCCCTATTTCCTCCCTTTCCCCGTCCCTAGTCTACCTGTTCTGTTTTTATGTATTCAGCTCTTTTTAGATTTCACACGAGTGAGTCCATACAGTACTTTTCTTTCTCTATATGACTTATTTAATTTAGAACAGTGTCTTCCTTGTTTATTCATGCTATTGCTAAAGGTGGTATCTTTTTTTAAAGGGTGAATTACATGTTATGGTGCATATATACCATTTGTCTATCAATGGACACCTGGAGCTGAAGAAATAGCTCCTTTTGGAGAGTGTTCGCCTAGCATGCGGAAGGACCGCGGTTCGAATCCCAGGCCGCTCAAATGAGAAGAAAAAAAAAACCCACAAAACTATCAATGGACACCTAAGGTGTTCCCATATCTTTGTCATTATGAATATGCCACAGCAAATGTATGAGGGCTGATATCTTTTTGACATACTGATTTGATCATTTCCTTGAGATAAATATTCAGAAGTGGTATAGCTGCACCATATGGTATTTCTATTTTTAGCTTTTCGAGAAACCTTGATACTGTTTTCCATAATGGGTATATTGATTTATGTTCCCACCAATAGTGTATGAGTGTTCCCTTTTTTTCCTTACTTTTTTTTGTCTTTATGGTAAATAACATCCTAGCAAGTATGAGTTGATTTTTACCCAAGTTTCCCTGATTTATAGTGATTTCTAAATTTGTTATCCCTTATTTTTTCATGTCATTGTTCCTTTTTAGAGTCTGCTTTACCTTAATAAAAGGATATTCTTTTAAAATTAGTAGCTGTATTAGTGAGTTTTTCATTATTATAATGAAATACCTGAAACAGGCTAAATATGAAGAAAAGACGTTTATTTAGTTTACATCTTTGCTTCTTTAAAGTTCAAGTTTGGGCATCCCCATTGGGTGATGGATGGCATCATATCATGGTGGGAGTTTGTATGAGAGCAAGCAGTTACATTTTGAGCCAGGAAGTAGGGAGAACTGGATGAGGCCAGGCTTATCCTTTTATGACAACCCTCTTACAAGAGCTCAGGACATGCTCCAATGACCTAATGAAGTCCCATTGGGACCTACCTCTTAAAGGTTCCACAGCAACTCCCAATACTGTTACCCTTGGAATCAAGCCTTCAATTACATGAACCTTTTGGGGAACACAATTAAACCATACACAATGCATAGTAGAGGCTAATATTAAAAGTTTTGAAGCTCATTAATATCTCCAAGGCATTATCAATAGGAAATAAAAGAGGAACCAAAAGGATAAGGGCATAGTTATGAATAACAGGAATAAGCATAGCTGCTAAGAGAAGTCAGAAAGGCCTTACCATTGCCAAGGGTAATTACACAGGCATTTTGGGAAATGTCAGTTCTGATAACTGGAAAAAGACTTTTAGGATGATGAACCATGAGGTCTGACTCAGATGGTCATTCTCCTGTGAAGTGATTTTGATTAGAAAGGTCATAGTCGTACAAAATGTGATCATATAGGAAGCTAATCGCACCAGCTACATAAAAATTGCACTTCATGCTTTATGGTCACATCTCATATTCTTAGACCCAGAGAGAGAAAATGCCAAGAAAATAATTTTTTAGAGTTGTTTTTCTACACTGCTCATTGTAATAGCTTATGTGTTCATAGAGTCAGATTTTTATCTAATCACAATAAAGGTAATTTTATGTAGGCCCCCTGAGGACAAGGACTATTATAATTCAATTTTGAGAAAGTTAAATACTCTATGCAAGATTGTAGAAGGGAGTTACACCTATTTTTTCTTTGGTACTGGAATTTCAACCTAGAGTGCTCTACCACTGATCGATATCCTCAGCCGTATATCTCACTGGTCAATTCTCGGTGTCTTCTTCCTTTCCCAACCTCTTCATGTTGAATGGAACCCTGGACTTAGTTTTTGAATTTTTTTCCATTAATGTAATCATACATGTACATAGGGAAATGATGTCAGTCTCATTCTGCCACCTTTCCTACTCCCTGCACCCTCCCATCTCCTCATTTCCCTCTACACAATCCAATGTTCCTCCATTCTTCCCTTGCCCCCATCCCCACATTATGAATCAGCATCCACTTAACAGAGAAAACATTCAGCCTTTAGTTTTTTGGGTTTGGCTTATTTCACTTACCATGATATTCTTCAACTCCATCCATTTACCTGCAAATGCCATAATTTTATTCTTCTTTATGACTGAGTAATATTCCATGGTGTATATGTACTACAGTTTCTTTATCCATTCATCTATTTAATGGCATCTAGGTTGGTTCCACAATCTAACTATCGTGAATTGAACTTCTATGAACATTGATGTGGTTGTGTCACTGTAGTATGCTGATTTTAAGTCCTTTGGGTATAAACCAATGAGTAGGATATCTGGGTCAAATGGTGGGTCCATTCCAAGTTTTCTGAGGAATCTCCATACTGCTTTCCAAACTGGTTGCACCAATCTACAGTCCCACCAACAGTGTATGAGTGTATCTTTTCCCCTACACCCTCGCCAACACTTACTATTGCTAGTATTCTTGATAATTGCCATTCTGACTGGAGTGAGATGAAATTTTACGATGGTTTTGATTTGCATTTCTCTAATTGAAAGAGATGTTGAACTTTTTTTATATGTTTATTGATTGATTGCATTTCTTCTGTGAAGTGTCTTTTTGTTCCTTAACCCATTTATTGACTGGGTTATTTGTTTTTTTGGTATTAAGTTTTTTGAGTTCTTTATATATCCTGGAGATTAGTGCTCTCTCTGCTGTAAATGTGGTAAAGATTTTTTTCCCAATCTGTAGGCTCTTTCTTCACATTATCGATTGTTTCCTTTGCTGAGAAGAAGCTTTTTAGTTTTGAATCCATCCCATTTATTGATTTTTAACTTTACTTCTTGTGCTTTAGGAGTCATGTTAAGGAAGTCTGGTCCTAAGCCAACATGATGAAGATTCGGACCTACTTTTTCTTCCATTAGGCACAGGGTCTCTGTTCTAGTGCATAAGTCTTTGAGCTACTTTGAGTTGATTTTTGTGCAGGGTGAGAAATAGAGTTTTAATTGCATTATGTTACATATGGATTTCCAATTTTCCCAGCACCATTTGTTGAAGAGGCTATCTTTTCTCCATTCTATGTTCTTGGCACCTTTGTCTAGTATGAGATAACCATATTTATGTGGGTTTTATCTCTGTGTCTTCTATTTTGTACCATTGGTCTATATGTCTATTTTGGTCCCAATACCATGTTGTTTTTGTTACTATTGTTCTGTAGTATAGTAGTGTTAAGTTTTGATCTGGAGTCTTAACAATTATTACTTGACAGCTGTTTAAAAATGTGTTCTGGTTAGGTGTCATGGTTCATGCCTGTAATCCCAATGGCTCTGGAGGCTGAGGCAGGAGGATTGCAGGACTGAAGCCAGTCTCAGCAACTTAGTGAGACCCTAAGCAACTTAGCAAGACCCTGTCTCAAAGTCAAAAATATAAAAGGGCTGGGGATGGGGCTTAGTGCTTAAGCACCCCGGGTTCAATCCCTGGCACTCCCTCAAATGTGTTCTGGCTCTAAATACGAACTTGTACATGGGTATACTATGTACAGGGGTTACAAAACAAAGAAGGGCAGGTCACTAATGTTCACTATTGTGAATGAATAGCTTCAGTGTGCATATACATATAAAGACCATAATCCCACAAGGATTGCCTATTATTCTTTAGACAGATAGCAGGGGATAAATTGTATGTTGAATGAAGAAATAAAACAGGGAGTTTCACTATTTCTGCTTTTTTCCCCTTTATTTTATTAAAATATTTTTTATTTTTTCAGACTGCATTTTGATTCATTGTACACAAATGGGGTACATCTTTTCATTTCTATGGTTGTACACAATGTAGATTCACACCATTCATGTAATCATACATGTACATAGGGTAATACTGTCTGTCCCATTCTACTACCTTTCTGTCCCCCACCCCTCCTACCCCATTTTCCTCTACACCATCCAAAGTTCCTTCATTCTTCTCTCCCCCCCCCACCCCCCTCATTATATATCATCAACCACTTAGAGAAAACATTTGGCCTTCAGTTTTTTGGGCTTGGCCTATTTTACTTAGCATGATATTTTCCAACTTCATCCATTTTCCAGCAAATGCCATAATTTTACTCTTCTTTATGACTGAATAATATTCCATTGTGTATATATACCACAGTTTCTTTATCCATTTATCAATTGGAGGGCATCTAGGTTGGTTCCACAGTCTGGCTATATTGAGCAGCTATGAACATTGATGTGGCTGTATCTCTGTAGTATGCTGATTTTAAGTCCTTTGGGTATAGGCCAAGGAGTGGGATAGCTGGGTCAAATGGTGGTTCCATTCCAAGTTTTCAGATGTCTCTTTGATATGATGATTTGATATGCTGATATATCCTTTGGGTATATACCCAGGAGTGGGATGCTGGGTCACATGGTAGTTCTATTTTTAAAGTTTTGAGGAACCTCCCTCCTCTTCTCCATAAAGACTGTACTGATTTACATTTCACCAAGGGTGCATATGAGTCTTTCATTGCTAAGCATAGTGCTTTGCGTACATTAGGCCCTCACATCTCTAGGTGCGTATAAATATTATCTCTACTATTTAATTCTCTAGCCTTACGGTTAAGGTTAGAAGATAGTATATTGAAGAGGGATGAGAGGAAAGTTGAAAAATAAAACCATTTGCTGGTGGAAGTTATTTTTTTATTTCTATCCACAGACAAAAGAAATAATTTTAAACATTGAGATTTTTATAGTATATTGAGTCTCATTTGAGTATTGGGGCCACTTAGAAACAAAAGTATTTTAAATTCTAAAGACTTTTAAATGCAAAGTAATGGAAAGCCTATTTTTTTCAGCCTGATATGAATAACCATGAATTGGGAATTTTATAATGTCACTTTATGTGAAAATTCCCTTCTTTCCCATCCCTTCTCTCTCCATTCCTTCTTTTTCCTTTTTCTCTCTCTGTTTGGTATTAGAGATTGAACCCAGGGGTGCTTAACCACTGAGCCTTTTTTTTTTTTTTTAAATTTTGAGACAGGGTCTCACTAATTTTCTTAGGGCCTCTCTTAGTTGTTGAGGCTTGCCTCACACTTGAGATCCTCCTGCCTGAGCCTCCCAAATCACTGGGATTACAGGTGCGTGTCACCATGCCAGCCTTTTCTCTTTAGTTATCTATAAACATTCAGATGAAAACCACTAATTTGTAATGGACCCCCCATAGAAATTCCTGGAAAATAGACATGTTAGTTAAATGTGACATACTCTTTCTCTATGAAATTTGAGTTAAATATTCCATACCATAATCTTATATTTTCCTTTTCTTTTTTTTTTTTAATATTTCAGTACTAGGGATTGAACTCAGGGGCACTCAACCACTGAGTCACATCCCCAGCCCTATTTTGTATTTTATTTAGAGACAGGGTCTCACTGAGTTGCTTAGGGCCGCACTTTTGCTGAGGCTGGCTTTGAACTTGGCATCCTCCTGCCCAGCCTTCTGGGCTGCTGGGATTACAGGCATGTACCCCCACGCCTAACCATAATCTTATATTTTCTAAACCAAGTATATAAATATATACTTCATATTAATGCTTAAATTTTCATCAATTTAAAATTGTAGGGCTAGGTATATAGCTCAGTGGTAGAGCATTTGCTCAGCATGTGAGAGACTCTGGGTTCAATCCCCAGTACCATACACACACACACACACACACACACAGCATTGTATAACACAGATAAGAGTCCAGAAACCATGTAAATTGTTTATGTTGAAATAGTTCACTCAACAATCATTAAAGGAATACTGTATTAAATATGCTACATTTCAGATACTGTGCCACGTTTTTTACTTTTTCTTACTTCCTATTGAGGTTTGAATGAGGTTATGTGTGAAATCAGAAGGCATCTCCTGGGATTGGCAGACTGGCCGGCTGTCAAGTGCGACCTTAAAGGAGGAATAACTTGTGGAAGAGACAAAGTGTTGTGAAAAGAGTACAAATGTTGGAGTAATAGTGACCTGCTAGTTAAATTGAGGCTTTGCCATGTATTAGCTGTGTGATTTAGACCTAAATCACATGATCCATGAGTCTTAGTTTCTTCTCATGTCATTGACCCTCTCCCCCACTTTTTTTTGTTACTGGGGATTGAACCCAGGGATGTGTAGCCCCTAAGCCACATCCCCAGTCCTTTTTTATGTTTTATTTAGGGATAGGTGCTCACTGAGTTGCTTAGGGGCTCACTAAGTTGCTGAGGCTGCTTTGAACTCATGATTCTCCTGCCTCAGCCTCCAGAGTCGCAGGGATTACAGGCGTGAGCCCAACTGAATTCCATTTTCAGAATATATAAAGCCCTTAGCATAGTGCCTGACATGGAACGAGCTCTAAATGTATGGCATTCTTCATTGTTTGTTTGCCTGGGATTTTTCTTTCATAAATAGATATTTTTATAAACACAGCATGTGTTTTGATAAAAATATATAGATAGGTGGATATAGATGTAGATACAGAGAGACATAATATAAACATCTAGTAAATAATCCACTAACTCTCGGATGTCCATGTTTTCCGAAGGGTTTCTCTTTACTGGTTGCTTCGTATTTTGTTATTTATTTTTGTTTGGTATTTTGAAAGGTATATATATATATATTTTTTTTTTTAAAAAGAACCCTATGATAAGGTTACTTTGTGTAATGTTAGGTTAAACAAGATCATAACAATGGCTAAAAAAGTATTCACTATGTTAGATCATTGTCATCTTTCCAGAGAAGATTATAACATGCAGCATTTCAGAGACCATGGAAGAACCCATGGGAATATTCTAGTCTGTAGAATATGTTGGGAAAATAATGCATGTAGTGCTAAGAGGTATATAGCTTTGTATAAACAGTATCCTACTACATGTGCTATTTTTACTTAATGTATGTTATTGATATCTTTCTATATAAATAAATATAAACTCACATTCTTCTTTATATGATTTACATAGTACATTTTTGTTTACTTATAAATTAGGCTATAATTAGTTAATTTGATGCTCTATTGATGAAAACAACCTGCCTTAATTTTTATGATTATAAACAATTTATAATTGAATGGATTGCTTGAATGGATTTTATTACTTTTTTACTTATGTAATTATCTTCAATGGCTAAATTCCTAGACACATTGTTATTTACACCAAAGAGTGCATATGTTTTGATATAACCACCAAGTTCTTTCTAGAAAAGTTGCCAGGCATAAGGATCTGATGTTGCCTCATGTACTCAGCAATACTAGATTTTTGTCAATTTTTAAAAATCTTGCTTCAGAATTTTAATTCTGTGAGTATACCTAAGAGACAGAGTCATAACTGCCAAGTTCCTAAGGGTCCAATATATAAACCAGAATATTAATTTATTTATATGGAGAAATATATATGCCTACTGTACCACATCATTCATGTTAGTTGGATAGCACATCTGTCCATAATGAAGGGATATCAGAAAGCAAGTATAAATATAATAGAATAAAAGAAAATTTTTTTGTGAGCATAGGACCCCAGAGCAAAAGAAAGCAAGGTATTTTTTTTCATCTATAGGAAAGCAAGATATTAAAGGATGATATTCACGACACTGGTGCTATACTTGCCCATGGACCAGATATTTGTGTTTATGAGTCTGGTGCTCTGGATAGATTAGAGGTACTTCACCAAAAGATTGACTCTGAGGCTTTTTTTTGTAGGGAAAGCTTTTTATGATTAGGTAGATCTCTTTTTTATTTTGTTTTAGACTATGTGTCATTTTAATTTTATTTCAAATTGATGCAATACTTGTACATATTAATGGTGTATAGTGTGACATTTCCATACATGTACACAATATGTAATAATTAGATCAGGAAGAACTAACATATTCACTACCTAAGCATTTATCATTTCTTTGCATTGGAAACATTCAAGATCCTCTTTACTATTTTGAAATAGTCAATTAATTGATATCAACCATGGCTATGTTATTATGCTGTAGAATTAGAAGTTAATCTTCAACTGCATCCCTGTACCTGCATATTATTTTTAATTTGGCTTTGTCTGCACTTAATTTCATATAAGTCTTATTTTTTTGTTATATTAAAAAGACTATTTATTTATTTATATGTGGTGCTGAGGATGGAACCCAGTGCCTCACTCACACTAGGCAAGTGCTGTACCACTGAGCTACAACCCCAGCCCCATAAGGTTTATTTTTATAGCTTCAAATATAGTTTCCTGAGACCAAACCCTCATTACCTTATTTGGAACTAGGCCTCAAATCTTTTCAAATAATTACAAATTATTCTTGGTTTGTGTCGTTTCTGTGGATGGCCTGATAGCCATTATAACATGATTTTCTTAATCTCATTCTGAAAGCAGTTCTAGACAGGGGTCATGCTTTTGTCCCAGTGTATTACCTATAGAAGTTATCTCCATTTTATAAATGATAGTGAAACCTAAAGAGCTGAAGTAACTTTCTCAGGATCATGGCTAGCAAGTGGTGGAAGTGGCATTCAAATCCAGGTCTGACTGACCTTCAGACTCATAGTTTTCTTACTATGCTATTCTGGATTTCTATATTGTATCTGTTTTATTTTCTGCTCACAGAGTTACTGTAAAGAAAATGAGAACTGCTTACATTAGAAATATGTAAATATATACCTTGAGTCATGTAACTGGAAGTCAGGATTATTTGATCCTACATTCTGCAGTTTACCTAAACTATAATCAGTAAATACAGGCAATTTAGTAGTCCAATAAATATAATCTAGTCTTCTAATGTTTGGATGAAATTTAAAAGTGTAATGTGGAATGAAATATACCCTGAAGAAATTTTATAAACTTCTTTCCTCAATGATTAAGAATATTACTGTCTCAGCTATTTTCAGAGGTTAATCAAACAACTGACTCCCTTACTCATTTTCATCAGTTATCAACTATTAAAATGAAAATGTAAGAATACCTACGTTTACAGTAAAAGTCAAGGGAAAACTCCTCTAAACTGAGGTTCAACTTGATACCTGAAGCCTACATGGTGTATCGTTCTGTCTGTGTGTGATCTGTCTTATCATCAAGAAGCAATTGACACAAGAGCTGAAGTGGGACAGGGGTTGGGGAAATCATTCTGTTTGGGGTCAGGTCTCAATGCCTTGTTCCTCAACAATCATGGCTAATCCTGGAAGCAGAATTTTCTTTTCCAATTGAGATTTACTTAGGCACTTAACTTCCAGAGGATTTATACTGACAAGAGCCAGTAATACCTGAGTTTGAATTCTAGTTGTACCCTATACTTGCTACATGAACTTGAGCAAATTACTTTGAGCCTCTATTTCTCAATCAGCAAAATGGGGATAAAATATCCATCTCATGTGGTTGCTGTCAGAATTAAATGAGCTAACATAAGATGCTTAGCTCAGTGCCTAGCCAAGTGTGTGCCTAAGATGTTTCTTATTCCTTCTTACAGATACAGGTTCTTCTAGACCTAGGAGTACTTGATTTAAAAATGTCTTATATAACACTATCTTGTGCATGCATGCAGTTGATTATGCAGTGAGAATATACCAAGACACAATATTCTTTATCCAAACACCAGTAAGTTGCTGTTATATTTGGAGGGGGTGATGCAAAGTAGAGTGACAATATATGTCTCTGGTGATGCTCTTTTAAAATTTTCTTCTCTTGGGTTAAAAATGCTTCTTGGACCAAGTGATACTGGAGCACATTGATATTTTCCAAAGTGTATTTCCTAGCACAATAGTCAAATAAATTTGGAAAATGCTACTTTCTACTGCCCTCTTTTTCAGCTTCACAAACTACATTAACAAAATGTTTAAGTGTCCTAATAAAGAAACTGGGTCTAACTTGCCATTTTACAAATGTATTTAATGATGGAGTACTCTTTTGGAGTAGTATCTGTATTCCACTATGGATCCTACCTTGGTTGTCCTGGGTACAAATGGTTGTTGTATCTTAGAGTAGCTCACAAAATCCTACTGAACCCATAACAGCTCACACTTTCAGTGGACAAATGAGAAGCAAAGCTCCATACATTGGTAACCATGACTGTAAAAATGTATTCACTCCATTATGTGTTATGAAGGATTTCATCAATGATATAGGTAACTAAACATCATTTACTGAATTGTTTCAGTGATGGTGATAGAATTTGAAAGGCACTAGTTTGTCAATCTCTAATTAAATAATTGATTCAGGTAAATATGATCAATGGATGTTTAAAATGTAGGTGAAAGAGTGTTGGGGAAACTGGTTAGTCTCACAGAGGTAAAATATTACCACACAGATTCCTTGCTAATTGCTAATAAAAAACCCAAAATATGTAAGTGTATAAGTAAATAAACATATTTCTTGACTATAGCACTTAGCATTCATTCTGGCCCTATCCCCTTGCTTAGTTGTAACATCTTTCTCTGAAAGTGAGAAAACTGGATCATCAAATATGATATATTGACTTATTTGTTCAACCCTAGTATACACGTAGTTTCAGAACTGCTAACCCATATCCCTGTGAGAAATAAATTTATTAACTAGAAGTACAGTGTGTATATACTGCTCTTTTTGCTACAGAAATATATTTTTCCCATACAAGAAAACTTGGTGTTTATTTTACACTTAGAGTTCATCTCACAGAACTACCCAGATTTCATATGCTGAATAGCCATGTGTGGGTAGTGGCTGCCATATTGGCACAGATCTAGACCTCCATATATGCAGTGCCAGATCCTGCACATGAATTGATTTCTAGGTCTTTGACTGGGCAAATACACTGTTTCATTCTCCTTTAGACTATGGAAGCCCTCCATATGCATCTTGGTGCACAAGGACATTCATGAGGTGAGGTGGGAGAATCCTGACACAAGGATGATGTGAGGTCATGGACTGGAAGCCAAATTCTGTGCATACATTGAATCACTTGCAGATATTGGTGCCATTTAGCAACTTTAGGTCCTCAGCCACCCTGATCACAGCTTCCATTCTTGGTGCTTGCCTCCCCTACCACCTTAGTGCAGCCACCTGCAAATTGCTGTTTGAACTCAGTCTGTGATCATTGACTGAGACTGGTCTGACCCCTGATCAGGTAGATAGTGACCACAGAGGATTTCAGAGGTAGTATAATACTTTTTTGGTTTTAAAAGCTTTATTTTCCCTTTTAATTAAGCATATTGAGAATGCATGTTAATGTTTTCAGAAAATGATGCATTTTTTCACATGGGTGTAAAATATGGAATTTATAATACATTTGTTTAGAAGGAGGGATGAGTCAAGGAGATTTACATTTGAGTGGGCTTTTTGCTTATCCATTTTTATGATGAATATTTATCCAAGTGTCTGTTATGAATTGTCTATTATGAATTTACTGAGTAGCTAGTATGAATTATGAATATTATTTATTATGAATTATTGAATGCCAATTTATGAAGTTTTTATTCATAATACTTTTATTTGAAAAACTTACTGTTTTTATACCTCCAACCAAAGACTTTGGATTTCATTTTAATGATGTTATTATTATTAATTTTTTGGTACCAGGGATTGAAACCAGGGGCACTTAAACACTGAGCCACATCTGCAGCTCTTTTTAAATATTTTATTTAGAGATGGGGTCTCACTGAGTTGCTTAGGTCCTTGCTAAGTTGCTGAGGCTAGCTTTGAACTCACAATCCTCCTGTCTTAACCTCCCAAGTCACTGGGATTACAGGCATGTGCCATTGCACCTGGCTAATGACATTAATTTTGTTTACACATTTAAGTTATATAAGCTGTATTTGTGAGTTGGCCTGGGACTCTACCTATATTTGTAACATTGTGGGGCTTTTTTTTTTTTTTGTGGTGTTAAGGATTAAACCCAGGGCTTTGTGCATGTTAGGCAAGTTCTTTACCACTGAGGTACACTCCCAGCCCCATAGCATTGCTTTTACTGGAAAAAATGCATTTCTAATTCTCAGACAGCATGGACCAATAACTGAATTAGGAATCAGAAAATTTGGCAGCTGACTTGCCTCAAACTCATACTGTGACCATGAGCACATTCATTTACCTTCTGGACTTCAGTTTCCCTATAATAAATCCGTAGTTCTCAAGTCTACCATTATTGATGTCCCTTTTAATAGAAAATATTTTATGACTGTCCTTTTGCAATTCTACAATGGTACTAATAGTTAATAGATTATGAAACCTTATATACACATAGTTTCACTAAGTATCAATATAAAACCCTAACTAAAATACAAACAAGAAGTAAAACTTTTAACAGAATAATGTGCACTTAAGCATGTATTTCTTTTGTGCTTACATCTATGTTATAATCATTGTAAATACAACAACAGACAGATAAGCATATTGCACAATGGTGGATAAAATACTGCATCTTTCTGAATAATACCATACTTTCCTGAAATATTAATCAATGTTGATGAAGTTCCAAGACAAATGTAGCACCATTTTCTCTCAATTTACATGATAGTTACTTCCTGGGGGAAAAATATCAATGTACATTGAAACCATGCAAAAATGCTTTATAAAATGAAGTTGGAGCCTAGGGGTGGTCATCATAAGCAATTTTCACATGCATAAATCTTGGGTGGAGTATTTGAAAGAGGTGTGGGACATTGTACAGGTCTTCTCTATTCTCCATTGTGTGGGTCTTCCTGGGCACCACAAGACATCTACTCTGCCCCTAAATACCAGTAGCATGGCTGCACATTCTTATTATGCCCCCTAGGGGGTGCTGCTCTCCCTCTTGAGAAAAACTGGACTAGAAGATTGAGTTGACTACCAGTTTGATTCTGTGAGTCCCTGAAGGCATGTTTATTGAAAGAGACCCATCATGGGGTACTGTGCCATGAATCAAGAAGTCTTTTCTTTGTTTCTGCCTTTACTGCTATGCCTTCATTATTTCCGACATTAGAGACCTCTTTACCTCGTATAATTTTATGAAAATTGCTCTTATAAAAGATTTTGAAACTCTGAGATGTAAAGACCAGGAATAATTCATTAATTTTGAACACATTAAAAATAGGTTCCACCACTCAGTTGTCTTTCTTGCATTTGTCATTTTGTTTTCAAATGTGCTTTAGGATTTTTAAATAATTTTGCTTTCTTAGGGATGAGTAATATGTGTTATGACTTATTATTTCCAGCAGATGGCAATGTTTGGTGTAAAAATGACTTGATTTAACAACTACAGATTGTCTAGGTGCTCTGTATTTAAAATACAAACTTCATAGGGCATACTGAAAGTATCTTCTTTTACTTTTTTTTTTTTTTTTGTGGTGCTGAGGATAGAACCCACAGCCTTATATGTTCAAGGTAGGCACTCTACCAACTGAGCTATATGCGCAGCCCAAGTATCTCCTTTTAAAGGTTTGATATGAACTAACTTACTTAAGTAGCTAGGCTGGGGAAGAGATGCATGTAATTCAAATTTTGATAAACCAACTCAAATTTTACTATGGGAACAATATTTTTGTGAAAGGTTAAGATAAATCATATCATGAAGTGATAATTTATCAGTTTTGTAAATTCTGAATTTAAGTTTTTAAAAATAGTTCATTTTGAAACAGTTTTAGACTCACAAAAGAATGGCTAGGACAGTATAAACAACTCCTGTAGTCCCTGTAACCAGATGCCCCAGTTATTAACATTTTTTTTTAGTTAGTTATTAACATTTTACCTCATTCTCTCCATGGTTCACTCTTCTGTGTGTGTCCATTATCATTAGTCTTTCTCTGAATTTTTTGAGAACTAGATGTTGTCCAGTCACCGCCAAACACTTCAGAGTTTTTCCCCCCAAACACGGTCACTCTTATCAATAACTAGTATATAATCCTCCTAATCAGGAATCAGTCTTGGTACATTACCACCCTAGCCACATGTGTCCATTCAAATATCACTAGTTGATCAACAATGTCACTTTTTCCTTTCTGGTTTACAGCCTTATCTAGGATTATGTGTTGCATTTAGGTTTTGGTCTCCTCCAATTGGGACAATTTCATTAATTTTTTATATCCTTGCTAATTTTGCAGGGTACAGAGTTTATGTTCTGTAGTATGACTGTCAACTTGGGTATGCCTAATGTTTCTTCATGACCAGATTGAGGCCATACTTTCTTGGGAGGAATATCACAGAAGTGATACCTCACATCAGGGGACACATGATGTCTATCTGTCTTATCACTGGTAATGATAACTATAATCATGTGGTTGTCAGGTTTTAACCAAAATTCATTGTTGAATTAAAGTCCATTTTAATTAAGAAGTGTTGTGGTTTTCTTTTTAAAAAAGCAATGTATGTTGACTTTTTTATCTCCAACTTTCAGAAAAGATATTTTAAATAATAAGTAATGTCAAATAATAAGCCAATCTTAGTCAGTGTTTTTCTTTTGTTAAAAGCCTGTCATTTGTTTAAGATGTGTAACATTGTATAAATCATTTAAATGTTTACCAAGGATTAGCATTTAAGATCACATGATTCTTTTTTTTTTTTTTTTTTTTTTTTTTTTTTTTTTTTTTTTTTTTTTGCAGTGCTGTGGATTGAAACCAGGGCCTTGTGCTTGCAAGGCAGGTACTCTACCAACTGAGCTATATCCCCAGCCCCAGCATTTAAGATCTTTATCTACTGGGGACACTTTAAAAGAAAGCTATTGAAGCTCTTCATAGACCTGGAAAAAACAACCCTAAAATTCATAGGGAACAACAAAAGACCTTAAATTGCCAAAATAATCCTAAAAAAAAACATGCTGGTGGCTTTACAATACTATACTTGATTTCAAAAACATATTACAGAGCCATAGTAACAAAACAGCATGATGTTGGCATAAAAATAGACACATGTACCAATGGAACAGAATGGAGGACCCAAAATAAATGCATGCATCTTTAGCCAACTGATTCTCAATAAAGATCCCAAAAAATACACATTGGAGAAAGCATAGCCTCTTCAACAAATGGTTCTGGGAAAATTGGATATCCACATTTAGAAGATTGAAACTAGACTCTTATTACTCAGCCTGTACAAAAAATCAACTCAATATGGATCCAAGACCTTAATATAAGACCTGAAACTTTGAAAGTGCTAGGAGAAAACAAGAGAAACACTTCAAGATATTGGCATGAGCAGTGATTTCCTGGAAAGGACTTGAATAGCTCAGGAAATAAAATGAAGAATTGACAAATGGGATATGTCAAATTAAAAAGCTTCTGTACAGCTAAGGAAACAATTGACAGAGTGAAAAGACAGCCTACAGAATGGGAGAAAATCTTTGCCAGATATTCATGTGACAAAAGATTACTATCCATGATATTTAAATAACTCAAAAAATGTAACAACAAAAAAGTAGTCCAGTCCAAAAAAAAAAAAAAGGGCAAATGTCCTGAATAAACACTTCTCAAAGTTTAAGTACAAATGGCCAATAAATGTAAGAAAAAAATGCTGAACATCATCAGTCATCAAGGAATTTCAAATCAAAATCAACCACACTGAGATTCAACTTCATCCCAGTTAGAATGGCTATTATTAAAAAAAAGAGCAAATGCTTGTGAGGATATGGAAAAAAGGAACTTATACCCTGTTAGTGGGAATGTGTATTAGTTCAGTCACTGTTAAAAACAATATGGGGTTTTCTCAAAAAAAAAAAAAAAAAAAAAAAAAAACCAAGAAATTGAATTACTCTATTATCTAGCTATCCCACTCCTGGGTATATACCTGAAGAAAATGAAGTCAGCATTTCAAAGAGATGCCTGCATGCCCATGTTTATTGTGGCATTATTCACAATAGCTAAGATATTAAATCAGTCTAGGTGTTTGTTAACAGAAAGAAAATAAGGTATAATATACAAGGGGATATTATTAAGTCATAAAGAGGAAGGAAATCCTATCATTTGCAAGAAAATGGATGGAATTACAGGACATGTTGAGTGAAATAAGTCAGATACAGAAAGACAAGTGTCACACATTTTATCTCGCATGTAGATATTTTAAAAGATGACCTGAAAGTAGGAGAGGGGCCATTAGAGACTGGGGGAGGGGGAAGAGATGAGTGTGAGAGAGGATAGAAGGGAGGTTGGATAGGATTGATGCATGATATATTCATGCACAGAAATGTCACAAAGACATGATTAATTTGTATAATTGATGTGTTAATAAAAATAGTAAAAAATAAGAAAGGCATTGACTAGTTGAGGTTCTTTTCTTTTTTCCCCAGTTCCACAGATCAAACCCAGGACTTTCTACATGCTAGTCAAGTGCTCTACTGTTGAACTATACTCCCTACCCTCAAAGAGTTGAGTTTGATCATACACTGGCAGAAAGAGCTTGATTCATAATTGTCTTTCCTCTTGTTTTATTTAGTACTGAAAACTGCAATATTAAAAAAATTTATGAACTGTATCTGCAATACTCCAAAATACTTAACATAGAAAACATACAAAATCTCAGAGTGATAAAAAATAATGGTTTAAATCAAACAAGTTTCTATAGCCAAACAACATACTCTGATAATAAGTCTATTTCCAGAGGACAGAGCTCTTGGTTTGTATTGAATCAAGGTATCTTTTAAGTAATATTATTGATGATAATTGTATATTTGTATGTGGTGAAGACTTCAAACCATATAGTAAATGTGTAAGTAAATTTCTCCCTTCCTTTAATTTCCAATTCCTATTCTCTACTTATGAAAATATAACCATTGTTTTTTCTTAATTATCTTTCCAGAAAAATATTTGCATCTACCAGATATATACACCACTTTCTAGAAGGAAAATGGAATTCTGCTATATGTATTTTTCATTTTTGTTTTTTCACTTAATACAGTTTCATAGACATATCATAGACATAGATGCTCTGCATTCTTCTTAATGGTTACATAGTATTTGCTAGCATGGATCACCATGGTTTGCTTAGTATCATTCTGGTTAGCATTTTTGGATGTATGTTTTTTAAATTTACAAAGCTTCAGTGGCTCTTATTATGTACTCATATCTTTGTGTACCTTTTAAAGTATGGTATGATGTTACAATGAAATATGAAATATATCAGGACAAAGGGGACATATTTTAGGTTACAGAAAGCTAGTTGCAAAAAGATGCTATTTCTGATGAATTGTAGTAAGCTAAAATTATTTGCTATAGTCCCTTTTTGAAATAAGATAGAATAGTAGTACATAAAAATGATAAAAATGTTAAAAGAGGTCTCATGATTTCATGGTGTTAAGTAGGGAAATCGAAGAAATTTTTGTCTGTGCAGAATAGCTTTTTCTGTTTTTAGGCTATTAATCAACGAAAGATCAAGGTTTGATCATATAATTTTACATATAGTATATATATTTGCATATGTAATTCTATATTTTTATCAAGAACTATGGAATCAAGCGGAATTCTAGAAGAGATTATATTTTGGAATCTATGCCTCTTACCAATGTTAAGTGGTTTAGGTAAGCAAATCATGACAAAAAATATAAGTAGCTTCAGGGTGAGAAATGTAAATATTTTAAAATTAGGGTATTTTGTCACCACAGATGATCTTGATTCTTCTCTATGACTAACTTCCCTTCTTCTTTCCCTCTCCCACCTTCCCCTATACACAGTGAAAAGAAAAAAAGAAAATGCGTTTTACATATATTAATGTTTATGACAAAGGGCTGAAGAGAAACCTGTGATGTCATGAAGATGCTATGTCTGTACAGAGAATATTGGGGTGGCCAGTAGGCAGAATATGTGGAAGTGGGTACTACATGAGAGAGGTCAAAGAAACCTAATGGAAGCTTCTGTCTGTGGGTTCAGAAGGTCTGAACAAACCCAAGAGTAAGAAGAAATAGTAATCAGCTGAGATAGAAGATACAGTCTCATGAAAAACTGGGAAAAGGACAACAGAAAAGGGAAAGGGTTATATATTACAAACCAACAACTTTCTTTTTTTTTTTTTTCCCATACAAGGAACCCTTTATTTGCGCAGACGAATTCACGTCTGCACGGGGGAAGGGGAAAAGGCAAGAAGAAAGATGGCACAAGGTTCGTCTCAGACATAGGAATTTCGTGGGCTGAGAGGAACCAATCGCGGAGGAGAATTCTTACAGACTGACTGACGGATCAATGACATATTAGGACGTAATGCTGGAAGCAGGAAGCAATGTAAGCCGGAAATTCCTGTAAGGTGAGAGGCGGGTTAACACAGATTGACAGGTGGTGGGGGAAACAACTTTCTTTTTTACATAAAATTTTTATTTGTTCTTTTTAGTTATACATGACAGTAGATTACATTTTGATGTATTTATACAAACATGTAGTATATCTTATTCTAATTAGGATCCCAGTCTTCTGGCTGTACATTAAGTGGAGATTCATTTGCTGTTTTCATACATGTATATAGGAAAGTAAAGTCATATGCAACCAACAACTTTGTCATATAGGTCATAATAGAAGACAGGACTGTGGAAAGAATGTCTGCCAGTGAAGGACCATACATTTCACAAGGATTCTTTTTAGTCCCTCTTATGATGCTGAGCACCATGAGAAGCTCTGAGATACAGTGACTAAGGTAGGTGAAGCTTCTGTTTGCATGTAACTTCTATTCTAATGGACTCAGAGTGAAAGGTCTTGATTTTTCAGAAATCTTCAACAGAAGCAAACCAGAGGTAGCAGTCTGTGACTGTGGAAGGAGTAGTTTCTACATGGAACCGAAAGATGGACTAACTGAGAACACAATAATTGGAGTTATGAGAGAATACTCAGAGGGGAAGTAAGATGTTAGGTTAGTAACTGAAGGGACCAAGCAGAGAAGCTGATCAAAAAGAAATGACTGTGTATATGTAGTATTTTCTTCATATTTTCCTCATTTTCAGTAATAAAGCAATTTTGGTGGAAGGATGCTATAAAAATAAAAATGAAAATAAGGAAAGATGTGATACGGAGTTTGGTCTTCTGAGATAATGATTCTTCTCATACTCCCATTGCCTTTTACATGAGAATAGCCTCCTCTTTCTCTTCTATTCCTATTCTTATTAATCCTCCTTCTCATATTCTTCCTTTTCTTTCAGCTTATGGTCAATTTTCATTTCTTTTCTTTTTTTCTTTTGGTACTGGGGATTGAGCCTAGGGGTGCTTAACCACTAAGCGACACCCCAGCCCTATTTTGTATTTTATTTAGAGACAGGGTCTCACTGAGTTGCTCAGGGCCTCCTAAGTTGCTGAGGCTGGCTTTGTACTTGTGATCCTCCTGCCTCAACCTCCTGAGCCCCTGGGATTAAATGCATGCATCACCATGTCTGGCATTCATGGTCAATTTTCTAGAGAAGTCTTTGGTTTGGGTAGCAGTTGAGGTCCCAATTTACCAAATTCCTCAGAAGTCTCCTAAGATGAAATATTTTTTCTTAAAAAATAATCTTGTATTTTTATATATTTTTATTTTTAATCGACACATAGTAATTGTACATATTTTGTGGTACAGTGTGACATTTCATTATATGTAGTCAATGTGTAATGGTTAGTTTGGGATAATTGACATGTCTATCACCTCTTATATTTATCATTTCTCAGTGTTGGGAGCATTCAAAATCTTCTCCACTGGCTATTGTGAAGTATTTAATTGTTGTCCACCAATTATCCTACTGTGCTGGAGAACATTAGGAACTTTATTCCTCCTATCCAACTACACCCCTTTACTAGATAGTCATCTTCTCTCCCTTCTTCCCTCCCACCCCCAAACCCTTCTCAGGCACTGGTGGCCACTTTTTGATTCTTGACTTCTTTGAGATCAAATTTTTAACTTTCACATGTAACTGAGAATGTGTAGTATTTGTCTTTCTGTGCCTGATTTATTTCACTTAATGTCTTCCAGTTCCATCCACGTTTCTGCAAATGGCAGAATTTCATTCTAATTGCTGAATAATGTACCACCGTGTATATATTACACAATTTCTTTCTTTTCTTTTTTTTTTGGGGGGGGGGGAATGTACCAGGAATTGAACTCAGGGGCACTCAACCACTAAGCCACATCCCCAGCCCTATTTTGTATTTTATTTAGAGACAGGGTCTCACTGAGTTGCTTCGGGTCTTGCTAAGTTGCTGAGCCTGGCTTTGAACTTGCCATCCTCCTGCCTCAGCCTCTTGAGCCACTGGGATTACAGGAGTGGGCCATTGTGTCCAGCCACAATTTCTTTATTCATCTATGTCCCTCATCTTTTTTCTCTCCTCTTCCTCCTCCTCCTCCTTGCTGGGGATAGAACGCAGTGCCTTGCCTTCTATCTATTTGGATATACCCAGGGGTGGGATAGCTGGATTATATGGTGGTTCAATTTCTAGTTTTCTGAAGAACTACCATACTGTTTTCCATAATGACTGTACTAACTTACTTTCCCCCTAACAACGTATGAAAATTCCCCTTTCTCTACATCTTGACAAGCATTTGTTATGCTTTGTCTTTTTGATAAAAGCCATTATTTCTGGGAAGAAATAATATCTCATTTTATTTTGATTTGCATCTTCCTGATGATTAGTGATTATTAGCATTTTTTCATGTACATTTTCTATATCCTTTTTTGAGAAATGTTCATTCAGGTCATTCGCCAGTTTTTTAATTGAATTATTTGTTTCTGTTTGAATTTCTTACATATTATGTAAATTAATCACTTGTTAGATGAATTGTTTGCAAATATTTTCTCCCAATCTCCCATTTTATTTATTTTTTCTTCTTTTTTTTTTATTTTATTGTAAACAAATGTTGCCTCTCTGTTTGTACATGGCGCAAAGGCATACCATTTGTGTAATCATAAATCCACAAACAGTAATGTTGTTTGATTCATTCTGTTATTTTTCCCTTCCCCCCACCCCTCGCACCCCTCTTTACCCTCTATACAGTACTTTCTTCCTCCATACTTGCCCCCCTCCCTAACCCTAACTCTAACCCTAACATTAACCCTTCCCTCCCCCCTTTATGTGTCATCCTCCACTTATTAGCGATATCATTCGTCCCTTGGCTTTTTGAGATTGGCTTATCTCACTTAGCATGATATTCTCCAATTTCATCCATTTGCCTGCAAATGCCATAATTTTGTCATTCTTTATGGCTGAGTAATATTCCATTGTGTATATATACCACAGTTTCTTTATCCACTCATCAATTGAAGGGCATCTAGGTTGGTTCCATAGTCTGGCTATTGTGAATTGAGCAGCTATGAACATTGATGTGGCTGTATCTCTGTAGTATGCTGATTTTAGATCCTTTGGGTATAGGCCAAGGAGTGGGATAGCTGGGTCAAATGGAGGGTCCATTCCAAGTTTTCTAAGGAATCTCCACACTGCTTTCCAGAGTGGCTGCACTAATTTGCAGCCCCACCAGCAATGTATGAGTGTACCTTTCTCCCCACATCCTCGCCAACACCTGTTGCTTGTATTTTTGATAATCGCCATTCTAATTGGGGTGAGATGGAATCTTAGGGTGGTTTTGATTTGCATTTCTCTTATTACTAGAGATGTTGAACATTTTTTCATATGTTTATTGATTGCTTGTACATCTTCTTCTGTGAAGTGTCTGTTCATTTCCTTAGCCCATTTGTCGATTGGATTATTTGTATTCTTGGTGTAGAGTTTTTTGAGTTCTTTATAGATTCTGGAGATTAGTGCTCTATCTGAAGTATGATTGGCAAAGATATTCTCCCACTCTGTAGGCTCTTTCTTCACATTACTGATAGTTTCCTTTGCTGAGAGAAAGCTTTTTAGTTTGAATCTATCCCAGTTATTGATTCTTGCTTTTATTTCTTGTGCTATGGGAGTCCTGTTGAGGAAGTCTGGTTCTAGGCCGACATGTTGAAGATCGGGACCTACTTTTTTTTCTATAATCTGCAGAGTCTCTGGTCTGCCAATCTCCCATTTTATATGCTAACTCTTTGTTCTGTTCATTTTTGTTTGTTTGCTTTTTTTTTTTTCACTTTTGCAATGCCAAAGCATTTTAGTCTGATGTAATCCCATATTTCTATTTTTGCTTTCTTGTTCTTGGCCTGCACTTTCAGTGTCATATACAAAATATTCTTTTCCCAGAACAATGTCCTGAAGTGCTCCCCTTTTATTTTCTTTTCATACTTTCATGTCTTACATTTAAGGTTTTGATTCATTTTGAGTTGATCTTTCTGTGGAGTGAGAGATGGGGTCAAGTATTTTTTGTTCTGTATGTGAATATCCACAATTTCTAGCACCATTTATTTATTCTCCAATATATATTCTTGCTGTCTGTTAAAAACCAGTTGGCTGTAAATATGTAGATTTATTTTCAGATTCTCTATTCATGCCATTGGTCTATATGTTTTTTTTTTTTTTTTTTTTTTGTGGCAGTACCATGCTGTTTCAGTTGCTATATTTTGTAGTGTGTGTTGAAATCAGGTACTGTAATGCCTCTAGCTTTTTTTTTACCCTCAGCATTGCTTTCACTATTCAGGGTCTTTTGTGCTTCCATATGAATTTTAGTGTTTTCTTCTATTTCTGTAAAGAATGCCATGGGTATTTTGACAGAGATTACATTGAATGTATAGATTGCTTTGATTAGTGTGGATAACTAAACAACATTAATTCTTCCAATCCATGAATGCATATATCTATCCATTTTTGTGTCCTTTCCAATTTATTTTATAGTTTTGTAGTTTTTAAAAATATTGTTTTTAGTTGTAGATGGACACAATAACTTCATTTTATTTATTTTTATGTGGTGCTGAGTATCAAACCCATTTTCTTACATATACTAGGCCAGTGCTCTACCACTGAGCTATAACCCCAGTCCCTGTTTTGTAGTTTTTATTTTACTGATCATTCACTTTCTTGGTTAAATTTATTCCTAGGTACTTTTTTGTAGTTATTGTGAATGGGATGGCTTTCTTTCCTAGCGGTTTTGTTATTGCTATATTAAAAAACTACCATTGTTGTGGCTGCATCACTGTAGTATGCTGATCTTAAGTCCTTTGAGTATGTATATTCCGAGGAGTGGAATAACTGGGTCAAATGATGGTTCCATTCCTTGTTTTCTCAGGAATCTCCATACTACTTTCCGGAGTGGCTGCACCAATTTGCAACTCCACCAGCAATGTATGAGTATGCCTTTTTCCCCACATTCATGCCAACACTTATTATTGCTTGTGTTCTTGATAATAGCCATTCTAATTGGAGTAAGATGAAATCTTAGGGTGGTTTTGATTTGTGTTTCTGTTATTACTAGAGATGTTGCACATTTTTTCATATATCTGTTGATTGCTTGTAGATCTTCTGTGAAGTGTCTTCTCATTTCCTTAGCCCATTTTTTAATTGGGTTATTTGTGTTCTTGGTGTAAAATTTTTTGAGTTTTTTATGAATTCTGGAGATTACTATCTGAAGTGCATATGGTAAAGATTTTCTCCCACTCTGTAGGCTCTCTTTTCACATTACTGATTGTTTTCTTTTCTGAAAAAAAGCTTTTTAATTTGAATCTATCCCATTTATTGATTCTTGCTTTCATTTCTTGTGCTTTGGGAATCTTGTTAAGGAAGTCTGGTCCTAAGCTAACATGATGAAGATTTGGGCCTCCTTTTTCTTCTATTTGGTGCAGGGTCTCTGGTCTAATTCTTAGGTCCATGATCCATTTCGAGTTGAGTTTTTGCAGGGTGAGAGATAGGAGTTTAATTTCATTTTGCTGTATATGGATTTCCAGTTTTCCCAGCACCATTTGTTTGGAGAGCCTATGTTTTCTCCATTGTATGTTTTTGGCACCTTTGTCTAGCATGAGATAACTGTATTGATGTGGGTTTGTCTCTGTGTCTTTTATTCTGTACCATTAGTCTACCTGTCTATTTTGGTGCCCATACCATGCCATTTTTGTTACTATTACTCTGTAGTATAGTTTAAGATCTGGTATTGTGATACCTCCTGCATCACCCTTCCTGCTAAGGATTGCTTTGTCTATTCTGGATCTCTTATTCTTCCAAATGAATTTCATGATTGCTTTCTCTATTTCTATGAGGTATGTCTTGGAATTTTAATTGGAATTGCTTTGAATCTGTATAGCAGTTTTGATAGTATGGCCAATTTGACAATATTAATTCTGCCTATCCAAGAAAATGGGAGATCTGTCCGTCTTCTAAGGTTTTTTAAATTTATTTCTTTAGTGTTCTGTAGTTTTCATTGTAAAGGACTTAAAATCACCATACTACGGTAACGTAACCACATCAATGTTCATAAGCAGCTCAATTCACCATAGCTAGATTGTGGAACTAACCTAGATGCCCTTCAGTACATGAATGGATAAAGAAACTCTGGTATATATACACAATGGAATATTATTCAGCCATAAAGAAAAATAAAATTATGGCATTTGCAGGCAAATGGATGGAGTTGGAGAATATCATACTAAGTGAAATAAGTCAATCTCAAAAAACCAAAGGGCGAATGTTTTCTCTGTTAAGTGGCTGCTGATACATAACGGAGTGGGGAGGGGATAAGGAAAGAATGGAGGAACATTGGATTGGGTAGAGAGAAGTGAGGGGAGCGGAGGGGGTGGGGGAAGGAAAGCTAGTGGGATGAGACAAATATATTTACCCTATGTTCATGTATGAGTACACAAGTGGTGTTAATCTATAGCATGTACAGCCATACAAATGAAAATTTGTACCCCATTTGTGTACAATGAATCAAAATGCATTCTGTAAAAATAAAAAAAACTACCAATTTTAGTATGCAGATTTTATCTCCTTTAACTTTACTGAATTTATCAGTTCTGACAGTTTTATGGTGGTATCTTTAGGTTTTATTATACATAAAATCATGTTTTCTGCAAACAGATAATTTGACTTCTTCCTTTCCTATTTGGATGCCCTTTATTTCTTTTTCCTGTCTTATTGCTCTGGTTAAGACTTCTAATATTACATTGAATAAAAGTGGTGAAAGTGGGTACACTTGCCTTATTTCTCACCTTACTAGAGATAGTTTCAACTTTCACTCATTCAGTATGAGGTAAGCTGTGGGGTTTGTCAGTTTTGTTTTCTTCTTTTCTTTGTATTGCAGGGCCTCATGTATGCTAAGCAGATACTCTCCCTGCACTACATTCACAATCCTGTGGGTCTGCATTATATAATTTTCATTTTGTGGACTTACATTCCTTTTATACCTATCTTTTTGAGGGTTTTTTATCATGAAAGGATGTTGAGTTTTATTGAATACTTTTTGTGTCTATTGAGCTGATCATATAGTTTTTATCTTTCATTTTGCTAATTTAATTTATTAGAGTCAGCAATATGCATTTTTATGTGCTGTTGTATACAATTTGAAAGTATTTTGTTGAGAATTTTTGCACCTATATTCACCAGAGATATTGCTCTGTAGTTTTCTTTTTTATTGCATCCTTATTTGGTTTTGATGTCAGGGTGATTTTGACCTTAAGAATGAGTTTGTAAGTATTCCTCCCATTTTAATATGTTAGAATAGTTTCAGAAGGATTTTTTTTTTTCTTCTTGATATGGGGGATTGAATCCAGAGGTGCTTGACCACTGAGCTGCATCCTGGGCCCTTTTTTAAAACATATTTTATTTAGGGACAGGGTCTCACTGAGGTGCTTAGGGCCTCGCTAAGTTGCTAAGGCTGGTTTTGAACTCACAATTCTCCTGCCTTAGCCTCCTAAGCCACTGTGATTACAGGTGTGTGCTATTGTGCCTGGCTGAAAAGAAATTTTTAATTTTTTAAATTTTCTTCATTGATACATTGGTTGTTTCAGAGCATGTTGTTCAATTTCCATGAATTTGTACAATTTTTAAAGCCACTCTTACTGTTGATTTCTAGTTTTATTTCGTTGTAGTCAGTAAGATGCATGCTATGATTTCAATTTTTGGAGAGTTGTTTTTCTTCTGTCCTGGAGAGTGTTCCCTGTCCTGATGAGAAAAATATGTAGTCTATAGCTGTTGGATAAAATGTTCTAAACGTCTGTTAGACCCATATTCTCTATTGTATAGTTTAACTTTTATGTTTCTTTGTTGTTTTTACTAGTATATTATGATTATACATAGTCATGGGAATTATGCCTTTGCTTAGTTTTTGTCTGAATGACCTGTCCATTGATGGAAGTGAAGTTGAAATCCCCAGCTATCACTGTATTGGAATCTATCTCTCCTTTTAGATCTAATAATGTTTACTTTTTTGCTTTGATGTACTGGGAAATGAATCCGGGATGCTCGATTACTGAAATACACCTATCTCTTTTTCACTTTTTATTTTGAGACAGGGTCTTGCAAATTGCCAATGCTAGCTTCAAACTTGTGATTCTCCAGCCTCAGCTTCCCCAGTCATTGGGATTACTGGGCAGAGTAATGCTATCATACCAGGCATGATGTTTGCTTTATATAATTTGGTGCTCTAGTGTTGGGTAACTTTTTGTATCTTTTTAGTTTTTGATTTAAGGTCTTTCTTTTTATATGTATACATTTTCTTTTCAGTGTTCAACTAGGGGGTTTGAAATTTAACTTCTCTTTTTCTTAAATGTCCTAGTATCATGAATTCCTTTGTTATTGTTCTTTTCTTTTCTGGACTGATGGCTGTGATCATATCAAATCTCTCCATGGAAATATTGAACATAATCAGATGAATTCTTCTGTAAGTAAAAATGTACACATTTGATTCAACAAATACTTGAATGTGTACTCTGCCAAGTTCTCAGTTACATTTCTACTTAGAGTGTATTTGACTATAACATATTTTCAATTCCTAGAAATTGTGTTTATTTTACCAAATGAGAAAGTATATAGTTGTGTAGATTTTTTAAAAAGGACAGGAAAGTTTATTAGAAGATCGTTTGTTATCAACTCTGGTTGTATGTTTAATGTGCTTCTGAACTGAAACAATATCATTATTAAAAAATCTTGGACACGGGGTGGCACCCGCCTGTAATTCCAGCAGCTTGGGAGGCTGAGACAGGAGGATCTTGAGTTCAAAGTTCAAAGCTAACCTCAGCAACTTAGCAAAGCACTAAGCAACTTAGTGAGACCCTGTCTCTAAATAAAATATGAAATAGGGCTGGGAATGTAGCACAGTGGTCAAGTGCCCCTGAGTTCAATCCCCAGTACCAAAACAAACAAACAAACAAACAAACAAACAAAAAAAAAAAACAAAAAAAAAAAACTCATTGACCAGGCACAGTGGCATATGCCTATAATCCTAGCAGCTTGGGAGGCTGAGGCAGGAGGATCATGAGTTCAAAGCCAGCCTCAGCAATTTAGCAAGGTCCTAAGCAATTCAGTGAGACTATGTCTCTAAATAAAATACAAAAAAAGGGCTGGGGATGTGGCTCAGTAATTAAGTACCCTTGGGTTCAATTCCTAGTACCAAAAATCAAACACAAAATATCTCAAAATATCTCACTGGCTGGGCATAGTGGTGCACACCTGTAATTCCAGCAGCTTGGGAGGCTGTGGCAGGTGGATCATTAGTTCAGTTAGTCTCAGTAGCATAGAGAGACTCTAAGCAATTCAGTGAGCCCCTGTATCAAAATAAAACATGTAAAGGGCTGGAGATATGGCTCAGTGGGTAAGTGACCCTGGGTTCAATACCTAGTACCATAAAAAACCACCACCACCACCACCCTCAACAACAACAACAATGAAAACAACCAGAAAACAAACCCAAAACAAAAACGTCCCCCAAAAAACATCAAAAAACAAAACAAGAAAACCTCATTGATTTGAAGCATGAGATAAATGTGCCAAACATTGAAACTACTATAATTTAGGTTAGACTGTATACTATTTTGACTCTTGTAATCATTTGTGTATTGGTGAATTTAAAATTCTATTAAATTGGTCGTGTTCTTTGTGTGAGTTAAATCATTTTGCTTTTTTTTGAGAAACTAGCCAGCTTTGTACTTTCCATAATTAATGCACGCTCTTCAATTAAAAAATTAGAGTAAGGGAGTGAGTCATTTATGTGGCAGGATTACTTACCTTCCAGAAACCTGCCAAATTCATAATAAACCATTGGCTTTCAGTTAGTCCATCTTGAGAGGAAAATTCCATTTTGTGTAACTTTCTGAGTTTTTATTTTATAGTAGCTCATATGCTTATTAAAGAATTTCTCATGTTCAGGAAGAGATCCTGGAGAAATTTGGTTGGAAACTGCTTCATAGTATTCAGGTATCAAGGAGTAGAATGTTGCTGTCAGTCTTCCTGGATCAAGGAATGCCAGTTGTTATGATGACATTTATTACTGTGTGTGAGTAGGTCAGATATACTGCAAATGCTTGTTGTGAACTGCTTAT
This sequence comes from Sciurus vulgaris, assembly GCF_902686455.1. NCBI lineage: Eukaryota > Metazoa > Chordata > Mammalia > Rodentia > Sciuridae > Sciurus > Sciurus vulgaris. Next base: position 16,640,755 of record NC_136471.1, on the reverse strand, counting down.
GTGTTAAACTTTGATTCATGTGTGCAAAAGGACTTTGAATATGATGTCCTAAGTGCCTGTAATCCTAGCAGCTCGGGAGGCTGAGGCAAGGGGTTTGTGAGTTCAAAGCCAGCCCCAGCAAATCCAAGGTGCTAAGCAACTCAGTGAGACCCTGTCTCTAAATAAAATACAAAATAGGGCTGGAGATGTGGCTCGGTGGTTAAGTGCCCCTGAGTTCAATTCCCAGTACTAAAGTTTAAAGAAATTTGCATTTCTCTCTCTCTCTCTTTTTAGGAGGGGAGTACCAGCACTTGAACTCACGGGGACTCTACCACTGAGCCACATCCCCAGCCCTATTTTGTATTTTTTTTAAAGATAGGGCCTCACTCAGTTGCTGAGGCTAGCTTTGAACTCTCAATCCTCCTGCCTCAGCCTTCACTGCTGGGATTGTAGGCATGTGCCATGGGTGGCACCTGGCTGGAAATTTGCTTCTTATATTTCTGTCTTGTCAAAATTAATGATATAAGTCTGAATATGTATCTATATCAAGGACCTTCCATAGCACCTTCAGTTCTGAATAATCTATTGTAAATTCCAATACACAAAGTTCTTGCTTTGCATTCTTGCTTTGCATTCTTGAAAACCAGTAAGTAAATGGAATCATATTTTAAATGGGCTAAGGGGTTAATGTACAAAATCTAGCATTTTGAAATGCTGTGGCAAACTTAAATGATGATCTATAAGTGTATAAATGGAATGACATCTTTAGTAATGTCACAATAGCTTATGAACCCTAGATGCCTTCATTTATAAACTAAAAATGGAGCTTGTCAGTTTTTGATAGCCAGAGTATTGATTTTCATAAACAAAACTACTGTAAAAAATGGCTTATTAGGTGTTTCAAATGTCAATGATATTTCAAAATTCAACTTTTAAAGCTATTTTTTCCGAACCAACATCTCGCTTTGATGTATTTTTTATTCTTCACTTGGAATACAGAGAAACAGAAGGAAAATTTCATGGGAAAAATGATTGGCTGTTTTTGGAGTGACTTCTGGAGAAGGGAAAGGGGAGATATTTTATTTAATTTTGCCTTAGTAAAAATTAAAGACTAATTCAACTTGACAACTTACTTCTATTTGCCTTGAATTGAAAATCAAAGGTTTTCACTTGAGAAAAAATTGTCAAAGAAGTAGTTAAGTGAAGTCAGGCATGATGGCTCATGTCTGTAATCTCCGCAACTCAAGAAGCTGAGGCAGGAGAATGGCAAGTTGAAGGTCAGCCTCAGAAACTTAGAGAGACCCTGTCTCAAAATAAAAAATTAAAAGGACTGAGAATGTAGCTCAGTGGTAGAGTACCTTTGGATTCTATTCCTAGTACAAAAAATGTAATTAAATGAATAACATTTGTTTGTATCATGATTTATGTATTCCCATTAGAAAATTCCTTGTGTGAGGTTGTTCTTAAATTCTTATAAAGTCCTATGTACTCTAGAGACTCTTATTGTTACTGGTTTTCTATTTCTTATATTTACCTTAGTTCTCATTTTCTTTCCCCTGCCAATTGAAGTGCTTTAATGACCTGTGCTGTTGTGCTATGGGTCCTTCTGGGAACCCCTGCCAGATATGTGTCTTCTAAAATGTATAAGAGTAAGCATTACTACTATTGTTATTCCAGTAAGCTGTAGACATTAAAAGGTTCTAAAGTAAAAAAACAATTGCATGTGGAATTTTAGCCGACATATCAAAATGTAATTATGCCTCGGTTACTTTAAAGTATTTGTAAAGTGGACCATCAAGTTGCTGCAGTAACTATTCTGTTTTTTACTTCCTCAGCATTTAAAGGTGTAAAGTAGAAAACAGATTTTTTTGCTGACAGCACTAATATGCCCTGGGTATCTCACGTTCTCTTTCCCTATGCAATTATATTCTTCTTTCAACTTCATTTAGGAAAAACATCTTTGTACACTGTGGGAAGAGTAGGAAGGAGATGAATGACCACTGCTTTCTGTAGCTGCAGTATGCCCTTACTGTGTGCCTGCATTCTTTTCTGATTTTTGTATATTGGAATCTCTAGTACAAAGAGATGGCAGAGGTACTGTGAGATCTGATTTTGATCTTTGTTTTTGAAGCAGATTTCATAAATGCTCTTCTCATTTATGCCTCTTGTGTTACATATCACGCTACAGTGGCAATTTATGCATGATATTTTGTTATTCTTCTTGTTGCTGCCTTCAGTGACTGTTTCTTCCTGTTTTCTCCTCATTATTGCAGCATCAGTAGTGACTGCAGTTGCAAGGTACAGTCATGGTCAATGTGGAGATGGGGGTGGTGCTGTGCAGTGGCTGTGAGAATACCTCATCCAATCCCTTATTTAGATAGATGCAGAAATTGTGGTCAAGTCAGGGAGCAACTTCAAGGTCACATGTGAAATCAGTGACAAGGCTATATATAACTGAATGCCTCCCTCTGTGACCTGCCCAGTCCTCTTCTCACAATATTTCACTGATCAAGGACTGAATTGCTTATGGTATACTTCCATTTTCTTGATATACTTTAGTCCTAGTTTGGACTACCATAACAAAATATCATAAACTGGGCGACTTTAACAACAGAAAGTTTTGTACAATTATGGAGGCTGGGAGGTCTGATCAGGGTGTCAGCATGGTTGTGTTCTAGTCAGGGCTTTCTTTCTGGCTTGCAAATAGTTGCCTTCTCCCAGTGTCCTCACATGGCACATGCATCACGTGTGTGCGCACACATGCACACACACACACACACACATACAGGTTGTTTTTTTCTTAGAAAGCCATTAATCCCATGGGTGTTCTACCCTCATGACCTCATCTAAATTTAATTTGGTCCAAAAGGGTCCATCTCCAAATATGATCACATTGGAGGTTAGGGCTTTAACAAATGGATTTGGGTAAAGCACAATTCAGTCCATAGCATGTTTCATTCATTCATAGAAAGGAAAAATTCTCCTCTGGATATGTTCTGAAAGAGTCTTTTGTTTAATTTTATTTTCAAGGAAATAGTAATCAACTATAACTTAATTGTTATGGTATCTTAATTTTTATAAAATCCCTATGTCTTTAATGTTAAAAGTGTTTCACAATAGGGGAGGAAGTTCTATACTGAGAGTACAACAGAGAAGGTTCAGTGACATGGACATTAAATACCAGTTAGTGACAAAATGAGAGAAAATGCTTTAATAACGCTCTGTGACTGAGTATAATGCCATAAATGATGAGTTCAGTGACATGTTCAGTAGACTCATAATCTTTTATCTATATAAGGCTCATTTCCCCCTAAACTCCAGGGAAAAAGATAAAATCATTGAAAGGATTGAACATTACAGGATTGCACATCAAATCTATGTACCTCAGAATTTTTGACTGATTTTAAATAAGCCTAATGCACTCCTTCCTCTCACTTCTTTGAATAGAGCCTTCAGTTTTTTTCTATAACTCTTTTTCAAAGGAAGTTGAATAGGTGGTCTTTCCTGGATGTTTTCATATATTTATGTTACAGAGAGATGTCCTTGACAATTTTTCAGATATGTTGCTTCAAGTTCAAGACTCAGATGAATGCAAACTGAATATATTTGGCAACAAAGTACCATTGTGCAAAATTCATTACATTGAATTGTAATACAAGGGATATCACATGCAAGAACCAGTCAATAAACCATCTACCATTCTCTCTCTGCATTGTTTAGTTACTCATTCGTCATCCTTACTGTGGGATTTTGGGTTTTGTTTATTGTTTTTACTATATTTAGGCATTATACTAGACACTACATGAGAAATAAATATAAAGTTCTTCTGAAACTCTGCTTTCAAATAATGTATAAACTAGTGGGTTGTTGGAATAGGAGGAGGGGATGGTAAGACATGTAAACCAGTGACAGTTCTATCTGGTAGTTAGAATTAGGAGTTGTAAGAGGGGTATGTATAAAGTGATGTGGGGTAGCGGAGAAGGAAAAGGGTATTTCCCTCTTGGGGCACTTAGGAAGGCTTGACAGTCTATGATTTGAAAGATACTTAGAACTTGGTCACTTTTGTACTTGGCTCTCTTCTCTTTCATTTCTTTCACAGCCTTGCTCAATCAGTTATCTGTCCTCTCTTGTGTATTTTACCTCTTCAACAAGGCCTTTTTTTCCTTCCTGCTAGTAGATATACACAGATCTTCCCTTTCTGGTATCTGGCTCACCACTGATGCTTTTTCCTTAAAGTTTTATAAATTTAAAAATACTTATTTATTTTGTTTCTGTGATAGTGTTGCAATTATCACATAATGCAAAAAATACTGATATGGGTTTTTAAAACTTATGTATTATAAAATTCATTTCTTTTGGTGTATACTGCTTTGAGTCATGACAAATGCATAGAGTCATGTAACCACTACCACAATCAAGATGCAGAAAGGGCTGGGTGTGGTGGTGCACATTTATAATCCCAGCAACTTGGGAGGCTGAGGCAGGATTATAAATTGGAAGCCAGCCTTAGCAACTTAGACCCTGTTTCAGAATTAAAAATAAAAAGGACTGGAGAGGTAGCTCAGTGGCAGAGTACCATTGGGTTCAATTCCCAACTGAAAAATAAAAACTAAAAAAGATTCAGAAAGGTTTCGTCACTCTACAACTTCCTTTATGCTACCCTTTTGTCGTCAACCCTTTAATTCACTCTGAACACTGGTAGCTATTAATCTGTTTTCTATCCATATAGGTTTGCCTTTTCCAGAATGCCATAATTAAGTCATACAGTAAATCATATTAAGTTTTTTGAATCTAGTTTATTTTATTCCTTACTTTTTATTGCCAAATAATTTATCATTGTATGGATGTGCCACAGTTTCTATATTTACCACTTAATGAATGTTTAGTTTTTTTCCCCCAGATTTTAGTGGTCATGAATAAGCATTGCCATAACTGCTGCAAACATTCATAAAACAGGTTTTTGGTTATGAAATTTTCTTGATTCTCTTCAGTTATACATAACATTAGAATTCATTTTGACATAATTATAAACACATGGAATATAATTTGGTTAATTCAGTCCTGGTACTGCCCCTTTCCCTCTCTCCTCCCTCCCCTTAATGTCCTTCTTTCAATCCACTGGTCTTACTTCTACTTATTTATCTATTTATTTTCAACTGGTACTTTATAGATACACATAAACATGGAATTTCTTGTGGTATATTTATATATGCACATAGCATGATTTAAAAAAGTTCATTCTGCATTTCCTCCTTTGCCCCATGCTTCCTCTCTCCCCATCATTCTCCTTCTACTCTTGATCTCCCTGATATCCAATCTTCTCCTCCTTCTTTTCCTTATTTTGCTCTAGCTTCCACATATGACAGAGTACATTCAACCTGTGATTTTCTGAGTCTCTTATTTCACTTAGCACAGTGTACTCCAGTTCCAGCATTCACCAGCAAATGTCATAATTTCATTCTCCTTTATGGCTGAGTAAAACTCCATTGTGTATGTAGACCACATTTTTTTTATCTCCATTTATCTGTCAACGGGCATTTGGGCTGGTTCCAAAACTTGGTTATTGTGAATTGTGCTGCTATAAACATTGATGTGGTATATCATTATAGTGTGCTGATTTTAGTTTTTTTTTTGTTTGTTTGTTTGTTTTACGATAAATACCAAGGAGTAGGACAGCTGGATCATATAGTGGTTCCATTCCTAATCTTTTTTTTTGGGGGGGTGTTACTGGGGATTGAACTCAGGGGCACTCGACCCCTGAGCCACATCCCCAGCCCTATTTTTTGTATTTTATTTAGAGACAGGTTCTCCCTGAGTTGCTTAGCACCTTGGTTTTGCTGAGGCTGACTGAATTCATGATCCTCCTGCCTCAGCCTCCTGAGCTGCTCCCATGTCTAGCCATTCCTAATTGTTTGGGGAATCTCTATACTGCTTTCAAAAGTGGTTTTACTAGCTGAGCTAGGTGGCACACACCTGTAATTCCAGAGACTCAGGAGTCTGAGGCAGGAGGGATTACAAGTTCAAAGCCAACCTCAGCAATTTAGCAAGACCATAAGAAACTCAGTCTGTCTCAAAATAAAAATAAAAAAGGACTGGGGATGTGGCTCAGTGGTTAAGTTCTCCGAGTTCAATCTCCAGTACCAAAACAAAAACAAATGGTTTCACTAATTTGCAGTCTCACTAACAATATGTAAGTATACCCTTTTCCTCACATCCTTGCCAGCATTTATGCTTATTTGTATTCTTGATCATTGCCACTCTAACTGGAGTGAGATGAAATCACAGTGTAGTTTTGATTTGCATTTCCTTAATTGATAGGGATGTTGAGCATTTCTTCATATATTTGTTGGTCTTTTGTATTTCTTCTTTTGAGAAGTGTCTGTTTAGTACTTTTGCCCACTTATTGCTTGGATTTTTTTCTTTGGTGTTAAGTTTTCTGAGTTCTTCACATAGTGTGGAAATTAATCCTCTGTTGGAGGTTCAGGTGGAAAAGATTTTTCTCCCATTCTGTAGGCTTTCTTTTCACATTATTGTTTCCTTTGATGTGTGGAAGCTTTTAAATTTGATGTTGTCCCACTTGATGATTCTTGGATAAAACAGATTTCTTATGTGAACATAAGTTTTCATTTTTAAAGTTTGTTTTTATTAGTTATACATGACAGTAGAATGTATTTTGACTTATACAAATATAGAGTATAACTTCTCATTCTTCTGCTTGTACATGATATAGAATTACACTGGTTGTGTATTCATATACACACATAGGAAAGTTATGTCTGATCCATTCCACTGTCTTTCCTATTCCCATTCCTCCTCCTTTCCCTTCATTCCCCTTTGTCTAATCCAAAGTACTTCTGTTTTTCTCTACCCACGACCTCATTGTGAGTTAACATCTGCACATCAGAGAGAACATTCAGCTTTTGTTTTTTCAGGATTGGCTTATTTCACTTATCATGATAGTCTCCAGTTCCATCCATTTACCAGCAAATGAAGTAATTTTTCATTTCTCTTTATGACTGAGTAGTATTCCATTGTGTATATGTACCACATTTTCTTTATCCATTCATCTGTTGAAGGGCATATAGGTTGGTTCCATAGTTTAGCTATTGTGAATTGAGCTTCTATAAACATTGATGTGGCTGTGTCATTATAGTATGCTGATTTTAAGTCCTTTTAGTATAAACCAAGGAGTGGGATAACTGAGTCAAAAGGTGATGCCATTCCAAGTTTTCTGAGGAATCTCCATACTGCTTTCCAGAGTGGCCAAAGTAATACTTAGCAAGAAAAGTAAAGCTGGAGGTATCACAATACCAGACCTGAAATGACAGTACAGAACTACAGTAACAAAACAGCATAGTATTGGTACCAAAACAGGTAGACCAATGGTACAGAATAGAAGACACAGAGACAAACCCACTTCAGTGCAGTTATCTCATGCTAGACAAAGGTGCCAAAAACATACAATGGAGAAAATATCGCCTCTCCAACAAATGGTGCCGGGAAAACTGGAAATCCATATGTAGCAAAATGAAATTAAATCCCTATCTCTTGCCCTGCAAAAAACTCAACTGTAAGTGGATCAAGGATTAGCAATTAGACCAGAGACCCTTTGCCTACTAGAAGAAAAAGCAAGCCCAAATCTCCATCAGGTTGACTTAGGAACCAACTTCCTTAACAAGACTCCTAAAGCATAAGAAGTAAAATCAAGAATCAACAAATGGGGTGATCTGAAACTAAAAAGCTTCTTCACAGCAAAGGAAATAATCAAGAATTGAAGAAAGAGCCTACAGAATGGAAAAAAAATCTTTGCCACCTGCACCTCAGATAAAGCATTAATGTACAGGATATATAAAGAACTCAACAAAAACTTAACACCCCCCAAACAAATAGCCCAATTAATAAATGGGCAAAGGAACTGAACAGGCACTTCATAGAAGAAGAAATACAATTTATCAACAAATATATGAAAAAAGGTCTAACATCACTAGCAATTAAAGAAATGCAAATTAAAACTACACTGAGAATTCATCTCACTTAAGTCAGAATGGCAATTAGCAAGAATACAAATAACAATAAATGTTGGTGAGGATGCGGGGAAAAGATACACTCATACATTGCTGGTGGGACTACAAATAAGTTTGCATTTCTAACTGGGTAAGTACGTAGGAGTGAAATTGCTGGATCATAAGTGATTATATGTTTAGCTTTAGAAATAAGTGTCCAGTTGTTTTTCAAAGTATACTGATAATTTCTATCAATGATATATTAGCATTCTAGTTTCTCTACATCCTTGCCACCACTTGCTATTTTCAGTTTTTATTTTATTCATTCTAGTACATATGGTATATTGTTGTGGTTTAAATGTGTATTTCTGCAATGACTATTAATGCTGAGCATCTTTGTATGTTATTTGCCATCAATCTCTTCTTTGGTTAAATGTCTGTTTAAATCTTTTGCTTGCTCTTTAGTTGGGTAGTTTGTTTTCTTATTGTTGAATTTTGAGAGTTCTTTATGTAGTTCTTTGTCACAAGTCCTTTGTCAAACATATGATTTGTAAATATTTTCTCTCAGTGCTTGCCTTCTTAAAAATATTATTTTGAGACTGGGTCTGATTAAGTTTCTCAGGCTGGCCTCAAATTTGTGAATCTCCTGCCTCAGTCTCCCTAGTGCTGGAACTATACTTGTTTGCTACCACATCCCACTGGTGCCTGTCTTTTTAATCTCTTAGAATTGTCTTTTTCTGAACAAAATATTTTAACATGGATGATTCCTATTTATCAATGTTTTCTTTTATACATGTGTTTATTGTATTGTATGAATTACATTGATTTGATTTTTATTTTTGATCAGCCTTACATTCCCAAGACTACTATCAATGCTTTTTATTACTAAGTTTTCAATAAAACCCTAAAATTTATTCTACATGAGTTGGTACTTGAGGGTATGTAATATAATGTAAATACAAATAAAATGTTTTATCTGAACAACTTGGTTATGATTTTTATTCAATGATGTATTGCTAGATTCAATTTACTAATGTTTTATTGAGGACTCCTGATTTTTCTCCTGTGATTTTTTTTATCTCTTTGTCTTTCTTCTCTACTTTCTAAATTTTGAAATTTTCAAATTTTTTTCATTATTGCTATTGAGAATTTGGCTTCCTAGAGCTCTTTTGTTCTGAATGTTCCTTTCAAAAAGCATTTTTCTGGGAAGCTGAGGCAGGAGGATCACAAATTCAAAGCCAGTCTCAGACACTTAGAAAGGTTCTAATCAATCTAGTAAGACCCTGTCTCAATATAAAAAATAAAAAGGGCTGGAAATGTGACTTGGTGGTTAAGTACCCCTAGGTTTAATCCCTGGTACCAAAAAAAAAAAAATGCATCTTGTGGCTGTGGTTGTAGCTCAGTTGTAGAGCACTTGTCTAGCATGCACGAGGCCCTGGGTTTCATAACCAACACACACACACACACATACACACACACACACTATCTTGTCATTGTTCCATGTGTACTGTGTCATACTTCTCTTAGTATATTAATGATATATATATATTTTTCTCAGTGGATAGTGTCTTTTCCTTCAAGTTGACTTTGCTTTTTGTTTTGGTCTCTATCTTCCATGCTTTCCTCAAAGGTCTTGGAATTGTTGGTTATATGTATTCATATGATTGAAAGTGTGGCTATAAAATATTGAATGAATTCTATAAGCATGTAGGAAAGCTTAGAGACTTGGAGCTTCGCTATAGGTTGATTTGAGTGTATTGTGTTTTGGAGACTCATTGGGTCAATATCTTTAGGATTTAAGCCTTGGGTAAGGTCATTTTTCCCAGAGAAGTGTTTTTCAATCTCCTGTCTGGAGAGTTAATGTTTGGGAGGGTTCAAGGGGGAAAAGGGATCAAGTGTCTTCATATAAGGAATTTAGTATACATACGGCCACTTAAATCTCTCTGTTGTGGCTACAGTACCCACAACTGTAGCCATACCTGATATCCTTCAACCCAGATAATAAGTCTGGACATCTTCTGTAGTTTGGATGGAAGGAGGTGATAGAGGTATTTATTTTCAAAAAACTTTCACAAAATTCTTTTCTGGTAGTCACTGCCTGTCCTTTCTCTTTACTCATAGAATATCTGTTGCTGCCCATTTCTGAGCCTTTTGTGGATTCTGGAGTGTAAATTGAGTTGTTTCTCAGCTTTACCTACTGCCAGCATAGTTTCCAGCTTCCTTTTTTTCCCGTTACCTGTTCTCCCTGTCTGTGTAGATTCAAAATAGAAGTGCTTTTTATAGTTTTACTGGGGTTTCAGAACAGAGTAAGATTAGAGTATTTGTATTCAGTTGTCATTTTAACATGAAATTTTCAATTTTAGTGTTGATTTTATTCCTACCTATAATAATAACTTGTTGTGGAAGAATATTTAAAGATATAGAAAACGATAAATATGAAAATAATAAGCATCTGCAGTCCTATCTTTTTGAGACAGGTCTTGCTGATTTTCTATAGTGTTTCAAAGTTTTGTTTTCTATGGATGTAAATTGTGATCACATAATATATACCATTTTGTTCCAATTTTATTCATTCAAGAGTGTGTTGTAAAATACTGAGTCTTAACATTTTACGCAATCCTGGAAATTCCATATCATTTTTAACAACTATAAAATATTCCATTCCATGGATCATAATAACAGTACTTTCTATGTGTCATACATTATTGTAAATGCTTCACAAATATCAACTCATTCAATTTTCCCATCGACATTATAAAGTAGATATTTTATTATCCCATTTTATAGATGAGGAAAAAAGGCACAAAGTAATATAGTGACTTTCCAAGGTTACTCAACTGGTAAGTGGAAGAGTCAGAATTCAAATTCAAGCAGTCTGGTTCTAGGGTCTATGCTCTTAATCACTATACCAGATAATGCCATTATACTCATATAATCATTTAATTTAATTTTTACATATTATTAGATACTTTAGATTGTCTCTGTTTTATGTTACATATGAATTTTGCTTTGATACATATCTTTTGTGTTAAGTTTTGTATATTTCAGTATATTTCCTTAGAATAGATCCTTTGAACTAGTACTTGTTCTTCTTATTCTGTTCCTATCCCATTTTCTTTTCCCTTTCCCCAAATCTCTCTTTATTATTTATGACCCATTCTTCTTAATATTATCTGTTTGGCTCCTTCTTCTGGAAGACATTCCATTTTTTTGTAGTGCTGGGGATGGAACCCAGGACTTTGTTCATGCTAAGAAAGCACTCTACCTCTTGAGCTACATCCCTGTCCTTGAAAACCATGCTCGAAAGTTGACAAGTGACCTTTTTTGCCAAATTTATTGTTTCAGTTTTTATTCTTGTTGTTTGTTATGCAATGGTTGGCAGATAATTAACTATACTTTTACCTTGGAAATGTTCTTTTCTCTCAGTATTCCTTTTACTGTACTCTTCTAGTTCTTCTATCTCGTTTCCTTCTCTTTTTTTTTTCATCCATCTGACCACTGAACGTGAACCTTCCTCTTTGTTATATTCTCACCTCTTGGCTCTTCTCCTTTCTCCCCTTCTCCCTCCCCTTCTACTTCCTCTTCTTCTCCCTCTTCCTGTTCCCTTTCATTTTTTTTTGCATGTTCTCTCCTAAAGTGATGACATTCATTTACATTCAATGTAATTATTGATAAGGCAGGATTTCGGTCTATTATCTTGCTATTTTCTTGCTATAGATCGTATATATTTTCAGTTCCTCAGTTTCTCCATTGCTGCCTTCTTTTCAGTTAAATAGATATTTTCTAGTTTACCATTTTTATTCCCTTGTCATTTCTTGTAATACTTTTAAAGCTCTTTTCTTAGTGGTTGCTTTGGATCACAATTAATGTCTCCATAACAGTTTAGTTCCCATTTAATTTCAAAATTATATAAAAACTTTGTTCCTATACATCTCTTTTCCCTCTCTCCTCCTTTGTGCTATGATTGTTTTACAAATTACATCATTATACTTTGTATGTCCATAAACACAGATTTATAAATTGTTGTGTTGTAAAGTTGACTTTTAACTAATCTTCTTCTTTCATCCTCCTGACCTCCAAATATGAACCTTCCTCGTAGTTATACTCTCACCTCTTGGTTCTTGGCAAAAAAGAAAAAAAAAGAATTTCAAACAAATAATATTTACTAATCATGGGAAGTTGAGCAGTTCTTTCACCTCTCTAAGCTTAGGTTTCCTCATCTGCAATATGGAAATCTTGGTGTTATTTGCCTCATAAAAATTACTTAGAAAACTTGGAATGGAACCACCATTTGACCCAGCTCTCCCACTCCTTGGCCTATACCCAAAGGACTTAAAATCAGCATACTACAGTGACACAGCCACATCAATGTTCATAGCTGCTCAATTCACAATAGCCAGACTGTGGAACCAACCTAGATGCCCTTCAATTGATGAGTGGATAAAGAAGCTGTGGTATATATACACAATGGAATATTACTCAGCCATAAAGAATGATAAAATTATGGCATTTGCAGGCAAATGGATGAAATTGGAGAATATCATGCTAAGTGAGATAAGCCAATCTCAAAAAACCAAAGGATGAATGATCTCGCTGATAAGTGGATGATAACACATAATGGGGGTAGAGGGGGACAAGAATGGAGGAAGGAAGGACTGTATAGAGGGAAAAGAGGGGTGGGAAGGGTGGGGGGGGAGGAAAAAATAACAGAATGAATCAAAAACTATTACCCTAGGTAAATGTATGATTACACAAATGGTATGCCTCTACTTCATGTACAAACAGAGAAACAAGATGTATCCCATTTGTTTACAATAAAAATGAATTTAAAAAATTACTGGGCTGGGGATATAGCTCAGTTGGTAGAGTGCTTGCCTACCCTGGCCCTGGGTTCAATCCCCAGCACTGCAAAAAAAAATTATTGTGAGGATTATGTGGGATAATGAATGTAAATTATTTGGAATAGAGCCTAGGAGAGAATAAGTGCACACTAAATGGTATCTGTGGTTATTAGCTACTATTTTCTTCTATCAGGTTGCCTTTGCTTATGCTGTTCCATCTATTTCTAACCCCCTCTTTCCAATTTCCATATACCAAATATCTAGTTATTCTGTAATTCCAAGTTCAGGTTCTTCTCTTCCATGTCCTATACTTGTAAGCATTCATTACCATTACTACAACATTTGCCACGGTATTCCTTAGATTGCAATTATTTGTGATATGTCTTATCTCTCATTTTATGTTTAAAAACTCATAAAAATGAGTACTATGCTTATTCACTTTTGTACTTTTCATAGTGTATAACTCACTGTCTTATACATTGAGTAAGTGATCAGTAAATGCTAACTGTGTGACTAAACAAATAATTGAAAAATGAAAGATTCAGTTTCCAAGTTCTGTTAGTAGAACTGAATGTGATTTTAAAGCCATAAACCAGGTGTGGTTTGTAGGTTCTCTTACTCAGGAGAATTATACAGTACTGAGATTCTTTTCTATCAAAATATGGTAGCTCAAAGGAGAATTTCAGTGCTTCACAGTAGAGAAATGGATTTGGATTTAGATGGAGAAGCAATAAGATAGTGACCATGTACATTCCCTAAAATAATTTGAAGAAAGTACAGTGATTAAACAATGTACTTTTCCTTATATGACCCCAAAAGTGATAGATAGATATGGAAGGCAGAAGGCAGCATAGTTTGATGGGCATGGACCCAGATGTTAAAAATGAAAGAAGAAGTTTGAATTCCAGTACTCAGTAATAGGTTAATGACTTTGGGTAAGTCCTATAACCTTTCTGATTGTCCATTTCCTTGACTGTAATGCCTATGTCACAAAGTCATTTAGAGAAGTAAATGAACTAATGGATTGTGAAATTGTTTTGTGAACTATAAAGCAGGTTTGGTCACTCTTTTCTCCTGGGTTCTTACTGCTCTGTTTGTCATCTGCCGTAGAATTTCCAATGTTAAATTGTAATTTGTTTGTTCATGTCTCGTTCCCACTAGATTGAGCTTTTTCAGAGCAAAGATTTTTTTTTATTTATCTTTGAACATCAGAGCCTAACACTTTGGTACTCAATAAATGTTTGATGAATGTGTGAACAAGTGTTTTGAGTAGAAGATGGACCCAGGTGACCTCCTAAGGTTCCTTCTAGTTTTGCTGCTTAAGGTTCCATGAAAAGGTCTAGAAATAATTAGAGATTGACACAGGAAGAAATAGTTAGCATGTAAAAACATGAAGTTGAAGGACAGTTACAGATTTGTTAAGCACATATTAACATTCTAGAGTGTACTTCCAAAAAGTAAATTGTTGAGATGGGTTAATTGAGTTTCTGTATAAGAAGGGAGGTTAGGATTTGTCAAGTGAAAAGTAATTTCTCTGGCCAAGAGATGATAACAGCTGAAATGAATCTCTCAAAAGTAGGAAATTTGGCAGAGGAATATTGTGGCTAAACAAATTCATTAGAGCAGAAAGGTATTAAAAACATTTTGAGAAATGTGGTTAAATCATGGAAAACCAGGCACCCTTATTAAGATGCCAGAAACTTATGAGATGTAAGGTGGAGGTTTTGTTGTTATATGAAAGAATTTGAAGCTACATGTCCAGTAAGAGCAAAATATGAGCCTTTAAAGGGCAGAATAGATTATAACTGTTGAAGAAAGGTGTTAATAGAAGAGATCATAAACACAAAGGGGAAAGGTAAAATAGAAATAGTGTAATGTAAGAACAAATGACTGAAGTTGGTTTAGAAGAGAGCAGATGACTTCTAATGAGAGAACAGAAAGCATCCAAAATAGTGTTCCTAAATAAGAAATTGAGAAAATACGGCATACACAAAGGTAACATTAGAATCCTAGACTTGGAATGGACCTTGAGAGAACATAATAACTAAAGAACTAAATCAGACATCCCCTAAACAGTAGACCTCAAAGCTTAACCTGGTGTACCACAGAAGGACTGTTAATATTCCTTCTCTCTGGTGACTGAAAAAATGTCCAAGAAAGATAGATGTGATTTTGGGGTGGGTTCAGGAATAGTGGTCTCACCATGAAAGTGGAATGGAAAAGTCAGATACACCTGAGTTAGAACCACAGATCTGCCTTTCATCTGTTGTCTGACCTTGAGCAATGTACTTAATATCCATAAAAGACATTAAGAACTTTCTCTTCCCATCCTGTTTTCCATTTGTGTTGTTTTTTCATGCTGCTTTCTAAGACATTTTATCAGCTCTGTCTCCCAACTCTTTTATTGAGGTTTTAATTCCTCTTGTCATATTTTTAATTCCCAAGAGCTCTTTTATTTTCTCAATAGTCTTTAAAATTTCCTCTTCTTGTTTTATGGTTGCAATATCTCCTCTAATCTCTCCAAGGATGTCAATGATAGATGTTCCTTTTTAAAGTTTTCTTCTAAGTTTCAGGGATCTTCCCCAAGAGAATAGACCTGCAGTCTTCTGCTAGGGTCGGGAAAGTGGAATTATTGGACTTTGCAGAGAGGGGAGGAAATTTGCAGGTCTGTTCACTTTTTAGACTTTCAGTTAGTTCTCCTCATTTATGCCTACTTACAGACAGACCTGGCACTGCAAATTCCTGAATCTTTTTGGAGTTCTCTGGTGTAAATTCAGTTGCCTCTTTCCTTATTGATGAATTTGGATGCAGGTTTCTCAGTTGTACTTACTCAGTAACTATTTGCCCAACTGCTATCTAGTTCCTGAAATGTAGTGCTAATGTCTTCTGTACTGAATATTTTCATGCCTTTTTAGAATTCCTTTACTATATATATATGTATGTTTTGGTACTGGAGACTGAATCCAGAGACATTTAACCACTGAGTCACATCCCCCAGTTCTTTTTATTTTTTTATTTTTGAGACAGGGTCATGCTAACTTGCCGAGGCTGATCTCAAACTTGCAATCCTCCTTCCTTGGCTTCCTGAGTCACTGGGATTACAGGCATGCACCACTGTATCCTGCTCCTTTCCTATAATTTTTATCAGGGCTTTGAGGAGTGGTCAAAGCTAAATGTGTGAGTTCAATCTGCTACTGTTAACCAAAAGCACCTTAATTTTTCATGTCATTATATCCATTCATTCCTTTGTATTTTAACTATCTCCATATGAGACACTCTCACCACTTTATATCTGGACTTGTTTCTTCTCTTATCTTGTTCCATAGGTTTGTTTTCCACAATACTGTAGATTCGTCTTCCTAAAAAACTGTACTGTGTACTATTTTGTACAGCTTTGATAGTAAATTTGACAGTAAATTTCTTCAGTTGCTTCTTGATGCTGGTAGGATAGTCTATATTCCTTAACCTGACATTCCAAGCCTTCCACAATTTAGCCTCTCACCTTCTTTCAACCTCATTTTTTTTTGTTACCAGAGATTGAACCTAGACTTAACCATTGAGCCACATCCCTAGCCCTTTTTATTATTTTATTTAGAGGCAGAGTCTCACTAATTTGCTAGGGCCTCACTAAATTTCTGAGGCTGGCCTCAAACTTATGATCTTCCTGCCTCAGTCTCCTGAGCCACTGGTATTTCAGGCATGCACCACCACACCTGGCTCAATCTCATTTTTTAGGCATTCTTTTTTTTTTTTGTCATTTAGTTTTTATTCATAATCCATAAACTTAACTCTGCAATCCAGCTAGGCTTGGGAGGGAAATAAGGAAAATATGGAACCCAAAGAACTGCAGCGAGAGCACAAAGATTATGGGATACTGCGAGCAGATGGGGTGGAGGGGTGCTCTCCTGAGCTACAGAGGAATGGTTTGGTGGTTAAGATAAACACAAGTCAAATGTATTAGAGTTGTCCACAGTCGGTAATGATGATCTTCTTGCTGGTCTTGCCATTCCTGGACCCAAAGCGCTCCATGGCTTCCACGATGTTCATGCCCTCTTTCACCTTCCCAAAGACCACATGCTTGCCATCCAACCACTCAGTCTTGGCAGTGCAGATGAAAAACTGAGAACCGTTTGTGTTTGGCCCAGCATTTGCCATAGACAAGATGCCAGGACCTGTATGCTTCAGGATGAAGTTCTCATCATCAAACTTCTCCCCATAGATGGACTTGCCGCCAGTGCCATTATGGCGTGTGAAGTCACCACCCTGGCACATAAATCCTGGAATAATTCTGTGAAAGCAGGAACCCTTATAACCAAATCCTTTCTCTCCAGTACTCAGAGCACGAAAATTTTCTGCTGTCTTTGGAACTTTGTCTGCAAACAGCTCGAAGGAGACGCGGCCCAAGGGCTCGCCGTCGATGGCGATGTCGAAGAACACAGTAGGGTTGACCATGGCTGACAGAGAACGACCACAGGCGACAGCGGCATCTTGAAAGCCTTAGGCATTCTTTTAAAACACTCATCTCCATACCCCCTGTAGCTGTGGTCAAATTTGTATGGAACATGTATGGGGAGGCACAATAGCTGGGCTTACTTGGTGATGCCAGTAGATGTAGCAGTTTATTTGTTGATGTTGAGTCAATAACTTCAGACTCCTTAAGTTAATACCAGTCTGGCTAAAGGAACCTTAAGGCAAATTTCAGTCCAGGATTCAAAATCTGCCTTTCATATATACTATTTCTTGATTGCGTTCACTGTTGTTTTAGTCAGCTTTTTCACTGCTGTGACTACATGATCTGACCAGAACAATTTTAGGGAAGAATAGTCTATTTGAGGGCTCATAGTTTTAGAGGTCTTAGTTCATAGAAGACCGGTTCCATTCCATGGGGCTCAAGGTGAGGCAGAACCTCATGGTGGAAGTGCGTGGCAGAGGGAAGTAGCTCACATGGTGACCAGGAAGCAGAAAGAGAGAGACTCCACTCTCCGGATACAAATACATACCTCAAAGCCACATATATATATACCCCATAGCTGCACCCCCAATGAACCACTTCCTTCAGCTACACCCCACCTGCCTCCCGTTAACACTCAGTTAATCCCATCAGGGGATTAATTCACTAATTAGTTTAGGGCTTTCCTAACCCAATCATTTCTCCTCTGAACCTTCTTGGACTGTCTCACACATGTGCTTTTGGGGGATACCTCACATCTAAACCATAACAACTATATTGTATAATGGTTTTTTCCATAGTGTGTATTACTCTACACCTTATTTATTTTCTACTAGAGTCTGAAGGTGCAAAGATGAGTAGGATGTGTAAATTATATCCTATAATAAATTGCTATCGTATGGTGCCAAGTTCAATGGCTGTTTTACACATTGTGATTTAATATTCTTGTAGGGTTTAACCTTGTAATTTATTATATCCTTTTCACATAAAGAATGCTCTGACTTTCATATCAAATATGTTCATATCATTTTCCTGTAGTAAGTATATTATTTTCTAATGATATTTTTCTCCCCATCAGAATTGTCTTTGCTGACCTCTTCATTATGAATTTAATTCTTTGCATGGAAGGATCATCAGCTGCCATCTCCTTTGATACTCTGATAAGTATCTTTACAATGTGGTTTGGAATTTTAGTATCGCACACATTTTTTGGTACTTTGATTTCTCCTTCCTTCCTTCCTTCCTTCCTTCCTTCCTTCCTTCCTTCCTTCCTTCCTTCCTTCCTTCCTTCCTTTCTTTCTTTCTTTCTTTCTTTCTTTTTTTTTTTTTCTTTCTTTCTTTCATACCGGGGATTGAACCTAGGGGCACTTAACCACTGAGCCACATCCCCAGCCTTTTTATGTTTTATTTAGAGACAGGGTCTTGCTGAGTTGCTTAGGGCCTCGCTGAGTTGCTGAGGCTGGCTTTGAACTCATAATCCTTCTGCCTCAGCCTTCTGAGTCACTGGGATTATAGGTGTGTGCCACTGTGCCTGCCTTGGTGCATACTTTGAAGGCAAGGAAAATAGAAACTTTTAAAATACTGCTTTTGACCTTCAAGTAAAGCCTAAAACAATCTTACTGTTTCTATACTGTACATGGAATACAAAATGTACCATTAGAAAACTACAGAGAACAACCATTTTGGAATTAAAGATACAAAAATATTAAACAGAAGAAAGTACCATTTTCAAAGATACTGTTGAAATATTTCTCACATTAAAGATTATTTACATTTCCTTTTATCTTTGGTGGATGAAATTAAAAGTACATGTTGTAGGAACAACTTAGAAAAGTAATATAGTTTTACAGTGGGAGAAGATAGCCAATATATAGTCAGAGAAATGGGGCTAGTCAACAGATTTGAAGTTAGTTTATTCTACATGTAGGAAAAAGGAACAGGATACCAAAAAGACTAAATGAGGTCACACTTCAAGAGGAATGGATAAAGATATAGCATGCAATTACAGTGGAGAAATCAGAAAAGACAAACATGAAGGTGGAATTTCACAAAGAACAGAAAATATTGACAACTTCTAAGAGATAAATTCTCAGACAAATACTAAGAGAACATTTTAACATTATAAATTATTTCATGTTGGAATAGTTACCAGTTAGTCTCATTCAATCTCTTCCCTTGAATTTATAAGAAAGGATAAACATTCTTATTGATTGTCAAGCTGCGTGCCATCTAGTATGGTGGCCACTAGCCACGTGTACTTATTGAGCACCTGAAATTTGGCTAGTCCTCATTGAGATGTGCTGTAAATATGAATTATACACTAATTTAGCACTTAGAACACTAAAAACAAAAAAAAATGTAAAATATCTTATTGTTTTTTGTGGTACTGTGAATTGAACCTAAGAAGTTGCGCATGTTAGACAAGGTTCTACTATTGAGCTGCCTCTCTGGCTCATGATCACTGATTTTATGTTGGGCACAGCCTTAAATTATAATATTTGGACATGTTAGATCACATCAAATATGTTCTTTGTGTGTGTGTGTATGTGTGCGTGTGTGTCTGTTGCTGGGGATTGAACCCGGGGCCTTGTGAAAGCAAGGCAAGCAACCTATCATCTGAACTATATCCCCAGCCCTCAAATATGTTCTTAAAATTGTTCTTACCTGTTTCTTTTTTATTTTTTAATGTGGTCACTAAAATTTAAAACTACATATGTTTCTTGCACATTTCTTTTGCCCAGGGCTGATTTAGCCTTTGCCCATATGACATTCCACATCTTGTTCAGATTCAAGATTCTGTGTCATTATTGTGATTGTGTCTGTATAAATTTATTTCAGTATCATTGCATTGATTATTACTTCATTTACTTTTGAACAGTTTAGATGTCTATTTCACACAAACCAGATCCTGTGGAAGATTCCTGAACAGAGCTTCTTTACAAAACCATTTCTTGGCATCTTAATTTGTGGCATTTTATCCTCTGGCTGTATTTTTATTCAACTCTTTTTCATTTTGAAGAGTATTTGGTGAGTATCATCTCTTTATAATCTCAAAAGTTTTGATTTTGAGAATTTTAATTGACATAATAATTTTACATATTTATGGGGTACAATGTGATCATTTAATATTTGTATATTATGTTTAATGATCAAATCGAAGAGATTAGACAACGGATACCCAAATATTGTTAAGTTAGGAATAAATTCTGATGTTTTACAGCACAGTAAGATGGCTACAGTTTACAACAGTTTATTATATATTTCATGAAGAACTAGAAGAGAGGAGTTCAAGTTTTAAATTATTTTTGTGGTACTGGAGATGGAACCCAGGGCTTTGTGCCTGCTAAGGATGTGCCCTGTTACTGAGCTATATCCCCAACTCAAAAGTTTTAATTTTAATACATTAATTTTTCCCATATTTCCTGTATTTCAGGGGGATTAAACTGAAGTATGATAATACCTCACTTATCCACATTTTATTCAGAAAATATAAATCTGACCCAGGGAGATTTTCTAGAGAACTGAGTTTTCATTCACAACTTTCTAAAGTGATGTTTTTAGTTTAAATTTCTATAAAGACTTGCTCTTTTTTTTTTTTGTACCAGGGATTGAACTCAGGGGCAGTCAATCACTGAGCCACATCCACAGCCGTTTTTTGTATTTTATTTGGAGACTGGGTCTCACTGAGTTGCTCAGGGCCTCACTAAGTTGCTAAGGCTGACTTAGAACTCTTAATCCTCCTGCCTCAGCCTCTGGAGCCACTGGGACTATATGAATTCGCCACCACGCCTAGCAAGATTTGCTCTTTTTTTTTTTTTTTAAAGGCAATCACCTATTGTTAAGCCTTTCCAGATAACTTACAAAAAGTTGTTCTCAAACTGAGCCTTTGGGGGATTTAGGGATATCGATCCCTTGGGTGGGAGGTGGCTAAATATGGGAACAGACAGGTCTGGGGATGTAACTCAGTGGTAGAGTACTTGCCTCTCAAGATTGGGAAGGGGCAGTTCTGATTCTTATCTGTTTTTCACAGTGGACTTCCATGGGAAGTTTCGTTTAGAATTCCTCTACCAAAAACATTTTGAAGGCCATTGACTGGCTCTTCATATGTACTGAGCCGTAAGTAATGGTTTTCTCTCTTCTTCCTTTCTGTCAACTATTAGTTCTGGTGTCAAAATGCCTGTTCCTTATACCTTTCCTCTTTTTATTTGGTACTTTTAACCTCTTGTAGTTTAAGAATTCTAATAACAAGATGGTTAAAAATGCATGTAAAAGAAGAAATAGTGCTGTTTGATTAAAGTGCAATGACTTTAGTGCCCTAGCTTTGTAACGCCTCTTTCAGTTTTCTGCAATCTTTTTTTCTTATTTCCTGATTCTTGACTGCATTCTGGTTCCAAGAACTGGCCAATTGGGGTGTTACCATGGAGGGATTTTTGGAGATGGACAAAGGCATCATGAAGTAAAATGCAATAGCCAACTATGTGTTTTTATAACACTTTTGTCAGACAAAAACGTCAAGTCTTCAAAAATCAGGTTTAATCATGTACATTAAGTACTCACTTTTTAAATAGCATTGTGACAAATTTGTTTGAAAGATAAACAATAAAATCTGTTACCTTGTCAGCAACTAAATATTTAACATGCTGCAGAATATAGTAACCATATTTTCCAGATGTTTTTGATGAGAAAGTAATTTTAAAGTGAAAACTAAAAGTTTCTTTAGATGAATTTTCATTTCAGTGAAGAACACTGTGTACACCCCATATGCAAAAGGCTGTTGTGTACAACTTTGTATATGTTTACTATCTATAGTGATAACTGTCCCCAACCATATATATTGTTCTCACATCCAAGTATATT
The DNA here is from genome assembly GCF_902686455.1 of Sciurus vulgaris. Taxonomy (NCBI): domain Eukaryota; kingdom Metazoa; phylum Chordata; class Mammalia; order Rodentia; family Sciuridae; genus Sciurus; species Sciurus vulgaris. The sequence continues at coordinate 16,618,625 of NC_136471.1, read as the reverse complement.
TCATGTGGTACTTTAAAATCAAATTTGCCTCATAGTCACCTCAGCTCTATAATAGTGAAATAAATTACCTCTTCTTCAATGTTTGACCTAAATGTAATCCACACAGAGATTTTTTATAAAATATGCATATTCAAAGGTCTATTTAATAGAATTATGTATACTGTGGTATGAAGACATGTTTGGAAAGGCTGCATGTCAATAGACCTTCAAAGACAACATGGCATTTGATTTTGTTGTATAATATAGCTGTTGGTGTGTTTGGCATTTACAACTTCCATTTCTAAAGAGAAATCACATTTTTAAATATGTAAGATGATATGTGGATGCTAACCCATAAAAAGGGAAGGTATGGAGGGGAAGTATAGAAGTTCATTGGGTTAGACAAAAGGGAATGATGGGAAGAGAGGGGAATGGGAAAAGGAAAGACAGTGAAATGAATCAGATATCACTTTTCTATGTTCATATATTAATTCATGACCAGTGTAACTCCACATCATGTACAACCACAAGAATGGGATTCTGATTGGAATGGGTAGCACTTCATGTATATATAATATGTCAAAATACACTCTACTGTCATGTATATCTAAAAACAACAAATAAAAAATTTAAAAATATGTATAGAGAAAATTATACAGCTATTAATGGATCTCAAGTGAGAATGTAATTATATGAGCAGAGAAACATTGGTAGTACCAGCATTGGTTCTGAGTAGAGAAGTTAGGGTCAACATCTGTAACTATATAGGTAAGGGAAAATATTTTTGGTATGAGACTGATAGATGAGGGTTGGGAACAGAGATATAAAGGTTTAGGGGGAAAAAAGGTTTGAGAAGTATGTGACCATCTATTGTAGAGATTTGAACTGGTCTATGTATATGGTTAAAGTTTGTTTTAAACCCATTGTTTTTGTTTTCAGGTCTCATCAAATGTACTACATGTTTGGTTTTCTTTTCTTAGTCTTTATGATTTTTTGGAGTAACTGTTCAGAAGCTACAGCCTACTGTATTGTTTTCATTTATGTGCTGAGGTAAAGACATAAGAAACTAGTGTATCTTAAACTTGATAAACTTATATTGTTGGAATTAGAAGTCTGAGTTTAGAAAGGATTGAACTACATGTTAACTGCATGGTTTCTGCAACTTGAGATTGGTTTTCTATTGTGTTTACCCAATGGCATTTTTTTTGACTTTGGTGCAGCTGTCAAGTTAATGCCACTAAGATGGAAAATTTAAATAGACAGCAATGTTTCTCTGACTGGGTACTATAAGTGCTGCATGATATTCAGTTAAATATCTGGTTCAATGATGTTTTCTTTTAATAATTAAAGTTTTCTTAGGAGCTTAGAACAGGATTGTGTTTTGTGGGATTGAGGTTGTTGTGGTTTTTTCTTACATTTATCACCACAAATAGTTCTTTTTATTCCACCCTCATTTTTTTTCCTCCCTGATTTCATTTTGGATAACTGAGATGGTAGTGTAGTACATTGTTTTCTTAAGTCCCCTAAATCCATTTTATTTTGGTAGTTAAATGTGACTCTCTAAAGTGATAATGAAGGGTTGAGGGAATGATTCTCGTAGACATGCTGTTTTAGAGTATTTTTTCTTGAACTATGGTTATAAGCATAAAAACTATATAATTAAGTCTACATTGTACTTACCTGCTGCTAATTCTGTGGTGCATTTTGTCATAAATAATCTGCAGCAATTTATTAATGAAACAGTAATATGTGTATAATGGGCTTGTTTTTATTTCCTAGAAAACTATTTGGGGGGAAAAGGGAAAAAATATGGTGGCAGTTCCAAACATTGGTAAAACAGTAGAAGAACTCATGAAATGATGTATATCAATGCACACATGGCTAGGTTTATTATACAGAAAGGATACACAACAGGGTCAACAAGGGAAAAAGACACAGGTGGAACCTGGAGAAATCCAGGCACAGTCTTCCCATGCTTTCTTCCTCCTGTGAAGGAATACATAGTCTGCTTCATTCTCTAGCAGTGAATAATGCAGTAATAAATGTACTATGTTTTGGCCAAAGGAAGACTGTTAGAGACTCAGCATCCAAGGTTTTTATTGGAAGCTAGTCACATAGACACCCTCTGCCTAGCAACTACAAAAATTCCAGACTCCCCAAAGGGAAGCAAGTGTTCATTATAAATCATGTTCTACAATGTAGGTATAGCAAACCAGTCTTATCAGTCCAGGGGATGATTAAATGCCAAATTCCCAAATGCAAGCCAAGGGCCAACCTTGCAAGTAAGTCCTTCTAAAGACCACAGCCTCAGACCTGCTGTGTTAACTCTTCTGCACTGTCTATCCCCAGAGCCCTTGCCACAGACTCTTTACAATATGTAGTCATCAGTAAGAGTCCACGGGGCATGATCAGACCACCTTGTAGTATTGACTTCAGTTATGCTGTCCATGGGTCCTGAATTTAGCCAGTGAAAGCCAATTCCATTAACCATAAGGTCTATCTTAAATTTCTATATAAATCCTTTTTTATACTTGTCCTGAGGCATCGATAGACACAGCACAGCTCTGGTCAGTCCATTGAAGCTGAACTGAATGCCTTCTGGGCTGAGGCAGTGTTCTGAAAGCAAGCACACATTAGAAGTTCAATTCCCCCAGGGCACAGGTAGTAACCCTGGAAACAAAGAGTTTATAAATTGTTATGGCACCTCAAGCAGGACATGCATTACATATTTATTACATATCTTACAAAACTTCCCTTTTATTTCCTTTAATCCATAATCTTATGGAGTTTATTTTGTGTTCACTGTCATTACAATAATTACTAACCCATTTATAATTAGAACTTCATCTTAAAATTCATATTTTCTACTTCTTTTTGCAGGATTAACATTGATGATATAGAGCCTCTTTACCAGCAGTTTTACAGCTATTTATCTTTTCATGTATGAAGTTTCTTTCTTTTAGCAAACTTCAAATCATAAGCATTGCAAGCACCATTTTGTACTCTGGGTACACAATGATCATAATGCTGATTTTCTTCTTTTTCACAGGTAACTGCAGAATTACCTAATATATTTCAGATTCTCTAAAGAGCCTTGGAGACAGCCATAATGTAATAAGCATCAATTAACAATTAGTGGAAGGAATAGGGAACAAAGTCATCGTGTTCATTTTTAAGCTTTGGGCACCAAAGATTACAAATCCTGGGGAACTGGAGGGACCTCATGTACTTAGCTGTGAGATGTCCCTTGTGAATATTTTTAAGCAGTAGGGATGTGTTCCAAAGCACAGAAAGGGTTATGTGCAATCACCTTTGAACAGCCTCCAAACATAAAAATTAACCAACTTGAATAACTTTCAAATTATAAAATTAGATTAATTAAATCTGTGGTCATGTAAGTAATTATATGTGAAGGACAAGATGTATACTTGTCAAGATTATTCATTTGAGGGTATTATTTGGGTTCAAATGTGGTAGAAACTTTTGTTCAGATTAGTGCTTGAAGCAGGTGAAAAATGGAATATTTTATAAGGTCCAGTTGGAGAAATAATGAAGTTGGAGAGCTTTAAGACCTTCTGAACACAGTGAAGCAGTTTCTTCCTGCCTCACTTTAAGTTCTGGTTTTAGCTCAACTTATACCACTTGCATAGATCACACTTGAGAATGTTTAAGTATTTTCTTTAAGTGTAAGTTTCAACAAATAACATAAAAATTAACAATGAATATTTGTTAGAAATCCAAGCTGTAAGACAAATGTCAACATTGAGAAGCTAGGCATCTACCAGTGCTTCTTTTTAAAAGATAACACATGGACGATGGATTACCTTTTATGTACTGCTGGTCTCAACTCCTTAGAAAAGAGTATACAGGCCTCCAGTCATCTCTTGGTTAACCAAAGTTCTATTTATGACCTAAGGCCAGAGAGCTTCTCACTGTTCTAGTCTAACTAGGTTTCTTGTGTTTATTTTTAGCCTTTTATTGAAATATGCTTAAAGAAAAGCACATGCATCCTAACCGTACAGCTTGATGAGTAATCACAAAGTGAACCACATTTGTGATTCAATAAACAGTATATGATCATGAACCCTGAAGCTACTGTTGGGTGCCTTCCAATCACCTTCCAAAAGGCAAGCACTACACTGTTGATAGAATGGACTAATTTGGCCTGTATTTTATTGTATATAAATAGACTTACATATATTATATGCATACATATGTATAGACAGAGAGACTTGGTCTTTTATATCTGGTTTCTTTAGCAGCTGGTTTCTTTCTCTCAATATTACTTGTGAGATTCATTCATATCACCATATGCAGATGTAGTCTGTGTCTCTCAGGTCTTTTGTTTTGGATCCCCTCCATCTACATGGTGGGTTATTGGCTTTTATATTTATGTAGTGTGAAATTAGATAGACAGTAGTTCCCCCTTGTCCACTGGGGCATTCATTCAAAAACCCCCAGGGAATACCTGAAACTAGGTAGTATTGAACACTATATGTATGCTATTTTTTCCATTCATCTACATACTTATGATAAAGTTTAGTTTATAAATCAGGCATAATAATAAAATTGTTTCAAATTGTTTATTTCTGAAATTTTCCACTTAGTATTTTCAGAACATGGTTGATCACAGTTCACTGAGACTACAGAAAGTGAAATCATGGATAAGAGACAACTATTGTATGAAGCACAATCATTTCAGGCCAATATTTCATTACATAATACTTCAGGTCAGATTGCCTTTTTCTGGTAGTCTTAGAAGAGTTTTTTTTTTTTTTTCAAACTAGACATAATCTTGAGTGGTCACATTGCCAACAACAATCTTTTCCCATTGGTTGGCTCCATTATAGCATTCTAGTTGATCATTACACTATGCTGAATACTGACTCTCAAAGATCAATAGTGATCTCTTGACAAAGGTAATGACCTTTCACTATTCCTCACCTTCCTTGTCTTCTTTGATTAAGACAATTCAACTCTTTCATTATTATTTGCATAGTCTCCATGTTCTACTCTGTGCCTTCTCCTGTTTTTCTTCCTCTTCCTGTCCCCTAACTCTAGATTTTATTATCATTTCAGTCCTACCTTTGTATATTCTCCATCTTAGTGCTCATTCAGTACCATGACTTCACTTGTCTCATCAATGGTAACTGCTCCCAAATTTGTATCTTTAGTCATAACCTCTATCCAACTGTATTCTGAACATTTTCATGCTTCAGTGGTACTGCAAATTCTACATGACCCCCACAAATGAAGTTAGGGCTTCCTTTCCCCTAAATTGCTATTCTTTTTTTTTTAAATTTTTTAAATTTTTTATGGTCTTTTTTTTTTCTTTTTTTCATTGTTGTAATCTACTTTTATTTATTTATTTTTTTATTGTAAACAAATGGGATACATGATGTTTCTCTGTTTGTACATGGCATAAAGGCATACCATTTGTGTAATCATAAATTTACATAGAGTAATGTTGTTTGATTCATTCTGTTATTTTTCCCTTCCCCCCACCTCTCCCACCCCTCTTTTCCTTCTATACAGAGCTTCCTTCCTCCATACTTGCCCCCCTCCCTAACCCTAACTCTACCCCTAACACTAACCCTTCCCTCCCCCCATTATGTGTCATCATCCACTTATTAGCGATATCATTCGTCCTTTGGCCTTTTGAGATTGGTTTATCTCACTTAGCATGATATTCTCCAATTTCATCCATTTGCCTGCAAATGCCATAATTTTATCATTCTTTATGGCTGAGTAATATTCCATTGTATATATATATCACAGCTTCTTTATCCACTCATCAATTGAAGGGCATCTAGGTTGGTTCCACAGTCTGGCTATTGTGAATTGAGCAGCTATGAACATTGATGTGGCTGTATCTCTGTAGTATGCTGATTTTAAGTCCTTTGGGTATAGGCCAAGGAGTGGGAGAGCTGGGTCAAATGGTGGGTCCATTCCAAGTTTTCTAAGGAATCTCCACACTGCTTTCCAGAGTGGCTGCACTAATTTGCAGTCCCACCAGCAATGTATGAGTGTACCTTTCTCCCCACATCCTCGCCAACACCTGTTGTTGCTCGTATTCTTGATAATCGCCATTCTAATTGGGGTGAGATGGAATCTTACGGTGGTTTTGATTTGCATTTCTCTTATTACTAGAGAAGTTGAACATTTTTCCATATGTTTGTTGATTGCTTGTAGATCTTCTTCTGTGAAGTGTCTATTCATTTCCTTAGCCCATTTGTCGACTGGATTATTTGAATTCTTGGAGTAGAGTTTTTTGAGTTCTTTATAGATTCTGGAGATTAGTGCTCTGTCTGAAGTATGATTGGCAAAGATATTCTCCCACTCTGTAGGCTCTTTCTTTGCATTGCTGATAGTTTCCTTTGCTGAGAGAAAGCTTTTTAGTTTGAGTCTATCCCAGTTATTGATACTTGCTTTTATTTCTTGTGCTATGGGAGTCCTGTTAAGGAAGTCTGGTCCTAAGCCGACATGTTGAAGATCTGGACCTACTTTTTCTTCTATAATCTGCAGGGTCTCTGGTCTGATTCTGAGGTCCTTAATCCATTTTGAGTTTAGTTTCGTGCATGGTGAGAGATATGGGTTTAGTTTCATCCTGTTGCATATGGATTTCCAATTCTCCCAGCACCATTTGTTGAAGAGGCTATCTTTTCTCCATTGCATATTTTTGGCCCCTTTGTCTAGTATGAGAAAATTGTATTTATTTGGGTTTGTGTCCGTGTCCTCTATTCTGTACCATTGATCTACCTTTCTATTTTGGTACCAATACCATGCTATTTTTGTTACTATTGCTTTGTAATACAGTTGAAGATCTGGTATTGCAATACCCCCTGCTTCGCTCTTTCTACTGAGTATTGCTTTAGCTATTCTGGGTTTCTTATTCTTCCAGATGAATTTCATAATTGCTTGCTCTATTTCTGTAAGGTACGTCATTGGGATTTTAATTGGAATTGCGTTGAATTTGTATAGCACTTTAGGTAGTATGGCCATTTTGACAATATTAATTCTTCATATCCAAGAACATGGAAGATCTTTCCATCTTCTAAGGTGTTCTTTAATTTCTTTCTTTAGTGTTGTGTAGTTTTCTCTTTGGCCATCATTGCTAATCTCTAATATCCTTGGCTTATTTTGAAGGGTTTATTAATAAAGCCTTCCATGATTTATAGCTAATTAAGTGCAACTTCCCTAGTTAACTCTCCTTAGGAAGCTTATTGTATCCGTTCATTTCTTTTTCTGCTCCTAAAATCTTGGTCTAGGTCTTTATTACCTTTTTCTTGGATCCCTCAAATTGCCTCCTATTTGGTTGCTCTATCTCCTTTTTTGTGTGTTTGTGTATGTGGTACTGGGGATTGAAGCCAGGGGTACTCTATCACAAAGCTACATCCCCAGTTCTTTTTATTATTTATTTTGAGACAGTGTCTCACTAAGTTGCTGAGGCTGGCCTTAAACTTATGATCCTCCTGTCTCAGCCTCCTAAGTTGCTGGGGACACAGGTGTGTGCCACCCATGTCTTTCCTTTTCTAACCCACTCTATGAGCTATCTACTGCCAGATAAACTTTATTCTCTTCTTAGTATAATAGTACAATTAAGAACAAGGTTAATTTAACAGGTCATCACATATTTAAAGCATATTGACACTTTGCCAGACACATTCTAGGTTCTGGGGACATGGTGGTGAAGAAGACAGGTAAGTTCTCCTGTTTTTTTTTTTTTTTTTTTTTTTTTTTTTTAATCAATCTTATGTTCTAGTGGAAGGGAGATAAATTAAAGAAATGATTGTGGATTTGATGAGTTATTTAAAAGAAGTGATATTGATGAGGAGGTGAATGGTCAAGTATTCCAAGCAGAGATGACAGCATGTTCAAAAGCTGTGAAGTGGGAAGGATATTGACATCTTCAGAGAACACAGAAAATTCGAGGATGGCAAGAGTTGGAGAGTGGCATGGGTGTCAATAGGGATGTTAGAAGAGAAGAAGCAGATAGATCTTATGATAATCTTGTAAACTGTATTAAGGAATTTAGGTTTAATAGTAGAAGTGATGGGATGTTGAGGGAGTTTAAATAAGGTGATAATGCCATTCTTCTTATTCTAAAATTTTAATATCATACTTCTGTCTCAATAAAGGTGTGAACTCACCTTAGTGCTTGGGGTCCTCCACAGTATAGCCTTGCTCTGATACTCAATGTGTTTTCTAAGACTCTCAAAGTTGAATCATTGGGCTGGGATGTAGCTCAGTGGCAAAGAATTTGCCTTGCATTTGCCTTGCATTTGCAAAGCCCTGGTTTCCACACAGTTCCAAAAAAAGACAAGAAAAAAAAAAGAAAGAAAGAAAGAAAAAAAGAAAGAACCCTATCAAGGCTGAGTTATTCACTGAATTCAGACTTCTCTTCTCTTGACTTTTTCAGCATAAGTGTCCCAAACTAGATTGAAATCACCTTGAGAGCAGGTATTGTTGAAGCTGTTTTGTATCATTCAGAGTACTAAACACGTGGTTTTTCTTGAATTGCTTCAAGTAAGGAAAACAGGAGATACCACCAGGGTATTGTGTTTCCATATGTATTCTAAAATTAAATTATGGATATGGAAAATCTCCCAAGTAAATTCTGGCTACCATTAATATAATGAAAAAACTAGTAAAATCATGAAGTGTGTTTTTGACATCTGTTTTCCAGAACTGCTCCTTAAGAAGCCCTGTCAGCTTACAAGTCTTAACTGTCATCTCTTTACAATTTGTCATTATATTTTCACAGCAGGAAGCAATGCTTATTATGTCATTTCATTATGAGGAAGAACTCCCATTTTTGTGGTATCAGATATTGAACCCAGGGGTGCTTTACCACTGAGCTACATCCCCAGTCCTTTTTATTTTGTTAAATACTGAGGAACTGATGATATAGCTGAGTTCGTAGAGTGCTTGCCTTGCATATACAAGGCCCTGGGTTCAATTCCCAGTACCATACAAAAAAAATGAAGTAGGATCTCACTAAGTTGCTGAGACTGGCCTGGAACTTGCAATCCTCCTGTTTCAACCTCCTGAGTCACTGGAATTACAGGTGTGTGTCACTGGGATTACAGGTATGTACCACTGCACCAAGCCAAGAAGTTGTTAAATATTTAGACTTGGTAATATAGTTGTACACAAAGTACAATTAATAAGTACCAATTACTCTTTCTTACTATAGACAAATGTTTTAAGTGATTTTTTTTAAAAAATGACACCTTTAAAATTAGCAATATCTATCCATGTAAAACATGCTGAGGAGTTTCACACTTATTTACACTTATAGATTCACACTTATTTAGAATAATTATGCACTCATCTAACACTCTTCCTTGTGGTCACCACACTCCTCTTTAGTGCCTGAGTTCATCCATGGCATCACAGCAGAAATATAGGCCTTCAAAATTGTCACTGTGAGCACTGTGAATGTAGGAAGACACTTTAGTCATGTACTAAATTTTTTCCATATTACTACATATCCTTCATATTTATCAACTTGTAGCTGCTTAATCCATTGAGAAGATTTTCTAACCACTTCTTCACTTTTGAATGGGTTTTTATCACCAATTTTGAACTATTTCCTTAAGATAGTCTGTGAAGTGGGATGGCCATCAAATAACATGAATACTTCTATGGCTCTTTATGCTTTCCAGCTATCAGTAGTGTATATACTGGTTTCACTGTGGTCTTAACTGGTATTGGGTATTATTTTAAAAAATAAACAGAGCAGTTTTCTTTTTCTTTTTATCCATACAGTGTGTCTAAAATGGCACCCCATTGTTTTCTTCCTCTCATTTTTGGAGCCAAGGGAAGTGATGTGCACTGTGGCCCCTCTATCCAATTTTTATGATAGCACACTTACAGATGTGTAATGACAAGTTGAAATAGGACTCAAGTGACAGGGAGAGGCAGCATAAACCACAGCCTACCAAGAAAGGGTACTAGAAGAGAAACCTTGTACTTATAGAGGTAAATGAATTCCAGTTAAGGTTGGAGGACTTACCCAAAATCCCAGCTGGTTTTAATTGAACTAGTTTGACAGCTGCTCTTTTATTTGCATCATTGTTTTGTTTTAGATATTAACAAATGAGCTAAGGTTTTAAGAAAATTAATTGAAATAATGTATTTCTATTTTGATATGAGACATAAAATCACAATAAACAATTGGGCTTCCTTTGTCTTAAAGCCTAATGCTGTCTTGTATTATAATGATGCAGTTTATAGCAGTATAAACTTAGAGGTAAATGAATTCCAGTTAAACTTTTTCTGACATTGCTATTGTGTGGTAAATTAAATATCTTATTATTATGATATGTATTTTAGGCAAATAATTTGAAATGTTTATGTTTAGCTGTAGTCTATTATTCTAGAGCAGTTGTTCTTGACCAGGGATGGTTTTGCCCTCCAGGGAACATTTAGAAATGTCTGGAGATATTTTGAATGTCATGACTTGGAGGATGTAATGACATATAGTAGAGGTCAGGGACACTGTTAAACATCCTACAGTGTACTGGACAGCTTCCATACAAAGAATGATATGTCCCAATCTTCAGTAGTGCCACTGTTAAGAAACCCTGGTCTACAGTGTACTATTTTTGAACCTCACATTTACTTTGGAGGTAATGCTATTTTCAAAATATGGTTTTGATCATTTTGAGATATTGTGTTTCTAAACTGAGACTCTGAACCACCAATCACTGGGCAGTGATTAAAGTCAATGTGATATAAAGAGCTTTTAATGCCCAGAAAAAGTATTGGGCAAGTGGAGAGCACTTTTCTGTTGGTTTTCTGTCTGTGCTTTGAATATATTTTTATTCATTAAAAGAAGCTAATGAAGTTCAATATATTTTGAGAGAGTCTGCTGCATAATATTTTATCACTAAATTAAAGCAAAGAATCCATGTTCTCACACAGAGCAAGATGAAATATAGTACACTGAAGGAAATGTCCAATTATCTTAACACAAATGTTAGCAATAATGGGCCTTTTGTGTTTTATTATACCAAGTTGTTGCTAGCTCTACCTTATTAAAATTTTCAGTTCGAAAGATTGAAAGATCAAAAAGAGATAAAGATATATTAATATTAATCATTAGCCAACCAACAAGTATTTATTAAGATTCTATTATGAGCCTGGCAATGTACTAATTGGGAATATGGAATCATTAAAATATATTATTTGGGTTTTATTGAGTTGACTATATGTGAGCTATTTGCATATATTTATCTGATTTAATTATCACAATTACTATGAGGGGTAGGTCACATTACTTTCATTACATGGATGAGGAAACTGAGGCCCAGAGAGATGACATTCAAGATCACTCAGCTAGTAAGTGATGGAACCATGACTCATGCAAACTCAGGTTACTTTGACTCCAGAGTTCATTCTCTCAAATACAACTCTACATCCTCCTCAAGAAAGGCATTTTCTTTGAGCTGGAGCCAAACCAAAGGATGCCTATGGGATATGTTCTGTGGTCCTCTGTTTGACCAGGTAGACTACTCTCCTCCTTTTCCTCCTCCTCCTTTTATAGTACTGGGAATTGAATTCAGAGGCACTCTACCACTGAGCTAAATCCCCAGCCCTTTTAATATTTTTTTGAGACAGGGTCTCACTAAGTTGCAGGCTAGCCTCAAACTTGCCATTCTTTTGCCTCAACCTCTCAAGTAGCTGGGATTACAGGTGTGTACCACCATGCCTGGCCAGGTGGTCTGTTTTTAATTAGAGGAATTAAGACTGGAGCATGTGAAGCAATACAATATCATCTTCAGGAATATATGATGATAATAGAATATCTCAAGTCTTTGACCTCTCAACACGTCTTTTAAAAAATAGAGGGAGTTTTCCCATTTTTCTACATTTTCTAGAATCAAGGTGGTCAAACTAGTATAACCTCTGGAATAATTCCATTACCTCTTCAGATCATTTTTATGTTGTCTTACATTTATGAACCAAAAAAGTGCTGAATTCTGTAGGAAAATAAAACACAGTTGTCTCTATTCTAAAGGATATGGAAAATGTCTGGGTCCTATTATGTTTCTCAGGGCAAGTACTTACAGACCTACTCTGATTCTGGGCCTTATGTTGGTTAGTACTCTTCTGGTTTTGAGTATCATACCAAAAAATTTTCAAAGGAAAAGAAGAGTTCTGTTTCCCTAGAGGTAAGCAGAAACTGCATTCCCTGACATTCTTGTACTGTGCATTTCACATTTTCTAGCATCTCATTCCTGGGTTGGTTTCTGCCACCTCTACTCCTAGCTTTTCCTGTCCAACTGCTATTTATTCTTTGAGTTTTCTGCACAAAGTGGTTCCTGGTTATCTCAGTTCCATCCTAGAACAATCAAGGGAAGAACTGCCTTTGAGTTCCAGCTGTACTACTTATTGGCCACATGGTCTAAGACAAGTCACTTTACTTCTTTGAGCCTCTTGTTTCCTTATAGAATAAGAAAAAATAATAGCACCTACTTTATAAAATCCAACTCAATGTCCTCACACACACAAGCACTTAGCCCAGAGTCAGACATACAGAAAGTATGTAGCAAATGACATAACAACTTTCTCCTCCTCCTCCTCCTCCTTCTCCTTCTTCTCTCCTCCTCCTTCTCCTCCTCCTCTTCCTCCTTCATTGAATACAGATTTGCTCACCTTATTCTCTGGATTATGTATTTTCATGGGCTTCTGGTTGTCTCCATGATCAAATCCAATCTTCTTAACTTGCCCCCAGCTATTGTGGCAATCTTTTCTTCTATATGTTCTCTTTAATGTTCCTTCAATTCTCTGTTATAGCCTTAATACTTCAACCCATCTGCCATGGTTCACAGTTTTTTACAACTGTCAGGTTGTTTTATTATTATTTAAGTCCAATGGGTACTTTTCCCTCTGTCTGAAGTAGCTATCTTCCATCCTAAAATGCTTCTGAACCTAGATTTATAGCATATTCTCTATGATGCCCTCTATAAATTTCTGCCAATAATTCATTAATTCAATAAATCTATATTGAATGTCTTCTAGGTGTCAGGCACTGTCCTAGGGACTGGGACTCTGGAAGTAAACAAAATTATAAAGGGATAAAAGTCTTAATTCTTATGAAGTTTGTGTCACAATTTAAACAGTTCAATTTAACAAATATATGTTGTCCACCTATGATATGTCTGACACTTACATTAAACACTGAGATACAAAACTGAATCCCTTAATCCCTTGCCTCAGGGCTGTACTGCAGTTTGGAGAAAGAAGACCCCCTAAACAAATCCTTTTCATACATTGCAGTGTGGAGTCTGATAAAGGTAAGCCCAGGATTTTGTGAATGCACCTAGCCCAATCATGAGGAGGAAAGGGGCAAGGGAAGGCTTTTCTGGAGAAAGTGATGAATTAAGTCTTGTGTACAGAAGACTGTCTTTTTTGTGGATGGTGTTGGGAATGGAACACCACCCACAAAAAAGGACCTTTCACATGCTAGGCAAATGCTTTACCACTGAGCTACACCCAAGCCCTGAGAGGAGACTGAGTCTTAAAAGTAAAAGGCAGAGCAGATTACTGAACAAGACAATATTATATGGAGATCTGCAGAATATTTGGGGTTGTTAAGAGTTTAAATTTTAAGCTGTAGAAGGGGAGGAACAAGTCCTAAGAAAACAGGTAAGGACCAGATCCTGCAGGGTCTTGTAGTTTGAATTCTTATCAATTATAATTGTTGTTTTTGAATTTAGGTCTGCATCAGATTCACTTGTGGAAATTACTTAAAGTCAATAAATCTGGTGCCCAGGGCCCTCTCTGAGCCCCTGAATCAGAATCCCTGCTGATTTGTATTTTTAACAGCTTAAGAAGTTTCTAATACTCCACAGCTTGAGCAGTTTTGCTATAAGGAACTATTAAAGGATTTTAAGTAAGGGTATAACAACCAAATTTTGTGTTTCAGAAATATCACCATCATTCTGAAAGAATGGAGGATGGACTTGAGAGGAAGGCTGGAGGTAGAGAGATAAGCTTGAAGACAGTTATTCAGATTAGAGATGAAGAGTGGCTTAAGATACAGTAACTATGGAGATGGACAGACAGATGGAGGAGATGAATTCAAAAGGAATTGGAATTTGCAGGATTTTGTGACTGACAAGGTGTGGGTGCTAAAGAGAGAGGATTTAAGGTACCTTCTGAGTCTCTGGTTGTGACCTCCATATAAATAGTGTTATGTAGTAGTATAGCCACCAACTGAGATTGTTCCCTATCAGAGCCTCTTTTTGATCTCTTACATTACCTGGCAAGTGCCAGGCCCAGAGAAGGTACTTTATGAATGCTGAATCAAATATGGTTGTGGGAACTTAGGGCCTCAAAGCTCTTTTCTGAACAAACTTTCTGTTTATTACTTTGTGCAATGATTGAAGTCCCAACTTTAGGAAAGTCCTTCCTCTGCCATATTCACTGACATAAATTTCTGTAATTATCAGGTCTTGGAATTTATTGCCCACTGTGGTTATGGAAGGACATTAAAGGTTTGTTTATATTGAATACAAAGTTGTAGACTTGCAAAATGGTTTATTTAGCTTGTTTCTTTTCATTATTTTTAAGCGTACATGTATGACCATATTGGGATACCTTAGAAGAAATGTGTATTGGATGCTAGTCCTAGGATCAGACTGTGAATTCTTTTAATTTTAAAATTACAGACAGGAAAGGGAAGATGTAGATTGGAATGAGCTTCTCTTTTGGACTTGTACTGCCTCATTCCATCCTGTGGTTGAGTTGTGTTTTGGATGTGTATCACTTGAGCTAATGATAAAAGGTTATGAGCTGAAAAAGCATCTGGGGCATTTCCAGCATTAGTTTAAAGATTTTTCTGACATGAAGCAAAAGCAAAGACATCAGGGTGATAATTCTCTCTTTTGACCCATCTTCTTTAATCTACTCTTGAGTTGTAATAATATCAATTGGGCTGTGGAAAAATATTTAATTTTTCCAAATTCTTTAATTTGGTTTTAACTTGTGTGGTTCGATTGGTCTTAGAAAGAAAATTTTCCCCACCTCTCTTCATACTTATTTATGTTCATTTACAGGGAAAGGAAGGGAAGAAAGAAATAGAAAGAAAAAAAGAAAGAAGGGGCATATTAGTCCAGATGGTCTGACTCCTGGATGCATGTTGGGACTCTCTGGGGAACTTTTCAAAATCTTGATGCTAAAGTAAATAAGAATTTCTGGGCTTGTGACCCAGGCAGTTGTATTGGTTAAATATTTCCAGTTGATTCCAACGTGCAGTCAATGTTGAGGACTACTACACAAGTTGGATACACCCCATGTAATTATGTATTTCAAGCCCCAGATCAGAATATATATGATAGCTATCATATTTTGAGTGTATATTCTGACAGACATTCTAATATATCTTATCCTTCTCTTAGGAGAAACCTTAATTGGGTGAGGGTACAATTACTTTTCACATATGAGCAGCAGAGGAGGTAGGTAGCTCACTCTATATCCTATAGCAATAGGATATAGCTGACTCCAAAGTCCAGATTCTTTAACTCAGTTGACTATCAGAACAATGTGAGATTGATGAGGTTTGTGCTTTAGATGGGAGACAATTGTGTATTGTAGGTAGAGCATCAAAATGTTGAGAATTCATAGACTTTTCAATGACTTATAGGAAATCTAGGCAGTGAATTCAAAACCAGAGACACGTTAGCTATACACCTGATATTTCCTAAACTGGATTTGGAAAAAAGAAACCTAGATTTTTTTTCCCACTGAGCAAATGGGGAAACAAAAACTGTTTTGGTTCAGACCAATCAACCTAGTGTTGAACCTGTTTGAGGAGAGAGTTGTCAATGGTTACTTCTTTCATAGTATTTTTAAGGGTGGGGCTGAAAATCTGAAGCAATCTGCTTGTACCTCCACTGAAAATTCTATAGAATATAGTGATCATGAGTTCTAGTTTCCTGCTGTATGACCTCAGGTAAGTTATGTATTTCTCCACACCTCAGTTGTTCTTATCTGCCAAATGGGTTAGTAATAGCCCTTACCTCACTGGGGTTTTGTGTAGATTCCACGTGATAATGCATCCAATGCCCTTACACAGGGCTTGGCATATGTAATATTCAAAAAGTGTTAGGGCTTAATACTGCTAACATTTTCATCTGACATATCTCCATTGTTTAAAAAACATGTCTGTTTAATAAAAATGGCTAACCTTAAAAAAAAAGAGAGAGAAAAAGAAGCCTGGAGTATAAGCACATACTATCATCCCGATTTTTCAACTGAGGAAATAGAGGCTTGGCAAGATAGTCACTTTCCCAATGTCAGACATTTAGTAACCAACAGAGTAGTACTTTGTCACTCTATGTCTATCATCTTAATCACTATACTATACTGATTTTTTTGAGGGGGTACCAGGGATTGTACTCAGGGGCACTCAACCACTGAGCCACGCTTCCAGCTCTATTTTGTATTTTATTTAGAGACAGGGTCTCACTGAGTTGCTTAGCACCTCATCATTGCTGAAGCTGACGTTGAACTCACGATCCTCTTGCCTCAGCCTCCAGAGCCTCTAGGATTACAGATAGCAACTGGCCTTTTACTGACTCTTGATAAGGAGTCTTGAAGGGTAGAAGCAGGTAGTATAATTATATATTGGATGGAAATTTATTTTAAGTTTGTCAACAGGCAAAGAAAAATGTATCAAACCCTGCCTCAAACTTCCTATGATCTTGTTATTGAGGAAGATGTTTTCCTAGAGGACTTGTCTTGGAATACCACATTAGACTATGGAATCTGGGAATGCTATTAGAGTTTTCCTCAATTAAGTCATTAAATCTTAATACCAGTTGAAATTTTTCTTGGAATGTAAGCATCAATGAAATAATATATTAAAGAAAAAATTTCTCATAATTATTCTTAAATATAAGGTATCTTCTTTTGTCCATGCTGTGCTCTATCTATCCCATATGTTTATGCTTATGTAATATTTACATTGGCATGATGCTTGGGAGTTGTTTAAGGTCTGGCTTTCTTTACCTAACACCACATTATAAAGATTGCCCCACACCGCTAAACAGTTTTTACATTTGTCATTTTTATGACTATTATTTTGTTGAGCACTTAGGCCAGAATGTAGATATTCATCTATTTTTGGAGCATATGGTTTGTTCGTAATTAATTATTCAGTGATGTAAACCATAGTAATATGATTGCAGTTTTGTAGGCAAGGTTTTCTTCTGTGGGGTCATTTCTTTATGATAAATTCCCATGGCATATTTTTCAAGCTTAATAATACAAAAATTTGATTTAGAATGCGAATATATGCTCTGGGTATATAAGTAGATTATTTTCCTCTTTGCCACATGTAATGATAATTGTTTCTTATATTTTCTAAATTGAAGCAAGTTGTAAGAAGTTTGTTGTATCAGAAATTGGTTTTGGATATCTTTGAAATGGAGAACTTAAACTGCTCATTTTTATTTTTTTGACTTTGGTTAGAGACCTGAAAAATTCAATCAGATGGATTCTCACACCCATTAGCAGGTGACTGCTCAGGCCCTGCTGCTCATCCTATTTGCTCAGTAAGAGAGCCTGGTGATTTTCATTTGATGATGTACAGGTCTTGAGATTTGGAGATTCTGTATCCCACCTCAACACTCACATGCTTTGTGTTCTTGAGAAAGCTACTTTGATTTGCTATGATGTCTGGATAACAAAGATCTTTTTCATTTTATTTCAGGGACAGTTGGATTTTACCCCTGCTTCTTGTTTATGACTACAATCTTCAGTGTGGTGAAAGTGAATTAAAGAGTTTCCCCAAAGGCTTCTAGGCATATCATCTTTGTTTTTGAATGTCTGGATATCTATATGAACATCAATAAAGACATGTATGCTTCTAATTATATAAACTTTAAGTATATATAAATGTAAAATCTCATTGTCTGGTTTCATTTTGCATGACACACAATACTGATGATATGGAAGAAAATGGGTTGGCAAATATTTATTCTAAGTCACAGTACCCTGAAAAGATAAACGGATTTAATTTAAGGTAATTAGAGCAAGGGAGGCACATTTCTTTTTACAATATTAAAGTCGACTACACTGGTTTTCCACATGAAAAAAAATTTCCTTTTCCTTTTTATTCATCATATTGTTCAGAGCATCTAATTGCTCCATCAGAATAGTTTTGGAGCTATTGTCCACTGTCAAATAGATCTTATGTAAAATGTGCATTTTTCTTTCTATTTTTTTGATACCAGGGATTGAACCCAGGGGTGCTTAGCCACTGAGCCACATCCCCAACTTTTTATATTTTATTTAGAGACAGGGTCTTGCTGAGTTGCTAAGGCTGGCTTTGAACTCCCAATCCTCCTGCCTCAGGCTCCGGAGACATTGGGATTACAGGTGTGTGCCACTGCGCCTGGAAAACATGCATTTTTCTAACTGAAGGTGCTTATAAAAGCTATTTTACACTTTTGTATCAGAGTGATCATTGAAAAAAAATGTATGTTGGCTTACCATATAGAGTTTTGTTTGTTTTTGGTGCTGGGGATAGAACCTAACTAAGTACATCTGCAGCCCCCATATAGAGTTTTTGAAATAGCAGATACTATTGTCTTATTCCTCCATTAAGTGCACATTTCTGATTATTGGTGGTCTATTTCTGCCTATTGTCCTTTGGAGGCTGAGAATGTTCAAGTTTTACTTAATTGTAGATAGCAAATCCTTGGAGTCAAGTTTCTTAGATGTATTTGCCTCAAACAATAGTCAGGTGTCACAACTCCCCAAATGTTGGATATTTGTATTGAAAATATCCTTAGGTTTGCAGTTCTGGGGAGCAGTCAAGAAAATCGTAAATGTTCTGTTATAAAGTTTATTGAAAAATGTCAGTCTTAGGAAAACATTTGAAAAAATGTCTACACATATCAATTCATGAACATTCTCAAAGGCATCCTAAAAATGAGGGGTACTCATTTCTGTGTTCAGGACTCAAAGAGGTCATGTTGCCCTTGGAAGGGAAATTGGAATGAGGAGGAACAGGGTCAGAGAGTTATGTTCTGAAAGACAGTGTGAGGGGAAGTAGGGGTTGACTAGCTACCTCATGGAAGATGAAAATAATTTACTAGTCGGTAGTACACCTTTGCCTATATTGCAAGGGTCGGGGCTTTGGCTGATGGAAATTGGGCCTGAGGTTTAGAACAAAGTGGTGGGATAAAGAGCAGCCACAGAAGGTCACGGAAGTTCTCCTGACAGTGGAAGTTGTGGATTCAACAGTCTCCTGTTCAGTCTCATAATTGAGGGCTGGACCCTTAGCCTTGCCTGAGAGGAGAAACTGCTATTTTGAGGCTCACTGGAACCCATTCCATTCTCTTCTAAATACTCTGAACTAAGTAGTGGGATACTGAGTTTCAGGGAACTCTTTTGCACCAGGTTGACTGCCTGATGATAGTTTTATTTGAGCTTTCAAGTCCATTTATTTGCATTGACAGTAGCAGTTTGCTAGAAAGGCAAATTCGTTTCTGCAGCAGAAAAAAAAGCCATCACCTGGATGTCATTCACAGATTAAGGTGAAGGCAGCCACATGTACATCTCATGGTGGCCATCTTTGAACATCTTGAAAGTGTATAAGTCAGTATTTAGCTTGATTTTGGAGTGCAAAGTAGAGAAAGAGCACTATACTTTGATTTAAATAAATAGCTCCCTGAGTCTCCTAGTGTAGACCCATGAATACCACTTCGGAAGCATGAGACATGCAGTTCCTCACACCACTACTGGTAAGGCTATTAGAAGAGGAGCTGCTAGCAGGTCAAGAACTTTGACTGAAGAGGGACTAGGGCCTGATAAGTTTTAGACGTATTTGCCCATCTCATTTGTGTGCTGTGTACATGTAATAGCTATTACATGTACATTACATTAGAGATATAGCTTTTATATGAAACTGGGGCTTAAGAGAACATGCTTTTGTTCTATTCTGTAAACTCTGGTAAGTTGGGAATAAACTGTGGTGGGTGTTGGGGAACTAGGCCAGGCTGAGCTGTGCTGAGGGAAGTGTTCTGGGCTGGAGTAGTAGGGAAACAGGGGCTGAAGCCCAGTGGAGGTGACCCAGGTGTTGAGTAAGTACTGTTTCCTAAAAGCAATGGCCCCCTCCTGCTTAAACACCATTGCCTTTGAAATGAAGTTCAGAATTTGAGAGCCCCACAAGCCATCTGGCTCCATGTTCCTCTTTGCCCAACCCCACATTTTGAAATCCTTGTTGTTTATAGAGGACCAGGCTAATGCTCCTCTTCCAGCAAGCCTTTTCTGATGACAACCCCTTCATCCCACTACATATTCTTTATATTGGAATATTGAAATGTGAAATATGGGAGTTCATCTATTTCATTCTACTTTGTGGTATAGCAAGTTATTTATTTTCTGCCTCCTTCCTTCCAGCAAAGGAGAAGATATGGAAATCTAGTCCTGGGTGGTGGTCACTGTGTTCTCAAGGAGCTCAGCATAGGAACCAGATACACACATAAAATTGGACTTTATTTAGCATATTTCAGAAGGATATACCAAGGACAGATTAACAGCACCTATTTAAGAAACACAAACATTATTTAATAATACTTAGTTAAATCACAAACCTCAACCTCTCTGCATTCCCCAAGCAGGAGTCTGTTATTCTTGTCCAGTAAAAACTGCATTGTAACCATTTTAGAAAGGATCCAATTAAAGCCAACCAATATATGAAACCTTGCCCTGGGACAGAGTCTCTGGGACTACTGGCCCATGTAACAGTATGGATTCATGAATTTGATTAGGGTGTGAGGGGATTTCTCTTCTTGCTGAGGGGAGGAGGATAAAGTCCACCCCTTTTGTGCACCTGAAGGTAAGTTGTGCCAATGGGAACTTGGCCCCCGGATTGTAGTGTGACAATCCTTTGAAAAGGCACTTTTAAATTACAAATCTCTGTTTTAAAAGGAAAAAGAAATGTTTAAATTTAAAATGTGAAGTATTAAAGAAAACTGTTTCACTGACTGAGTGCATTTTTTTCTGTTCTCAGTCTCAGAGTAGCACATAAAATTTGATATTAAAGGCAGTTTTAGAAATAATTTAATTAGGGTACATATATGTAGATTTTATGTATATAATATAGTTTTCTCATTGTAATATTTTTGTTCTGAAAATATAATAAAATTATTTCATAGTTCTCTTTTTCATTCATTACAAATAACATTGATTTACAATTATAATTCTCAAACACCATAGATATGACCCCAGAGGAGTCCCAATGTCTCTTGGTTTACCCATCCATGCTCCATCTTGTCTCTCAGACAACCAACCAAAGGAAAAACAACCAGAGCAGCCTTTTTCCGGGTTTTAGTGCTGCTCCAGGAGGACAGGGATGGTCACGATGTATCTGCTATATGCAAGTCCCTGTCATTTCACCGTCAGGTACTTGTTACTCGTTAGGACTTGAAAGTGCAGTATTCTTTTCATCCTGCTAACAGGACTCCAGTCTCCTATCCCAGGGTCCTTTGGAATGGGGAAGGATTGTCTTCTTTGATTCTGCATTCTACACATTCGGTTAATGGAAAACAGGCATACTAGTGCCAAGTGTGTTGTGGAGAACTGCCAGTGAGAACTTCAGCTAAGATGATCAGTTCGCATTAATGACCAGTTGTACCAGAATAAGTCCTTGCCTGCCATATTCTGTACCAGGGATTTAAGGAATGAAAGGCACCATTTCCCGCCACCCCACCTTGAAGCCATCTTACATATCCTGTAGTATACACTTTTAAAATAAAATTAAAAAAACAAATGTACTATGTTCTACTTCAAAAACTGACCAAGTTGTGGTCACACATAGAATTCTGCATGCATTTTATTAAGTAACTTTACATGTACATACTACCCATTTTTGAGAATAACACTATCTACGAACATAAACAATCTAATATCTAGCACCTTATCTTCAAGAACACTTATATTTTATATACAGTTATAGCTTACATTTAGGAGATTTACTACAAAAGAGAATACACCACTGAAACAGGACGAAAATACCAAACTTTTAACATTAAAGTTGTAACACAGATGAAGCGGGGGAGAATCCACTCAAGTTTGAAGCACCAAACTAAAACCAATCTTATTTTTTGTCTATTTTAGAACAAGAGATATACAGTAATTAATCCTCAGGCATAGCAAACCTTCTGTAAATGTACAAGTTCATGTGGCTTCCCCTTGGTGTGTATACTCTGAGATATGGAGGCTTTGGGAGGCAATGATGGAAACACCTAACTCCTATTGGCAACCTTCATTTACCTTGAGGATTCTTATCCTACTTAACAAGGAGCAGTGAACTTGCCAGTGACCCAGCAGTCAGTGGCCAAGTTCAGTGGGTTTTAGCTTTCCTTCGTCTTCCTCCTGCCATTTTTATTTATTCATTATTTTTTTGCTTATAGTAGAAGACCGGTGTTAAGCAAGCTGGGCATTTGTCATAGAGGAAGAGACTGTACATAATTGTGGCAACGGTTTCTCTTCTTTGGGGGTCTTAGGCTATAGTCTGCCATTTCCATCTCATGCTTCTGTCTCGTCATGCCTAAGTTTGGAGGGGCTTTGAGGGGCCAAGAGCACCAGTCCAGCCCACAGAAAATAAGACAGAGATAAGGAGGAAGAGGGTTAGAAACTGTGATTCGCCAGATTTTCTCTCCTTATCTTGGCACCTGGCTAGCAGCCAACTGTTCCTTTAATCTTTTGTCTGCTCTAGAAGGAAAAGACTGTTTCACTCAGAGAAAGCTCTCCTGAAAACATAGGGTTTGACTTAAAGAGGAATACAACAGAAAATACATTGAGGTTGATTTTTTTCTCAAAATATGGGGGAGGGAAGTTATGAGAGAAAAATACAACCCAGTAGGTCAAATTGTTACTTTCTGTTTCATCCTAATGACCCCTGAGGGTTTTATCTTAGGGAGTTCAAATTACTAGAGGATGCATAATCTTTTCTCCTTCAAATGGTATGTTTCAGACACTTAAAAAGTTTTTGGCAAAATCTAAGAAAGCAAGCCTAGTTCAATCATGTAAATTATTTTTCAGGTAGTATGAAAAATTCTTCTGAAAACTTAACCTAACTTAATTGGCTAGTTATGTATAAAATAAGGCAATGTTAGGCACCTTATAATTTTCTAGGAAAAAGTTTTTAGTGCTTTTTTTTGCTGAAATAATTGGACAGTATCTGCAGGATTGAATGTGCTCCCAAACTGTTTTGTATCTGATGCCTTTTTTGGTAAGAAATGAGGTGCCTACCTCCTCCTAAATCATAAAATGGCACTTTTCCTTACCTGTTGAGTTTGAAGTAAGTATCCCATCATCTCTAAATTGGATTGGAGTTGGGGAGGAGACAGAAAAATACCTTTAATTCCTGGTCAATCTCTGGTTCACTTCTCTCCTTCACTGCTGCCGTGGTCCACCAGGACCCTGTGAATCTCACAGCTTTGGGTTTATAAGGGATGGGTGGGGAGTGGGTCAGCACACAGAGCTTCGAGCATGGGGTATTCCTGCAGGGCTGGCACAGCAGGGGGAAGCGGAATGAAGCAGCAGAAGGCAGTGGACATGGTGGCAAGAGGTAGGCAGGGAGCTGGAAGCGCTGAGGACTTGCCAGCAGCTGGTATTTGTGATGTCTTAGAGAAGAAGGACACTCGCATCATAGAAATCACAAAAGCCCAGGGCTTGGTCCTTATTTCTGCCTTCCCAAGCTTGTTGAAATTGGTGTGTTAGTCAAAGCACCTGCGACTCCTTGGCAAACTAGATGCTCTATTATTCTTAAATAAGGAAATCATTAAATTTAAAATCACATCATTTCAAAGTCTGGCTTGTCTGGCCCCTGCACTTTAATGGGATTTTTTTACTGCACATATGAAGTGGCCTTGGCAAAAGAATACATCCTTTAAAAACATTTAGGGAAAGCTATTGCACATGAGGATCTGTGAGGCTAATGATGACATTTTTTTGTGTGCTTTCAGATTTTCAAATGGCAAAACAGTATGTGCAGTAAAACCTCATTAAATTGATCGTGCTTTATTCAAAATAGCACAAAATTTGAAGCAGTTGCTATCTCCAAGCTAACCAGAGGCCCTATTGTTCATTAAGAAGAAAATGTCATCAAAGCAGAATATCCTTAATTCAAAGGTACTCTTTTCCAGCCTCCTATTTTCAAAAGGTCTTCACCCTTTGAAGAATCCAATTTGCCAAAAGAAGGGTTGATGACCAGAATAGGGAACTTTAAAAGGAATCGGGGAGTCTCGGCACCCTGGAGAATGTTATGTGTGCTGTTAAATGGACTTACCACACTTGTACAGGCTCTGGTTCCATTTTGGTTTGGGATTTTGGCAAACAATTTTCTCTGATACACTTTGAAGGGGTTGAGCTTTAAAAATAAAACAAGAAGTTCAGTTTCAACAAAATGTTGGACACACTTAATGTTTGAAATTCTGTTTCTTACCCAGATAAACAAGCATGTCTACCCAAAAGACAGGCTATAGCGATATTGAATTCCTTTGATCATTATAGTCCTGGAATACCCCTCCCTCCACGAGAGCCATTCCTTCACCCAGATGTCCTTTAAGGACAGGTCAATACAAGAGTTGGGCAATAAATCAGTATAATAAATTTATGACTATTCATTTGCTTTATAAATTTGGGTAGGAAAATAAATGATAGTGTGAGGGTTAACGTCAGCCCCAGTGCATTGTCTGAATCACAAGTTCTAAGTTAATGGAGTTGGAATTAATATGATTTTCATGAATATATTGATTTGACAGGTCAGATCAATTTTATTCAATTCTATCCCTTCTCATTTTCTACATTCTGATCATGGCAGTCCCAAGTTTCCAGGCAGATTTAGTCACAGCCCAAATACATTGCTGTTTACCTCTCCCCCTTGAGAAGTGCATGTTGAAATCTGTGAGGAGGAAGAGATAAAAGAAAATATAAATGAGCTGGGCATTTATATCAATGAAAAGTTGAATTCTAAAACATGGTTATTACACAAGATGAGGCTAAAATCTGAACATGATCATCTTTACATACAATCACCTGTTTAACCATTTTGCAACCAAATACGCCCTCCTCTTCATCCACCCATATTAACACTGAATTTCTTCATGACCAGCTAGTTGGCTGTAGAGCTGTTTAATTTTGTTTTCAAGTCACTACCCATTTTCTTTTGGTTCCATGTTATTTGGTCTTTAGGTTGGTCCTGTGCCCTCTAAAATGCACAGGTATACCCTTGCCCAAAGTGATTTCAGACTTTGGAATTTGAAAAATCTCACTCTGTATTCACCCTAGGGATACTTTAGTTATTCTGGAGGTTTCCCCAAAGTGATATATTTTAATATCAGTAATTAGGACAGGTCTAACTAGAATGCTTTGATTTCAGATTTTTTGGAATAGACCAGGTATTGTAAAACCTTTCTCTCTGTCATTTATGACTCTCTTATATTTCTCTCCTGCATCTGCAGAGAGCTTAAAAGTCTTGGAGAGAGCCACAGGTTGAAAAGACATGGGTGTGTATGGAAAAAGTTTATCCTGCCTTACTTGTCCCCGCGTGGACATCCTATTTCTTCAGTATGAGCTCACAGACACAAAAGACATTTCTGATGGGTATATCACCTTACTAGGTACTGTGAGATTTTTTAAAGAATTTTGGATACTCCTAGTTTAAATTATTCTGGAAATACTTTTTGACCAAAAAAGCTTATTTGAAATGAAACAAAGCACAAGTGATGGACAGAGATCTGGAGGATTTTCATGAGCATCCCAATTCAGTCACGAGAGGGAAATTATAAACTAATGGCATGATTTCTGTCTCACTATTATTCAAACAAGAGAAAACATTTTAGTGTCAATTGACAATTTTCCATTTGCATGGAGAGAATTCAGTCCCAGACCATGTATAAAACCAGCATTTGAGAGAGAGAGAGAGAGAAAACACCATTTGTTTAACCCCATGGATGTGTGTTATTTCTCCATCCATTCCCTTGGACCAGCTTCCCACTTCATATATGCCCTTCAACTTCTCTGGATCCCTTTAGGGGATCCAAAAACTTTCTTGGTATTTTTAACTACAGGATGCCCTTAGTCTTCATTTGCACAATAGTCTGCACCAGATCGTGGGTCTCTCCATTTCAGAATTTGACTCATACTTTGATCGGTCCATAAGACTCTATTTCTTGGGCTCCATGAATGATTGGGTCCATTGCTTTTCTTTCATTTGAACATAAACTGTAGCCCTGGTCCATGGGCTCCTGAGGGCTACATAGTCTTAAGTCCACAGGCATCATTTTTCTTTCCTTTCCCCTCAGAGCCAAAGCTGGCACGTTGCAGCTCTGGGGAGACAAGCAGAATACCAAGTACAGTTACAATATGGATAGCCCTTGTTGCTTTTAGAAATTTAGAGCCTAATAATTTTGGTGGGGGGAATTTCAGTCAGAATCCTCAAGTCCATGCTTTGAGGGGCACACTGACCCAAGTTCCCACCTCTTCCACATATTTATCTACCTTGTAGTGAAAAGGAATGTGTGTGCAACAGCTTTGCCTGAAATGGGATGGGTTGGCATTAATGGGAGTGTGAGTGGTCCATTGAAAAGAAAGCTGCTCTTGTTTACTGTCTTGTGGACAGTTCAAGATTTGCCTTAGAACCAACTTCAAGGTGAAGTAGCAGAATCATGGGAAGGGACAATCTTGCCTTCTGTCCCGCCCTCTGTGCCAGCTTCGGTTGCAGGTAGGTCTGGGTGGCTGTCTTCTTTGGGGGGCTTTTCCTTGCAGAAGAACTTCTTCAGCATATCCTGGATTTCCTTCTTGATGGTCTTGTGCATGTAGCCATAGATGTAGGGGTGGATACAGCACTGCAGGAAGAAAAGCCAGATTATTATGGTGATCACCCACTGTGGCACCTTGGTTTGGACATCCACCCACACAGCCAGGACTGCTAGAAAGCAGTAAGGCCCCAGAGATAGCACGTAGGAGAAAATGATGAGGAAGATCACTTTAGCAGCTTTGCACTCATAGCACCTGGGCAGAGGAGGGTTGCTGTTGCTGTTTCGACGGCTGGGTGGGAGGCTCTCTGGGATGTTCACTGCTTCGACATCATCCTCACTGAAATTGATGTCATCCTCCCCAAACTCCATGTCATCTTCACCCAAGTCGATGTTGCACTGGCCAATCTCTATGCGGTCCTTGTCTGCCTTCAAGCTGCTGTCCTCAACTTTGGTGCCACCTTTCTTACCCTTCATTCGGCTGTCACTGACCTCCTCGGTGCCTCCAGCTTCCACAATACCCTCAATGATCTCCACATTTCCTTCCTTGACCTTCAGGTTGCTGTCCTTGGCCTCCAGGGGTTCCTCATTGGCTTCCACTCTGCCCTCCTTGGCCTTGACCTCACCTCCATCCTGGCCGTGGACCTCGCTCTCATCCTGGAACTCATCCTTCTTCCTTACTCCCCGTTCGTCCTCATTCTCCACACAGTCCTTAACGCGAACCTCCAAGCTGTGGCTCTTGTTGTACAGCAGAGCATGCTGCCGACGGGCTGCACCAAACACCACGGAGTAGCAGGCAATCATGACAACCAGTGGAATGACGATGAAGGACACCACACTGAGAATGGTGTAGCTGGGGCTGGCCCCCCAGATCATGGAGCAGAGGGCATTGCGCTCATCAAAGGCAGCCTGGCCCCAGCCATAGAGTGGGGGTGTGCTCTGCAAGATGGCCACGATCCAGGTGCCATAGAGAAGCATGTAACCACGGCGATGGGTCATCTTGGATGGGTAGGAGAGAGGGTGAATGATGGACAGATACCGATCTATGGACACCACGACAATGGTGTTGACACTGGCAAAAGCGAACAGGTGGGTGAGGCTAACCAGGGCTGTACAGAAGTGGCTGTTGAGGGGCCAGAAGAGAGGCACGGAGGTGGCCACCACCCAGGGGGCCACGAGAGAAATTTGTAGCAGGTCGGTGACGAGGAGGTTAAAGATGAAGCGGTTGGTCACCTGCAGCAACTGCGGCTTGCGCTGCAATACCAGCGCCAGCACTACATTGCCGATGAAAGAGGCGGTGAGGAAGATGAGCAGCACGCTCGAGCGGATGATGCCGTGAGCCAGGCTAATGGGCATTTTGGAGAGGGGCATGCACGCTTGGCTGCTGTTGCTCTCCCGCGTGCTGTTGGGACAAGTGGATGTCATGGCGATGGCAGGCAGACGAGAGATAGGGTTCAGGGTCAGTGAAGTCACCGGTGGGCAGCGAAGGGGTGTACAGACAGCACACGGTATATTTGCTGGGGATGAAAAAGACATGCGGGCGGGTTAGTCCCTTGCCCGGAGAACCCTCTACGTCCAGCAGGATCCCTCCCTCGGTTCCCTGAGCGGTCACAGCCCCAACCAGGGCAATTTCTCTGACCCCTTCCCCAGCTCTCAGAGTATCTCTGCCTGCCTCTTTTCACTGTCTCTGATTTCCACTCGTCCGTCTCTTCTGCTAGCGCGCGCGCGCGCGCGTGCTCTTAGCGCATCTCCCACAGTCTCTGACTTTTTTGGTCTCTTCAGCTCGCTCTCTCCCGCTAGCGCATGCGCGTGCGCTCTCTGTACCTGCCTGTTTACAATCACAGATCTCTGCCTCTCCAGTGTCTCGCTAGCGCACTTTTCTTGTGTCTCTCAGAGTGTATGTGTCTCTCCGTGTCCTCTGATGCTCTCTTATCCTTGTCTTTCACGCTGTCATCTGTTTCTTGTCTCTCACTAGCACGTGCATAGTCACTCTGTCAGTCTCTGTCGCTCCCTTCTCTGTCTGTTATTCCTATCTCTCCCTCCCACTCTCAGTTTCTCTGTCTCTCAGTCTCTTGCACCGGCCCACTTTCTCTGTATTTGCATGTATGCCTTTCCTTCCTGTCTTTCTTCCAGTCTCGTCCCTGTCTCTTCTGGTGGTGTCTCTGTTTCTCTCTCTGTCTGTCGAGCTCCTGCTTTTCCATCTCTGATGCTGTCTCCTCTCTCAATGAATTTCCCCGACAGTCTATCTCTGTGGTTCTCAAGCACACTCGTTCACTATGGCTAGCTGTATATGTGTCTCTGCAAGTCTCTGAGTCTCTCCAACTCTCTTGTTTTGATGTCTCTCTCCGTTCTATCTCTATAGGTCTCCTTTTTTTTTTCTTGTCTCTCACTGTCATGTATGCATTTGTTCTTTTTCAGATCCTCTCCTCTCTGTGTCTCTGTCTCCCCTTGTGGTTTCTGTCTTGCGGTGCCTAAATTCTGCCTGCCTATCTCTCTTCGTTGGTCTCTTTAACACTCCACTTGTCTCATCTGTCTCTGTATTTTTCAAGCTATCTCTCTAACGTGTGCACTCTCTCCTTGGTTCCTCTGTCTCTCTAGCCACCCTGGGACTCTCCTTAAACTCTTTCTCTGTATCTTTGAGTTGTGTGCGCACCTCTGTCTCTTTCCATCTTTCCCCGGTTATGCCTATCACCTCGGTTTTTCTCTGGCTGGATCTCTGTCTCTTTGGATCTCTGTCTCTTTGTCGACTTTATTGTGCCTACACGACCACCGCGGACTTTGAGCTAGTTTCTCAGCAATGCAGTAGCGGCTTGAGAAAGCACAGAAGATGTCTATTGCACTTCCCCAACCACAAAGTCAGCATCCTCTCTGCATTCTGTATTCTCCATCCCGCTTGGTGTCGGCGGCAGCGACAGGGGGCGGAGGAGGGAGGAAGGGAGGGAGGGAGGGAGGGAGAGAGAGAGAGAGAGAGAGAGAGAGAGAGAGAGAGAGAGAGAGAGAGAGAGAGAGAGAGATGAGAGTCAGAAAGAATGAGAGACTTATAGAGGAAGTGAGACAGAGGGAAAGAGAGAATAAAGAAAAAAACAAGCGCATGTGAGTGAGAGAATGAGAAAAAGAGAATAAGAGACAAGAGTGGGAGACTAAGACAGGAAGAGATGGAGACAGAAAAAGCAAAAATGAGAGAATAAGAAAACAGGAGGAGAAGCAGAGAAGGAGGAAAAGGATGAGAAAAAAGGAAAGAACCGAGGAGGAAGGGGGAAGAACGCAGGAGAGAAAGTGCGAGGGAGAACGCGATGGAGAGGATCGCAGATGCAGTGGAGAAAGGGCCGCCCCGAGGGCCACTGCGCGAAGTATCTCTGTGGCCGTCTGGACGCAGCAGACGGGGCGTCCGGGACTTCCGAGATCAGGAGTTCGGGGGCCGGCTGGGCGCGGGGGACCCCAGCGCCCGGAGCAGAGCCGAGCGGTTTACCTGTTGCTGCTGGAGGCGTCGCGCTGCGGGAGCTGCGTGCCGGTCCCCGGAGCTCGCCGCGCTTGTCCCAGCAGCCTCTCGGGGCGCTGGAGGCTGCGAGCTCGCACGGGGCGGCAGGAGCGACTGGAGCGGCTAGAGCGGGGCACCGCGCCTGTGCCCGCACGTCCGGCCGGCGCGCCGAGCTGCAGGCTCTGAGCGGTGGCGGGGGCGCGCGGCTTCTTAAGGCAGCGCGGTGCATTCACCTTGCGGCGCCCCCCTCCCCTCGGCCCCCGCCCGCGCCAGTGACGCACGAGGCCACCGGCGCCCAGAAGAGCTGGGCTGGCGGGTATCGGGGCGGGGGTGGTGCACCGCAGTGGACCCTACTCAGATTTTCTCACCCAGCGTCCCACCCCAGGCGCCCAGAGCTCACCAAGACCTCCCAGACTGGGGTTGTCACCAGGCAGGGCTGATATTTCAAGCCCGTGCCCTCCTAGCTCCCGGATTTGGGGCTTGGTCTCTGTCACAGCCTTTCCAAAGAGAGGGTCCAGGATTCTGACCCAGATCTCTGAAAATCCCCCAAACTATAAACCGTCCCAGGGCCGGAGAGAAAGGAATTGTGACTTTGACGTCGACAATTTTTCCATGAATTTCACTGGCTCCCAGAAAGAGCTAAACAACAGTGTCTTTCTTATAAGTTATGGGAGCATTTCATCTAAGGCAAGCTGCATGATTATCCACTGTATTATTTGATTGATGTCTGTCTGCAAGTCAGTCGGGCATCTCTCTCTCTCTCTCTCTCTCTCTCTCTCTCTCCCCCCTACTGTGTTTAGATGTTTACATAGACCATACTGGTAATCCGGGAATCCTTTCCCTAGCCATGTGAGAGAAGTACTGCTATTATCTTCGTTTTATAAAAACAGAAGCAAAAGCAAAGAGAGATTACTCTACTTGCCCAAGTTCAAGTAAATATTGCATTTATCTTAGTATCTAAGACATTCTGGTCTCCTTCAAACACATATTGAGGGTTTGGCACTTTGGCAGTGTATCAGGTCTGAGGAAGCACCAGGACATAAGATACCCTCCCTCCCACCACCCCCATAGGGGAGGGAGAGTCTTGGAAGGTGTCCTAGACCAGGGGTCATTTACATTGTGTTTCTGAGGGATAAGAAAGCATTTTCTGTTGCAGGAGAGAAGGGAAGGGGATGTCAGTAAGAAGAAGGTGCGTGGATACAGGGCTGTAGGAGACTGCTGTGTACTGAGATTGGGAAAACAGGACTGCAGTATGGTATGCCAGGGCAGATTCTTGGAGTCAGTCTGGGGGCTTTGAACTTTATCCTGAGATCCCTGGAGGTCTGTTGAAGATCTGTTTCATTATGAACAATTTCAAACATACACAAATATAATGAGAACAATTAAGTAAACCCCCATGTACCCATTACTCAACCTGAACAATGACAAATATTTTGCCATTCTTGTTCTTTGATGGTCTTTAAGGAGATCAGTGTAATTAGGTTTGTATTTCCAGGGTCTCCTAGAATCAGGGCTGGGGTGGGAGCAGGTGGGGTGTTAGATGAAGAAGGAGCAGAAAGGATGCTGTAGCAGGAGACACAAGGAGGTCACACAAAAGGTGCCAGCACAGACTCAAAAATAAACAAAATTGACAGTGGAGGGGAATAAGGAACAGGAGGTGTTGGGGATAGCATAGGACAAGCGCAAGATTCTGAATTGGTTGATGGGCCGGATGGAGATGCCTCCTGTCCTTCCAATTACTTACCTCTGGGACAGGGAGATGAGGCAGGTGTATAATCAGGCCCCAGAATGCTCTTTGGATTTCCAGTCCTGCATTTGCTCTTAGATCATTTGTCTTTTCTCTGCTAGGTCTGATTTTTATCTTTCCAAGGTTGAATGGTAAAAACCTGGTCGTTTTTCCTGGAGACAGTTTCCATGATAATCACTCACTGTTATTAATTCCTGGCCTCATTCTGGTCATGGTGCAGAATCCTGGGTGGCGTGCACTGTCAAGCGCAGTTGGTTCAGACTCCATTATTTTACATTCACTTGGGAGGCAGTCAAGCAGCTAGAAGAGGCTAGAGAAAAAGACCAGTCCTTCCTGACCTTACCTTCTTTGCAGTGGTTCTCAGAGTGCAGTGGACTGTTGGTATCCAGCAGGGGGCAGAGAGAAAACCTTTAGATACATGTTAGAGTTGGGTGCCTTAGGACAATAGGCTCCTCATGCAGTCTATAGGTGCACAGCTGGGCGCTAAGGGGGATGATGGGAAGTGAAAAATACTGGGTGGGATGTAGCCTCTGCAAACGGGGCCAGCCTGCCTTGCCTGCAGGAGATAGTAAGAAGGCCAGGGAAGCACTGGAAAGGAGATGCAAAACCCTCTTCTCTACAGGGAGAAGTTTGAGGGTGATTAATCCTCTTTCTCTCCAGATTGGAGCAGAGTTGGTGACCTTGAATTTCAAAGACATCTAAGTATAAGCTCCCCAGCTGGGGACAATGTGTGTGTGGGTCTTTGGGGAATGTGAATTTGATCTCCAGACCTATAGGATCTAATTTTGATGTCTTGGAAGGGCCCTTCAACTGACAACCTTACTAGATTCTGTAGAGGACCTTTGAGGTGAGATAGGGAGAGTGTGGGATGATGGCTCAGGAAGTCACCAAGTCCAGAGGTAAGATTGGTCTAATAGTGTTTACAGGCCAGGAATGGAGGGCAGGAAGCTCTTAACAAGGAGCTCCTTGGGCCTGATGTCAAGCACAAGATACAACACAGGTCATCAGCATGACAGTCTCAGACTTGTTCACCATGCCAAACCAGCTGCCCTAATTGATGTTCTAACAACCAGAGAAGGGAAGTTGGAAGGTCCATGATCTAGATAGGTATCGGTTATAGTCAGTGGTTCTAATAAGAGGTATAAAAGGTCCTTCAGTGCCTATTATATATCAAGCACTATAATTATTTTATATATTTAATCCTTGAGGAAATTCTACAGATTAAGGATTAATACTGTAGTTTTAGAATCCAAGATACCATATATACTATTAAGAAAGGGAAAAAAGGGCTGGGGTTGTAGCTTAGTGGTAAAATGCTATATAAGGCATGAGTTCAATCCTCAAGACCACATAAAAATAAATGAATAAAAATAAAGGTATCCATCTACAACTTAAAATTTTTTTAAAAAGAAAGAAATAAGCTGTAAATTTAACCATGACTCCACTGCTAGCAAGATACATCTTGATTTCAAAGGTGCTAAAATGTGAAATAAACATGTGAATTAGAATAAATGTAAGATAGTACCACTTCTGTCCTTATAGAGCAGTTAAGTCATTTATCCATAGTTGCTCCAGAACTAAGTTGTTGGGATCAAGCATTAAAACCTATTCTATTTGACTCCAAAGCAGGGGCATTTCCTAGGCTGCTTCAAGGAAGCATCTAGAGGCAGGACAGAAGGGCTCCTAGACACCTAACCTAGATAAAATTTTTGAATAAGGTGAAAAGGGACTAGGATTTGTTAGAATTGTAGGCAGACAAATGCACTTTCAATGCTAATGGCTTCTTTTTGCAGGATACATGGTTTCCATAGATGGTGAAATAACTAAATCAGTCAATCTAAATTCTCAGTCACACTCCGTCCTGCTTAGCAAGTTCATAATAAGTCAATGGGGAAAATGCACAGTTTTATTCTGGAGTGCTTGCCCATGGGAGTGTTTTAAATTTTTCAGTGTTATGTGTTACTCTAGTGGTATTCACTTTGGGCCAACCCTAAAGGTCATGTTTGCAAAACCCTAATGAAATCAGGTATCACCTGATGTGTGGGCTGATACTGCCCACTCTGTGGGCTTGGATGATATGGAAGGTTTGCACTTTGAAGCTGTGCCTATCCAAATAAACTGGTTTGGAAGAGAATATCAGCGGGAAATAACTACAAATTAAAAGTGGACAAAAGGAGGCTTATAGCTTCTTTTTCAAATTGGTGCATAATAGTTGCACATAATAGTGGAATTTGTTGTTACAAATTAGTACATGCACACAATATAACAATATAATTTGGCCAAATCACTCTCCTCTCCCTCCCCCCATCCTCTATTCTACTGATCTCTCTTTGCTTTTCAAAAGAGCACCCTCACCTTTCTTTTTCTTTTTCCTTTCTAACTTCCATATATGAGAGAAAGCATATGACCTGTGACCTTCTGCGTTTGGCTTATTTCCCTTAACACAACTGTTTCAAGTTCCATTCATTTTCCAGAAACCAATGTAATTTTATTTTTCTTTATGACTGAATAAAACTCCATCGTGTCTACGTACCACATCTTCTTTATCCATTCATCCATTGATGAACACCTAGGCTGGTTCCATAGTTTGGCTATTATGAATTGTGCCATTATAAACATGGATGTGCATTTATTGCCATAGTGTGCTGACTTGAATTCTTTCAGATAAATACTGAAGTTGGGTCATATGGTGGTTCCATCTTTTGAGAAACCTCCATATTGATTTTCCATAGTGATTGTACTAATTGCAATCCCACCAACAGTATAAAAGTGTTCCTTTCTCTCCACATCCTCTCCAGCATTTATTATTGTTTGTATTCTTGGTGATTGCCATTCTGACTGATGTGAGAGGAAATCTCAGGGTACTTTTGATTCGAATTTCCCTAATTGCTAATGATGTTGGACATTTTGCATGTATTCGTGGACTATTTGTATTTCTTCTTTTGAGAAGAGTCTTTTCAATTCATTTTCTCATTGCTTGATTAGGTTATTTTTTGGTGTTAAGTTTTTTGAGCTTTTTATGTATTCTAGATATTAATCCTCTGCCAGAAGAATAGCTAGCAAAGATTTTCTCCCATTCTTTAGGTTCTCTAGAAGGCTTGATTTCTATCTTAATTCTGTGGCTAACTTGCTGTGTGACTTTTGAAACATTACCTTCTTTCTCCTCAGTTCTGTAATCCACCAAATAAATCTGATGGGGAGTGGATTGGGGATGAGTATGTAGGGTAATCTCTAAGGATCTTGTCTATTTCTGAACTTTGATTCCATCTACTTCCTATGTGGTAATTATTAAAAATCCAAAAACTAATCTGACATGAATATTAAACAACTGAAAGCTAGATTCTGCTTATGGCCATGAAAGAGTAACAGGCACTGATTTACCCTTCCACTTCAAATAAATGAAAAAGTGTACACAATACATGAAATAATGAGTGTCAGACGTTGGTAAACATGTAGTATGGAAGAGTGATCCTTAAGAAAAAGGAAATAAATATGATGAATCCTACAATTTTCCCAGTTTAGTCCCTAAAGAGTTTCCAGGCCTCTGCTGGGAAGGGGAACCCAGGCTTAACTCGAAGTCTGCCTAAATTGAGGAGACAGATTTCAGAATCCAAGAAGGTAAAGTTGGCCAGAATTTGCAGGGCAAGTTACCAGAGAGGAGCTGCCAGGAAGAAAGCTCTGGAGATCTGTAAAATGTTCCCCTCAAGACCTTGGCTGAATACTGAGCAGCACATGCATGTAAACAAACTGTGCAAGACTGGAGAAGAACCATTCAGAAATGAGTAGAGTGATTTCTAGAACTCATGGAAGGCTGGGAATAGGGCAGTTTCCCAACAGTTAAAGAGGGAAAAAACCTCATGATATCCAGGGCATCAGACTGAATGCTCAGAAGAGAATTGCCCGA
The DNA here is from genome assembly GCF_902686455.1 of Sciurus vulgaris. Taxonomy (NCBI): domain Eukaryota; kingdom Metazoa; phylum Chordata; class Mammalia; order Rodentia; family Sciuridae; genus Sciurus; species Sciurus vulgaris. The sequence goes on along the minus strand of NC_136471.1, from coordinate 16,582,731 downwards.
GCAGCAGAGCTCAATTAACCTTAGTATAAAGTTTGCTCTTCTCAGACATAGCAAAGCTTACTACAAGCTTTGAAGGGATTGAACTGTTTCCAAGTGACTTTACTGCAACTTAAAGCAAAGCTCAACAGTACTTGAAGGAGTACAAAAATTTCCAGCACTCAACAAGGTAAAATTCACACAGCCTAAAATCCAATAAAATGTTGTAAGACATGAAAGTAGAAAAGTATGGTCCACAATGAAAAGAAAAATTCTGAAATAAAAACAGATGACAAAATTGGTATATAAGGACATTAAAATGCCTTTTAAAGATGGATACTTCATATGTTCAAGAAACTACAGGAAAGTATAGGCATGTTAAACAGACATGAACAGACTCAAGTCTTACCTCTACAGATACAACGTTTGGCGTCTGATATAAAAATAAACACAGAATGATATTATTAGCATGCTAGGCATTGCAAAAGAAGAGTAGTGAACTTGAAGACATAGAATATGTTCAAAATGAAAAAAGAGAGAAAAAGGTAGAAAGAAATGAGCAGAGCTACAGTGAGATGTGGGTCAATTTTAACATTAGGTATTACTGGAGCCCCAGAAGGAAGTAGGGAGACAGAAACATTATTGGAAGAAATAATAGCCAAAACTTTTACAGATGTAATAAAAGCTGTGTAATGGATTGGATGTGAGGTGTCTCCCAAAAGCACATGTGTGAGATAATGCAAGAAGGTTCAGTGGAGAAATGATTGGGTTGTGAGAGTCTTAATCCAATCAATCAGTTAATCCCCTGATAGGTATTAACTGCATGGTAACTGGAGGCAGATGGGGTGTGGCTGGAGGAGGTGGGCATTGGGGCGTGGCTATGGGGTATATATTTGTATCTGGAGAGTGGAGTCTCTCTCTCTGCTTTCTGATCACCATGTGAACTGCTTCCCTCTGCCACACTCTTCCACCATGATGTCCTGCCTCACCTCGAGCCCCAAGGAATGAAGCTGGTCCTCTATGGATTAAGACCTTTGAAACTATGAGCCCTCAAATAAGCTTTTCCTCCTCTATAATTGTTCTGGTCAGTTCATTTAATCACAGCAGCAAAAAAGCTGACTAAAACAAACTGTAAGCCCACAGATCCACAAACCTGAATGAAACTGAAGCGCAAGAAATATAGATAGAACCATACCAAGGTACAACATAAAGCTTATAGTTTCTCCATAAGGTCTCACCATATATTTGGTGAAAACTTGGAGAAACTATAGCTCTCATATACTACTTTTGGAATGGAAAATAGTACAATTATACTGGAAAATAATTCTGTCAGTTTGAAAAATGGTCAATATCCACCTACCATATGATCTAAGCCTTTCCACTCCTAAGAGAAATGAAAGCACTTTTCCATGCAAAGATGTAGATAAACGTTTATAATATCTTTACATGCATAGGTTAAAAACTGGAGACAACCCAAATACCCATCAAGAGGCAAATGATATAACCATATTTTGGAATACTATTCAGCCAAAACTGAGAACAATATTTACAACATTAGATGAATATCAAAGTAATTATGCTGAGTAAAAGAAAACAGTCCAGAAGAATACATATTGTATGATTCCATTTACTCAAAATTCCAGAAATTCAAACCAATCTAAAGTGACATCAAGCAGATCAGTTTTTGCCTTGGGATGAGGCAAAGGGAGGAAAGGGGGACGAATTACAAAGGGTCGTGAAGAATCTCTTGGAGGTGATGCAAGTGTTCATTATCTTGATTGTGATGGCATTTTCATAGTTACACACCTGTATGAAAGCTCATTAAATTGTACTCTTTAGATATGCACAGTCTAATCTACATGTATTATACCAGAATAAAGCTGTGAGAGGAAAGGCCCTGGGAAAACAAACAAACTCAAAACCAATGGTTTGTCTGTCCAGGGTCTCCCTTCAATATTAGAACACTGTCTTTTTCCTGATGGAATCCTGCTAAACCTGCTAGCACCTCTGTCTTGTCTTTCATCAGTTCAACCTTGTATTCTAGTAATCAGCATCCTCATTCCACCATCCCTCTGTGATGGGAACATAATGTGAGCTCTCTCCAAGTGCTTGCAGAACTGGGTCCATTCTCTTAGAGCTCTAACAGCTCCTGGTTACTGAGGATTTACACTTGACCTGCCACTTCACCTCTCCAAGCTTATTCCATGACTGCTGTGAAGTAGGTGCTATCATTTGCCTTGTTTTACAGATGGGGAACCCAAGGCTCAGAAAGGAGCAGTGACTTACTTAGAGTCACTCAGGAATAGGCAGGACTGGGATTTGAATTTAGGACTGATTCTGGCTTTAAAGCCTGAATACTTAGCTGCTGCAACTATTTTACTTCCATATTCTGAGACTTTTTTAATGTATCACTGATATTCAAGGAACTTTTTATACTTTTTCTCATCTAATTCCTCAACAATTTTGTGAGGTGGGTATTGTTAATATGCTTTATTATATAGATGAGAAAAGGGAGCACAGAGAAGCAACATAATTTGCTTATAGCCATCCCAATGGCATGCAGATAGCTTCAGAGCTCACTGTAGCTGCTGAACTGACTGTCACCCCTAGGGTAGAAAGGCATTAAGTCCTCTCACCTGAGCACCATACTTAATTTTCTTGATTCTACTTGTCCAGAGACTCTGGATTTTCACAGGACTTTGGTGCAGTATCAGGGGCCAGGAGTATTGGAACAGCTTACCCCATCTACAACTTGTATTCCTCAAGCAGAGAGCCTGTGTAGTTAGAAGTGACATAGTGCTGATTAATTCCAAATACTTAGAGTATCAAATGCTTCAAACCTCTCCTGGGTTTCCATTAAATATTAGGGTCTACAGATTTTTCAGAGGCTAATTTATAGTTTGTTTGCCATTGAATTAAGACATTTGGAAGTTTGACTTCATAAAACCGTATTGAGACTGAAGACAGTTAATTAGAAGGAAGCCCTGGAGCCAGCAGGTTAAGCAGAGAAAAGCAATCTATCAAGGGTGCTCAGGTGCCTGGCTTGAGCTGTTGATGTGGCTTTTTGGCTGTAGAGATGTTACCAAAATGCCTCAAAATGGACTCTACAGAAAAGAGGATTATGTTTCCATATTTAGGAATAGATTTCTGCCAGACTCAGATATCAGCAGTGAGGGGGAAATACCATCCTGTTTAGGCCAAAGTGTAATGGTCATATGTTTTTGGGCTTGGGTTTCCGCTCAAAGGAATGTAAATGATGGCAGTTTTCTAGAAGATGCCCATGCAAGGTTCTTAAAAAAATGTTCTGTTGTCAGTGTAGTACCTGCAGACAGACGGTATTTGTTTGTGAGAGCTGAATGTTAATTTTTCAGGAATTTTGCAAGCCATTGTTAACAATTATAGAAAATTGCAGTTCAGTGGATTACATTCAAAAAAGATAATAAATAGTCCAAATATATCACTTCCTAATTATTTTATCACCTTTGATTACTATCTGTGATCTTGTGGTTATTTACAACCATTGAATCTGTATGAGGCGAATACTCTCTAAAGGTCAGCTGCTGCACATTCCCTCGCAAGCCCACCTTCATTGACAGCATATTGGTTCCTTAAAAATGACCATGGGAATATTCTCATCATGGAAAATCATCAGACACTTCAAAATGGGACTTTTTCCCCTCTGAGTGCCAGATGATAAACATTTATCAACAATTAACTGTACAACACTTTGTTTTTATTTTTATAGGCGTTTATTGAGATAAAATCCACATGCCATATAATTCATCCATTTAAAGTGTACATACAGTTCAACTAATAGTAGCATATTCATGGGTATGTGCAACCACTACCATGGACAAGTTTAGAACATTTTCAGGATCTCAAAAAGAAACCCTGTCACCTTTTGCTAAAGCCTTCTATGACCTATAACTTCCAGTCCCTGACAACCACTAATATTTTTTTGTCTATGAATTTGCTTATTCTGGACATTTCATATAAATTCAATCATACAATATGTGATCTTTTGGGACTGGCTACTTTCACTTAGCATAGTGTTTTCAAGATTCAACCATGTTGTGACAGGTACCAGTCCTTCATTTAGTTTTATAATATAACATTTTATTATATTGATATGCCTCCTTTGGCTTATCAACCCATCAGTGGATGAACAAAGAAGGCGTGATTGCTTCGTAGACTTTTGTGAATAGCCCTGCTATGAACATTCATATAGAAGATTTGTTTGAACCCCTGTTTCCAATTCCTTTGGGTATGTGCCTAGCAATGAAATTGCTGGATCATAAGGTAATTCAATTTAACATATTGACTTACATGCCTGCCTGCAATGTATGAGAGGTCTGATTTCTTCATATTCTCTCCAACAATTGTTAGTTTCCATTTTTTTTTTATTATAGCCACCCTAGTGGGCGTGAAATGGTATCTCTTTGTGGTTTGGATTTGCACTTTCTGACTGACTGCTGATGTCAAGCATCTTTTCATGTGCTTATTGCCATTTGTATATCTTCTTGGAGAAGTCTATTAAGATCTTTTTGCTGGGTACTTTTAAAATATCTCTAATTCTCATAACAACCTTGCAAGGTATGTGTCATAATTCTCATCTTACAGTTAAAAGCAACTGAGACACGCAGATATTAAGACACTTGCTCAACTTGTACACAGCTAGGAATGGAGCTGGGAGTTGAATGTATCTTGTCTTGAAAATCCATGCTCCCTTTATTATACCACACTGTTTCCAAGACCCTTGATCTGTCAGATGATGCTTAAAGGCTAATATTCTTAATCAGTGGCTGTCATCCCAAAAGAAAGTGCCCTGGTCTGAGTTCTAGTCCTGGGCCTCCATATCCTCATCTCTGGAAGGAAGATTTTAATTTGGATGACCTCTGTGTTACTCAGTTGGTCTAATAGCAGAACTGGCCCTTTCATATTGGATGCAGGAGTCCCAAGGATTTGTACAAAGGAGGTTTGATTGTTCAATGTGTTATTTTGAGTGGTTAATGGAATTCTTTTTCTCAGAGCATTATGTTACACTTGCCTACACTGATGCTCACCTGCTACTTTTCAACCCACTCACACAGCCTCTCAGCATCTTCCTGCAGTTTAATCTAAAGAGTTTAACATGTTACTACCCAGAGGGGTTGGGTGTTGCCTGGATACCTGAAGGTTTTACTAGGTTGATTCTCTTGTCACATAAATTTTGAATAAGTCAAATAAGACAGATCCCTCTACCAGTTTTTGGGAGGAGGCCATAGGGTCATGTCTTTCAAAGAAGATCAGGTTTATCCATCTATTTTCTGTCCCCATGCCTTTTGTTTATCCATAATACAACCATACCCCCAATCTCATGGTGATTGAGTGCTATGTCAAAAGCACCTGTCCACACAGTCCCCTTTTATCCATGCGTGTTTTACAGCTTAAAACATATCACTCTGGCACAACTTCTCTTGTGTAAATAGTTGTCCAAGTGGTTATTGAAACCATCCTTTGTTATAAAAATTATTTCCTTTAACCTGTACCTTTGAGTCTCTTAGGACCTTATCAAGTATCTCATATTGGCAATGCTCCAAGCTTTGTCATGGGGGACCTTGTTAAGGAGAGGCCGTATCTTCTGGTCCAGCTTCAAAGGGACATTCTACCCCTGAATCCTAGAGAAGGGTGCATATTTAGGCTATTCTTTAACCTGGGACATCCACAGCATTTGCCATTATCTGGCCTAATGACTTGGACACTTCCAGTGAGAATGGGGGAATAGACATCCTAGTGATATTGTTTGGGGTATCGTCACTTCCTGGCCTCCCAAGCATGGCCATTTTCTCAGTGAACGATTGTGCCCACTGATTGTCTTGTTGGCATTCTCCCTAGACCACACCTCAAGAGCCTCTTTGCTTCAACTTTCAGGTACCTTGTTTGGTTCCTCTGCAGTTCCCTTTGTCTCCCCTGATTTTGAGTTTGCCTCTGCCCTTCTGCTTGTGAGGAGTGTCTGTTTTCCTTTGCTTGAGACACTTTTTATTTGGAGAAAAAAAATATTTCACACTGCTCAGAGCTCTCACTCAGCGACTTAGTTGCTCAAAAATGATTCTTTCCAGGTTTCTGGTATTTTGAATTCTTGACACACCATGGATTTTCAATGAGACATTTTACAAACTGTCTGAAGGCCTCTCTTGGTTATTGACTTATTTAATTTTTTCAAGTTCTTTGCAAAGTAATGTTTGTTTATGTTCCTTGGGTATTTTTTTTTCAATTCTTGGGATTGAAGATAGGGTCTCATGAATGCTAGGCAAATGCTGTTCCACTGAGGTATATCCCTCTCCCCTTTATTTTTATTTTGAGGCAGGGTCTTGGTAAGTTTTCCAGGCTCTTCTCACACTCCAGATCTTCCTACCTTGGCCTCCCAAGTAGCTGGTGTTGAAGGCATGTGCTACTGTGCCTGGCTCAGGATTTTATTTGCTAGAATGAAGTTCATAAATGTATTGTTGTTTTCTTTAATGCTCCCTCTCCATCTGGGTTTCTGACTCTGGTAATGCTGGGATCATCATTTTTGAGGGCTTCACTCACACTCCCTGATGCACATCCATTACTAATAATAGACTGCCATCTTCCATAGGAGCCCAGGTTTGAGAAAGATGATGGAAAAAGTCAATATATGCTATGTGGTAATCTGTAGCACTAGAGAATCTGCCTTCAAGCCTGTCTCAGTCACTGTTATAGTCCGTTCAGACTGCTATAACATACTACCACAGACCTGGTGGCTTATAAAGAACAAAAATTTATTCCTCATGGTTCTGGAAGTTGAAAGTGATGTCAGGGTGCCCATATGATTGGACTCTGGTGAAGACTCTCTTGTGAATTGCAGACTGCTGTCTTTTCATTGTATTCTCACATTATAGAAAGAGAGCTGAAGGGCTCTCTGGAATCCTGTTTACAAGGGCACTAATCCCATTCACGAGAGCTCTCCTCTCGTGATTTAATTAGTTTCCAAAAGTCCTACTTAATACCATCACATTGGGGGTTAAAGATGTCAACACATGGATTTTAAGGGAACACAGACATTCCATCTGTATGATGGCAGATAAGCTATTTTTCTTCTCCAGACTCAGTTTACTCATTTTAATGAAGGAACTGGCCCACTGGAAGGGCAGGGATATATACATATTGTTGCAATAGTTTTATTTGTATCACTACCTTTTCAATGTGCATTATTATGCACAGGTAAAGAGCTAGCAGATTGACACAACCTTGGGCAAGATTTTTAGATGCCTCCAGTACCTGAATCCTGAGTTTGGGATTCAGATATGGGTTGGTATTGAGACTAAGCTTTCTGGCTCTGGAAAAAGGCCTCAAACTAACATTCTCAGTTCTACCAGGCCAACCCTGTTCTCTGGCTCTCTAACCTTTTTCAAAGTGGGCTGAAGAGCACTTCTGACTAAGCTTAGTATTTCTTGGGAACAGTGATTGTTACCTTTTTGGTTAATGTACTCCTTTGAGAATCTGATAGAGTTTGGAGTCTAGGCACCCTTGGCTAATAAATTCTGCTCTGGAAGATGGCTCCTGGCTGCAATGAGCTCATTTGTTATGGTTTGGATATGAGATGTCCCCCAAAAGCTCACATGTGAGACAATGCAAGAAGGTTCAGAGAAGAAATGATTGAGTTATGAAAGCCTTAACCCAGTCAGTGAAGTAATCACCTGATGGGATTAACTGAGTGGTAACTGCAGGCAGGTGGGGTGTGGCTGGAGGAGGTGGTTCATTGGGGACGAGGCTAAGGGGTAGTTATTTTGGATGTGGAGAGTGGAGTCTCTCTCTGTCTGCTTCCTGATCATCATGTGAGCTGCTTCCTTCTACTGCACTCTTCCATCATGATGTTCTGCCTCACCTCTCACCCCGAGGAATGGAGCCAGCCTCCTATGGACTAAGATCTCTGAAACTATGAGCCCCCAAATAAACTTTTCTTCCCTAAAATTGTTCTGGTCAGATCCTTTGGTCACAGCAGTGAAAAGCCGACTACAACATCATTGTTGTCCCTTGCTGGGTGGTAATGCTCTGACTTCATGAACTAGGTGATCAACAAACCATTACAATTGATCCAGAGCCTTGCTTGTTTCTGGAAGGAACCATTTCCTCTTGGACAGTAATTCTATGGCTGAGAAGCTGTACCAAGTCCTGCCAACACTAAAGAGGAAATGGAATGAGGGCTGAGTAGGCAGATTGTCACAGCACCTCAGGTCAAGGAGGTTTAACTGGTGGAATGGCTGCTGGTGGACAAGGAATAGCTGGGAAATACTTCTGTGGTTTGCAAATGGGGAGGAAACTCCATTGCTTTCTATTATACCAGTCAAAATATATGAAAAAAAACTCATCTAAATAAAGAGTAAGGTAAATGCTCAGTTGAGGGGGAAGTATGTTCAGAGGCAAAGTGGCAGTTTGAGGATAAAATGAACAGACTTAGAAAGTCAGTGACCTAAAAAAGAAGTGAGCCTAAGAAAAAGTAAATGGTAAAGGAGAGGGAATGTTCTTAGAGACTCTGTCACCCTGGTATCTTATTTCTTGATGGAGATGTCATGATTTCCTGTGGGAGCTCTTGCTTGCTCATCTGTGTCATGAAGCTTTGGGGACTGTGAGAGGAGTGCTGGGATCCAAAGAGCGGAGACATGAAGGAGCCTAGCAGAGGGCACTAGAAGGGTTATGTGGTGTAGGCAGGGCCATCCTTACTATAAATGGGCTTGGTCCAGTTTTGAAGCAGACTGTCCTTTCCAAAGACTGTGTTGCCTTGACTAGTGGCTTTCCCCACCACCATGGTGAACAGTTATGGAGAGTAACTAAGGATACAGAGCTTTGGGTAATCTGGTATCAGTAGAGAATGTTCCTTTGGAGCCAATAGGCAGTGGGGAAAAATGGGTCAGCTAATTGGCATTCATTGTGTCAGCTTTGGGCTTCTGCATGGAACCATGAATTTACCCTTGGTATTGACCCATCCAAAGAGCTGGAATGGTAGCTGTAGTGTAACTATGATAGGAGAGTCCTACTTTCCCCATGGTGTATTCAAGTGGGACAAGCCAATTGAGCTTGGAGGCTGAATAGCTTTCTTTTCTGAAATGTAGCACTTTCCCTGCCTAAGGCAACACGCTGTTTCTGTGGGTGGTTGTGGATGCGTTCTAGGGGTAATAACACGGAAACTGTTTATGATCAACCACTTCAGAGACAGTGGGGGTGAACTGCTGCTAATGAACCAGTCACCATTACTTATTTGCCCCATCACAAGTAGGCAGAGACAGTTCTGGTTCCCCAGAAACCCCCACTTTTTTTCTTTGACCTCTCAGGATCTTTATGGCCAAGGACTTCCAGGAAGAAATTTGAGATTGGTCATAAGGGTAAAGGCACTGAGGCTGGTTGGCAGGCCTGGTGAATTAGTGACCCCTCTAGATTGCTGGTAGCTCCTTGAGCTCCTTTAGTTCACTCTTTAGTGCATGGGCCCTTCAGAAGAGTTTGACTTGCATTTGAACCTATCCAATCTAGACTAGACTACTTTCCATCACTTTCCAGTTCTCATTTGGCAGGTCATACTCTAAGCCTCAGACTTCAGTACTGGAGCCATGTCCAGCAGAGGCAATTTCAGAAATGAAATGGCTCATTTTATACTCTCTATATGGTAAAAATGGGGGCTACATGGGACATGCTAATATCTGCTGTGTTCAACTTTAATTTCTAGCTCAAATGGTTTATTCTAGAACCCTGTTCTCAGTGAACTAGGGTCATATCATGATCTGTGTGTGTGTGAGAGAGAGAGAGAGAGGGAGGGAGGGAGGGAGAGAGAGAAAGAGAGAGAGAAAGAGAGTTCCTGATCTAGATTGGCACTAAGCATTTTTCCAAGCGTTTGGCCAGGCCATGCACACTATTTCTCCAGGATTTGGAGTAGACAATGCTGAGAGGAATGGTCACTTGGTCATATGAAAATGAGCAAGAGTTGCAGGGACACCATAGGGGACAATAAGACACATTAGAGAGACAAAGGGTGAGAAGAGTAAATCTCCAGAGAAGCCTGAGTTTCTGATGACTTTCCACCTCCAAGCCCCTCCCCTCACTTCTTGATTTTTATTTTTTATTGTAGAAATTTTCAAACATATGCAAAATTAAAGACAATAGCTTAATAAACCCGTGTACCCATCATCCAGTTTAAGCAATTATCGACTGGCTCACAACCAATCTTGTTTCATTTAATTCCCACCCACTCCTCCCATCCCCTGGAGCATTAAAAGCAAAACAGCTTTATTGAAGCATAATTTACATACTATAAAATCCATCCATTCTAAGAGTAAAATTCAATGGCTTTTAGTAAAATTACAGTTGTACATATATTACCACAATTCAGTTTTAGAATATTTTTATGACTCTGAGGATGTTCCTTGTGCCCATTTTCCTTCACTCCCCTTCCTACCTTGGCCTCCTGGCAACCATCAATCTGCGCTCTGTCTCTCTGGATTTGTTTCCTGGACATTTTATATGAAATGGACTAATACAATTTGCAGTCTTTTGCAATTAGCTTCTTACACATAGCATAATATTTTAAAAGTTTATCCAGGGATAAAAAGTCCATAGCATGGATCAGTAGTTTGTACCTTTTTTATGTTTGGAAAATATTCTGGGGTGGGGTCTGTTGCTCAGTGGTAGAGCACTCGCCTAGTATATGTGAGGCACTGGGTTCGATTCTCAGCACTACATAAAAATAAATAAAGATATTGTGTCCATCTACAGTTAAAACATTTAAAAGAAAAAATATTCTGTTACATAGATATACTGCATTTATCTATCCATTTGCTAGTTAATGGGCATTTAGGTTGTTTCCATGTTTTGGCTATTGCGAATGATATTGTTATAAATAATCAATCACTCCTAGAGCATTTTGAAACAAACTTGATATATCATTCATCTATGAGTACTTTGACATGTATGTCTAAACGAAACACAAGAGTTTTTTAAAAAGATGAGCACAGCACCACTATCAGATGTAAAATAATTAATAGCCTTTAATAGTGCAAACTATCCTATGAATATGAAAATTTCCAGTGATTTAAGTGCCATAGGATTTTTTTTAACTTTTTTGGTTTACTAAAATCAGTACCCAAATAAACTCTTACACATTATGATTGGTTGATATGTTTTACATTTTTTCTATGTCTCTCTGTCTGTCTCTGCCTCTCTTTTGACCATGCTTGGAATTGAACCAGGGCCTTGTGCATTCCAGGTCAGCTCTGTGCTCTCTACCACTGAGCTACATGTCCAACTACCCCACTCTGCCTCTCTTTCTTTCTCTCTCCAGTTTATTTGTTGAAGAAATGAGAGCATTTGTTCTGATAGCTCCTCACAGTCTGGATCTTGCTGATTGCTGATTGTGATGTCTTTTGACATGTTTCTCTGTTCTTTCATATTTTTTTGTGGTGCTGGGGATTGAACCCAGGGCCTTGTGCATGCAAGGCAAGCACTCTACCAATTGAGCTATAGCCCTGGTTTTTATATTTCTTGTGATTGGTAGTTTTACTGGAGCTTGATAAGATTTATGTTTGCCTTCTGGTAAGACTCCTTCATAGATGAGGTTATGCGTTTCCATCAAGAGGCTGATGATGTCTAGTTTCTCTCTTTTTGTGATGTTAGTATCTACAGGGCATCACTGCGCAGAGCCATTCATTCATGAGGAGGATTCTCTTGAATGCTGCCTGAATGAGACTCTCTCTGTCCCTTCCAACCCAAAGCATGCAACTAGCCTGGAGAACTCAAAGTTAAGCTGTGGTAGCAACTCAGCATGGGATGTGGAGTCTGGAAATTCTGGGGCCTCTGCAAATTTGTGCATTTTGGATGGAGTCACTGAGTGGTGTGAGTGGCCTAGCCAGAAGTCCCACCTCTCCCAGAGGCCCAGTTTTTGGGTTCTGTAATATTTATGCCACCTTGTTGCTTTCCCACTTTCCAAAGTCTCCTCCCCACCCCATTCCCTCCACCACCTGCCTTTTCCCTCACCAATTATCCCTTATTCCCTCTCTCTGCCCATCTTCCCATCTCTTTCCAGTAACAGCCACTTTGGGTACCACATTGTGGGGGTAATGGGGGAGTATCCAGTACAGTGGCTCTTACTGTTACATAACTGGACCCTAAGCACATTCTAGCAACTAGTTGAGAATACAGAAATCTTCTTAATATTAATTTGTATTCAGGTTCCTATAGCATAGATGAATATCTGTTATCAAAATACAGGTGCAAAAGAGAAATGAAACAGATTCAAATGAGAAGAGGATGCAGTGAACGTTGCACTGTGCAAAGGAAATGATTCAGATTTTCACAAATTCTGTGGTCTTTTTATAAACTATACCTGTCAGCAGACCTCACTGTTTGAAATAAACAAACCCCAAAAGCCACAAGAAAAAGCAAACAAAGGCATCTTGTTTAATTGGTGGACAGTGGTAGATGTCGTACCCAGAGATGCAGTCATAATTCAATTTCACAACTCTCTAAGAGCTGCTGCGTGCCCAGTGCTGACATGGCCTCTGATCATGTGGTTCTCATCAACTCACTGGAGAGACAGATACACAGGGGAGAATCAGAGATCAGGATATGGAAACAAGCAAGTTGCTATAAGAGGGCTCAGACATTGCTTGCTGCAGGGAGGTCAGAGGCAGGAAAAGCTGGGCTGAATGCTTCTGAGAGGAGATACAACATTGACTTCAGCAGCTCATACCAGTGTGCTTGTTGACACCTCTGGGCCAACTGAACCCTTTTCAATTCCTCTGTGCACAGAAAGCACATCTTGCAAATGCTAGCAAGAGCCCATGTCCAAGCAACTGAAAGAAAATTCTGAGTATCTGGGGCTACTGCAGCTCCTGCTGTCTGTGCCCATTTCCTAACTCAAGTCAGCAAAGTTTCTTCAAGCAGCTTGAGATACAGCACTCAAAGGACATCAGAGGAAGGTTTGAGTGGCATTTCAAACAAGAAAATGGACTAGAACCAGAGTAATTTTAAGGAGCTCATAAACATATATTTAGTGCCAATATATACTTCTGGCTTGAAGTGTGTAAGCAGTTGTGTTTCAAAACTGGAGGTAGTGCCAGAAGGTAAAAAAACAAAACAAAACAAAACAAAAACATGTTGTCTCTGAACTTGGGTAGGTTCTATAACCCCTCTGTGCCTCAGTTTCCTGGTCTGTTAAATGGAACTAGAATGCCTGTGGGATGGTTTTGAAGATTAAATAAAAGGATTGGTGTGAAAATGCTCAGAGTAGTGGATGCAAGTACTAAGTGCTATCTTGATTAGAATGCAGTTCCGTGGTGATTATGATGCCCCTCCACCCAGTGTGTGTAGGACCTCTGCAGTCTCCGAGGTGGGGCATATATTGGGACATAGCTAGCTTTGGGAAACTGTGATATGTTGTAGGATAGGGTCTGACGGCAATTGCTCATCCTCAGTAGTTTAAAAATGACATTTGGTTGAGCCCTGGGAGGTGTTCTGGATGCTTCCCCCTCCTTCATTTGCGTTTTGCTGGGTTGTCATCAGATATTATCTGGTCGGGTGTTCCTGAGAAGTGCAGACCCCTCCCTGCGGGCCGCCCAGGGAGGCCCGGGGGTGGTGCAAGCAAGGAGCTGCGGTTCCGGTGGGCTACTCCCGGCTCTCTTCAGTCCCCACCCTCCCGGAGGTCCCTAACTCCCGCCCTCGCCAGGTTCGCGGCGACAGCTAACTGTGCGCATGGCGCCCTCTTCTGTTCCTAAGCTGTCACTGCGCGGGTGCCCGCAGCCCAAGGCAGCCACAACCCACCAGCGGTGATTGCTGAGACCCCTGGCACGGTCGCGCACTCTCACCTCCATTCCGGGGCGTCCTAGTTCTCCACCCGGACCCACAGGATGTAGACCCAGGGCTACTTCGTGTCTTTTATTTCTTTAGCGAAACCGCGCCTGAAACCCTGCGCTCTGTCGGGCGCTGGATTTCGCTGCGCCTGTGCCCCAGGATACCATCTACTCTGGAGAGCAGTGCCCGCAATCCATCCGGTTTAGCCGAGGTTACCATCGCGCCCTAACCGATCGCAGGGTGCGGGCCGCGTTTACACAGTGCCACTGCCATTCCCCTTATCTCACAGTACCCTCGCGGCTGTCATCTGCTATCCTCGCCACCATTTTTTTTTTTTTTGTTTTGTTTGTTTGTTTGGGAAAGCACTCAGAGGAGAAAAGGGCTGGTCACTAATAACCAAACATAAGACTGTGGCCCCCCAAACAGCCACATTTCGTCGCAAGCCAAGAAGATGCGTTCGTGCCTCTGGAGCTCAGGCGCTGCCACTTTAGAAAACCTGGCATTTGATCAGAAGCAGAAATCGATTTGCACCCCCGCGCAGCTTCTGTCTATGGCTCGACAAACTATTAAAGTAAACTGGATTTAACAAAGGGAAAATAAATTTGCAAGGGCCTGCTGTGCCGAAATGTGGGTTGTTATCAGCACGGGCTCTTAATGAGGACTGAATTATCATTAATACGTGGACAAAATTTATAGTGCATCATTAATACTTGTGAAAGACAACATTCCAGGCGTTGTCTACCTAAAATGTGGATGGGATTCAAAATGGGTGTCTAGATCGCCTATGCATTTTGAATGGCAATCTAATTATCATTCATTTCTGATTTTGGCCATGGGGCTTGTAAAACCGGCCCTCATTTTTCTCCTGCTCTGCGTTCTTAATGACACAGAGTTTTTTCTCTCTGCTTCTTCCTAACGAATCGTATTATTGAATAGCAGAGGCTGCGAGGACATGTATTCATCCCTTCAAATGTTAAAATGTTTTTAATTGCAAAAGTGAGAAGAAAACTTATTACTGTCTCAATTATGGCATTATCTTCTCTTATTTGAGGTTTTTCTCCCCTCTCCTCTCCCTTTTTATATAAACTCGACAGGACAGGTTTATCACAAGTAGAACATTCCAATTCAGTACCCATCACCAAATGTGTTTTCTGGGAAAAGCAGATCTGTAAGAGGTTGGAGAGAGAAAATGATAAGAGAAATACAATTGCAAGCAACAATTGTATGTCACCTTCGAAATATCCAAAGCTAACAGAAGCTCTCATTCCGTAGGGGCCTTCTTAAATATGTGTTTTTCTTCTCTCTTTTCTTTACCTGTCCTCCATATTTCTAGTTTTATTGTTGTATATGTGCAAAGTTCAAAATTCAAACTTGATTTCTTCTGCCAGTGTTCAAATGCTTGCTTCCCTGTGCAACTGCAAAAGGGAAAACCAGGAGGGAATACTAGGCCAAATATCAAAGATTTCCCCAAAGAAGATCCCCACTGCCCAGGACTTAGCAGAGGCCCATGTATTTTCATCTTACGTGTACTTGGCTTTCTTGGACGATTAGGTTGGTAGGTGGACCCCCAGAAAGGTCTACTGGATTTTCTCATGGTATCACTAGCACTCTTCAAGGTCAAAGGCCCCCGGTGATGGAAATTCTTGAATGCCAGGTCCAATGATGGGGAGTTGTTGCAGCTTGCTGGGCAACCTGGGCATCTAGGAGTTGAAGCTTGAAATCCTAAGTACTGGTAATTTGTTTTCTCTCAAACTCTGAGCCTCAGTTTCTTCACATGAAGATAAAACAGCAACTTGTAAGACTGAGTGAGGCTTGGAGAAGTTCATCAAATGGGAAGCTCATAGGAAGAGTTTGAGTTATTGTTTTTTCTGCTTCATTGAGATTGCGCATCCTGGGAACTGCTATGGGGTGGGGGAGAAGGGCAAATAAGCCTGCTCCCTAGAATATCTTTTACATAGGAATAGTGAAGTGCAGTGAATCCTAGGAGAGAGAGGAGTGTTCATGTTCCAGGGGACTAATGCTAGGGTAAGCATTGTGATTGAATGGAAATACTTCTGAGTATATAAACCCATGAACAACTCTAAATTAAAGAGCCGAGGATTTATCCCCAAGCTGACAAGAAGAGGAACCATCATCAAATCTTCAAATAAGGTGTAAGGAAAACAATCTCCAAAAGGTTGAGAGGCACTGAAACAAGAAGCAAGAAGAAAGAGAGTTCCACTCAAAAAGAACTTTGTGAGTGAGGGCTGTGACTGGTGCTTGGCAAAAGATAAAATGAAACCTCATTCTGCAGAAATACAATGTTTCTGAAGGACTCTGCCTGGGAGTGCAGCCCTGTCCATGGGAGGGCAAGGGCATGCATACCTCTGGAGGTGCCTCTTCACTTCCTATTCTCGCATAATTACAGATTTCTCTTTTATGTTTTCATGGAAGCTGAAATTGATATGTTCTGTGCAGGATTAGATTGAGAAAAAGAGATTTCCAGAATCAACATTCCCCTTTTCTGATTAGTATTAGCAGCACTGGATGGATTTTTATTCCTAGGGAAGCTTATATTCATACACTTTTTTACAGACACACACCGAATGCCTAATCATCAGAATGATTTTAATTTTCACAAGGTGACAAGCAGTTTTGGTTGCTATGGTATTTGTCAATATCATTTTCACTATATAACATCCTTCTTTTCTATCAAATGTACCGGTATCTCCGACCCCACTGCTGCTACTACTTTTTCTTGGTCAGATGTGTGACGGTTATAGTGTTAACAAAGCTTTCTTGGGCAAGGTAGGCTCCCCTTTTCAAGGATTAACAATACCAGGGTAGCTGTGACATTGCAGTTCGTTAGAACTCTTTATCAGGATTTCTGTAAGATGACGACTTTGAATGTTGCGAGGCAGCTTTTGCAAATACATTTGAGGGGAAATTAATCTGTAGCTAAATGAGAGTGGGGGAGGCATGTGACATGTTATATAAGCTTCTAAAATGTCTTCTTCCTTCACGGATACAATTGATAAAAACCCCTTTGTGACTAAAAGTCAATTTCTTCTGGAGGTGGGGTTAGCTTTCATTAGAAATCTGATGGTATGTTTTATATGAGCTGTTGATTGACAATCCAATCCATCTTGTGGTTGCCTCGAGGAGAGTAGGATCAACACTTTACCCCAAATTTGTTTGGAATTGGAGGCTGATGATGTCACACATATACTAAGACAATATGAAAAGGGCCACTAGCATTGTGAGGATTTCTGGAGGCACCCAAGCAGAGCAGACACCCAAGCAGTTCCATGTAGCTGGAGTAAAGAAGGGTTCATGGCTTTGGTTTTGTTGTGGTTAGGACATGGGGCTGGAGTGAGGGTTCCTTTGCATGGGCTGAGTTTGAACTCCCCGCCCCATCCTTCAACACCAAGAGAGGTATCTCCCAGACTTTCTTATGGGCTTGTTCAAACGTGGAGCAAAAAGGGAAAAGGAGAGTGGGGACTGAAAGCAGTCCATAGTGAATCATCAAAAATCAAATCAGACTCTGTTTCTGATGTTTCACTGATGACTAAATTGTGCCATATTTTTCAAATTGAATTTGAACTTATTTATGTCAGCCATTATGATGCTTTATGAGGGCTGCAGTCTGAGACCAAGAAAGGAGGTGAACATTCCACTGAATACCTTATTTAAGAGCTCAGCATCGTGTATACTGAGATGTGAAATGAATTCCTTGGTTACTATCAATGATGACTGGAACTCCTGAGAGGATAAGGAGTATCCTGATGAGACCTTGCAGTGTGGCATTAAATATATGCACATACATGTGTGACCTTGATTTGGATATTTGTGAGGGAATAAATTCCCAGGGTTCATTACCCCAAAGGGGACAACTTTGGGTGAGGGGTTGTTGTTGCCATTGGTTGGACCAGATGGCTACACTGTTGGCAATGGCTCAAGTCTATAAAAATGTGCAGATAAATCCAGTTGTTGCCCAGGGTATTCTCTCATGCTAAGATGACTGCCTGAAATTTTGCCAATTTTGTTTGCACTTGGACCCTGTCTTTGATCAGGGATGTCTAGATTAGGGGATGGACAAAAGCAGCTCTCCAGCAGTGCTGCCATCTGGAAAGTATACAAACTCTATTTTCTAGTCATTCAGGTGCTCCCAGAGGGCTCCCCAGGCGGTCATTGAGTCTGGAAGATGCCTGTGCATTTGTTAAGGAACTGAAGATCATAGATGGGATATGCCAGAGGGCCCACTTTGCCTCCATCATAAAAATATCATTTTCATTTTGATAAGGATGGGTATTGACTCCATGATCAAAAGCATCACATGTGAGAGCCTCCATCTCCAAAAGGGCCCAATATGTAGATCAAGATCTTTTGCTGTATAACGTATAGCCAGGAGAGTAGTCATTTTTTTTTTTTTTTTGCTTGAGATGCCCATAGAAAATTTACTTTCAGCAGAGATATTTCAGAGACTCCAAGGGACATGAGAGAAGGCAGTTAATATCTCCACAATGAAAAAAGTCTCTGGATATGACTGCCTGTTGTACTGTGGTTTAGATAAATTCTAGAGCCTTTTTTGGAGGAGGCCTCATTCAACATGGGATAGTTTGTCAATAACAGTATGCATGAGCCTAAGTAAACTTGTAAATAAAGAATACATTGCCTCCAGAACCCAAAATTGTCAAAAAGATATTGAACTTGGTTTAATGATGTGGACATTAAAGCTTCAATAGCTATTTCTTGACAGTGTATAGGATTGAGAGGACCTTGGCTGATCAAATGATTCCCAGGAATTTAACCAACGGGTGACTGCTTACACTCTGTGGGGCAATGGCTCATCTCCTTTTGTGATATTTGTATTTCCTGAATGAGTATGTCCGGTGAATCTCCACAGAGGAAATATCACCAGTGTGATGTCATAGCTGTGCCCAAGGTCTCCCTAGTATAAAGTTAAGATCTTGTCTGCAAGGACTGTGGCAAGGCTCTTGAGCTATTTCATGTGTAAGTAGCTAAAGGCATATCATGTCCTTTGAAGATGAAGCAAACTGCAGCTGAGAAGCTGTTGAAATAGTCACTCAACAGAACATATTAGACAAATCTATAAAGAAGACATTTTCCAGTTGATGATTGGATGGAGTCAGTCATTTCCATAGTACTGGGTATGTGAATTGTATAGTGAAGAATTTTCCTTGCCCGCCAAAAGGTCCAAACTGCCTGACACTTCTTGGAGCTAATTTCTAAGTCCTTGGGATGTTATGCCTAACAAAAATGGATCTGTTTGCCTTGAGGTCCTGGACCACACTAGCAATGTGATTTAGGGTAGGGGCTTTGGGTCATGGGGTATCAGTCAACCTCCCAAGGGCAGGAAACTAAGATTAGTCACATGAACAGCCAACCAGAGTTATATGATGGAGCCCCAGAAAAGACTGGGCACTAGGGCTTGGATAAGCTTCCTTCCTTGAACATACTGTGTGCATATTGTCTCATATTGATTCCAGGAAAGTAATGCTGTCCATGACTCCATGGAAAGCAGAGAAGTGGAAGCTCCAAGCTGTACTCATAAGTATAACAGATTTTGGTGAGCTTGTGAGTCCTTCTGAAGCATTACTGAATCTAGACTGAGTGTGATAGTGTGCACTTGTAATCCCAGGAGGCTGAGGCAGGAGGATCACTTTACCCCTTAGTTCCAGGGCAGCCTGGGCAACATAATGAGACTCTGTCTTAAAAAATATTGAATCTGGGCTGGGGTTGTGGCTCAATAGTAGAGCACTTGCCTAGCATGTGTGAGGCCCTGTGTTCAATCCTCAGCACCACATAAAGATAAATAATATAAAGGTATTGTGCCCATCTACAACAAAAAATTTTTTAAGAAAATTATTAAATCTGAATGTGGTCTTGAGAACCCTTGAATTTGCAGTTGGTATCAGAAGTGAGGTTGGTCTTATGGACTGTACTCCTGACTTTGGAGGAACCTGAATCTTGTGGTACTATGGAATTAAGATGATAGTAATCCACTATTTCAGGCACTATTGTTTTTAAGTTTGAATGTTGGCTGAATTGAACTATTCAAGAGAGACACATGAAGAACAATGATCTTTTCCTTTAATTGTGCAATTGATCTTGTTTCTTGTATACCTTGCTTACTCTATATTGGGCAATGTTAATGATTTCTAAATAGCTGAGATCCACATGGTTTCATTTCAGTCAAGACAATTTTCAGTGCCAAATATTTAATTTTATTTTAGTTTATGGCTCGAGTGGGTCAAAGCATCTATACCTACTACAGAATATGTTAGGGCTATGAACATCACCACCATTAAAAATTTTGTCAAGGCAGTAGTTCTGATGGTTAATGTTAGGAATACCGATTTGTTCTGTATCTATGTCTAGTAACTTTCCTAAACATATGGAGGACTCCTTATTTGAGTTTGGTGAGATTCCCAGGTATAACTGCAATTTGAAGCCTAATATCAATTAAAGCCATGAAATAATTGTGCATTTTAGCAGACATTAAAATTAATTCAGAACTTATATTCTAGAGCAACAAAAGCCAATTAGCATCTTTTCATCTTGTTTCAGTAAATTTTGGGTATACAATTGGGTCACACTACAGTTCTGTTTCAGCTTCTTCTTCTTCCCCAACATTATGTATTTTTGTTTACTTTGGTTGGTTACTGGCTATACCTCTTGGGGGTCAGGGGACAATTTCTGGTCATATCCATAAGTTTGCTCCTCCTGAGAGTCCCAAAATCAGTAGCATCAGGGTTAGGGCCCTTTCTTATAGCACTTATTGTTTTCTTGGGTCTAAGGACTCTACACTTATGTCAAGTTTGAGTTAATCCTTTGACATGTTCATCAGCTGTGGAACTCAAGAGAATCCAGTCTTTATTGGTCCATTTTACTATTATCCAATAGTGTGATGGTGTCCTTTTGCTCCTTTAATGGGTGGGGAGGCATTTAGTGTACAGGGTCTATGCCACAGAGGTAAAATGAGTGTTTCCCTCTATGATACTGAGGATTGGGATATTTGTTACACCACAGGCATTTAGGATCCTAATGAGCCATCTGCTGTTAGGAATGTAACCTCAGGACTCCATGTGGTGACTATTCTTCCTCAAATCATTGATCATTGTGACCACGCAATGGACCTGCACATAGTATCAGTTTTTTTTTTTCCCCTGAATCCTCTATAGAATGAAACCAATACCTGGTTTAAACATACAACCAATGGCTATAGTCATTCCCTGAATGTAGCATGAGTCACAATTTGTGCTGAAATTGAGACACAAGATCCAATCAGATCCAGGTCTAGGTTGATATTCCCAACCCGGGACCACTTTAAGGAGAGCCCTGATCCCATATTCTTGTCCCTAAATGCAAAACTTCTGACAGGTCATTTGGATCTCGAGCTGAGGCTTGCTGAATGTCAATACATCACAACGCAGCAACAACTTTAATTAAGCTCAGTAGCAAGCAGCAGCATGGCTTCAAGAGCAAACTAGACAGCAAGCAGCATCTCCAAGTTCTTACTTGCCACCAAGCCACAAAGTCAATCAGTAAACTGGAAGCAAGAGAAGAGAGGCCCCCAGGAGGCATTGGTCATTCCTTACCCTATTTGGCTCCCAGCACCAGTTGTCAAGAAGTTTCCTCACAAGAAGTCATACTCCATTGTATGCATGATATGTCAAAATACATTCTACTGTCATGTATAACTAAAAATAACAAATAAAAAGACCTATATGATTGTCATGAATGTAAATAATACTGTATCTCAATTCAGATGTGTTCTTCTTATGCATCTCTTTTGTCTAATAAAATATAACATTTGTAAATAATTTTTAAAAAGTGAAGTTCCCTCACAAAGGACAGGATTGAGACCTCCAACCCTGCTCTGAATTGGTTTGGATCTCAGGACAGATGATACCCAGACTTGCACCAAGAGGGTATATTAGGTTTATTGTTTTCAATATGAGCCTTTCTGAAGAGAGTAGGACAGGCATCCAAGCCTGTCCATTTGGCTCATGCAAAAGAGGATGAATGACTCTGGATTTTAGTCTGATTAGGGGATGAGTCAGAGGGGAGGGTCTTGAACATGACCAAAGTTTTCTGGGTTTGAACTTCTCCACTGGTGCCAAGGGAGGTAGTGCCTGCATTTTCTTATTGACTTGCTAATAAGATGTGAGGCAAAAGGGGATAAGGGTCATGATGGAGCTTGAAAACTGTCAGCAATCAAATATGAAAAATGGAGTTACATTTTTTGGTTACAGTATCCCTGTCACTTTGAATGATATACTGCATGCACTAATATAGTTAATGGGGAATGTAAGATCAATAAAATGAAGAAACTGCCAAATTACTTCAAGGGAAAATATCATATATTAAATTCAGAAGACAGTTGGGAGACAAAAATGATCACATACTACAGAAGCAAAAACAGGACTCAGGAATGAAATGACTTTGGCCAAAGAAAATAGAGCATTCCTTGACTATGTCATGGTCAGTTCCTAAGGGCTTCTAGAATGTTGAGAGAAAGTAAACTCCTAGCAACTTCCTATTTAATTTCATGGCAGGTCAAGTCCTCAAGAACGTTCTTTATACTCAAACCTCAAGCTCCCAGTGTTTCTGATTCCTTTGGCTCCTCAGGTTAATCAAACTTTATGGGGGCAACCAAATTGCCATCACTTAAGCTGCATCATCTATGGTGGGTAACCATTAGCCATTGTTGACTACTGAGCACTTGGGACATGATAAATATGAATGAGTTGTGCAGTAGGTGTAAAATATACTTAGAGTAGTATTAGTATTAGTTTTATAGGGCTGCCATAAAAGAGTTCCACAAATTATGTGCCTTTAATAGCAGACACATATTTTCTCATAATAATGGAAAAATAAGTCTGAGGCCAATTTGTTGGTAGGATTGATTCCTAGAGAATCTGTAATCTGGATTCTATGCCTCTCCCCTAGTTTCTAGTGATTGGTTGACACTCTTTGGTATTCCTTGGCTTGTACAAACATCACAATGATATTTGCTTTGATCATAAGATATTCTCCCTATGTCTATGTTTCTGTATTTGTGCTCAAATTTCCCCTTTTTATAAGGACATCAGTTATATTGGTTATATTACACCCTAATGATCTTTTATTTTGCCTTTTTTATTTTTATTTTTTGCCTTTTTTATTGTAAACAAATGGGATACATGTTGTTTCTCAGTTTGTACATGGAGTAAAGGCATACCATTTGTGTAATCATAAATTTACATAGGGTAATGTTGTTTGATTCATTCTGTTATTTTTTCCTTCTCCCCACCCCTCCCACCCCTCTTTTCCCTCTATACAGTCCTTCCTTCCTCCATTCTTGGCCCCCTCCCTAAACCTAACTCGAAACCTAACACTAACCCCTCCCACCCCCCATTATGTGTCCTCATCCACTTATTAGTGATATCATTCGACCTTTGGTTTTTTGAGATTGGCTTATCTCACTTAGCATGATATTCTCCAATCTCATCCATTTGCCTGCAAATGCCATAATTTTATCATTCTTTATGGCTGAGTAATATTCCATTGTATATATACACCACCGTTTCCTTATCCATTCATCAATTGAAGGGCATCTAGGTTGGTTCCACAATCTGGCTATGGTGAATTGAGCAGCTATGAACATTGATGTGGCTGTATCTCTGTAGTAGGCTGATTTTAAGTCCTTTGGGTATAGGCCAAGGAGTGGGATACCTGGGTCCAATGGTGGGTCCATTCCAAGTTTTCTGAGGAATCTCCACACTGCTTTCCAGAGTGGCTGCACTAATTTGCAGCCCCACCAGCAATGTATGAGTGTACCTTTTTCCCCACATCCTCAGCAACACCTGTTGTTGCTTGCATTCTTGATAATCGCCATTCTAATTGAGGTGAGATGGAATCTTAGGGTGGTTTTGATTTGCATTTCTCTTATTACTAGAGATGTTGAACATTTTTCCACATGTTTGTTGATTGCTTGTAGATCTTCTTCTGTGAAGTGTCTATTCATTTCCTTAGCCCATTTGTCGATTGGATTATTTGCCTTCTTGGTGTAGAGTGTTTTGAGTTCTTATAGATTCTGGAGATTAGTGCTCTATCTGAAGTATGATTGGCAAAGATTTTCTCCCACTCTGTAGGCTCTTTCTTCGCATTGCTGATAGTTTCCTTTGCTGAGAGAAAGCTTTTTAGTTTGAATCTATCCCAGTTGTTGATTCTTGCTTTTATTTCTTGTGCTATGGGAGTCCTGTTAAGGAAGTCTGATCCTAAGCCGACATGTTGAAGATCTGGACCTACTTTTTCTTCTATAATCTGCAGGGTCTCTGGTCTGATTCTGAGGTCCTTAATCCATTTTGAGTTTAGTTTCGTGCATGGTGAGAGATATGGGTTTAGTTTCATTCTGTTACATATGGATTTCCAGTTTTCCCAGCACCATTTGTTGAAGAGGCTATCTTTTCTCCATTGCATATTTTTGGCCCCTTTGTCTAGTATGAGAAAATTGTATTTATTTGGGTTTGTGTCCGTGTCCTCTATTCTGTACCATTGATCTACCTTTCTATTTTGGTACTAATACCATGCCGTTTTTGTTACTATTGCTTTGTAGGAGAGTCGAAGATCTGGTATTGCGATACCCCCTGTTTCACTCTTTCTGCTAAGGATTGCTTTAGCTATTCTGGGTTTCTTATTCTTCCAGATGAATTTCATAATTGCTTGCTCTATTTCTGTAAGGTACGTCATTGGGATTTTAATTGGAATTGCATTGAATCTGTATAGCACTTTAGGTAGTATGGCCATTTTGACAATATTAATTCTTCCTATCCAAGAACATGGAAGATCTTTCCATCTTCTAAGGTTTTCTTTAATTTCTTTCTTTAGTGTACTGTAGTTCTCTTTGTAGAGGTCTTTCACCTCTTTTGTGAGAATGATTCCCAAATATTTTATTTTTTTGAGGCTATTGTGAATGGGGTAGTTTTCCTGATTATTCTTTTCAAAGATTCATCACTTATGTATAAAAATGCATTAGATTTATGTGCATTGATGTTATATCCTGCTACTTTACTGAATTCACTTATGAGTTCTAAAAGTTTTCTGGTGGAATTTCCTGATTCCTCTAAGTATATAATCATATCATCAGCAAATAGAGATAGTTTGAGTTCTTCTTTTCCTATTCATATCCCTTTAATTACTTTGGTCTAATTGCTCTGGCTAGAGTTTCAAGGACGATTTTGAATAGAAGTGTTGAAAGAGGGCATCCCTGCCTTGTTCCAGTTTTTAGAGGGAATGCTTTCAGTTTTTCACCATTTAGAATGATATTGTCCATGGGATTAGCATAAATGGCCTTTACAATGTTAAGGGATGTTCCCACTATCCCTATTTTTTCTAGTGTTTTGAGCATGAAGGAGTGCTGTATTTTATCAAATGCTTTTTCTGCATCTATCAAAATAATCATGTGATTCTTGACTTTAAGTCTATTGAAATGGTGAATTATATTTATTGATTTCCTGATGTTGAACCAACCTTGCATCCCTGGGATGAAACCCACTTGATCATGGTGCACTATCTTTTTAATATATTTTTGTATGCGATTTGCTAAAATTTTGTTGAGAATTTTTGCGTCAATGTTCATTAAGGATATTGGTCTGAAATTTCCTTTCCTCGATGTGTCTGTGTCTGGTTTAGGTATCAGGGTGATATTGGCTTCATAGAATGAGTTTGGGAGGGTTCCCTCCTCTTCTATTTTATGGAATACTTTGAGAAGTATTGGAATGAGCTGTTCTTTAAAGGTTTTGTAGAACTCGGCTGAGAACCCATCTGGTCCCGGACTTTTCTTTGTTGGTAGGCTTTTGATGACCTCTTCTATTTCAGTACTTGAAATTGGTCTATTTAAATTGTGTGTGTCCTCCTGGTTCAGTTTAGGCAATTCATATGTCTCTAGAAACCTGTTGATGTCTTCGAAATTTTCTATTTTGTTGGAGTATAGGTTTTCAAAATAGCTTCTAATTATGTTTTGTATTTCAATCCTGTCTGTTGTGATATTTCCTTGTTCATTCCGAATTTTAGTGATTTGGGTTTTCTCTCGTCTTCTCTTTGTTAGAGTGGCTAAAGGTTTATCAATTTTGTTTATTTTTTCGAAGAACCAACTATTTATTTTGTCAATTTTTTGTATTGTTTCTTTTGTTTCAATTTCATTGATCAGCTCTGAGTTTAACTATTTCCTGTATTCTACTACTTTTGGTGTTGGTCTGTTCTTCTTTTTCTAGGGCTTTGAGCTGTAGTGTTAGTTCGTTTATTTGTTGAGTTTTACTTCTTTTATTAAATGTGCTCCATGAAATAAATTTCCCTCTAAGTACTGCTTTCATAGTGTCCCAGAGATTTTGATATGATTTTCTTTGTTCTCATTTACCTCTAAGAATTTTTTAATTTCCTTCCTAATATCTTCTGTTATCCATTCATCATATAATAGCATATTGTTTAATCTCCAGATGTTGGAATAGTTTCTGTGTTTTACTCTTTCATTTATTTCTAACTTCAATCCATTATGATCTGATAGAATACATGGTAGTGTCTCTATCTTCTTCTATTTGCTAACATTAGCTTTGTGGCATAATATATGGTCTATTTTAGAGAAGGATCCATGTGCTGCTGAGAAGAAAGTGTATTCGCTCTTGGTTGGATGGTATATTCTATAAATGTCCGTTAAGTCTAAATTATTGATTGTGTTATTGAGATCTATGGTTTCTTTGTTCAATTTTTGTCTGGAACATCTGTCCAGTGGTGAGAGAGGCGTGTTAAAATCACCTAGTATTATTGTGTTATGGTCTATTTGGTTTCTGAAATTGAGAAGGATTTGTTTGACATACATGGATGAGCCACTGTTTGGGGCATAGATGTTTATGATTGTTATATCTTGCTGATTTATGCTTCCCTTAAGCAGTATGAAATGACCTTCTTTATCCCTTCTGACTAACTTTGGCTTGAAGTCCACATTATCTGAAATGAGGATGGATACTCCAGCTTTTTTGCTGAGTCCATGTGCATGGTATGTTTTCCCCCATCCTTTCACCTTTAGTCTATGGGTATCTCTTTCTATGAGGTGAGTCTCTTGCAGGCAACATATTGTTGGATCTTTCTTTTTAATCCAGTCTGCCAGTCTATGTCTTTTGATTGATGAATTCAGGCCATTAACATTCAGGGTTATTATTGAGATATGATTTGGTTTCCCAGTCATTTGGTTCATTTTTTAAATTTTATTTATTTATTTATTTATTTATTTATTTATTTATTTATTTGACACGATTTGGTTCCTCCTTTATTTGACAATTCCTTTAGGATAATTCCTCCCTTTGCTGATTTGCTTCTTTGTTTTTCATCTCTTCCTCATGGAATATTTTGCTGAGAATGTTCTGTAATTCTGGCTTTCTTTTTGTAAATTCTTTTAGCTTTTGTTTATCATGGAAGGATTTTATTTCATCATCAAATCTGAAGGTAAGTTTTGCTGGGTATAAGATTCTTGGTTGGCATCCATTTTCTTTCAGAGCTTGAAACATGTTGTTCCAGGCCCTTCTAGCTTTTAGGGTCTGGATTGAAAAATCTTCTGATATCTGTATTGGTTTCCCCCTGAATGTAATTTGGTTCTTTTCTCTCACAGTCTTTAAAATTCTGTCTTTATTTTGTATGTTAGATATTTTCATTATAATGTGCCTTGGTATGGGTCTGTTGTAATTTTGTGTATTTGGAGTCCTATAAGCCTCTTGAACTTGATTTTCCATTTCATTCTTCAGATTTGGGAAATTTTCTGATATTATTTCATTGAATAGATTGTTCATTCCTTTGGTTTGTTTCTCTAAGCCTTCCTCAATCCCAATAATTCTTAAATTTGGCCTTTTCATGATATCCCATAGTTCTTGTAGATTCTGTTCATGATTTCTTACCATCTTCACTGTTTGTTCAACTTTGTTTCAAGGTTAAATATTTTGTCTTCAATGTCTGAGGTTCTGTCTTCCAGGTGTTTTATCCTATTGGTTATGCTTTCTATGGAGTTTTTAATTTGGTTTATTGTTTCCTTCATTTCAAGGATTTCTGTTTGTTTTTTTTTCAATATCTCTCTTTATTGAAATGATCTTTTGCTTCCTGTATTTGCTCTTTTAACTGTCGATTGGTGTGATCATTCAATGCCTGCATTTGCTCTTTCATCTCATCGTTTGCATCCCTGATCATTTTAATTATGTACATTCTGAACTCCCTTTCTGTCATTTCTTCTGCCATGCTGTCATTGAGTTTTATTGATGTAACATCTAGATTTGTTTGGGGCATTTTCTTCCCTTGTTTTCTCATATTGTTCAGGTATCAGTGGACCGCTGAGGTATTGCAGATTTCCTCTATTGACTTATAATGTCCCTGAAGATTTCTAGTATATCCCCTCTTAGCCTTCAGTAGGCTGTAGTCTTGGAGGAAGTTGATAGCACGGTGCTCCACAAGGAAGCTGCCTCTCTAGGAGTGGTGGCCTTCAGGTGGGGTATATTCCCTGCTAGTGGGCAGAGGTGCCTCCACTTGTTGACGAATGGTCATCTAAAGGGGAACTAGGCTGCAGGCTGAGGCAAGGCCTGTTTGAGCCTGTGTCTCTGGTTTTACCATCCTTGTGGGAAAACCTCACCTGGCAGGGAAGACTCACTTGGTGGGGTGGTCTCACTGGTCAGTTCCCCTCCTAGAGGTTCCCCTCAATCTACAGCTACCGCCTGGACTGGGCTGCCTTCCTCTGCAATGTTCCCAGGGACCCGGACCTACCTCCTGGGCCTGGGAGCCTCACCCTTTGCAGATGAGTCTCCTTAGGCTGCCTCTCCTCAGAGAATCTGCCCGCAGTCCTGGAACCTTCGCTCTGCCCCTAAGCCTGTCTCTGTGCGGCTCTTCCACCAAGAAGCCTCCTAGGTCCTGGGACCCTGCTCTGCACCTAATCGCCTGGCTATGTGGCCCCTCCTCTTAGCAGCCACCTGGAGCCCCGTACAATCGCTCCAAGTCCCAGTGACCCGCCGCACGCCTCTTCCTCTTTTCCGCTGCCCGGTGTTCCGGTGCGGTCACTAGGAGTCCAAGCAGCTCACTGCATGCCTCCTCCTCTGTGCAGCTGCCCATAGCCCTGGGCCGTCACTCCGAGTCCAAGTGACCCGCCGTGCTCCTCCTCCTCTTCCGGGCAGCCCCCAGTGTTCAGGAGCAGTTGCTCTGAGTCCAAACAGCTCTCTTCACAGCTCCTCCTCTTGGCAGCCACCCGGAGCCCCAGTGGTTGTTCCGAGTCCCAGCGCTGTGCTGAGCGGCCTCCTCTACGTTGCTCCCAGTTTTCCGAGTTCACTGCTCCAGCGGGGGGAGGGGTGTCTCGCTGGCAGCTCTACTTCACAAAGTTCCCTGTGTTCCGGGACGGCCGCCCCATCCGGGATGCCTCCCCAAGGGGAGAGACTCACCCGGCTGCTTTGAGTTGGTCCCATGTCTCTCAATTTCTCCTCTTTTGAATCCTGAGTCCTGGAGCAACATGAAATTCAGCCACCCTCTAGGCCACCCTAATGATCTTTTAACTCCATCATCTGCAATGTCCCTTTTTCCAAACAAGGTCATATTCCCAGGTACTGGGAGTTAGCACTTCAACATCTTTTAGGGGGATCCAATTCAACCCATAATAGATTTTAAAGACCTAGTATGATGAAAAATAATATAAAATATCTCATTAATAAGTTATTGCTGACTATGCATTAAAATGAAACACGCTTTAGACAGATGAGGTAATATGAAATATATTGCAAAAATTCATGACACCTATTTCTTCCCACTCTTTAAAAAGTAGCTATTGGGCAAATTTAAAATCACTAATGTGGTTTGCATTTGTGGCACAGATTCTATTTTTCTTTTTTGGTACCAGGGATTAAACTCAGGGACATTCAACCACTGAGCCATATTCCCAGCCCTTTTTTGTATTTTATTTAGAGACAAGGTCTCACTGAGTTGCTTAGTGCCTCACTGTTGCTGAGGCTGACTTTGAACTCATGATCCTCCTGCCTCAGCCTCCTGAGCTGCTGGGATTACAGGTGTGCACCACTGTGTCCAGTCAGATTCTATTTTTTATTAAATAGGACTTCTCTAAAGTGAGTATTGACAACCTAAGACCCACATGCCAAATTCTGCCCACTGCCTGTATTGCAAATAAAATATTTTACTGGAACACACTTATGCTCATTAGTGTCTATATTGCCTATGACTGCTTACATGCTACAGTGGGATATTTGATTGTTTATAATAGACATCATACGGCTTACATAGCCTAAAATGTTACTATCTGATCTTTATAAAAAGTTTTTGGGAAAATATTTTTTGTTGTCAAAAGACCTTTCTTTTATGTACTTATATGTGGTGCTGAGAATCAAACCAAGTGCCTCACATATGCTAGGCAAGCACTCTACCACTGAGCTACAACCCCAGTCCCTACCTGATCTTTTGCAGAAAATGTTTTCTAACATCTGGTCAAGCATGATCTTGTCCCTGTCTTGTTCAGAAATCTGCACTGTCTCACTATTGCTTACTGGAGATTCTCCAGCCAGTCTGCCTCAGCCTGGATCATACTTCACCCTTGTCAGTGGTCTTTCAGGCCAGAGACTGAACCCTTGGCTCCTTTTGTAGGGCCCATGCTACCTAGCTACTGTCTTGGCATTCTGGGGCTGCAAGAAATATTCCTAGAATTAACTGCAAATGTCACAGGTAGTTGGATAGATTTAGGGTGGGGTGTGAGGAGAGGTGATAGTGTGAATAGAGCTGAACTTGATCAGGCTTCCATTGCCTCTTATCATGAGGTGCTGGGGATTGAACCCAGGACCTCATGCTTGCAAAGCAAGCACTCTACCAACTGAGCTATATCCCTAGCCTGCCTCTCATCAGATGAGTGAAGGAAAACTCACATCCAGGTAGTTCCAGGTTCTACCTACAGCCACTTTAGGGTTGCATAAGTTTGAGCTACTACTGCTGCTTTTGGTAACTGAGGCTATCATTTTATTGGGAGCTTAGCATATACCAGGTCTTTTGCTAAAGGCATTAGCCACAGCACTATTTCATGTAATCTTTCCAAGCTGGAGAGTTTGGTACGGTCAGTTCTGTTGTAATTTTTTGTTTTGAATAATATGAATTTGCTCTAATGTGATTGATATATTAGGGAACGTTTGAGCATATCATGAACTTCATGTTTGCTTATGCGCTATTTCTTCCACTGGAAATGCTAAGTGAACACAAGAAAACTGTACCTAGCTGAAATGAACAACATAGGAATTCACAACACATGTACATGTGTGTTTGTGAACACACACATTCTTCTCACATCCACTAGTCACCTCAATTTGCTGAAATGTGTGGTATGAGCACAGCAGTTCACATCTGCTGCTACAACTTTCTGACCCTCTTCAGGTCTTCCTCTTTCCATCCCTTCATAAAAACTCACAAACTGCAATTCTTCAACAGCCTCTTCCACAACAAACTTCAGGTCTTTTTAAAGTGCTGCATTTAATGGAGTATTTCTGTGTAAAATTGTAATCATGTTTTTATTAGGTCCTTATCTTTTAAAATGAAGTTTTTGAGTTTTGTGCCACTAGTACCATCTTTCTCTTTTAAAATTTATTTTGTTTTTTAATTTGTTCTTGTTAGTTATACATGGCAGTAGAGTCTATTTTGACATATTTATACAAATATAAAGTATATCTCATTCTAATTAGAATCCCAGTCTTGTGGTTGTGCATGATGTGGAGTCCATTTTTCTCCACAAACACTATGCACAATTTTGCATAGTGTGGTGATTTTCAGAATCACATGTTACATTACAGCAAAACTGATTGTACTACAATTATTCCCACTTTACACATAGTAAGACTGAGGGCTTCAGAGGCAGAGTGATTGCCTCAAATCACACAAAGAGGTGGTTTTGAATCTGGGTTTTGAACCCATATCTCTTTGCCTCCATATCTTAATCTCTTAACTATTTCACTCTATTGGCTTATATCCTATAAAAACCTGTACTTTTGGCAATCTGAACTTTTGAAACAAAAATTTGAGAAGCTTGCTGGAAAGAGGCAAAGGCCTTAGTTTACTTGTGATGCTTTTGCTTTGTTTTGATTTCTTGTTATTCAGGGGTTTGACAAATACACCTCAGGGTTTTGTTGCTCTCAACACTTTTTCAATTTCACTACTGAGGGTGAAGGGAAGATTGGAAGCAGCGAGTGAACAGGAACCTCTTATGGAGGGCTGGAGAGGAAATCAATTCTCTCCTTGCCTGGAGATGCAAACCTAATGGAAAGATCTGGGCATCATAGGAGACCAGAGAGTGAGTCAGCAAATCAATGCTGGTTTGTTTTTTGAAAGCTAATGTGATGCTGTGATGTGTAATAATAACAGGAATACAACCTGCAGGAATCATAAAATAACTCCTTAGCATTGATCAGGGCCTTATTAGAGTGATGTGATCAGCTTGGGGTCTATAATTGAAGAGGGACATGAAGAAGTCACAGAGGGAAGAGGGCTGTAGTGGCTTGTCCCTGAATTCTGTGTGCTGCAAGTACTCTGCACACAGACTTTCCCCACCAACTGATGCATCAGGTGTTGCAATGACATCATACTGAGCCTATAGGCTTTGAGGGAGTGAAAGATGGGGACTGAGCATGAGAAGAGGGAGAGGTGTCAGAAGGCAGAGAGTTTAGGTGGGAAAGGCAGAATAGGGGTTATAAAAAGTAAGCCAGAAAGCCAGAGACCAGGCAGCACAGCTGCAAAGGGACACAGTTCAGTCCAGCCTCAGCCAGGAAGTGCTGCTTATACTTGCAGCTTGGAGTCAGAGTGGGTTTGGCAAGGGAGAACCAGAGTACATTGTCAGGTTGAACTGAATCTTCCCCAAGAGGCAAGTGTGAGGTCACAATTAAGGATGGACTTGGTTGCTAGTAATGCTAAAGTCCTTGGTTGGATAAAAACAAAATCATTCATCAAAAACTGGAATATGGAAGCAATACGTAATTATTGTAAGGAATTTGGAAAAGAAGGAAAAGTAAAAGAAGAAAACACTAATTTTATTAATTAATATGAAAATACTACCCAGAGATAAGGCACTGGGAATGCTGGTGTTTTTTCTCCCAGACTTTTTTCCTTGTGTGTGCAAAAGTGCACATGATGCATTAATGTGCTGTTAAAGGACTCTGGCTCCAGATTCAGACTGCCTGGGTTCAAATCCTGGTTCTGCCACTTAGTAACAATGCATCCTTGAGCACACTCACTTATCCTATCCTTTCAGATTTCCAATTTTCTAATCTATAAAATTTGGGCTATTTCCAGTGACTGTCTCATGAGGATTGTGGAAAAGATTAAATATTAAATAAGGTATACATACCAAGTAGAGCTTTAGCATGAATCTTGATACATTGTAAGCACTCGCTTATTCTAGTCATTTAATGGTTATATTATATGTGCTAAATTGTACATATATATGCATAGTGAATATGTAATTCTATGTTTTATTTAATCAACTTAAATTATATAATGCACATTTCTTTTTTAACTTTTTAATTTTTTTATTTTTACAGACTGCATTTTGATTCATTGTACACAAATGGGGTACTACTTTTCATTTCTAGAGTTGTGCATGATGTAGATTCATACCATTTGTGTAATCATACATGTACATAGGGTAATGATGTCTGTCTCATTCCGCCATTTTTCATACCCCTGCCCCCTTCTCCCTCTCATTTCCTTCTACATAATCTAAAGTTCCTCCATTCTTCTCTCATCCCCATCCCACCACCGCCATTTCCACTTATCAGGGAAAACATTTAGCCTTTGGTTTTTTGGGATTGGCTTATCTCACTTAGCATGATATTCTCCAACTCCATCCATTTACCTGCAAATGCCATAATATTATTCTTTATGGCTGAATAATATTCCATTGTGTATACATACCACAGTTTCTTTATCCATTCATCTATTAAAGGGCATCTAGGTGGGTTCCACAATCTAGCTATTGTGAATTAAGCTGTGATAAACATTGATGTGACAGCATTACTGTAGTATGCTAATTTTAAGTCCTTTGGGTCTAAACTGTGGAGTGGGATAACTGGGTCAAAATGTGGGTCTATTCAAAGTTTTCTGAGGCATCTCCACACTGCTTTCCATATCTTTATGTTATTAAATAGTCCTTGAAAACATCCCTTTTATTGACTACACAACATTTCCTTATATTATTTAATCAATTCCCAATTGATGAAAATTATGATCGTCCTTATTTTTCACCATAATTGTACATTTTTTGGATTTTGTACTCCCTACCTATAAGATTGATTTTTAGAAGGAGATTACTGTATTGAAAGCTTATAATACAAAAAGCTAAATTGCTTTTCAGAAACGGTTTACCAATTTCCATCATCTACGATGGTTTCCTACAACTCCTGCTTAACAGTTTTTTAAAAAATTTGTTGTATGTGGACATAGTACCTTTATTTATTTATTTTTATGTGATGCTGAGTATCGAACCTAGTGCCTCACATGTGCTAGGCAAGCACTCTACCACTGAGCTATGACCCCAGTCCCCTGCTTGACTTTTATAAAGGAATCCTTTTAAGATCTTGGAGGAGCTTATTTTAATGTTTTCTGGTGTGAGCAGAGTTTGTGGGAAAAGGGAACACTATGGAAGATTCAGAGTATGCAACATTTTCTAGTATGGTCAGTCAAGGACTACTCTACCATGGGCTGAAGGGATGTTGGTAATATACAGGACAAAGGTTAGATGAAATTGTCTCATGGACCCTTCTTTCTATTATCCTCTTTCAGTGTTGACCTTTTCCTTCCCTATGGGCCTAGAGCGTTCACATGAGGGAAGGAGATATGATATGCCACTAATACCTTAGTGTGAATGATTGGATGTGCTAAAAATGCTAGAATTTCATATAGACTCAAGAATCCGGAGAAAGGAGTTTCTAATGTGCACATTTGGGTACCACGAAGAGAATCATTCTCTGATATATCACATTATATCATATATTATATATTATGATATATCATATATATCATATAATAATTATATCATTTAATATATTATGATATATTATTATATCATAATATGTAAGAAATTGTCTTCTATTTGCATAGAATTGAATGAGGTGTTGTATCTGTTTCCAGGACCTTACAATCTAGCAGGGGAGACTAGAAAACACCCATCACTACTCCAGCCACACTGAAATACATGTCTGAAAAGAAAGCTGAGATGATTTTCTAAGGGTCTGATCATGGGGCACAAGAGCAAGAAAAGAGTCAAATGTGCAAACAAGATTTTGGCTTGAGCAACTAGAAGAATGAAGGTGCTATTTACTGAGGTGGGGTGGCCCTTTCATAGGTGTTGAGCATTGTCTTGGGTAAAACCCAGAAAGAGTTGTGTTCCCTGTGTCATCGTGTGTGGTAATGCAGCTTTTGTCATGCACAAAAGCACCTGGATCAAATAAGGGGGTGAGGCTAAATATAGCCCATATTTTACTGACCACATTCATGAATTTCAGGACAGGACTGTATTCATACAGAAGGGGCAATGGATATCTTTTAAATTTGTACCAAGGTGCCATATGAGCTACTATTGGCCCCATGTGACTCTGGTAAAAAGAATTAGCTGGTCAAATAAGTTCATGACTTCTGGAGAACACAAAGTGCTGAAGGGCTGGTCTTCTCCATGGAAGACCCTGAACACCCTCTAGACAGGGGTGGTCCCACTTGAGAGTCACTGGTAAGGCCATTGGAAGCTTTCATCAGGCAATGCCAAGATATTCTTAGTAGTTCAGTATAGGCATTCTTGTGGTTTTAAAATATGGTACAAATTCTTTGACACAGTTCCCATTGAGAAAGGGGGGCAATGTTTCCTGTTGCTATATCTTGTAGTGACTGCTTTGACCCTAAATTATAAGGGAAGTGATCCTATGTGACTTCCAAGGTCAGGCTGACAAGGCCATTTAGTGTTCACTATGTTCATTCAAACATGCATTCTTGGAAACAGAAGCAGCACGTAAGATGTCTGACTACCTGAGGCTACCAAGCTGTGAACACTCCCAGGTGAACCCAGCTTTCAAGTCATTCCAGGCCAAGTGCCAGACATGAGTGAAGAAGCCTCCAGTGATTTCAGTCCTCAGCTGTTCAAATCTCTTCTCAGTTTTTCAGATATCAAGTAGTGGAGAAAAGCCTTCCCTGCTGTGCTTTCCCCCAAATCCTGACCCCTGAAACCCACAAGCATAATAAAATGACTGTTGTTTCATACCATTAAAAATGTTCTGTGGTGTTTTTCTATGCAGCAGTAGATAACTACAAAAGTCACTCTGACTTCTCAATGAACAATGAATTGGAGGGGCCAAGAGTGGAATTGGAGGGATCAGTCAGGGTGGCCTGAGCTAAGGCTGTGGAAGAGAAGGTGGAGAAAAACATGTAGACTGGATATGATAGGCAGGAAGTCAATTTAAAAGGACTTAGTGATAGGTTGAGGGTATGAAGTAAGGGAGAGACAGAAGTCCTGGATGACTTTTAGGTGTGAGCTTGAGTGACTAACTATATGGTGATACCTTTAAAGAGGTGGGGAAGACTGAGGAATGGAGAAGTAGGCCAGGGGCAGAGGGTTGGCAATTCTGAATTCTATTTTCGACCTCAAAGGAGCTCTTGCAATGGTCCTAACAAAAGAGGATGGTGGCTTAGAGTGAGATATTTACAAAAGGGAAAGAGAACACAACAAAGGCCAAATTCAAAACCAATTGGAGATGAGTCAACAGACTTTAAAATTGAGTGGATTCTTAGGACACAGAAGAGAAAAGTCATAAAAGAAAAAATATAGTAAATTATATTTCATTGAAATTTGCAACACCTCACCAAATCACACATTCAGAACATGAAGGTAAGCCGTAGATTAGGAGAAAATATTTGCAACATATATAGAACAAAATATTTATGTTCAGAATATATGAAGAACACATGCAACTCAATAAGAACAACAACCCAATTGATAATGGGGATGTGATTTGAGCAGTCACTTCCCAAGAGAGAGTATGAATGGATAATAAATACATGAAAAATTGCTCAATATTATTAGTCATTAGGGAAATGCAAATAAAAACCTCAAGACACCACTACACACTCACTGGAGTAGATAAAATTAAAAAGACTGACAAGGCCATATGTTGGTAAAGACGTAGAGCAATTGGAATAATCATACACTGTTGGTGGGAATGTAAAATGGTATAACCACTTTGGAAAAAAATATCTGGAGGTTTTGTATTTAACTAAGTGCATAACTACCCTATGACCCAGAAACATCACTTCTAGGTATTTACCCAACAGAAATGAAATGGAAGTGTACATTCACAAAAATACATAGAAGAGAATGCACATAGCAGCTTTATTTATAATAGCCTCCAACTGGAAACAACCCAAATGTCCATTAGCTGGTGAAGTGACAAATTATGTTCTAGTCATGTAATGGAGTTCTACTCTGCAGTAAGAAGGAAAGAACAACTACCTTCCTTGGAATTCAGAGATGAATCCCTGTGGAAGTGAAAGAAATCGTAGCCAAAGGAGTACAATGCTGTATGATTTTATTTACATAGGACTAGAATATGTCATGGTAAAAACACTCAGACCAGTGGTGCATGTGTGTGCCTGTGTGTGTGAGTGTGTGTGTGTGTGTGTGTGTGTGTGTGTGTGTGTGTGTGCATAGTCATTATGATGGGGCATGAGGGAACTTTCTGGGCTGATTGAAATAATTCTACACCTGATAGGAGTTTGGGTTATTGTGTGGTGTGCTTTTAACAAAACTTATCAAATGATATCCTTAAGATTTATACATTTCCAGACTTGGGGCATAGCTCAGTTGTAGAGCATTTGCCTAGCATGTGTGAGGTCCTGGATTTAATAGCCACCTGTACACACAGATTTATGGATTTCCGTATATAAAGTTTACTTATAAATATTAAGATCAAGCAAACAATGGATGGGAAATAGATGCCAGGAATGAAAGCTACCGTGAGCAGTTGCAATGAATTGGTCACAGTGGAGGCTAGGTAAGTCCTTTTCTGAGGGCAGCAGCTTGGATTTACTGGTTGCAAGTGACTTTTTGGATCATTTGTTAGAAATTGCTAGAAAAGGGACTGGGTAGAGCATTTGCCTAGCATGTGCAAAGCCTTGTATTGTATCCCCAGCACTCCCCCCCAAAAAATGAGAGAGAGAGAGAGACAGACAGACAGACAGAAAGAGAGAGAGAGAAATAAAAAGGAAGAAAATTGCCACCAAAGTTAGTGATTACTCTTTGACAAGAAAATCACCTTCATTGACCAGACCAAAAAGCTAACTATTCCAGCTCAGGGAGAGCCTAAGATTCCATTGGAACAAACAAAAGATGTTCTTCTTGCTTTGTTAAAGTATGAGAAGAACCATTAGGAAATTGACTCTAGTTTCTGAGTGAACTCAAATCACTCCAGTTCTCCTTGACCGTGCTCCTGCACTCCCCTCCTCTCAGTTTACTATTCTCTTCCACTTGCAACGAAGCAGTTGTTAGACTTCAAATTTGGCTAAGGACTTTTTTTTTTCAAACGTTTTTTTTTGGTGCTTGGGGATTTGAACCCAGGGCCTCATGCATGCCAGGCAAGTATTTTACCACTGAACCACATCCTTAGTCCATAAGGACATAAGGACTAAGGACTTAGTCCATAAGTCCTAAGGACTTTTTATTATGATCAGTCCAAACACAGTAAGGGAGAAAGCGCTTACTGTTACATAATTATTTTCAGTAATTAGTAGGACTGGGGAGTATTAAAATCACTTGCAATGTTTGTGGCTTAATAGCATGACTCTGCTCTATTTGCAACTCCCCTCCAGTGCAATAGTTGATAATCCTACAGGTATACTAAAAAAAAAAAGATAGAAATAGCTTTCTGACAAATAGGTGCACAAGAGATGCAGTCCAGTAGAAATTGAGGAAAATGTAATCTGTTTAAGGGGAGCCAGTTTATCTTATCTGTGTGTGTGTGTGTGTGTGTGTGTGTGTGTGTGTGTGTGTTTTGAGATGACTGCTAATGATAATCTAAAATGTTCTTTTTGCAGTGTGATTTCTCTCCTGCTTGTTCCTGAAGGCAAGCCTAGAAGCCGAGGAAGTGAATGATGTCATAGTAATGTTTCAGGGGTTATACAAATGTGATTTTAGAAGTCAGGCTGGTAAGTTTCAGAAAGGATTAAGCAGAAGCTGAGTGTCTGGGGATAAGGAAGTGCTGGATTAACACCAGTAGTTTTTGATGAATGAAAGGAATGGACCCATGAACATGGAGTGAATGTTGCTCTTTCCTTACAGCACAGGGCATTCAGTGTTTGCATTGGAAAGACCAAAGAACTTGTCTTGGAAGTGCCACATGTTGATAAGTCAGTGAAGACAGTGGTCCTGATGTGGCCATTCTGATAGTTGCTCTGTCTCTCATCGCCTACATTGACTATGACTCCCTTTCTTCTTTAGTCATATGATAACAAATGTTTACACATCAGTATTTAAAGAGGGAACTGGGAGTCAGAAAGCCTGGGTCTGGTCCTGGGCCTGTACCTAACCAATTGTAATTTGAAGCAAGTCATCTAGCATCTTGTATCATAGTCTTATCATTTAGAAAGTGGGGAGGGTCGTGTCTATCTTGCATACCTTCCTCCCAGGGTTATTGTGAAGAAGAACATGGAATAATATGTGGCAAAATACCACATGAGAGCATAATGCAAATACAAGCTAGTATTGTCTCTGAAATACTTGTCTTATACACCATATGTACCTGAATGACCAATGACAATTGGTTATTAGTTGATTATTCATAAATATTTTTTTCTTCTTTTTTTTTTAGTTTGGGGCTATTTTATTTTATTATTTATTTTATTTTATTTTTTTTAATTGCAAACAAATGGGATACATGTTGTTTCTCAGTTTGTACATGGAGTCAAGGCATACCATTTGTGTAATCATAAATTTACATAGGGTAATGATGTTTGATTCATTCTGTTATTTTTCCCTTCCCCCCACCCCTCCCACCCCTCTTTTCCTTCTATACAGTGCTTCCTTCCTCCATTCTTGCCCCCCTCCCTAACCCTAACTCTAACCCTAACACTAACCCCTCCCACCCCCCATTATGTGTCATCATCCACTTATTAGTGATATCATTCGTCCTTTGGTTTTTTGAGATTGACTTATCTCCTTCAATTGATGAATGGATAAAGAAACTGTGGTATATATATATACAATGGAATATTACTCAGCCATAAAGAATGATAAAATTATGGCATTTGCAGGCAAATGGATGAAATTGGAGAATTTCATAAATATTTTTGTAGAGAATAGCTGGAATGGAATTGTTTCTCTATGACTTGAGCTAATTGGCATACGATATACATCTGTGAGACCTGGGAAGGGTGACTGCAATCCCATTTTCAGATGGGCTCTAGGAGTTGAATGGCCAACAGTCAAGTAGTTGCCAGTAGGTTTTTAGCACCAAGTAAGGGAGTCACACCACATGCGTATTCCACTTCATCTCTGTTGTCCACGTTGATAAAAGTTTGGTTTCTGCCTGGGAAGTAGAAACTACATTCAGAAGCTTGCATGTTGAACTGGAGCTCTCTGATGCCCGAGGAGAGTAAGACAGGAAATTAGATGAAGGAGTGCACCCAGTTCTGTACCAAAAGAGTTGGCTGACTCTTTTACCCAGCCTGACTGGGATGGGGCTGCTGGTTAACCAACTGCTTTGCCTAATAGGTACCACATGCATGGATGACACATGCTTAAAGGGATGAGAACACGGCAAACTGTACTTACTGCTAAATTACAACCCATGTCATCAAATGTACTTTTCTTAATTGAAGTAGTACTTTGGGATCTTGCACCTTCTTTCCGCAACCACATGAACTTAAGTTATCTCTGCATTGGAGATGACACTCCTACGTTTATAAAGTGCTTTAGAGTCTGTGTGAAGTGTAGAACACTTGACAGTGTTCCTTCCATCTTCTCTTCTTGATTTTGAGTGTCACAATAGCCCTGTGCAGTAGGCACTGTGATTTTCTATATTCTACTGATGGGAAGCAGTTAACTCCATCCTTTCCCCCATCTCCCTGTCTGCCTTCTCACTCAAGTCGCATCTTTTCTAAGAGTAGATGCACGTCTGGTATCATTACAGAAAAACTGGTTATAGCTGCAGGCAGCTGCTTATACTGGTCCATGAGGCCTTTGGGACTATCTGACAAATGGGAGAAGGCAAGCCAAATGGAGTGCTTCCTTTCACCAGTACATTTCATCATCAATAAGGATTTGAAGGCCTTCTGTGCAAGCAGAGGGACAAATGCTTGCAGAATACATTACTGGATTGACAATGAACAACAATATTAGCAATGGCATCAGGTTAACTGAGAAATCTCTTAGCAATGATAAAAGAGCAGGACTTGATTCAATTCATCTTGACTTAACTAAACATTTACTCAACAGTTCCAAGTAAATTACAGGGTCAGAAATGGATTTCTGATGTCTCATAATCATAAAAACTTCATCGTGTCATAAAGTGTATTCAGTGGCCCTGCCAGAGCGATACCTAGAGCCATTACTCACAATGTCCATCATTTAGACATTTTTTATTCCCCCCAAAGAATGGCAAATTGGGACTTTGCATCAAGATTCATGTAGGATATTGAACTGGTAAAGCATTGACTTAAAGGGGGACTGGATCTCTGCTACACTACAAAGAAAAGGAATTTTCTAACCACATCTGCAAGTGCTGTAAGAGCCTCCATGAGCAACTCTCACAACTTGACTTTGGGATTGCTGAAGGATATGAAAATGCCATTAAAAGATGTTTCATTATCTGAATTTCACTAATATATGGTATTTTGAAGAGAGGTGCAGAGGGGAAACAATATCTGGTCTCAGGGACTACCAGACAAGCTCATGTGAAATTACTCTTTGTCAAACCTGATGTTTTCACAAACTTCAGCAGCAGTAAAAGCAGTCTTTGAGAGGGACTATGTTCATGCTCTGTGATTCACTTGAGATAGACAACATGCTGTGCTGAAAAAAAAAGGCAAATTGGAAATGTTCTCTCTGTGGTTGGCAGTCTCCAGAGATCTGGGGAAAATGCAAATTCCTCATTATCAATCTGAATTTTCTTGGGGCCCACCAAGAAACACATGCACCAATTATCAAGAGTTTGAAGGCAGGAAAATAACATGGCAGAGTGAGAAGGATCTACTTCCACAATCAGCTGGAGCTTCTTATTTCTATTTATGGGCAAAATGAATTTAAGGCATTTAGGGTTTTAATGCCACATTAGTGTTGCCAAAGCATTTTTTTTTTTTGTACAGATGGACCTTATTGATGGACCAAATATGCAACAAGTCTAGGCAATATTTATGACCGCTGCTAACTTTCTAGCAGTGCTTATTACAGCATTGGCTAGCTTATAAAATGATTTGGACATTGTCATGTGCTCAGGTTACATGTGAAGCAAATTTTTCTCCCTCGAGGAATGTTAGACCAAGGAGGAGAATGACTAAGGAGCTGTTAAATGCTTGCATACTCACAAGCACAGAAAAAGGGTGTTTTACTGTGCCTTAATTCTGAGGAAGGCAGTCTAGCAAGAGGCAAAGCCCTGGGGATGAAATTGAGCATTTCCATTTCATGTGGGAATGTGAATTTTATTCACCTATGAGACTATTACAGACACATTTTGTGTATAATGGACTTTTCACACCAGATCCTTGGTTGGATATTTCAGCTGGGTTTCACTTGAATTTGTTACTTTATGAAGTTCAACACAGGTTTAAGACACAAAGATTTCATGTTAACTCAGAGCAGTATCTTAGATCAGCTTCTTGTCTGTGAGAGTAACTTGAGATGGCCATCAGGGGATGGGGAGAAATGTGGAAGGCTGGGAATGAAAGGTGAGAAGGGGAAGTTGGTAGGAAGGTTCAAGAGCCCTGGAAGCCCCCAATAAATTGCACAAACTAGTGCTCCCTTGATTATTCAGGGTGAGATTTTCAATGGAATCTAAGGGCAGATGCCATATATTTTGCTAGTGCTTCTGACAAATGGCTCAAAGCACTGTTTGCTTTGCTTGAAAACAAGATCGTGAAATCTTTTTCTCCATTGCTTGTTGATTGCAGTGCTCTCAGGGGTTTCAAAGTCACCGCTTGCTCAGGCCATTCTGAAGCACCCTCCCTCCATTTTTTACCATACCAATACCAGAAAGACTCATTGTTTGGCCCAGGGATTTTAGCTTGGTATAATATCCTCAGCACCAAAACAATTCCTCTTCACATCCTTTGTGGCACTCAAATGCAAAAATCTTGACACTCAATGAGTGTTAAATTAAAGTGATGTGCTATTTGCATGAAGGTAATTGATCCATGAAACATATTTCTTACTTAGCAGTGTGGTTTGGTACATCCAGCTTATGTTGAGATGATTGCTTCCTGGGCAATAAATATGCTAGAATATTTTATCAGTAAGAGCAGGAGAGACAGCTTGAAATATATATTTAAAGGTGGTGGCAAGGATGATCAACTGGCAGTTGGTTTGTCAGTGTCCATTTATCTCCAAGAGGCCACCTGGCAAAAAAGGCTTGCCCTCTTCTCTCATAGACATGGAGCAGAG
Source organism: Sciurus vulgaris (assembly GCF_902686455.1). Lineage (NCBI taxonomy): Eukaryota > Metazoa > Chordata > Mammalia > Rodentia > Sciuridae > Sciurus > Sciurus vulgaris. Next base: position 16,539,248 of record NC_136471.1, on the reverse strand, counting down.
TAGGAATAGAGATTTACATCAGCAATTAATTTATTACAGTTCCAACAGCAGGACAGTTGCCATGAGAAGTAGTTCATTCTCTGTTTCAGTATGAGTAACCCTCAGGGGCCACTGGATTTTGGTCACTCCAAATCAAAGGCTAAGTAGCAACTAGTTTCCACTGATATCCCTTCTAGGATCTATGAAATGTCTGCTGGAGAATGCAAACTTTCTGGGACTGATCATTGAATTTAGAGGGAATTTAGAGGAAAAAGTTTGTTTTGTAATTCAAAGAACTTCTTAATTCCTTGCTGCCTGATCACCATGAAATTTTGAAAAGGCAAACCAGATGCTAAGATGTTAGGAAGGAGGAAGAAACCCAATTGTTAAATTGCATTCAGAGCCTGTCGCACGTTACTTTCAATCTCCTCAGTGGTGACAAATCTCTGTCCTCTGAGAACAGGCTATATTTGAACAAACAGCTAGAAGTCATTAGAGCCCACACTGGTGAATAAGGTGGGTGATCATGCTCAGCAATGAATGTTTTGGATTTAAAAATGAGCTGTGTCTCTGGTAAGGACACAATTTTTTCCGTGCAGCTTAAAAGTGAGCTTTGAGACAGTTCTGACTAAAAGAGCAGCAGAAAGTTTGGAGCAATATTTATGTGCTTGGAATCAGTGTATGTCCTGCCAGGGGTGCCACTCAGAGTGACGTCATTTCCTTGGATGCGGAAGTTCTTGCAGTTGGTCACAAAATAGTAACTACGTTTTACTTTTTAGTCATAATTGCATGAATGTAGATTTTGAGACCTGGAGTCCTTTATATTTTCCCAGTCTAAAAACACAATTATTAGGGGTGGTATGGGAGAGAAAGGATCAGACACATGTAGTCCACTTACTAGCTCTGTTAGGTTTTCATCTAACTGTTCTGGGTATTTGGGATTTTTTTTTTTTTTGTGGGGGGAACTGGGGATTGGACCCAGGGGCACTGGACCACTGAGCCACTTCCTTAGCTCTATTTTGTATTTTATTTAGAGACAGGTCTCACTGAGTTGGTTAACACCTTGCTTTTGGTGAGGCTGACTTTGAACTTGAGATCCTCCTGCCTAGCCTCCCCAGCTGCTGGGATTACAGGTGTGCCCCACTGCACCTGGCTGTGTATTAGGTTTGGATTGAACTTTCTTCATCTGTAAAGTAGGGCAACAACAGCACCTACTTGATAATATTTTTATGAATATTGAAGGAGATCATACATAAAAAATTTAGTACCATGCCTAGCATGTATTCAGGGCTCAATGAATTTTAGTTATCATTGTCGTCATCATCATTATTACAGCTTCTATGCAGACATGCAGTGGTGCAGCAGTGATTAGGAGACTATTTTATGAGTATTCACCACTAAGATAGCATTGCTGTAAATAGGGGAGTTACAAGTTGGGTAGGTATAGAGGAGAACAAGGCAAGGTCATGAACAGATGATGAGCCTAGGACACAGTGAGAACAGAATAAAGGTGATTTGGGCCCTCACATCTCCATCTGTTTCTGGGTTTTACATTTTTGGCAGATTACACTTGTTTTTCAGGGAACTTAGTAATGAGAGATTTATTTAGAGTTTATTATGCAAATGATTAAGGGTCAAAAAACCATATTGAGGTTCTCCTCAATTAGGTTGGAACTATTTAAAACATTTAGATGTTTAACTGCCTTGTGCATATGAACACTATGACAAATTCAAACACTTCAGGCAAGCCAGGAATCACCACACAAAGACAAAGAATTAAACAAAAAAATCTCAGGGTCAATGAAGTGAAATTTTATCAGAGCTGAGTTATTTGTTTTCTCTCCAGGTTACTCTTTTCCATCAGTTTTGGGCCATTGGGTCACTTTTGCCTTGAAGTCCCTCCTTTATGCTGGTGAGTTTTAAGGTAAATAGGATATTTACAGGTAAGTTTTGGAGTTTTAAATATGTATTATGAAGGTGTCTCATATGCTTACAGTGACTCAATGAATGTACAAACTTAGTCAAAGGCTCACATGGTATGACTCTGAGAGAGCTCCCAATAAGAAGGGATATGGTAGAGATGAGCGACTGCAAATTCCCATGTGCTGCTCTTTGGAGGGAGTGGAAAATTTCTGAATATCAATTGGAAGGCAGTTGGTAGGAAAATGCTTGTTTCATGCTCTTCTGCTTCCTTAGTCTCTTACCATAAAGCAAAGCTCACCAGCAAGATGATAAATATGTAGAGTGAATCAGACCTAACTTTCCTATGTCCATATATGAATACAGCACAGTGAATCTCACCATCACGTACAACCACAAGACTGGGATCCTAACTGGAATAAGTTATACTCCATGTATGTATGATAGATCAAAATATACCCTACTGTCATGTACATCTAAAAAGAACAAGTAAAAAATTAAAAAGATGACAAATAAGAAAATGCTGGGGTTATGCTTGTGGAAGAGAGGCACACATGTTGAATGCAGGCCTTCCCTGGGAATGAAAGGCATCCAGTGGGACTGTCATACTCATGCCACCCCACAAGTGTTCTATACGCACTAGGATTTGCATCTTCTAATTTTTTATTGTGCTAAAAAATATAACATAAAATCTTCCATCTTAACCATTTTAAGTGTATAATTCAATAATGTTAGGTATATTTCTACAGTTGTGCAAGACATCTCCAGAACCTTTTCATTTTGTAAAACTGAAACTCTAGACCCATTAAACATCATTTTCCCTTCTCCTAGTCCCTGGTAGCCACCATTCTAACTTCTGTCTCTGTAAATTGGACTTCCTTTCAGTGGAATTATAAAGTATTTGTCTTTTTGTGACTAACTTACTCCCCTTAGTGTTGTCCTTGAAGTTTATCCATGTTTAGCAATAATAGGATTTACTTCTTTTTACGGTTGAATGATATTTTATTGCAGGGATTTACCACATTTAGTTTACCCATTCATCCATCAATGGAGAGTGGGTGCATCTTCACTTTCCCTTCCTTACATTCCCACACAATATAACATATCAAAAGAAAAGAAGATCCTGAAAGCGGTTAGGGAAAGTGCATTGTAAACATTGGCAAAACAAGACAAAATAACATTATTTAATTTGCCACAATTCCTACATGCTGATAGAGCTACAGCCCACCAGGTGAAGTATATGGAACTAGAGATTATCATGTTAAGTGAAATAAGTCAAACTCAGAAGGTTAAGGGTGGTATGTTTTCTTTCATGTGCAGAAGCTAGAGAGGAAAAAGGAAAAGAAAGGTGGAGGTGGATCTCCTACAAATCAAAGGAAGTTGGGCACCATGCCTATCATATTGATTATTAAGTTGCATTAAGTTAAATGGATAGGCAGGCGTGGTGGCACAGGCCTGTAATCCCAGCAGCTCAGGAGGCTGAAGCAGGAGGACCACAAGTTCAAAGCCAGCCTCAGCAACTTAGCGAGGCCCTAAGCAACTCAGTGAGACCCTGCCTCTAAATGAAATACAAAATAGGGTTGGGGATGTGGCTCAGTGGTTGAGTGTCCATGTGTTCAATCCCTGTTACGAAAATAAAAAAAAAATCAAAGGGAGATTAGTAGAGGAAAGGGACCAAGGGATGGGAGGTAGAGAAGGAGGGGAGAGTGCTGGGGAGTGATATTGGTCAAATTATATTGTTATATTTTGTACAGGTACAAAGACGTAACAACAAATCTCATCATTATGTACAACTATAATACACCAATAAAACACGGGAAAATGTCAGTATAGGTCAAAAAGTAAAACTTGAGCTCAGAGTTTTCTCCGAATCTCAATTTCACAGACACCAGAGCCCTCCTTTATTGTTAACACAGTTTCTAGAATATACCAAACAGGTTTTCACCTTGTGTAAGGTTTAGTTGATTAGTAATGTGATAAAAAGAGAATGTGTGTCAAAACGTGTAACACAATGGCTAGTAATATAGAAGGCTCAATAAATACTGAATAAAATAATAGTTAACATGAACTTAACTATTTCATGAATATGGATCGTGTGTTTTCTATGTGCAAGGCCCTGGTGAGCATTCAGTATAAAACAGTTGGCAAATTGGAGGGGGTTACAAAACTATGAATTAGCATATCTAATATTTCTCACACGTCAGAAACAAATTCTGAGACAAAATTGGCAAAGCTTATTTGTAAACTTGTGACCATCAATTTGTTTTGGCAGGGATACAAAAGTGTTGGAAAGTAGAGCAAGTTTTATAGAGAATGAAAAAGAAAATACTGAGACAGACTGATTGGAACATTCTACTAGGATGGAAGCTTTGGAAACAGGAGAGATTTTGTAATTGTTGTTCGGTATATTTGGTAGTGCTTGATGGTGGCAGCATGAGGCAAACAAGCAGTTTGGGGTTATTTCAAAAGAGGAAAGATTTTCAATGTTAAGGGTACTGGAGTTTTGTGGTCATTTTTCAGAACAAGTGGGGGTTGATGAATTGTGTTATCATGGTCCTTATTAAGATGAAGGGCTGCCTTGGCAGGCAGCTCTCAAGAATCCCACAGGTCTCAGGTCCCTTGCATGTGTTAAATCATTCTAATCAGCATAGCCAAACTGGGAGAGTTCTATTGTTATTTTAATTTTTAAATGAGGGAACCTGAAGTACAGAGCTTAAATAACTGGTCTGAAAACACACAGTACAACTGGTAAGTAGTAGAGTTAGGATTTAAATCCCTCACTCTGATCCCTTCTATAATATTCCCCAGAGAAGATGATCTATAGGGAAAGATGGGAAAGGAAGGAAGACCAAGACAAGTGCATGGTGGGAAGGCACTTGTTCTTTTCATTAAATAATTATTGATCCTCTTCCTCCTCCCCTTCCCTTTCCTCCTCTTCCTTTTCTCTTTATCTTTTTTCTTCCCATTAAATACTATTTATTAAGTGTCCTGACTTCATATGCTACATGAGGCATTTGGTAGCCCAAGAAAGAAGTAATAGATATGTTTTTCTCAGTGAAAAAAACATTTCGTGATTTTTTTTTGGTTTGGTCATGCATTTTTCCCTATTTTAAGATAATTTGACTTTATTTTTCTTCAATTTCTATTACTTCTAAAGGAGAAAAGGAAAACAATTGCAGAGCAAACTGCTTCTCAGCATCAATAATCTGCATTGTTATTTCTCAGAAGTCCCAACAAGAGATTGAAAAGAAAGCTTTGGCAGGCTAATGAAGGAAAAGAGGGGGTGACTCTTATCTTAGGCATTTAAGCAAGGCTTATATGAACTTGATTTTGAATATGATGGGTAAAAAGGCAAAACAGAAATTTTCAAATTAATATATTCTGCTAATTTCAATTTTGGGCCAGCTATAGTTTGACTAGGGTTTGTCCTTACCAAAACTCACATAGAGGCTTAATTCCTCATTACAACATTGTGAGGAAGCTTGGCCTTTGGGAGGTAATTAGGTCATGGGGGCACCATATTCATGAATGGATGGATGTCTTTCCTCTGTAGACTGGGTTAGTTCACTCAAGACTGGATTGAGTCTCTTGTGAGTGAGTTATGTCTCTTGGGACTGGATTAATTACTGGGATGGTGGGGTGATATAAAGTGAGTCTGACACTTTCCCTGTGTCTCCTGCACATATGCTTCTTCCACAGGTGCCTGTTTCCCCTTTCCACTCCTCCACCATGATGTGATGCAATACCTGGTCTGCTGTGGTGTAGATGTGAGTTGTCCCTGCAAAACTCATGTATGAGACAGTGCAAGAAATCTTAGAGGTGACATTATTGGGTTATGAGATCCTTAACCTAATCAGTGAATTAATACACTGACAGGAATTACTGGATGGTAACTGCAGGCAAACAGGGTGTGGCTGGAGGAGGTGGGTCCCTGGAGATGTGGATATGCCTTCAGGGTATAGACTTTGTCTTTGTTGAGTGGAGCGCTCTCTTTCTCTCTGCTTCTTGGTGTCTATGTCCTCACCTGCTTTCCTCCAACACATCCTTCTGCCATGATGTTCTGCCTCACCTTTGACCTCAAGGAATAGAATCATCTATCTACAGACTGAGACCGCTGAAACCATGAGCCTCCAAATAACTTTTTTCCTTTTTACAGTTGTTCAGGTCTTTTGGCCACAGCAATGAAAAAACTGACTGAGACATGGTCCTTACCAGAAGCCAGTCAGATGCAGTTGCCTGATCTTGGGTAGAACCATGACCCAAAATAAACCTATTTTCTTCATAAATTTCCCAGCCTCAGTTATTTTGTCAGAGAACTGAAAACTGAATGAGACAGGGCCCTAAAGGCTGGGAAGAAGCCAGTGGGACTTTCTTAAGAAGTTCTGCCTTCCACATTCCTTGAATTAAGAACTGTGCACTCTAAAAGGTGCTGAAAAGGAATGAAACCAATTGTTCTTTTGCACCACCTGTAGAACATTTATCAGATTGTTTCTGGAAACAGTCATTTTTAGGAAAGGAAAAAATGGAAAAGGAAAGAAGTTCCAATATGGAAACAGTCATAGCCACAGTCACAACTGCAACCTCAAAACAAGAGATTCAAAAATATAAGCGGTCAATGGATCACATAAAATCCTATGAAATATGACTTTACATCTTGCCTTTCTTTCTTCATTTTCTTTCTCCTTCTAAATGTGAGTCTGCCCCACTTATTGTCCCTGTGTATCCACCAGTACTATAAGCATTTCTGTGTGAGGACCTATGATAGATATATAGGTGTGTAGGAACCTCAGGTAGACAGGGAGACATTTGTTCTTCCAACTGTCACCTGTGCAGGAAGGCAGTGAAAAGCCTGATCATCATAGTTACCTGTTGTTGAACGTTCATCAGACCTTGGGAAGGGCATATGTCTTATCTCTTTTAAGCCTCAGTAGAACTCAGTGGTGTATGCACCATTAGTAGCAACTCCATTTTGCAGATAAGGAAATGGGGATTCTAAAAGGTTATACAATGTGCTCAAGGTCACACAGAATGGAGTGGGGCTTGGATGTGAACCCAGGTCTGTGCTCTGTTAGACTTGACATTTTGGGATTTTTTTCTGACCCCAAATTCTAATCCTCATGTTAAACAGTAAAACCCATTCAGGGAAGACAAATGTGAGTACGCTTAGAACAGAAATTCTGGAGGACTTGGGGAGTGGGTTTGAAAAGTCTAAATCAAAATAAAGATGATTACCAGTCTCCTTCCTCCAGCTCTGGAGACCTTGGCCTTGAAATGGGAAGCAGGAACCTATACACAAATATATGAAAAAGAAAACAGGTTCTGGAGAAGTCCTAGCAGGCAGGATCTTAAAGTCATCTTTGAACTGACCTCATTCACTCCCCTCATCTTCTGAAGGGGAAAATGAGGCCAAGAGAATGCCAAAGAAGTTACCAAGGTGACTTAGTGGTGGACTGTGTCCTCAACTCTGGGTCTACCAGTCCTGAGCTCTGTCTGCTCAAGCATGCTGTTTTTGTCGTGGGCCATTTCTTCTTTCTTGTGCATCATTGCTAGTGACAAGAACTGGTGCCAGCAGGATTGGGATTTGAGAGTGGGTGATTTTGAACTTGGTTTAGTTAAATGATGAACAGAAACAAGGATTATCTCTCAGAGCTAACTTTGAGAAATAGGACCCAAACCAGTCACTGCCAGTTTGCTGAAAAACCTAAGAAGGCATAGACTGTTGTCTATTATAGAGCAGGCATTTGATCCTGGTGCCTGATTTAAATATAGTCTGCAGTCCAAGTAGGGGTGCATATGGCCACCACAGGTATAGTCCCAAGTGAGCCCTGTATCTGTCGCAGAACCTAAGCACATTTGGACACAATTATCAACATTTTACTTCTAATGAGTCTGACTAATCCATACACAGAATAGTGTGCATTGCTTATTAACAATCCCCATGTGAACACTTCACAAGAGGTACTTTCATTCTGCCTGTCAAATGTCATAAGGTCTCCAGAGAAAGTTCAATATAGCTCTGAAAACAGAACCTGAAAAGATCAGCTCACTAAGATCTTTCGTTGCACATGTGTGGCCCTCCCCACTCCCACAGCACCTTGGGAAAAGCCTCCCTACCTTGAAGAAACATAAGAGCAGGCCTGGGAAGGGGGGGGTAGCATTTTGTAAGGGCTTCTTTATTCTGACTTTTGCATTTACACCTCATTTCTTTTCAGGCTCTGGATGGTTCAGCCAGTGCTAATTGGCACAGCTGTTTTGACATTTAAATGAACCGTGTAGCAGGTGGAGCAGCTGATGGGGGACAAGACCTGTGGGAAAGGCAGGGATGTGACTGGTGAGGAGGAGAGAGGAGTCTTGTGGAGTCCAGTCTTCTAGAGGCTGCTAACAATGAGGAGTGAGGGTTCCCGTCTTCATCCTCTGTCAGGACTTGCTGCTTACACAGTCACCTAGATTCCTTCAGTGACCATTGCAACCCAGGGTCACAAAAACTAATGGCATAGCCCATTTCAAGTAACCCTGAGCTATGACAATCCAAATTTCCACAAAAGTTATTAAAAGACAATTCATTTTCTTTTTCCTAAGGATGATGAGCTTTAAAATAGAAGTCATGATGAGAAATCCTTTAGAAAGCAAAGTTTTAAGATGGCAGTATCATTGTGGTTGATATGTACCATAGGAAAAATGGTGAGGAGTAGGGTGGCTATGTCACTAATCAGACCAAAGTTTCAGATGATTCAAGAAGTTCAGCATGGACCCTCTATCAGCATGCCTCTCATTCATTTGTACCTGGACACATTTCCTGAAATGGAAGAAAGCCTGGGAGGTACAGTTAGAGATGTGGAAACAGTAGGGTCCCAGGGTTGCATATACCTTTGACATGCATGGGTATGTCCCATATTATGGGTATCAATATGGACAAAAAGTTGAAGAGGTATCACTCTTGGATATCAAGGATACATTTTATGTTTGCCCTGAGTTAGTGGTAAAGATGGAGGTAAAGAAAAGAGTAAGGAGGGTTAGAAGTCAGAACTGTGAATCAGTTCAGCTACCAACTAGCTGTGTGACCTTGAGCAAGTCATTAACCTCAATTGGAAAATGAAGAAAATTTGATTAAGACCTTTGCTGCTCAAAGTTGATCCACGGATGAGCAGAATCTGTATCACCTTGATAAAAGTGCAGCCTTTGCCACAAATCTATTGATTCAGACTAGCATTTGAACCAGAACTGCAGGTGAATCCAATGCATGTTGAAGTTTAAGAAGCACCAGACTAGACCATTGGGTCTTAACCCTGGTTGTAAGTTTGAATACCTACCAGGTTTTTTGATAAACACAGATGCTTGGTTCCAGTTCATATCAATTGAACCAGACTCTTCCTAATTGATTCTTTTGTATTTCATTTGTTATAATAAGCATTTTATAGTGTTCACTTAAGTGCCGGACACTGATCTAAGTGTTTTACAAATATCAACTTGTTTAATCCTCATTACCACCCCATGAAAAATGTACTGTCCTTATTTTACAGAGGAGCAAAGTGAGTAACGTGTTCCCTGCTTATAGTCAAGAAGGCATTCTGGCTACGGTGTCTGTCTTCTTCATACCTATACACAGATTAGATGACCTGTAAGGTCTGGTATACTCTGATATTCAGATTCTATCAGTATCCAGCTATATAACTGAGGGTTTACAATTAGGAAAAAATCAGGAACTTGAACAACAGGAGTACTGCTGTATTTCAAATAATTTGATGTGCTATTGTTTGGATGCTGTGAGCATGGGGTAGCTCTCCTTAGACCTTTCTTGCTCTTCCTTCCTGGACTTCTTAGTGAGCCCTTTTTTGTCCATTCATTCCTTAAATGTTAACATTCTTTAGGGTTTTATCCTTATCTTCTCCTAAATTCCAAAAGTATATAGGCAATTATGTACTTAACATCTCTTCCTGGATTCTCTTTTTAAAAGTTTTTATTTGTTCTTTTTAGTTACACATGTCAGTAGAGTGTATTTTGACATATCATACATACATGGAGTATAACTTCCCATTCTTGTGGTTGTACATGATGTGGAGTTTCACTGGTCACGCATTCATATACGAACACAGAAATGTTATGTCCAGTACATTTGGAATCTTGTTGGTAACTCAAACTCAATGAGTATAAGACTGATCCCATCACCTTTAAAAAAATTTTTTTTTGGTACTGGAGATTGAACTCAGGGGCACTCAACTTCTGAGTCACATCCCCAGCCCTATTTGTATTTTATTTAGAGACAGGGTCTCACTGAGTTGCTTAGTGCCTAAGTTGCTGAGGCTGGCTTTGAACTTGTGATCCTCCTGCCTCAGCCTCCTGAGCTGCTGGGGTTTACAGGTGTGCTCCACTGTACCTGGTCCCATCACCTTTTTGAAATCTCTTCCTGCTCCAATCACAGTGGAATGTCACCATCCATTCACTCACTTCTGCTGAAAATCTGAGACTTGAGACTCTTTCCTGCCACTCATCTCCCACTACTCTGAATTTGAGATGATTCCCAAATCTCTGAACAAGACAGACCTCATTACTCAGCTACAAATCCAGAAATCCAACTACCTACTTAAAATTTCCACCTGAATGACCAACAGGCAGCCCTGACTCAACAAGTCTAAAACAGAACTTGCCATTTATTACTTCATTAAACTGGCTGGGTCTGTAGCATACAGGAGAGATAAGATCCAGGTTTCTGTCTTAGACCTTCTGGCTTAGAGTTGCCATTCATTGAGATGGGGCATTAAAAACCCTCTTCCCTTTGGGCAAGTAATAAAGAGTTGCATTGAGAAATCTGTTCGAATAATTGACAAAGCAGGTGTGTGGTCTTATCCTTTCCCAGTTCCTGTAGTGTTTTGAGATGGACTAGACTTGGTCTTAGGTGAGTGCTGGGCAGAATCCTAACTCTTAATCATTCTCAAACAGAGGGGCAAAATGTGACTTTTCTTTCTAGGCTTACAACCAACCAACAGAGAGCACACACACACACTGAGATTCATGGGAAAGTTATGTACTTTAATGCCAGAGTCCTTATTTTAACTTTCCTTAGTTTTTCTGCATTACGATCACATATTTCAGGTCCTTAAACTCAGGATAGTTATTGCAGCCAATTACAATAGCAATTTCCCCCAAGATACTGACTTTGTTCTGCAAATGGCACATTCATAATTACATTATTTTTATGCAACACCATAAAATACCAAGAGTCACCTAATATATCACTGACAAGAGGTGAATTTTAGAGAATTTAAATCAAATTGATGAAAAAGCTAGATGACTCTTTTCATAATTTTTTAAGAACCAAAACAGCTGCTGCCCATGATTAAAAATGAAATCTGATTGGCTAGTATCAGCATTTGGGTTTGACATGAGGAAATAGGAAAAGATCTCCAACTCACAATTTGTAGCATTTTTTCAATCACTTTTCTGCATTATCCTTTGATCATGGAATATGGCTGTAGCCTCCTATTCTCAAGTTTGGTCTTCTGCTTTCCCCACAGAGGTCTCTTCTTTCTGTTTCTGATTCATGTGCTTAATAACATTCCTGAACATTATCTCTGAGCATTCAACTACTGCCATTTGGGGACCCTGCCTAAAACCTAGGCCTTTGTCATTGCCTCAATTTATTTTTCCTCCTTGGAGCCTTTGTCCTAGCAATTTCCAAGAACGCTGTTTTCTTCACTTTTCCCTTCCTTCCTCCCTCCCTCCCTCCCTCCCTCCCTCCCTCCCTCCCCCCCTCCCTCCCTCTCTCTCTCTCTCTCTCTCTCTCTCTCTCTCTCTCTCTCTCTCTCTCTCTCTCTCTTTCTCTTTCTTTCTTTCTTTCTCTTTCTTTCTTTCTTTCTTTCTTTCTTTCTTTCTCATGACACACTCCTTCTTCTTTAGTTCTCAGTTTATACATTGCTTCCCCAGATGGGTCCTCCTTGACCACGCTATCTAAAAAAGGCCCTCCTTGTTATTTTCATTTTCTCTGTGATTGAGTTTGATTAGTACCTACCCTGCCTGCTTTCACTTCGTAGGAGTTTTCAAATTGGGGTCAAAGGAAAAATACTGCTGGACTTGAGCAATCTCAAGGCTTTCCCTCAAGGTCCCTCAAGGGTTTGCTCCCATACCCTTTCTAGTTTCTGCCTAGTCTGAGCCCTCACTGGTCTTTCTGCTACACCCTCCTGGTCTCTGGGATATTCCACTCCATTTGCTGACATGGCCCCAGGGCAATGTATTTTTCTCACCTGTTGACATCTAAATCCTCTTCTCTTCTTTATCTACTGGTATGTGGCTCTTTTCTGAGAATTCACTGAAGTCTTAGGAAAGCAATAGGATTTCCAAACTGTGCAGAATAGTTACATATTCCATACAATATTAAACTTAATAATAAAAAATTAATGCTGACTACTGATATATATAGTAGCATGGATGAATCTGAAAAATATGGTGAATGAAGCTGGGTGTGATGGTGCAGGCCTGTAAAACCATCAACTCACGAGACTGAGGCAGGAAGATTACAAGTTGGAGGCCAACCTCAGCAACCTAACGAGTCCCTGTCTCAAAATAAAAAGGTCTGGAGATGTATCTCAGGGGTGTAGGGCCCCTGGGTTCAATTCCTAGTACTGCCAAAATAAAAATGTTGAATGAAAACAGAAAGTCATAAAAGATAATTTGGTAGAAGTTTGGATCATACAAGTTTATGGATTTGTTAAAACTCATTGAATGGTACACCTAAGATTTGTGATTTGCATGTGGTGCAGATTTTACCCAAAGAAAAGAAGCAAAGAAAAACTTGAACTCTATTTAAAATGCACATGGCAGTGCTTAGGGTAAAGTGTACTCATGCTTGCAATTTACTTGGAAATATATCCCAAAATAAGGTAGATTGATAGAGAGATCGGTAGATATGCAATAAAGTTGATATAACAAGGTATTAATTGTGCAATATTTATTATGGGTCTATGTGTGTTCACTGCAATTATTTCAAATTTTAATTTATTTGTCATAAGGAAATATGTCCCAGATTTTTGTTAAAACTCATTGAATGGTACACCTAAGATTTGCTCTGCAGTATGAAATCATTTGTAAAGTAAGTATCAGTACTGGAAATGATTTCTACCTAATTTATCTGGTTTAGAGCATAGGGTTGTTTTGAAAGTTAGGTCCACCTCTAATGGGTATATAGATAGAAAAACAAAGTCTTATCAGGGTGATTATATCAGTCCTAGGATGCTGAGAATCACAGGGGTATTTTGCAAATAACCAAGGAACACAACTAACGTGTGTGTGTGTGTGTGTGTGTGTGTGTGTGTGTGTGTGTAGAAGGATCAGTGATTTCTGACTCAAGGTACAAACCATCTCAAACTGAGACTCACCCCACGTAAATACCATGCTTAAAATGAGATGAGTGAATTTGGAAAAGGCATTGCTCTCATAGTTTCAGAATGGGATTGTGGGATTGTTCTAGAATCTAGGAGACCAGTTACCTTGAACTTTGGGGTAACCTGCCAGCACTTCTTTAGACAGGAAAGATAAGAGGAATAAAAATGCTCAGACTCTGAAAAACTCTTTCCATAGTCTTTAACATTCTGGGAAGTCTGCTAGACTATAAGCTACATGAGAGTAGGAACATAATATGTCTTGTGTATCAGTTTTCTTGGCACTCAACACAGAGCCTGGCACCATAATCAGCACTCAGCAAATACCCACTAAATATCTGAGTGTTTGAATGAATAATATTGAGTCTTACATTGCTAAGTTCTATTCAATATCTTTCAGGTCTCAAGTTTGCTGCCACTTTCTTTAGGAATCAGTCCCTGAAAGTCCCCCTTACTATCCCAGACTATATTAAGCCCTCTCTTTTATATAGTACTTCCATCATTGTTCATCTAATCTTTAGTGCATTCTAAAATGACAGTTCTGGTATCTGTCTTCCCCACTTGCCCTAAAGTCCCTTGAAGGCAGGAATGATGCTTATCTTGGTTACCAATGTATTGCTGGTGCCCAGTTTAAGTAATCCATAGATTCAATGCATGGGTGCAGTCTTTCCCTGATCTAGGTAAATTGTTCTACTGTGTGCTTGTGTTCTACTTTTCTCAGTGGGAATTTGAGATTCAAAGAGAGAGAGAACAATGGCTTCTAACTCTTTGTTTCCTTTGTTTTGTTGGGCACAGAATGAACATAAATTGAACACAGTTCATGATGAGTGAGGTCATCACATGCAATGACACAATGATGTTTCTGCTGACTGGGAACTGCTGATGCTGGGGGGTTGCCTATAGTACACAATGGCCAGTTTTAATAGGGACAAAATCAACAGATGTGAATTTTGTATGACTGACAGAATGCTTTTTAATGGATCATATTAAACTATTGCCAGAGACAGATCCAGTCATTTTAAGAGGAGGTTAAGTTGAGATTGTTACATTGGCCAGCATGGTTTGTGGCTTCTTGTCCCCGTTCCTGAGGAGCCCAGGGATGGCTAAGAGTGGTTGGGGACTTCCATGTAGCTGGGGGCAGTGGTTATAGAATAAACTGATCTTCTTAAAACTTCTTAAAACTTCAATCCAGGAGAGACCTGGGAATTGGGGATGATTTCCCCAGGTTGTGGCTACAGGCAATGTTTTGCCATGTGGCCTGTGGCCAAAAAGAGTACAGGTGGTTAGGCCCCAAGAAGAATGACCTCTGTTTGCTGGAAAACATCATGCTTAGGCACTTATAGGAACAGATGCTGATGCACGCTAGTTCCTGATGTAAATGAACCCAGAGGCTATGAGGCGAGGCAGCTTGTACCACTCTTGATTTCCCCCATGGTCTGCTTCCATGTGCTTGTGGAGTCACACAGAAAAGAATAGCTTGTATCCTCTCTTAAAAAGAATTAAAAGAGAAATATTACTGTTGAAACAGCATGAATTGAGACTCTTACTTGGGATTTTTTCCTTTTCCCCACTGAAAACAAGTAACTAGATTATCAAATATATCCTTGTCTAGGATGACCATACTGACCTGATTCATTCCCAAACTGACCCTGTTGAGAGAGAAGGGAACACTGTTAATAATTGTGCTGGGCCCCAAACAAAACCTGGGACTATCCCAAGCAATTTGGGATGTATGGTCCTTCCAGCCTTGGCCATCATCTTCGATAAGCTTTAAAACTCTCTTGAATCTCAACATCCAACAACATGGAGTATTTAAGATGGCTGATAAATTGCAGCAGCAAACAGAGCAGCAAGGCAGGTCTAACAGCAGAGTCTATAAGCAGCAGAGTCACACAGCCATGGAACCAACAGATGGAGAGCATCTGCTGTGTGGGCAGGATTGTTTGTTCATCCATCAATCACTTCTCACACACTGGGGAGCATGCACAAACAGGGTGAGTCTTCAAATGTAATAATGGTAGCTCACTATCATGGACCAATTAGCATGTACTAAGCATTTCTCATGCTTTAGGCCCTCCTATATATTTGTTGATGTCCATAAAAAGAGGCCTTACATGTGTACACACAGAAGGCTTTTGAGGTTAGTGATCCGCCTTTATATGTACTATCTTTTTTATCCTCACAATAATCCAGGAAGGTAGGCATGACTAATTCCAATTGCCAGATGAGGAAACCAAGGCTCAGAGAGATCCAATAGCTTATAAATAACTGCCAGAACTTGTACTTAAATCTGTTTGTTCAAATGAAAATTTGATATGCTTTTTGTGGAAACTACACCTGAAGAATATATTAATTCAACACATATTTGCAGATTAGTCATTGTGTGGCAAAGACTGTGCTAGGTGTAGGTCTATAAATATGTATTTGGAAGGGGTCAAGCTGTGAGAAAAGGCAGAAACATTCTCTGACTCAAGAGCCTACCCTTCATTGGAAGACAGGTACACATACTCTGAATACAATAGACAAGATATAATACCCTGTGTGTATAATCTTTTAATGAAATATAAACCACATAATGCTGTATGATATATTAATATCATATGAGAAGTATACTTATACTGTCTGCCCTCCCTATCTACAAGTTGTGTATCTTCAGATTCAAACAGACTCAGATAAAAAAAATTGAAAAAATGGCATCTGTATTGAACATGTGCAGACTTTTCCCCTTGTCATTATTCCCTGAACGATACGCATAATAACTATTTACATAGGATTTACGTTGCATTAGGTATTATGAGTAATCAGAGGATAAGGACATGGGAGGATACATGGGTTATAAGCAAGTACTATGTCATTTTGTATAAGGGATGTGAACATTCCCATATTTTGGTATCTGTTATAGGGGGATGGGAGAACTGGAACCAATCCCCTGACAATACTGAGGGGTGACTGTATATTCTTTTATAATTATATTTTGTTAATAAATATGTGAGGCATAAACAAACTGGTGTAAGTGCACAGCAGGGAGGAAGTTGGGAAGGTTTCACCAAGAGGCTAATATTTGGGGTGGGCCTTGAAAGTTACCTAGCAGTTTATCCATTGGAGAAGAGAGACAACCAAGCTCACACTTGGCAAAAATAATCTGCACAAAGGCACAAGTGACATTGGGGCATGTTTGGGGAGCATCAAGCGGATTGATGAGTCCTTCTTGGTGAGAATGGCCCACTGGAATATTTACAGGTGAACTTAAATGACATCTGGAATTTTCTTTAAAGTACTCCAGAAAACCAAAAGTGTGCAGGGTGGGAAGGAGGAGAGGAAATAAATGAAACAACAGTAGAAGAAATTGGATAATTTTGAAGCAAGATGATTGGTAAAGGGAAATTAATTTTATTACTATTTCTACCTTCATGTACATCTGAAATTTTCTATAATAAAAGCAAATATTTTAAAGAAAAAAAGGAGTAGTTTGGTGTGGTGTTGGGACAAAGTAAAGGTGGAGGAGAGTAAAGTTCAAAGGTGAAGTTGATGAATGAGGTGGCAGGGTGGCTGTGGGGATGGGAGGATGGACTTTAAAAGTTTCTTAAGTGTTATACTAAGGACTGGGGACTTAATATGATTGGTAGTAGGGAGATATTAAAGAATTTTAATCATGGGATTGACTAATTCCTTTTGTTTTGAAAAGAGATGATTGGTTCTATGTAGAACAGATTGTGAGGCAGGAAGAGCAGAAGACAGTGAAGCAGGTCTAAGAGATGCTGGGTGCCTGGACAACTGAGAAACAGGTCTGATATATGCACTTAGGATTTTACTTTTGGTGCAATGGGAAGCAGATAAAAAATATGATCTGATTTGCATTCATAAAGATCCCTTGAGCAGTTACATGGAAGTGTGGGTGTGGGTAGAAGAGGAGAGGTAAAGGAAAACTTTTCCATAGTTCAGATGGTATGGCTTTGAGTTGGTAGGAGTAAATGGATCTGATAAATATTTAGGGAATGGAATTGGCAATTGACTGGTTGTGGGTGTCATTAGAAAGGAAGGAATAAAGAATGTCTTCTGGATTCCTGGTGTGAAGAATGAGGTGCAGGTTTGTGCTGTTTACTAAAGTAGGAGCCATAAGAAAAGAGGGAGTCTACAATGTGAAAGAAAATGGCAGCTGGCAAAAGTTTTCAAGAAAGAATACTATTCTGGAACTTCAAATAAATTTCACAGGATTTTGGTCATGCATAGAGGTTACAGAAAAATGTAATTACACTGGGAGGCCTCCAGTTCCCACAACCACTACTAATAGTTTGGAATCTATTATTTATTACTCTGTTATATAAAAACATTAATTACCAAGCAAAATATGGAAGTGCAGCAATCATTCAGGCCAAATTCTTGTTTCACTAAGACCCAGAGAGGAAGTACTTTGGTTTCCACAAGGTTACACTGTGTAGGAGGTCAAGGTTGAGACATCAAGACTCTTCATTCCCAGCTTTAAACTTTTTCTGCTACACAGCTCCTTTCTTTCTCAACCACACAATCAGAGTTGATTATGTACTTTGCACTTTTCTCTCTGCCTCCTTGGACCCATTTTTTCTGCCTAAGTAAATAAATGAGAAATTCCATTTAATTTCTTTGTAATCATGCCATATGTCTTTTTTTCTGAATGCATATATTATTGAAAGAATATTTTTGTGGTCTCTTGAGAATTTAATTCAGAAGGAATTAAAAGAGAGGATTTAGGTAGTAAAAATGTAATCTCTGAAATCAAAAAGTTATTCATACTCATGCAGTACACCATTTCTTCCACTGTCTTTTGTGCATTTCTCTTGAATTCTAAGACCTCTCCTGTCCTCCTTCTACTGACTTCTGTCAGAAGGCATAACCTGGTAGACTTGCCATTGCAGAGCCAGTTGATCCTCTAGCTATGGGGAATGCTTCACTGTGCATTTGAACTCCAATCTTCCCAGAGATAGTCCCTTGAAGTAAGTGCTCGAGTAGTGTCATTTTTTTTTTTTGTTTTTTGTTTTTGTTTTTGTTTTTGTTTTTTTTGGATTTCAGAGAATAATTTGTTATAATGAACCAGAAATACAAGATTCCACTGAAATTGGAACAGTTGACAGAATATGGTTGAACTTGAACCTAGTGGGTCAATCCGCCTGGTTGTCCGGCTGCCCTTCTCTACCTTTCATCTGTGCCACCACACCTGGTGCCGCCAACTCATTTTGGGGTTACACCTGCTACTGCCAACCCATTTTGTGGTTTTCGTTGGTTCATTATTAAAACTCTCGCCTTTTTTCTCAATTGAAGTTGCCTTCAAAGTGTTTCACTCCATTCCAATAATTGTTCAATGAGCAGATAGTTGATTCTTATAGCTACCTTTTCCTAACCCTGAAATGCAATTCTTTCTGATATCTCAATAGTACTTTATGCAATGTTTTAGCTTTTCTTATTTTGACCACCTCTACTCTTTGAGGAAAATGGAGTCCAGGAATTCTATGAACATATTTGACTTCATATGGAACAAAATTATTATTTTTATTATTTTGGTACTGGGAACTGAACCCAGGGGCATTCAACAACTAAGCCACATTCCCAGCCCATTTTTTAAAATACATTTTTATTTAGAGACAGGGTCTATCTAAGTTGCTTAGGGCCTTTCTTAGTTGCTGAGGCTGGCCTTGAACTTGCAATCCTCCTGCCTCAGTCTCCTGAGTTACTGAAATTACAGGCCTGCACCAAAAAATTATTTAAGCCCATACCATCAAGAAGTATGGACATTTGCACTGCCTGGTATTACTCACCTTTAAATGACTGCTTATATGAGCCAAACACTAGGCTAATGGATTTACAGATATTGTCTTATCACATGTTCAAAGCATCCACTTAAGGAGTGTTATTAGTTGAATTTTGTCACACACACCCAGATTCATACATCACAGTCTTCACCTTTAGAACCTCAGAATGTGACATTATTTGGAGACAGGGTCTTCATAGAAGTAATCAAGGTAAAATGAGATCATGAGAGTGGTAGCTAATCCAACCTGATTGATGTCCTTATAAGAAGGGGAAATTTGGGTACAGACAGCCCAGGGAAGGAGACCATGGGCACATAAAGATGTCCATCTATAAGACAAGGGTAGAAGCCTGGAACAGATCCTTCCCCAATTGTCCTCAGAAGAAACCAACCTTGCCAACAGCTTAAATTCACATTTCTAGCCTCCAGAACTGTGAGACAACAGATCTGTATTATTTAAGCAAACTTCTCTCAGTTTGTGCTCCTTAGTTATGGCTGCTCTGGGAAATGAATGCAAGGGGGTACTATTATTATCCCCACTCCACAGATGAGTAAACAGAAGCACAGAAATGTAAATGACATGTGCTAAATAAGCAAGGGCCAAACAGGGATTTGAATCCAGTTCATTCTGACCTCAGAGCTTGCTTTCTGTTCCACCTACCTTAGTAGGGTCTCAGGCCCACAGGAGACTGATATATTGTATAAATGCCAAAGAGTTAAGTCACCCCCTTGAATTTTAGCATTGCACAGTCATGGAAAAACCATACTAGAATACTCTTTGCTTTGAAGAACTCTTTTTTGGAAGACAGGGAAAAGGAGTAGCTGGGAGATAGATGTACTTATTACTGAGAAATTGTTCCTGGGACACCCACAACAATATTTCTTAGTATAAAACTGTCAAGTCAATATTGCCCAACAAACTGGCTTCTTCAGTCATTGTTGCTTCCTGCAACATAGAGCCCTGGGACTCAGTTTAGTCATTTGCTGGGAAACTTCCTGAAACTGGTTAGGCCAACACAGTCTGATTTTCTTCCCATTGTTCATGTTGGAAAGTGATGGAAAGGCAGAAGTAGCAATAAATCACTCCTATTCCACATGCTCAATCTCAGGTTTAAGTTACTTTCAGAGCAACAGTTGAACCTAAATTAATTTCATGTGGATACAAAAGTTTCTCTGTGGAAGCATATTGAGCTTATTAGAGACTCTCCCAGGGTAGAACAACAGTTTGGATTATGTAGCAAAACATTTCAAACCAAGTACTATGTGCTAATGGTTTATATAAATGTGATGATTAGATAAAAGGGGCCTTTGGAGTTATGCTTGAAGACACTAATTAAATCCACATCAACAAGTCAACATATTGGTCTCGTGTGGACTTGAGCACTTTGGAAATGCTTCTTTTGTTTTGATACCATTAATTAAATACACACACTTTGCTGATATTGAATTGTTACCTTAAAACACAGATGGCAAAAGTTGAAGCTTTGAACAGCACTTCTGAGTGCATTTCCGTGAAGCTCAGTAAATGAGAACAGTTCTTCTTTTCAAGGAGCTAATTGCCCAGAATTTTCAAAATTTCATGGCAGATAGTGAACAGTTGATTCTTTCTCAACAAATTCAATCCAAATGATGCATGCTTTTACTTAACCACTACAGACTTAACTGCAGTTTTAAATTATTCTCAATGCAGAGGCAATAAAGTATTTCAGTAAATATGTCTCAGTGGAGAAGTTAAGAGGAAAACACACAAGTATTCCCAGTAGCTGCTGTTCAGGTCACTGTTTGGAACTACAAGGCACATGTTAAAGAATTATGGCCTGTCATGGGCAGTATTTTTCAGAGTTAGGAAAGATTCCAAAGAGAAAATGAATAAACCCTACAGGGACACTTCATTTGAAAACTAAATATCTGCGACCTTGTCTTGTCGACAAAATTGGATTTCTCTCTGTTATTATGTTGTTTTCACTTATGACTGCTTCAGAATGGAAATCTAGGGAGAAAAATCACGTGTGCAGAGACTTCAAGATGGCTACACCTTGGCAATAGAAACTGTTTGCCGAAATGAAGGAATTCATTTCCCAGCACTCCTTGGTCTCCTTGGCTCCACAAATCAGGAGTTACAAATAATCAAAAGAATTTGCTCATTTTGCTCAACTTGAGAGAGTAATCCTAGCTTGAGGACACCAAGATGCAGAATTAAATTCGCTTCAACAGGTATTGATCTAGTGATGATTATGTGCAAAGCTCTGCACTTGGTGTTGGCAAAGGGCTGTGGAAGGAGGGAGGAAGAGTGTAGAGGTGACAAGGATAAAGAGACAAGTGAGAGATGGTTTCTACTCTTGCCAATAATAGACAACATTTACTGAAACTGTCTTGTGCACCAGGCACTGTTCTAAGCACTGAAAAATTCAGTCATTCTGAGTTTGACAAAGCTATGCTATATGCATGTATAAATGTACTACAGTGAATTCCATCTTTATATATACCTATAAAGCACCAATGAAAAGTAAGTAAATAAAGGAGTAGAAGGTAGACCAGTAGAGGAAGGGGAATAGGAGGAGGGAGAATGAGAGTGGAAAGAGGGCCTTGGGGAATGAAATGGACTAAATTAATTTCTGTGCATGTATGATTATGTTCAACTGTATGTACAACTACAATGCCCTCATTCTATAAGTAGGCACTTTTTCTATCCTCATTATATGGATGAGGAAACTGAAGTTCAGACCTTCAGTAACTGTTGCTTCCTTCTCATTCTCTGTCATGGCTTCACCTTTCTGACTACCTAACTCTGGAGTGTTTCAGACTTAGTCTTTGGCCCTCTTTTTGGTCTACATTCACCCCCTTGGCAATTCATTTACTTTCCTGGCTTTAGACACCACTTGGTGTTTAACAAGTATCTCAGACTTAACAGGTCCTAAATGGAGTTCCTGATCTTCCTTCTCCCTCCAAAAATGCTCCTTTCTGCCAGGTGTGGTGGTGCATGCCTATAATCCCAGCAGCTTGGGAGGCTGAGGCAGGAGGATTGTGAGTTCAAAGTCAGCCTCAGTGAAAGTGAGGCACTACGCAACTTAGTGAGACCCTGTCTCTAAATAAAAAAAAATCCAAAATAAGGCTGGGTATGTGGCTCAGTGGTTGAATGTCCCTGAGTTCAATCCCTGGTACACCCCCCCAAAATGCTTCTTTCCTTGTCTTCCTAGTTTAAACTCATGAAAATTCCATTCTTCTTGTTCTTAGGCTACATACATTTTTTTTTCTCGCATCTTCAAAATATATCTAGAATCTGACTCTTCTCTATCTCCATGGGTACTATTTTGGCTTAAGCTGCTATCTTCTATTGCCTGAATTATGACCAGAGCTTCTTAATTGGTCTCCCAGCTTCCTCTCTTGGCCCCTATTGCTGTGTACTATTACCACAAACTTAGCATCTTAAAACAGCACTCATTCGGTAAATTAGAAGTCCAGAGGACTGAGATTAGTTCTCTGCTTTGGGTTTCGCAAGGTTGGAGCAAAGGTGTCAGCCAAACAGGGCTATTATCTGGAAGAATTGGGAAAGAATCCCCTACCAAGATCATTGGCAATGTTGGCAGAAATCAGATGCTTGTGGCCTATAAGTCCATGTTCCCATTTTCTCTCTGGCTATGGTTCAGGGGTCACTCTTAGTTCCCAAAGGCTATACCCATTCCTTCACATGTGATCCCCTCCATATTCAAATTTGGCAATTGTACACCAAACTCCCCTTGTACTTCAAATTGCTTTGGTGCCCTCTTCTGCTACCAGCTGCAGAAACCCCTCTGCTTTGAAAGGGCTCACTGTATAGGGTCAGTTCCACTTAGATCATCTCCATGTCTTAAGGTCAACTGACTTGGGATCTTAATACCATCTGTAAATTCTTTTCAAATCTGTACTCAGCTTACCATTCAGTTGAATAACCAGGAGATAGCAATCATGGGGGCAGTGAAGGGGTACACATTTAGAATACTGCCTATCATACCTCCTTGCATTCCCTTCTTCACTCAGCAGTCAGGGTGATCCTGTCATTCATCGACTCAACAATCCTCCAGAACTCCCAATCTCACCTAGAGTAAAAGTCAAAATCTTTATCATGTCCCACAAGCTCTTTATGATCCAAACTCTGTCGCTTATCACTCTAACTGCATCTCCTATTTTCTTTCTCCCTCTTTACCTTCCTCTTCACTTACTCGCTTTCCTCCCAGTCACAATTGAATACTTCAAGTGTGTTCCCATCCCAAGGTCCTTCCTTGTAGGTACTGTTTCATTAGCTTGGGATGACTTTGCCCTTGATACCTACATGACTGGCTTCATCACCTCCTTAATATTTTACTCATTTGGCACTTTCTCAGTAAGGCCTGCCATGGTAACACTATTTGAAATCACACCCCACCCCATAATCCCAAACTTTGGTTTCCTCCAAATCCATTATTACTCTCAAACACAAAATAACTAAATATACAAAATACAAAAAACTGTATTCTTTAGAATACAAAATATTCTAAGGAAAATTCCATATGGGACCATCCAAGGATTCTAGAATTCAGAATAGAGAAGTCATATCTGGCTGGAATATCACAAGAATCCTTATGAAGCAGAAGAGGAGGAAAAACACGGAGATATGGAGGAAAAGGAAATGTGAAGACAGTTCCAGAGGTAGGAGTTATGAAATGCAGACCAAGGAAAGTCAGAAAATTCCAGAAGCTGGAGAAGATTTTTCCCTATCATCGCCAGAATGAATGCAGCCCTACCAACGCCATGATTTTGTATTTGTGTTATCCATAATGGTGAGAGAATCAAGTGTTCTGCTGTTTTAAGTCACCCAGTCTATGATAATTTGTTATGGGCATTGCCCAGAAACTACTGACTGAGATTTGAAGAATGGGTAGGATTTGAAAGTATGCTTGCTGTGGATTCTATGCTGTACTCTGCCAATTCTGTGTTGGGTCCAAAGGACCTGTTCCCCCAGTTTCTGAGTTTCTGCTGGATGCCAATCCAACTGCTGGTCTTTTAGGGAATTGCCTCTACAGAAGAGGAGACCTTGTCCAAAGTCTCTCTCCTGCAGATAGCTTGTATCCAATGAATGGTCAACATGAGGTAATATTAGTTATAAACTGATGAATAACAAATTACTATACACTTAATGGTTTAAAACAACATACATTTATTATCTCAGATTCTATGGATCAGGAGTTTGGGTGTGGTGCTACTGAGTTTTCTGCTTAAGGTCTTACAAGGCCACTTTCAAGGTGTCAGTCAGGTATCATTCTCATCTAAAGGCTCAAGTAGAATAAACTTTCAAACCCAGGCTGCTATCAGAATTGAGTTCCTCAATGTTTTAGGACTGAGAACCTTGGCTTCTACCTTTTTGCTGGTTGTTGCATGGGGACTGCCCATAGTTCTTAGAGACCATCTGTAATTCCTTCCCAACATGGCTGCTTTGTCAACATCAAGGAAAGTGTTTAGAATGACTGTGGTAGCAAGACAGAATGTTACATAACATCATATAATTATGGAAGTTACATTCCATCATCTTCACTGTATGCTATTGGTTAGGAGCAAGCCACCAGTTGAGTCCTAAATTTGGTTTGCTACAACAGTATGTGAAGCCTGATCTCCTTGTCCCAACTGTCCACAACTGTGTTGGATCATCCATGAATCGTATTTCCCTGTGGATTTGACTGAGGCCTTGTTTGGAAGGCACTGTAGTCTAGTTTTCCCCTCTTCTCACTCCTGCTTCCTTCCTTTCCCTCTCACAGGTTGATTCTGAGGGAACTCCTGTGTTAGATGGCTTTTGTCACTGTGACAACAATGCCTGAGAAGAACTTAGAGGAGGAAAGATTTATTTCGACTCCTGTTTTCAGAGGATTCAGTTCATGGTCATCTAACTCCAAGGCAGAAATTTCATGGCAGAAGGGCATAGCAGACGGAAGCTGCTCAGCTTATAGCAGCTGGGAAACAGAGTGAAAGAGGAAGGGGCCAGGAAGAAGTGACTTGCTTTGCTTCCCCCAGCTAGGTTCCACCTCCCAGGAGTCCATTTAGCTATAGATTAATCCATCCACTAATGAGGTCAAAGCCCTCATGATTCAATCACTGCCTAAAAGCCCCACTTATGAATTTTTCTGCCTTAGGGACCATGCTTCCAACACATGAGCCTTTAGGGACATTCCAAATCTAAATTATAACAACTCCCTTATAAGTGACCTGCATTCTTATCTCCACCTTAGAGGAAAACAGATTTGTGGCCAGGATTTTCATAAGTAGAAACTGAGAAGTATTCTGGGAAGAGGGAACAGATTAAAACATTGAATGAAGATGTGAGTCCTATGGGTGAGGGAACCATGGAATATCCAATTGGAATGGTGTAAAGGGAGTACTGGAGTGTGAGACCAGAATTCAGGATGGAGCCAGTGTGGGGAGGTCCCTAAATGGCATACTTGTAAGGGTGCGGCCATTATTTATGAGTGGTGGGGAGGCTTGGAGAACAAACATTAGCACTAGGATTTACGAAGATGATTTTGGCAGCATGTT
Organism: Sciurus vulgaris; assembly: GCF_902686455.1. NCBI lineage: Eukaryota > Metazoa > Chordata > Mammalia > Rodentia > Sciuridae > Sciurus > Sciurus vulgaris. Next base: position 16,513,655 of record NC_136471.1, on the reverse strand, counting down.
CTTTCCTTCAGGAGGGCCTTGTATGAGTTAATAGAATAATCTAGTAAAAACATGTAGAGTGGCTTCTAATGCAGCTTCTCTTGCACATACAAGTCCAGAATTTCCTTTCCTAGGAACAAAACAAAGTGTATGATTATTATAGGTTGAATTTTGTCCCCCTGCTCCAAACTCATATGACATAGTCCCCAGGACCTCAGAATATGACTGTATTTGGAGACAGGGTATTAACATAGAGGTAATCAAGATAAAATGGAGTGATTAGGCTGGACCCTAATCCAATATGACTGATGTTATACAAAGGGAAAATTTAGACAGAGAGAGGTGCACAGATAGGTGAAGGCCATGTGGAAATGAAGACAAAGATGGAAGTGTTGCAACAGAATGCCAAAAATTACCAGCAAACTACCAAAAACTAGGAGAAGGGCATGGAATAGATTCTCTCTCAAAACTCTCAGAATGAACCAACCCTTGTGGGCTAGGCACTTTGATTTTGGACTTGTATAGCCTTTGGAATTGAGACAATGAATTTTGGTTGTTTAAGCCACTCAGTTTGTGGTACTTTGTTATAGTGACCTAGCACCTTAATACAATTAATGTCTGTTATTGCTCACTGTATCGGTTAGGATGCTTCTGCCTTCAAACAACAAAATACTGAGCTGTGATCTGAATAATAAGGAAATTTGTTATTTCACAAGAGAAATTTAGAGACAGGGCTGTTTCAGGATTCATTAAATCAATGTTTTAACAATGGCAGGGCTCCGGATAAGCTACTTGCAATCAACTTGCCCCAGTTTCAGGGTTTAAGATCTTTTGGATCACTCAAATGACCCTAAGCAGTGACAGTATTCATGCAAGTTATGTTTTATTTCAAGTTCATGTTTATGCTGCTTAGTATTTAGGCTTTGGATGTCCCAACCCTATATAATGCATGGTTTACAGGGCTTGAACCCTCTAAGGACCTTGGACTCCATTTTTTGTCTTCCTAGCACTAAAGATACTAGACTCTGAGCCACTTTTGCTATATTTACAAAAGTCCTATGGACAAGTGTAGACCAAATGACTCTGGGTTTTCTCATCCAAAATTGCATCTAGGTTTCATAATTGTACACTCTTATTACTCCTTTGATAATTGTAGCAACATGTTCTTTTAAAAATATTGTCTTTTCTTTATGAGAAGGGTACTTCTGATTTGCCTCATCTGTAATGATCAGAATTATAACTCTCTCTGTTCAAGTTTTATCTCTAAAACAAAAAAATACAGAAATTATCTATATAACCATCTCTTTCACCCACGAGTACACCACTATTCTGAATTTGGTTTTTATCACTTCATATTTGATACATAGGACTATATCCTCAAATTATGTATAGTGTTGTTCTATGTATTTTTTATCATAATGTCTTTGATATCTATTCATTTTGCTATGCTAGTGGCATAGTATTTTACTTTTAATGCCACAAAGTATTTCTTATACTTCCGTATCACAATTTTCTCATTCATTCTCCTGTTGATGGACATTGGGGTTGTTTGTGTTTTAAAATGTGTGATCTGATCCAAGAATATTTATGTATGCAGTGGTAATTCTCTCCAGGGTGTTTACTTAACCATACGATTTGTATCTGACTCAACAACTATGAGAAAGCAGTGTCTCTTAGGAATATGAAAGGCTGAGATGAAAGTTTCATGCTTGAAAATGTCCTAAAGGAAATTTAAAATTCTCAGTTGACAAATGAAGACCAGATCTTGATCTCTGTAAAACTCTTTAAGTAAAAATTATCAAAATTGATGAAGGAAATGGGGGCCCCGATCCTTATCCAAGTGTATCAACCTGTGCACGATGCTTGGCTGGACAGATGACAGAACTGGTCACATGGTGGTGGTACTGGATCTCTGAGGACTTGCTCTAAAGAGGGCTTTGCATGCTGCAAGGTAGACAGACTTTGGTTCCAGACTCTTCCCGCCACTTTCAAGCACTTTTTTTTTTTTTTTACTTTCAAGCACTTTTAACCACTGTGGTTAAGTCTGTTTACCTCAGTTTCCTTACCCAGTACAGTGTTTTTGCAATATTTGAAAATACTTACTTCTCTTTCATCAACTTTGAAATCCTGTGCCTCCTTTCATGCTGCTTTATCATACCTTGATTTTTCCCTATCACTTTATTATGAAAACTTTCAACCATACAGCAAGGTTGAAAGAAATTTACAGTGAGCAACCACACACTTACTATTGGATTTTATGATGAATATGTTGCTATTTTTGTTGTATTAAACATCTGTCCATCTATGTATGTATCTTTCTATCAATCCTTTGGGTGTATGTGTATGTGTGTGTGTTTTGTGTATTTTGGTTGAACAGGAAATTAAGGTTCAAATATCTATATACTTTACCTCTAATTCCTTCAGTGTAAATATTATTAAGCCCAATATTTATTTTTATTGAAGTAAAATTTATATACAGTGAAATGCAGCAATTTTAGTCCTATCATTCTATGGGGTTTAGTGAATGCATGCACTGTATAACCTAAATCCATACAAGATAGACAACGTTTCCAGCATTCCAGAATTTTCCTTCATACTCCTTTCCAGTCAATTCCTGCCTTCACCCCCTATAGACACCCATTGTTCTCATTTTTCTAACATACATTAGTATTTTTATAAGCTTTTATTTGGAAATAATTTTAAACTTACCAAAAAAGTGCAAGAAAGTACTGTAAAAACTGTCCAGATGTACCTCGCGTAGATCCATCTCTCATTGACATTTAATTTATTTGATTTGGCATTGGTTTTCTTTCTGTGTATACTGATTTTTTTTCTGAATCATTTGAGACTAGGAAGCATGCAACTGTAGATTAGTTTTGCCAGTTCTAGAGCTTCATAGAAATAGAATCACACAGCATGGCTTCACTTTTTAAATTTTTATGAAAGTAAAATATTCACATAGTTAAAAAATCAATAGTGCTGGAAGGTTTTTAATGAAAAACAACAGTCCTTTTTAACAATTCCAAATCATCAGTCTCTTAACCACTCTTTGTGGTAGTTACTTCCTTATTCCTAAAATAGGCTTATATTTTTGCTTTTGTTTAGACATTGTTCTGGTTTAGATATTAGATATCCCCCAAAGGCATGGGCTAAAGGCTTGGTTGAAAGCCTGTGCTGCAACCAGTGGAATGCAGTGTGGTCACTGGGTGCATGCCCTTGAAGGGAATATTGGGACCTCAGACCTTCCTCCTATCTTTCTTTGTTTCCCAGCCACCATGATGTGAGCAACTTTGCTTTGCCACATGCTTCCTTGTTGTGAACCTCTGCTTCACCACAGGCCCCTAAACAGTGGAGTCAACCAACTATAGACAAACCTCTGAAATCATGAACCAAAATAAATCCTTCCTCCTTTTGATTATCTCAGGTATTTTGTCACAGTGATGGAAAGACATTGTCTAGTCATTTTATATCATAGTAGATCGATTCGTGTGTTAATCCATTAATCCATACATTCAACAAATAATTTGGGGGTTAACATAAATTTTCATTTTTCCTGGAGTAAATACCTTGAAGTGGGATTGTTAAGCCATATAGTCAGAGTATGTTTAGTTTTGTAAGATGTTGATGAATTTGATTTGCAAAGTGTCTGTGATATCTTGCTTTTTCAAAAGCAATGTGTGACGATGCTCCAGTTGTTCTGCATCTTCAACCCAGTATTGTCAGTATTATTCATTTTATCTTTTTAAACAGGTGTGTGGTGATCATTTTTATTTCCCCATTGACTGGTGAATATGTTTTCATGTGCTTATGGGCATTTGTAATTAATCTTTGGTAAAATGTATATTGAAGTATTTTTTCCATTTACAAAATTTACTTGTTTTATTGTGAAGTCTTCTGCTTTTTTTTTTTGTGATGGAGATTAAACTCAGAACCTTGAACCTGCTAGTTGCATGCTTTACCACTAAGCCATACCCCAAGTCCTACTGATAAGTTTTAAGAGTTTTTTATATATTCTAAAACCCAGTCTTTTGTCATTTGTGTGGTTTTCAAATATTATCTTCCAGTCTATGACTTGTGTTTTTGTACTCTTAACTAATTTTTGTAGAGGAAAAGTTTGTAATATTGATGATGCCCTATTTATTAATTATTTTCTTGTATTGATCATGCTTTTGGCATGGTGTCTAAAAACTAATTGCCTAACCCAAGGTCATAAAGATTTCTTAAGCTTTCTTCTAAAAATTTGTATGGCTTTATGTTTTATATTTAGGCTTATGATGTACTTTCAGTTAATTTTTGGCTAATGTGTAGGATTTTGGTACAATGCTAACTTTTTGCATATGAATATATATTGGTACAATTGTTCAAGCATAATTACTTGAACATATCATTTCTCCATTGACTTTCTTTGCTCAAAATCAATTGGCCATATTTGTGTGAATCTATTTATGAGCTCTGCATTTTATTCCATTAGTCTACGTGTATCTCTGTTCCTTTCCTTTGCAATAAATATTATTATCTCTATGTATCCTTTCAGAGATCTCCCATGTATATATAACTATGCATATAAGTACATTTGCTTTTCTTTTTATTTCTACTGAAATAGTCACATAGTTTACATAGAATTCTGCACCTTGCCTTTTTCATTAACCTTATGAGATGGGGACATAGCAGTTTCATTCAATTAGACACATCCTATATCACAGATCCATTACTGTATAATATTCCACTGAGAATATCATAATTTATTTAATCAATTTCATGTGCTGAATGTATAGTTTTTTCAAAACTCTTGTTATTGCAAAACAATTCTTCAGCACTCATCCTTGTATAGCTTTCAGTCTACACACATATGACTATACCCATAAGATCAATTCTTAGAAATGAAATTCTTGAATCAAAGAATATATGCACTTTATATTTTATAGATTTTTTTAGTTTTCCCTCCTAGAGATTGTTCCTAGAGATTTAATCTTTCATCTACGATGAATTAGAGTATCCATTTTTTCCCCAAGCAAAATGCAGTTTTTGTTAATCTGATAGGTGAAAAATTATATCTCATTGTGGTTTAAAGGTGTGTTTATATTTTTATGAGTGAGGTTGAGATTTTTTTAATGTATTTAAGAGCCGTTTCTACATGTTGTTTTTCCATTTATCTGTAAGGTTATTTTTCTTTATTTGATTTGTAACATACACACATACATGCATATACATAGATAAAATCAGATTTCTATAACTTGGGTGACACAACATCTTGTGGGAGAGGTAACATATTTGTGTGTGTGTGTGTGTGTGTGTTCCTTTTCACATGAGATGCATCAGTCAGGAATATTTTTATGGCAAGGTAGAAAACCTGATTATAGTACTTCTGTTAGTTTTCTAGGGCTGCAATAACAAAATATCACACACTAGGTAGCTTAAACAACATAAATTCATTTTCCCATAGTTCTGTAGGCTGTAAGTTCAAGATTAATGCATTAATATATTTACTTTTTCTCATGTCTCTCTCCCTAGCTTTCAGATAGTGGCTTTCCTATGTCCTTCCATGGCCTTTCCTCTGTATGTGTACATCTGTGGACTCTTTTATTTTAAGGACACTAGTCATATTGGATTAGGGTTCTACCCCTATGATCTTACTTAACTTTAATTATCTCTGTATCGAACTATAGTCACATTGAGGGTCAAGTATTCAGCATATGAATTTTTGGGAAATATATTTTACTCCATAACATTTCTCTGGTCCCCCCAAATTCATATCATTCTTGAATGAAAAATGCATTCACCCAATCCCAACAACTTCAAAAGCCTTAAGAATCAATTCTAAGTTCAAAGTCTCATCTAAATATCATCTAAATACAATGGACAGGCATAGAATTGACATTTTCATTCCCCAAGGAAGAAATCACAAAGGCAAAAGGGGTGTTGGATCCTAAGCAAGTCTAGAATCTAGCGAGGCAAACTATTCATTCTTAAGGCTTAAAAACAGTCTTCTTTAGCTCAATTCTCTGGCATCTGGGCCCCCTGGAGTGACATTATTATACCTGTGTCCCTGTGTACTAGCCTTGCTCCTGAGGCACTGGTTAGTTAGCAGCATGGCCTGCTGAACCCAAGGAGGAGATAGTCTTGTCCACCAGTCCTGAGGTGGCAGTGGTGGTCCTTTCGAATTCTCAATCACCTTTGGGGACATTCTTTTCTTTTCTTGAATGATATTTGGCAATGAAAGTTTTCTGTGAATCAGGAAATGAACTTTGGTATTTACTCTGATCAAGGTAGAGAACCACTGTGGGGTTTTGAAAACAGAAGTGACTTGGTAGAGGTATGTCTTGACTCTGACTACTCTGTTGAGAATAGGCTATGGGGTGGAGGGGCAGTTAAGATACTATTGCAATAATCCAGATGAGAGACAAGGATATCCTCACAAGAGTGCTTATTGGGAGTCTCTGTGTAGGTGAAAATTATTGACTGGTAGCCTACAGTTGAAGAGATTTGGGGCAAGGAGCTAGACTTTTCCTGGGATCCTCAAATGTCATGTGTAATATGTGGAGATCTTTGTTTTTTGCTCAGATAGGCCATTTTCTCCAATAGTAATTCTTCCTTTCTTGTAACAGGATGGGATATAAACCTGTTGGCATTTTTGGAGCCCATCAGATGAGAGCTTGGGAGTAGAGGTGGAAGCAGACTCACCATTGCAGAAGCAAACTTTCAAGATCTCTTTGTTTTAAGCCCTAAGACTTACCCTTGCTTTATAGCATATCTGGTATTTATTAAGTTGTGACTGTCTCTATTTAAGGTTTCCTGAAATAAAACCTCCAATTTCTTGCCTGGATGCTGGGGGTGAGTGTGGGAATCTCAGAGTATTGAGTCCACATATAGATATATATTCAACCAATATCTTATTTTCAATTCTGTACATAACATCTGCTTTATTGGTGCCTCTTGGAGGTTTTACAGAGTAAATCAGCTAGCTTATGTTCACCATCCTCCTGTAGGGGCATTTAAAGTTATAGCTTCCTCTTCTGTTCTACTTCTAAGAATCATTGAAATCTCTCCATATTGTTTTAGTTCTTATAGGTTTATGACAGTTTTATTTCTTTGCTATCATTTTTGGATACCTTAAGAGGGAAAGGAGACAAATATGTGCTGTCAAATCACATCTTTATCCAGGTGAATATGTTATTCAAATTTCATGTGACTCTGCAGGTTTCCTTTCTGCACAGTGAGGACCATTGGTATATTACATTGGACAACTGTCATAGGATTTCAGTGCTCTACTTCAGAAACAGAGTTCAATTTCCAGTTATTCTATTTACTACCTGTGTGACTATGGAAAAATCACTTAAGTTCTGTGAGCATCAGTTTTTCATATTCAAAATGAAGGTGAACTATATTCCAAATTGTGTGCATGTATGTATGCATATAATTCAACTCATTTTAAACATGAAGAAACTGAACATTTTGGGGACCTGATATACAGCAGGCAGGATCACTATAGTTAATAATATACTGTTAACATTTGCTAAGAGAGCAGATTTTAAGTATTCCCCCCCACACACACAATAGTAACTATGTGTAGAAGGATGTGTTAATTAATTTTATGTGGCAATCATTGCACAATATATACATGTATTCAATCATCACATTGCATACCTTGGACATGTACAATTTTTATGTGTTGGTTACACCTAAATAAAGTTGGAGAAAGAAAATGGCATTTATTAAACCATGTCAAAGAGTTGTTTTAGGAATTTAATGAATTAATTTACGGAAATCTGTTAGCACAAACTTAGTTCCATGCTTGATAAAGGTTATATATTGTTATTGAGTTTCTTGCAAGCAAGTTTTTAATTTTTCATCAAAGTTGCCCCCTCTGCTGGGAGGGAGAATAGTTTGGTGAGCATAAGGTATGCTTAAATCTCCTAGGCCTTAACCTCAGTACTTTATGATTCCTTAAGTTGTATCTATTGTTTATAATCTGAAAAGTTCTGCTAAGTAAGGGGTATGAAGATTGCCTCATTAATTTTATATTTACTCATTCATTTTAAATTCTTTAATTCATTAATCTAACATTTGCTGAGCTTTTACTATATGTTGGGCACTGTATTGGTGTTGAGAGATAATGAAGGTAAGTCTCAACAAAGCAGGTAGACAACATCCTTGTTCTCAAGGAAATAGTAGTCCAAGGGGTAAATAGATATGGAAAGGCAATTTTGAAGCAATGTGATTATGCTGTGATGATACATTCTATTGCAATTGAATAACTATATAAAGTCTGTCTCTTTCATTATAAGCACAAAGATCTCATCTACCTGTTTATTCCTGTTGCCCCAGTATGTAGCATTGTGCCTGGCATACATGTTATGCTAAAAATTTTTGTTATTAAATAAATTTTGTACAATGAAAACCTTTCTTTGAATTGGTTACACAGAAAAGGATGTACTTTAAAAATTTCCCTTTAATTTTCACAGAAGAGAGCATTTTTGCAATGAATTTTGTTAAATGGGTGAGTAAGCAAGCAGATTAATAGTTGGCAAAAAATGAGCCAAAAGTAAGAGGAAGTACATGCTAATTCAACACATATTTCTTCAGTCACAACTATGTGCCAGGCATGGTGCTAGGCATGAATAAGACATGGTCTTTGCCTTTGAGGATCTCCAAGTATAGTCTGGAGACAGACAAGTTAACAGTCAATTGCAGTGCAATAAGATAAGGGACATAAATAAAACTCAAATCAGATCAGAGGCCTAAGCTTGAGGACTTTGGGTAAGGCTGCAGCCATTAAACATGATTCTGAAGACATGTTCCATTTTCCACAATAAGATTCAGTAAGGAAACAATTGCTCAAAGAATCTATTTTTTTTTTCAAAGAAAGCGTGAAAATCTCATTATTGTTAATGACAATAGAATAGAGAAGAAAATGGAATGAAGAGCAATATCTAAATAAGCTATCATTATATATGAAATAGAGTCATTTAGTGGTTAAGTGATGTTTGTTAGGATGTTATCTTGGCAGTTGCTTTTGGAAAAAAATGATCAAATACAAACCAAGAATGCCAGTTAATGACATCATTATTTACTTAGTAGAAATTTACAACAACAAGAAAGTACATTAGTGAAAACAAAATATCATTTAAAGAATTGAGAGTGATTTTCATCTTTATTGTTGTGCATCACTTTTCCTTAAAAAAGTCTGTTTATCACTTTACTATAATAAACAATGACTAAACTGATGAAAAAGGTATACTTCCGTGGGAAAAATAAAAAACTATGACTTAGAAGTCACCTCTCCATCACAAGCAGAAAGCTGAACAAGCTACAAGATCAACAAAGCTTAGATTCATCAGAGAAGTGAGATCATAGGACAAACTATCACCCTAGAAGTTGAAAGATGAGCAAATCTCAACTTACCAGAGTAGAAATCTGTGAGGAGAGGCTTCCCCAAGAACCAGTTCCAGAGTAGGAGAACCTTAACTGAAATGAACAAATTATTGTAGGCTCAATGTGGACAAATCTGAGAGTTTAAAAATTCCAGGGGGATCTAATCATAAGGAGAATCATATTTTGTGAGTCTTATTTCTGGAAGCTCTGCCAGGTTCTTGCTGTGAATATCAGAGAAAAATCTGTTTGTGCTTCCAACAGGGGGAAGTGAAAAGGAACTACTTTGAAATATGACAGAACATCCAGTCCTTCTTTACAAGGCCTGCCCTCAGGAGAAACTATTTTACCAAAGCTTCACCTGCTGAGGTTTTATCAGAATCTACACTATCTGGGAGAAGGAAAAACCCAACACCAGCTTTCTGCAGACTTCCACATAGGGAAAGAGAGATATGAAACTTCAATATTCCATAGACATCCTGTGCCATTAAATGAAGGGGACTTACTTATAAGTACTGGTGAACTTCACAGTACAGGATCAGAGGCTCACCAAAAAGACTGAGACCTAATTATAGAAATGTAGAATGCTTCCCCTCCTTCGCACCTTCACACTACATTACTGATACAAGGTATTCACTTTTCAACGAAATATTATAAGGCTTATTAAAAGGTGAACCAGCATCAACAACAACAACACAGTCTTGAAACTGAATTAGCATCAGATATGGCAGTAATGTTGGAATTATCAGATGAGGAATTTAAAAAACTGATTTAAAAATTAAATGAAGGGAAAACTAAACAATGTGCAAAAACAGATGGATAATGTAAGCAGAGAGATGGAATGTCCAAGAAAGAATAAAAAAATGCTAGAGGTGAAAAACAGTGCAACAGAAATGAAGAATGACTTTGGTGGGCTCACTGGTAGACTGGACATAGCCAAGGAAAGAATCTGACTTTGAGTTTATGACTATAATAACTTCCCAAACTGAAAGGCAAAAGAGAAAAACCACCAGGAAAAAAAACAGAATATCTAAGAACTTTGAGGTCTAACGTGTAATGGAATACCAGAAGGTGAAATAAAAGAAAAGAATAGGGCTGGGGAGATAGCTCAGCTGGTAGAGTGCCCTAAGTTCGATCCCCGGTACTGCAAAAAAAAAAAAAAAAAAAAAAAAAAAAAAAGAATAGAAGCAATATTTGAAGCAATAATGAATGACCAAAAACACAAACAAGCAAAAAAATTTTCACCTGGGTATATCATGTCCAACCTGCAAAAAATCAAAGATAAAGGAAAAATCTTGAAAGAAGTCAGGGAAACCATCTCACCTAGAGAGGAACAATGATAAGAATCACATAGTGACTTCTCCCCAGAAACCATTCAGTCAAGAAGAGAATATAGTGAAATATTTAAAATGTTGAGGGGATAAACCACCAACTTAGAATTCTATACCTTGAAAAATTATCCTTCAAAAATGATAAAGAAATAAAGGTGTTCTCAAACAAAAACTAAAAGAATGTGTTGTCAGTTAACCTATCTTGCAAGAAATGTTAAAAGAGATTATTCAGAGAGAAAGAACTTAAATCAGAAATTCAGATCATCATAAAGAAAGGAAGAATATTAGAGAAGGAATAAGCAAGGATAAAATAAAACTTTTATTTTTCTTATTTTTAATTGTTCTAACCTGTAAGAGCTACTTCGAGATAATAACAAAAGGGCCTGATGGTGTAGCTCAGTGGTAGAGCACTTGCACAATACTTCCAAAAAATATTGATGCTATGTATAAAGGAAATGAATGACAACAATTATACAAAGAACAGAATATAGGAATTAGGAATATTTTATAATTATGTGGTACTTGTACTATCTGTGAAACTGTACAATGTTATTCAAAAGTATTCTTGGATTTCATGTAAATGTTTATTATGAACTCTAGGACAACCACTAAAAAGTAGAAAAGAATTAGTATGTTAAGAAAGGAGAGAAAATAGGATCATATAAAATGCTCAATTAAAAGCATGAAAGGGAGAAAAAGAGTGGAGGACAAAAATAGGAACTAAGAACAAGGGTAACGGAAAATAGTAACAAATATAGTAGATGTTAATCCAACTCTTTCAATAACCACTTTGAACATCAATAGTCTAAAAGCACCACTGAACTAAAATTGAATTCCTTTCATGAATGAGTTTGTAGAGATGAACCCAACTACTATGTATAACTATAAAGCTCTAATAAAAAATAGAAAAAAGGAGATTGAGATTTTCAGATTGGATCAAAAAAGAAGACACAACTGTGTTTTGTCTAAAAGAAACTTACTGTAAATATAAAGACACATATAGATTAAAAGTAAAGAGATACAGAATGATATACCATATTAACAGTAGACAAAAGGAAGAAAGACTAGTTATTATTAACTTCAGACAGAGAGAACTTCAGAGCAAAAACAGCTGTCATGAATAAAAATAATGATAATGATAAAGGGATGAATTCTCTAAGAAGATATAACAACCCTTCATGTGTATGCACATAGCAACAAAACACATGAAATAAAAACTGACAAACCAGCCAGGGGAAATAGGTGAATCCACTACTGTTGGAGACCTTAATACCTGTGTGTCAGAAATGGACAAATCCCTTAGGCAGAAAATCAGTAAGGTTGTTGGTGGGAATGTAAAATGGTACAACAATTACGAAAAGCTGTAAATAGAGGTTCTTAAAAGGTTAAAGTAGAATTAGCTGATGATGCAGCAATCCTACTTCTGGGTATATATATGAGAATTCAAACATGGTCTTCAAGAGATGTCAGCATACCTGCTCATCACAGCACTATTCACAATAGCTAAGACATGGAAGCAATCAAGTGTCATTGCAAATAAAGGACATGTGGTATATGCACCCCATGGGTTACTATGCAGCCTTTAAAAAGGATTCTTGCTGCACATTCTATGAAATGAATGAAGCTTGAGGAAATTAACCAGTCATAAAAGGATACGTACTGTGTGATTCCACTCATATGAAGTATCTGAATTAGTCAAAATCACACAAGCATAGAGTTAAAAGGTGATTACCAAGAGTTAAGGGGAGTGGGTAGAGGAATGAATGAGTGTTGGAGTGGGTTTAATGTTTTAGTATTGCATAAGAGAAAGTTCTAACTGGTGTGGTGGCATACACCTGTAATCCCAGTCACTTGGGATGCTGAGGCAGGAGGATCACAATTTTGAGGACAACATCAGCAACTTAGGGAGACCCTGTCTCCAAATAAAAAAATAAAAGAGGCTTGGGATGTAGCTCAGTGGTAGAGCACCCCTGAGTGCAATTCCCCATACCGCCCAAAAACTTTTTAAAGAAGTTCTGGAGAACTGCAGCATAATGATGTGAATGTATTTAACATGACTGAACTATTCATTTAAAAATGGCAAAGGTGGAAATTTTAATGTCATGTGTTTTTTAACCACAATAAAAAAATGACAGGCTGAGTCAGAGGGAGAGGAAGAAGCAGATGACAGCTAGGACTTCTCTTCCTTGGGTGATCCTGTCAGAAAGGGTACATGAATAGAGAATATGCTGGATCCAGGGCCACTTGACAAACAGGACTAATGGGATATGATGCCTCAGGGAGAGCCTAATGGTATATGGTCTGGTGAGGCCATATTGGAGGAGTGGCAGAAAGAAACAGTGAACAGACCACCGTTTCCATGGACCTCGGATTCCAACTGGGAGATAAGACACTAAGCCTCCAGAGCACTGCAAGAAGGTTGAAATTGGGAGAAGAGCTGGAGACGAGCAGATGGTGTGAGTCCAACGAGTGACTGGCAGTGAAGGAGACCTCTCTGAGGAGAAGACAGCACCTGAGACAGGAGAGGAGGGCCTTGGGCTCCTTGTTCTTTTCTGAAATGCCTTGTGCATGCAGAATACCCTCTTCCCTCAGGTCAGAGCAAAAGGAAAGAGCCTATGTCCTCATGGGGACTCGAGTTCATGTGCATGGATTGTGGCCTGCTCCTCATCTTTCCTTCTTGAATGTCTGCCCTGCTACACACAAACATGTGTGTACATGTCCAGCATTGAGCTAAGTGCTATTGGAGGATGCAAGAATTCATAAAAGTAATTACCCTTTAGGGCAGTAATTGTGATCCCCATTAAAAGATGAAGAAATTAAAGCCTGAGGAGTTTATAATGTTGTCCATGATCTAATCTTTGATAGTCAATGAGAAGTGGAAATAGAACCAGAAGCCAGGCCTTCTGACTAGTTGTTCTGTGCTCTTCCACCACATGCCCTTTCTATGCCCCTTTTATGACCCTCTGAGGACTTCCAGGACAGTAGGAAAATGGTAGGAACCAGGAGTGCCTTACTCTTCACAAAGTTATAGATTATCAGAGCATTATAGAATGCTCAGCAAATTCATTGTGCACGTCAGTTTCCCACATTACTTCCTTAGTTCTGTCACTCACTCTGGGGGTCTCCAAGGAGACAGTGCACCTTCTGGCTGTCAGCTCTGGATATCTCCACCTTTAAATCTGTACAAAGATTTATATGGCTGGGTTCATTTCCTCAGATTTGGATTGTAGTTTTATGTAGAACTATTTGACCCTTTGGGTTCATGGGAATGGAAATTGGACTCCAGTTTCCCCAAACTACAATGCTCCCAGAGTTGTAGGTATGAAGGAATGCAGGCTTTGTAATCACTGCCAATCAGGAGTTCTGTAGTAATCCTAAATAAACAGGCAAGCTATTAAGATCCTGGAGCTGGCCCCACAGCTTAGTATCCTTGTTGAAAACTGATGGTGAGAATGGGGTAGTAGAGTTGAGGCAAGAAGGAGTTTGTTGGAGGCACAGAAATTAGAATTAAATTTGAGAACTAATCCAGACTTTTCTTTGCAGTGTGAACTTGGACAGGTTCTTAGCCTCTCTGATTTTAGTTTCCTCATCTTTCTATTTTGGGAAGGATGGAAGGGGAGTAGCCACAGAGAGACAGAGGTTAAGTTTAGGAGTTGGTGAAAGTAAAAATAAATGGTTCATGGATGGAAAGATGTCAGGAGAACTGGCACATGAGGAAAGGCAAGGGAAGGCAGAGCTCAGGAAGGCAAGTGAGAAGTAGCTCCATAATCAATAGAAGAAAATGCAGAAGAGATATTTAGAGCTGACCTGGCAGTCCACTGGGAACCTCTGAGCAGTTTCCATGGAGAACTGGAGAGAGAAACCAGACTGCATGTGCCTGAAGAAGAAGAAGTGGTGGGGAGAGCAGGCAAGATTTTACTTTCCATCCAGCTATGAAAGGCAGGACGTGAGAAAACAGTGGCTGCTGTGTCTTGATGGCTACACACTGAGAAAGATGGCCCACACCTTGCTTCACAGCATCACATCTAGATCTGTACCCCTTATCTCCTTATTTCCCTTTCAGAGTCTCCATTTTCTCATCTGAAAAAGAGGAAAATTCTGTTCTAGATTTCATAGGTTTTTGCACATTGAAGGAGATAATGTATCTAAAATGCCTGGCCTACAGAATGAAATGACACAATAGATGTTAGCTGCTATTACTATGTTGATATTATGTTGTAGATCTGTAAAGGGGTAGGTCAGTTGGAAATATTTCAAGAAGGTGAAGCACCCGCTCAGGGGCATTCCAGGTGAGATGGTCTTCCTAAAAGTCAAGGTATCAGTGATTTTAGGGTTGCATGGATCATGTTGCCAAACTGTGCCAGCTTCTGTGATGTTGGGCATCCCATTAGGAGTAAGAAAGTGTCCCTGCCCTTGTAGATTTTATGAAGGTAAACGCATAGTGCAAAGGATACCCTGGTGAGTGTTGGAACAGGGGAAGCAGAGAGCATTGTGCACCTAATTTGATCCAGGAGTTTAGTGAGGGAACTGTTTCACCTTCCTACACCCCACCCTCACTGACCCCAGCCCAACCTGATCATCATTTTTGGAAGAGAAACTCTGGATCCAGGAAGAATCTCATATCCATGTATTTAGGAATTCCATCTTTGGCTGTTACTGTAAACTGGTTAGTTGAAGAAGGATCCAGAGATGGTTCAACCTGCTTAATTTTTAAATGAACAAATTGTAATGTGAATGCTCTCTTTTTTCAGTCTCTGAAACTTACTATGAGTTAAATTACTATAATAACAACATGGAGACATTCATAACAAATCATTAGAGAAATTCCATTTTCTGTCAGCAAACACAATTTAAGCACTTAACATTTAAGCTTCTTAAGATTCATAGCTGACTAGGGAGCAATTAAAATTGGATTTTAATGAATACACATGAACTCACGGGTTTCTACCAGGAAGAAAGGCTAACTTAGTAAGTAGTGGAAAAGGCTTTTTGATTTAATTTGGAATATCACTCAGACATCTTGGAATAAAACACAATTAAACAAATCCTTAACTTATACACTAATTGCAACATGCTATATTCATACAATGCTCTCATCATTTAGTCTGACATGCAAAATGCATGGGGGGGACTACTTCTGACTTTTAAATGACTATTAAACAGTTAAAATATCATCTATTCAACAGAAATAGGCATTCCCTCTCCTACAAAATGAGATGGATTAGTTAATTTGCATATTCTGGTGAACTCTGTCCAATGGCAGTTTGGAACACAGCACCTATTGCACCTGCCTCTAAAGGAGGAGCAAGTACAAGGAGAAGACTGAAGCTACCTCTTGTACATCACCATTTTTCAGATTTGTAAGTACCCTGTTATGGTTTGGATGTGAAGTGTTCCCCAAAAGCTCACATGTGAGTCGATGCAGGAAGGTTTGGAGGAGAAATGATTGAGTTGTAAGAGCCTTAACCCAATCAGTGAATTAGTCCCTGATGGGGTTAGCTCAGTGGTAACACTCTCTCTCTCTCTCTCTCTTTCTCTCCTTTCTGATCTTCATGTGAGCTGCTTCCCTCTACCACTCTTCAACCATGATGTCCTACCTCACTTTGAGCCAAGGAATGGAACCAGCCTTCAATGGACTAAGACCTCTGAAACTGTTAGCTTCCAAATAAACTTTTCCTCCTCTACAATTGTTCTGCAATTGTTCTGGTTGGGTCCTTTTAGTCACAGCAGCAAAAAAGCTGACTGAAACATCCCCCTTTCCCAATTGCCTGGACTTGTGCAACCATGTCTGTTAGCTCTGAACTCCACTGGTTATTTTATGATCTCCACAGTTTCAAGGTTCCACACCTAATTCCTTCTGGTAGTCCCCAAGGGTTCTCTTTCTCAAAAAACAGTTTAAATTTGTCAGTTGGGATCCTCTATAAAGCCCAGATGGGCTTTGAAGGATAAGATATTTACTCAGAGTAACACATAGGAAAGATAAAGGGGAGAGAGAGCTGGAGTAGGTGGGGAAAGCCTCCAGGCCACTGTGCTGATCTAACACCTGTGAGAGGAGTGCAAAGAAGTGGGGGGATTGGGGATTAAGAGGCTGAGACATGGGGCTGGGGTTATAACTCAGTGGAGCACTTGCCTAGCATGTGTGAGGCACTGGGTTTGATCCTCAGCACCACATAAAAATAAATAAAATAAAGGTATTGGGTCCATTTACAACTAAAAATATATATTTTTTTTTAAAAGAGGCTCAGCCTTTGTTACGGTTGGAGAAAATCTGGGTCAACCCTATGGGGACCTCTGGCATGAAGCTTACCCATGGAAGAGGTTCACATTGGCCAAAATGACCTGGTTCTACCATCACTGCCATTCTCAGTCCCTAGCTGTGGACAGCCTGGGAGAAGCAAGGCCTCAGCTCAGTGCTGCGGCAGATCCCTAAAGTACCATTCTATCCTCTCAGCTAACCGCTCTCCCTGTGGGGTCAGTTATTGCTGTCCTGTAGGGAGAGTCCAGGATCCCATCTCCATGGCCTCCAGAGGAATAAATCTAGATTACAAGCAGTGGTTCTGCAAGGTGACCACAGGCATATCTCTTGAAATGATAGGGCTTTAATACCTTGTGAGTATATTAGAATTCAGAACAAGGCTAGCAAGTAGAAATTTTCCACTAAGAAAATTCACAGCAGTCAGAGTAAATGTAGAGTCCTTCACTAAGATTTTAAGAGGATTAATTATTAAATGCATAATTTGAAAATCTCAGGAGTAACTGAAAATATTTGCTTCATCTAAAACAGGTTTTGAAAGCTTTATCATATAGAAATGGCTTGTGATTTACCAGTTAAGTAAAAGGTGATCTACCCTGCTAAAAACAGACAAGATTATGAAGGACTTTCCTTTATTGTGGAAATTTCAAGTCTGACTTACATGAAGCCGTTTATTGCATAAGTAGGCTATTTATATTGCATTAGTGTTCAGAATGCCTATTTTCATGAATCCCTATGTGTAACCAGGCATAAGTTAATTTTATGACTTAATGGAAAGTATGGTTAATCAGCATACACACTACACTTCCAGTATTTTATTTCTGGTAATCCTTAACACATCCCCAGGAAATAGATACAGTTTTGATGTACATTTTATGGGACATAGAAATTGAGAGTGAGAATTTAAGTAGATGGCTCAGCTTTACCTTCCATGGAAAGTGACAAAACTTGAACCACACTGCCAATCATTATGATTTCTATAATGAATTTCCCATTTACAGGAAAGTAATGGACCCGATAATATCCAAAATAATTTATGTCTGCTTAAAATTCTCCTTTATTCCATTTTCTTGTTGATTTTACATGGGCTTATCTATTCACTAGATTGAGCAAATTGTAGTCTGGCCAACTTTAAATGGTATATCAAGTTTCATGTATAAGGGAATTTTTCTGGAAAGAAGTCTATAAATTTAATCAATTTTTCAAAGAGAATTTGTACCATGAGTTGGTTATCATTCTGTTATTGATTTCTAGTTTAATTCCATTCTGAATTGAACAAAACAATCTGCATGACTTCAACTATTTTAAAATTGTTGAGGTTTATTTTAGAGCACAAGATGTGGTCTATCTTGGTATTGGCTACATGAGCATTTGAAATGTGTATTATGTTGTCATTGAGTGTCCGGGTCTTAAGCTCCCTTGCTTTTCTCGACCAGGGACAAGGGAAGGGAGCACTCCCCAACAAGGTCAGACTGGGATAGGTAGGGCCAACTGACTGCCTGCGCCCAGCCCGGGTGGAGGACAATCAGGCATCAGGGAGACCCGTCACAGCAGGAACTCGTTTATTGAGGAAGTCACACAGCTTTTATGTAGGGTGGAGGCTAGGTGGGAACCAATCAGCTTAAAGGTCAGCAAGGCATGGGGTGTTCACACAGGTGAGAGTCCCATGGGACTATAAGGCAAGCACAAGCTGATCACGTTCGCGGAACTGTTGTTAACCTATCCCTGACAGTGACCCGATTCATCGTCACCAACCCTTGAAACCGCCTTTGAGGCCCTGATCCTGCTCACCCACCAGGAAGTAAGGAGTCAGCCTGAGTTAGTTAACGTGTCATTAGGCCCAACATTTGAGTTAAGTGTTCTACACTAGATCCTCTTGGTTGATAGTGTTACTGATTTCTTCTACACCCTTGCTGATATTTTTGTCAAGTTGTTCTATCAATTTTTGCCATGGGGCATTGAACTGTCCAACTATAACTGTCTATTTATCTTTTCAGATCTATCAGTTTTGGCCTTATATATTTTTCAGCTGTTGTTCAATGTATATATATTTTGGATTACAATGTCCTCTTTGTGGAGTAATTTTTGTTGGTATTTCACAGTCTTTTTCTTTCCGGTAATTTTCTTTGCTTTGAAGTCTGTTTTATATTAATATAGCCACTTCTGCTTTCTTTTAGCACAATATATCTTTGTTTAACCTTTTACTTTCAACATACCTATATTATTATTATAGTTGAAAGAGTTTCATTTTTTAAAATTTATTTTTATTGTAAACAAATGGGGTACAACTTGTTTCTCTGGTTGTACATGAAGTAGAGGCATACCATTTGTGTAATCATCCATTTACATAGGGTAATGGTGTTTGATTCATTCTGTTATTTTTTCCATCCCCCCCATCACTCCCACCCCTCTTTTCCCTCTATACAGTCCCTCCTTCCTCCATTCTTGCCACCCTCACACCCCCATTATGTGTCGTCATCAGCTTATCAGCTAGATCATTCGTCCTTTAGTTTTTTGAGATTGGCTTTTCTCACTTAGCATGATATTCTCCAATTTCACCCATTCTTTTTTTAATTAATCATCTCTTAAATATTTATTTTTATGCTTCTTTTTTTAAATTATAAACAAATGGGATACATGTTGTTTCTCTGTACATGGAGTAAAGGCATACCATTTGTGTAATCATAAATTTACATAGAGTAATGTTGTTTGATTCATTCTGTTATTTTTCCCTTCCCCCCAACCCTTCCCACCCCTTTTTTCCCACTATACAGTCCTTCCTTCCTCCATTCTTGCCACACTTCTTAGCTCTAAACGTAAACCTAACCCTAACCCTAACACTAACCCCTCCCACCCCCCATTATCTGTCATCATCAGCTTATCAGCAAGATCATTTCTCCTTTGGTGTTTTGAGATTGGCTTATCTTACTTAGCATGATATTCTCCAATTTCATCCATTTGCCTGCAAATGCCATAATTTTATCATTCTTTATGGCTGAGTACTATTCCATTGTGTATATATATATACCACAGTTTCTTTATCCATTCATCAATTGAAAGGCATCTAGGTGAGTTCCACAATCTGGCAATTGTGAATTGAGCAGCTATGAACATTGATGTGGCTGTATCTCTGTAGTATGCTGATTTTAAGTCCTTTGTGTATAGGCTAAGGAGTGGAATAGCTGGGTCAAATGGTGGGTCCATTCCAAGTTTTCTAAGGAATATCCACGCTGCTTTCCAGAGTGACTGCACTAATTTGCAGCCCCACCAGCAATGTATGAGTGTACCTTTTCCCCCACATCCTCACCAACACCTGTTGTTGCTTGTGTTCTTGATAATTGCCATTCTAATTGGGGTGAGATGGAATCTTAGGGCAGTTTTGATTTGCATTTCTCTTATTACTAGAGATGGTGAACATATATCTGTTGATTGCTTGTAGATCTTCTTCTCTGAAGTGTCTGTTCATATCCTTAGCCCATTTGTTGATTGGGTTATTTGTATTCTTGGTGTAGAGTTTTTCGAGTTCTTTATATGTTCTAGAAATTAGTGCTCTATCTGAAGTACGAGTGGCAAAGATATTCTCCCACTCTGTAGGGTCTCTCTTCGCATTGCTGATAGTTTCCTTTGCTGAGAGAAAGCTATTTAGTTTGAATCTATCCCAGTTATTGATTCTTGCTTTTATTTCTTGTGCTATGGGAGTCCTGTTAAGGAAGTCTGATCCTAAGCTGACATGTTGAAGATTTGGACCTACTTTTTCTTCTATAAGATGCAGAGTCTCTGGTCAGATTCTGAGGTTCTTGATCCATTTTGAGTTGATTTTTGTGTAGGGTGAGAGACAGGGTTTTAGTTTCATTCTGTTGCATATGGATTTCCAGTTTTCCCAGCACCATTTGTTGAAGAGGCTATCTTTTCTCCATTAAATATTTTTGGCCCCTTTGTCTAGTATGAGAAAATTGTATTTATTTGGGTTTGTGTCCATGTCTTCTATTCTGTACCATTGATCTACCTGTCTATTTTGGTGCCAATAACATGCCGTTTTTGTTACTATTTCTTTGTAGTATAGTTGAAATTCTGGTATTGAAATACCCCATGCTTCACTCTTCCTACTAAGGATTGCTTTAGCTATTCTGTATTTCTTATTCTTCCAGATGAATTTCATGATTGCTTGCTCTTTTTCTGTAAGTTACATCATTGGGATTTTAATTGGAATTGCATGGAATCTGTATAGCACTTTTGGTAGTATAGCCATTTTGACGATATTAATTCCTCCTATCCAAGCACAAGGGAGATCTTTCCATCTTCTAAGGTTTTCTTAAATTTCTTTCTTTAGTGTTCTGTAGTTATCATTGTAGAGGTCCTTCACCTCTTTTGTTAGATTGATTCCCAAGTATTTTATTTTTTTCAAAGCTATTGTGAATGGGGTAGTTTTCCTAACTTCTCTTTTTGAAGATTCATCACTTATGTATAAAAATGCATTAGATTTATGAGCATTGATCTTATAACCTGCTACTTTACTGAATTCACTTATGAGTTCCAAAAGCTTTCTGGTGGAATTTCCTGGTTCCTCTAAATATATAATCATGTCATCAGCAAATAGGAATAGTTTGAGCTCTTCTTTTCCAATTCGTATCCCTTTAATTTCTTTGGTCTGTCTAATTGCTCTGTCTAGAGTTTCAAGAACGATGTTGAATAGAAGTGGTGAAAGAGGGAATCCCTGCCTTGTTCCAGTTTTTAGGGGCAATGCTTTCAGTTTTTCACCATTTAGAATGATATTAGCCATGGGCTTAGCATAGATGGCCTTTACAATATTAAGGAATGTTCCCACTATCCCTATTTTTTTCTATTGTTTTGAGCATGAAGGGGTGCTGTATTTTATCAAATTCTTTTTCTGCATCTATCAAAATAATCATGTGATTCTTGACTTTAAGTCTGTTGATATGGTGAATTACATTTATTGATTTCCACATGTTGAACCAACCTTGCATCTGTGGGATAAAACCCACTTGATTGTGGTACACTATCTTTTAAATATATTTTTGCATGCAATTTGCTAAAATTTTGTTGAGAATATTTGCATCAATGTTCATTAAGGATATTGGTCTGAAATTTTCTTTCCTCGATGTGTCTCTGTCTGGTTTAGGTATCAGGGTGATATTGGCTTCATAGAATGAGTTTGGGAGGGTTCCCTCCTCTTCTATTTCATGGAATACTTTGAGTAGTATTGGAATGAGCTCTTCTTTAAAGGTTTTGTAGAACTTGGCTGAGAACCCATCTGGTCCCAGACTTTTCTTTCTTGGTAGGCTTTTGATGACTTCTTCTATTTCATTACTTGAATTTGATCTATTTAAATTGTGTATGTCCTCCGGGTTCAGTTTAGGTAATTCATATGTCTCTAGAAAGCTGTTGATGTCTTTGAGATTTTCTATTTTGTTGGAGTATAGGTTTTCAAAATAACTTCTAATTATGCTTTGTATTTCACTCGTGTCTGCTGTGATATTTCCTTGTTCATTCTGAATTTTAGTAATTTTAATTTTCTTTCTCCTCTTTGTTAGTGTGGCTAAGGGTTTATCAATTTTGTTTATTTTTTCAAAGAACCAACTATTTGTTTTGTCAATTTTTTCTATTGTTTCTTGTGTTTTCATTTCATTGATTTCAGTTCTGATTTTAACTATTTCCTGTCTTCTACTACTTTTGGTGTTGCTCTGTTCTTCTTTTTCTGGGGTTTGGAGCTGTAGTGTTAGATTGTTTATTTGTTGATTTTTTTCTTCTTTTATTGAATGTGCTCCATGAAATAAATTTTCCTTTAAGTACTGCTTTCATAGTGTCCCAGAGATTTTGATATGATGTATCTTTGTTCTCATTTACCTCTAAGAATTTTTAAATTTCCTTCCTGATATCTTCTGTTATCCATTCATCATACAATAGCATATTATTTAATCTCCAGGTGTTGGAGAATTTTCTGTTTTTATTCTGTCATTTATTTCTAATTTCAATCCATTATGATCTGATAGAATACAAGGTAGTATCTCTATCTTCTTGCATTTGCTAACAGTAGTTTGTGGCATAATATATGGTCTATTTTAGAGAAAGATTCATGTGCTGCTGAGAAGAAAGTGCATTCGCTCTTTGTTGGATGGTGTATTCTATAAATGTCTGTTAAATCTAAATTATTGATTGTGTTATTGAGATCTATGGTTTCTTTGTTCAATTTTTGTCTGGAAGATCTGTCCAATGGTGAGAGAGGTGTGCTAAAATCACCTAGTATTATTGTGTTGTGGTCTATTTGATTTCTGGCATTGAGAAGGATTTGTTTGACATACATGGATGAGCCACTGTTTGAGGCATAGATATTTATGATTGTTATGTCTTGCTGATTGGTGCTTCCCTTAAGCAGTATGTGATGTCCTTCTTTATCCCTTCTGACTAGTTTGGACTTGAAGTCCACATTACCTTCTATGAGGATGGATACTCCAGCTTTTTTGCTGTTTCCATGTACATGGTATGTTTTTCCCTATCCTTTCACCTTTAGTCTGTAGGTATCTCTTTCTACGAGGTGAGTCTCTTACAGGCAGCATATTGTTGGATCTTTCTTTTTAATCCAAACTGCCAGTCTATGTCTTTTGATTGATGAATTCAGGCCATTAACATTCAGGGTTATTATTGTGATATGATTTGTATTCCCAGACATTTGACTCACTTTTTTTGACATGACTTGGTTTCTCCTTTATTTGGCTGTTCCTTTAGGGTAGTTTCTCCCTTTGCTGGTTTACATCATTGTTTTTCATCTCCTCCTCATGGAATGTTTTGCTGAGAATGTTCTGTAATGCTGGCTTTCTTTTTGTAAATTCTTTTCGCTTTTTTTTATCATGGAAGGATTTTATTTCATCATCAAATCTGAAGGTAAGTTTTGCTGGGTATAAGATTCTTGGTTGGCATCCATTTTCTTTCAGGGCTTGAAAAATGTTGTTCCAGGCCCTTCTAACTTTTAGGGTCTGGATTGAAAAATCTGCTGCTATCTGTATTGGTTTCCCCTTGAATGTAATTTGGTTCTTTTCTCTCTCAGCCTTTAAAATTCTGTCTTTATTTTGTATGTTAGGTATTTTCATTATAATGTGCCTTGGTGTGGGTCTATTTTATTTTTGTGTATCTGGAGTCCTATAAGCCTCTTGTATTTGATTTTCCATTCATTCTTCAGATTTGGGAAATTTCTGATATTATTTCATTGAATAGATTATTCATTCCTTTGATTTGTTTCTCTGCGCCTTCCTCAATCTCAATAATTCTTAAATTTGGCCTTTTCATGATATCCCATAATTCTTGTAGATTCTGTTCATGATTTCTTCCCATCTTCTCTGGTCAACTTTGTTTTCAAGGTTAAATATTTTTTCTTCAATGTCTGAGGTTCTGTCTTCCAGGGGTTCTATTCTATTCGTTATGCTTTCTATGGAATTTTTAATTTGGTTTATTATTTCCTTCATTTCTAGGATTTCTGTTTGATTTTTTTTTCAGTACCTCTAACTCTTTATTGAAATGATCTTTTGCTTCCCACTTTTGTTCTTTCATCTCCTCGTTTGCTTCTCTGATCATTTTAATTATGTACATTCTTAACTCCCGTTCTTACATTTCTTCTGCCATGCTGTCATTGGATTTTATTGCTATACCATCTAGTTTTGTTTGGGACATTTTCTTCCCTTGTTTTCTCATATTGGTCAGGTATCTACCCCTCTAGTAGTGAAACTCTGAGATATCTCAGATTTCCTCTATTGACTAATATTTTCCCTGTACATTTCCAATAACTCACCTCCTAGCCTTCAGTAGGCTGAAGTCTTGGAGGAACTTGATAATGCAGTGCTCCACAAGGAAGCTCCCCCTCTAGGTGTGGCGGCCTTCAGGTGGGCTATATTCCCTGTCAGTGGGCAGAGGTGCCTCCACTTGTTGACTGATTGTCAGCCAAAGGGGGTCTAGACTGCAGACTGGGACACATCTGGCCTGAGTCTGTGTCTCTGGTTCTGCTGTCCTGGTGGGAGAGCCTTGCCCAGTGGGGAAGACTTACCTGGTGGGGAAGTTTTGCTGGGCAGCTCTCCTCTGAGAAGTTCCCTTCGGTACAGAACTACCGTGTGAACTGGGTATCCCTCCTCTGTTATGTTCCCAGGGTTCTGGACCTACTGCCTGGGCTGGGGAGCCTGACCCTGCGAGGGACTCCATTGTTGAGCGGCCCTCCTCTGCTATGTTCCCTGGGGACCAGAGCTACCGCCTGGGTCAGGGAGTCTTGCCCTGTGCCGAAGTTTCACGCTGTGTGGCCTTCCTCCGAGAAGCTGCCTGTGGTCTGGTCCTGCCGCCTGGGCCTGGGACCCTCACTCTGCTTTGAAGCCTCTCGCTGTGTGCCCCTCCTCTGCAATGCTGCTGGTTGACTGGGTTCTTGGCTCCAGCAGGGGAGTGTCTCTGGGCCACTCTACTCCACAAAGTTCCCTGCGTTTTGGGACTACTGCCCCATCTGGGGAGCCCGACCAGTGGAAGAGATTCACCCAGTGGCTCTGAGTTGGTCCAAGTCTCTCAATACCTCCTCTTCTTGGCTCCTGGGTCTTGTCAAAGGTCCTCTAGTCTCCTGTAGGTGTCTCAAGAAGGGAACTGCCCTTCCAATGATGATGGCTACACCCTCAGGAGTAATTCAAAATGCCTGCACCAGCCTATAAAGAAGCTGGGGAGCCCCAGTCAGGGTGCGCTGAGTCAGCACAGAGGCAATTGCAGTGTCCCTCAGCAGTAGTGGGGGCAGGCAGGCAGGCTCAGCAATGGCGTCCGACCTTGGTGTGGGGGTTGGGCAGGCTTGCTCGCCTGCTGGCTAGCTCCCCAATGGCCAAAAGAGTTTCTTATACACAGCACATTTAGGTCCTGTTTTTAATATGCTCTGCCATTCTGTGTTTTTTAATCAGAACCATTTACATTTAATGTAATTATTGATATGTTAATGCTTAAATCTGCCATTTTATTTTTGTTGCTGCTTGTTCTCTCTCCTTTTCATTTCTAATTTTCTTCTCCTGCCTTCCCATCCATTACTTTAACATTTTAAAAATTCATTTCTTTTTTATGTATAGTGTCTTCATAGGCTTTTTAAATGGTTGCTCTATGTATTACATATATATATACATATATATATATACACACACACGTTTATCTTATCATAGCTTATTTTGTTTTATTTACTCATTAGAGTGAAATAGACTACATGTCCATTTACATCCCTGTCTGTACATTACCCTCCCTCATTTATAATGTAATTGTTTTAAATATTTTCTTTACCTACATTTAGAACTATATCGGATAGTTTCAATTTTTGTTTTACTCATTACCATAATTTTAAAAATGTAAAGTAGAAAGAGTTTTGTTTTTACTCATATTTTTGCTTTCCATGGTCCTCATTTCCTTCTAATATTCTGGATTTCCTTGTTTGTCATGTCTTTTTGTTTTGAGAACTTCCTTTAGTCATTCTTTTTAAGTAGGTCTTTTGGTGGAAATAGTGTTTGCTTTTCTTTATCTGAAAATGTCTTGATTTCCCCTTTTATTCATGAAGAATATTTTCTCTGCGCATAGGATTATGGTCATCTAGTATTTTCTGCACTCAAAAAATAATATCCCAGTTGGATGCAGTGATGCACACCTGTAATCCCAGCAATTTGGGAGACTGAGCATGATCACAAGTTTGAGGCCAGACTCAGGAACTTAGTGAGGCCCTAAGCACCTTAAGGACACCCTGTCTCAATATAAAAAAAAAATAAAAATAGGGATGGGAATGTAGCCCAGTAGTTAGGTGCCATGGTTTCAATCCCCAGTACCAAAAAGAGAGAGAGAGAGAGAAAGTAAAGGAAAAGTAATATACTCCTTTTTGTCCTTCACAGTTTCTGATGATAAATCCATTGTCATTTGAATTGTTTTTCCCCAATAACCTAGGTGTCATTTCTTTCTCCTGATGCTCACAAGATTTTTGCCTTTAGTCTTTGGAAATTTAATTATATGTGTTGGTCTGGATTTTTTTTAGTTTATCCTGTTTGAATTCTTTTTGGCTTTTAATTCTATATTTTATATGTCTCCCAAAATTTGGGAAGCTTTCAGTCATTATTTCTTTGAGTACTTTTTCAGCCTTGTACTTTTCCTCTTCTTCTAGGACTGCTCACTTGAATGGTATACATGTGTGTTATAGTTCCAAAGATCCTCGAGTCATTGTTCATTTTTATAGTCTATTTTTTTATTGTTCAGATTGGGTAATTACTATTGTTCTATCTTCCAGTTCATTGATTCTTTACTCTGTCCCCTCCATTTTGCTATGGAGTCTATTGCAATGAGATTTTTTAAAATTTTACTTATTGTATTTTTCAGTTAAAATTTTTGTTTGGTTCTTTTTTTTCTCTCTTTTTGTAACAGGGATTGAACTTAGGGGCGCTTACCCACGGAGCCACGTCCCCAACCCTATTTTGTGTTTTATTTAGAGACAGGGACTCACTGAGTTGCTTAGCACCTCTTTTTTGCTGAGGCTGGCTTTGAACTTATGTTCCCCCCTGCGTCAGTCTCCCGAGCCACTGGGATTATAGGCATGTGCCACCATGCCTAGCTGTTTGGTTCCTTTTAATGTCTTCTATGTCTTTGCTAAAGCTTCCAACACGTGTTTGGAGTTTTACATTTTTCATTTTTTTCAAGAACGTTTTTAATCACTCCTTGATATCCGATAATGGCTTCTTTAACATCTTTGTCAGATAATTCTAACATCTCTGCTATTTTGATGTTGACATGAATTTTTCATTCAATTAAGTTCTTCCTGATTCTTGTTATGACAAGTCATTTTTTATTAAAACTTGGTCATCTTTTTATTATGATATTATGGATTTTATTTGAACTTTCTGTTTAATTGACACCTTATGATACTGCTCTGGCAAGGAAAGGTGAGAGCACTGACTCATTACTGCCAGATGGAGGTAGAAGTCTCCAGTCAACATTTGACACCCAAGGAGTAGGTTCCTTATTAATACTGGGTAGAAGTTGGAGTTCTGGCTTCATACATGGTCTCCACTGACACTGTGGTGGAGATGCCTTGAAACACTGAGCAATGAAGAAAGTCTTTATCTATTGGCCTCTTCGGACACTATACCAGCAAGACACGGGAGGAGTATCTCATAGCTTCTAGGTGGAGGTGGAAGTACAGGCTTCTTGCGTGGCTTACAATGACCCTATGGGGGTGGAAAATCACTATTGGTTGGCAAAGATGAAAATCCTTGCTCCCTACTTAGCCTCCTCTGACACCACTCTGATGGAGATGCTGGGATGTCTTGGTAAAGCTTGGTAGAAATGGAAGTTGATGTTCCTTAGCTGATGCTTGGTACCATGAGTGATGGTGGTGGTGTTGGAGCACAGTTTTTTTTTTTTTTTCTGTAACATTCAGCTGCAGTAGATTGATTATGGTTTAAATTTTTCCTGTCTTATGAGGCTGCCCCTTTCCTGCTCTTTTAGCTAGAGAGAATAAACTCATATTGTGCTTTTATTCCATATGCTTCTATTGATATTTTCAAGTTACCATTTTTTTCAGTTCCATGTCTGGGGTATATGAGGTAAAAAGAAAACTTGGGGAACTTACTACTATGTCATTCCTTGGGTCCTAAGTTACCTGAGAAATCTGATTTCTTTTCTCCATGTTTCAGAGTCTTTTTATGGTTATTGCATATGTAATAACCTGGTGTACAGGATTTTAATTATAATTAGCAAAAGGAACAGGGGAAAGTACATCTACTCCATCTTCCTGGAAGCAGAAACCTAAAGTTGCATTTTTAAATAATTCCTCATGAGCAAATGCTACCATTTCTCTGATATCTAGCCTCCCTAAATATATCCAATGGCACTGTCTAGAAATTTTTATACTGCCTGAAGTTTCACAGATGATTAGAGTGTCACTTAGCTACACCAGGGCTCTTTGGTAAAATTAGACATATTTTGGATGTTAAGAGGCTTCTGATTTTCCAAACTACATTGAGTGGGAGTTTTGATGGGGAAAGGGGCAGAGAAGGAGAACCACATGTTTTTTAGTCATATGGAAGCGCTAATCCAGGGAGGGCAGTTTGGCAAAGTATCCCTGTGGGCAATTTAGATCACAGGTGAAGACCATGAGTACTCAGGAAGCAAGAAAAACATAAGGAAAATGCTCAATGAAGAAGGACAGATAGAATGAGGTTAAAGATAAACACTACTGATTTTTAAAATTTTGGTTGAGGTTGTCTTTGCCCTAAACAATAGTTGTGACTTTGATTTTCTATGAAATGCTGGGTACTTAATGTGTTATCTCATTAAACTCTATAATGACTCTGTGGAATAAGAATTATAATATTTATTTCTCAGAGGAAGAAACCGAGCATAGAATTTAAGTGACTTGCCTAATGTCTTATAGATACAAATGGAAAATTCCATATTCAAATACAGATCTGTCTGGCTTCCAAGTCTCAGTTTTTAACTACTGCATATCTTAACCTTGTGCATCTTCCCTCCAGCAGAATGTGATTCCTTTCCCTGACATCCAGGTCTTAGATTCATGGAAATAGTCCCTGAATGCATGATGGTGGGCTTTGCAGGAGTAGTCTCAAAGCCTTTCAACTGTGGAGTTTATTGTTTTTGTAGACAAACACTTTCTAGATCCAAAGAGCTGACTTATAAATGACACTTTGGAACACAACCCGTTTATAATGTTAAAGCAGGCTGAATTTTTCAAACACACAGAAGTGCTTTTCTCCCTCTCTTTCTCCTTCTGTCTGTTTTTTTTTTCTCTCTCAAAGTTGCATTTTCATGTAACTTAAAGAGACAATCAAGTTAGAAATCTTTTTATTTCTCTTTTAGGCAATGACCCAATATTTTCCTTTAGGCTCATTCAAGCTCTGAGGACTATTGCAATCATTTGTAAGGTGTTTCCTTTGGTCAAGAACCATTTTTGTCTATACTCTGCCATGTGATCTAATAATGGGAGTAATTGATTCAATAATCACAATAGCAGGGACCTCAGGGGGCCATTTAAATGTTGCCTGTGCTGATGTGACTAAGGCTTCATTGGAGCCAGAGTTATAAAAAATGGTGTTTTTCATTTCCAAAGACAAAAGTACACTTGGTCTTATATGCAAGAGGCTTCCAATACTTACACCCACTTGAAGGGTGGGAAGTCACACAGTTGCAATGCAATTGGGCAAAGGAACAAAAACCTAATGATATCTGATGAGTTATGTTGCTATTCCAAATCTGACAAAGAACTCAATGAAACTGAGCCTATGTCAAATGGGCTACAAAAATGCAGATCCAAGGGCTCTCAGTCTTTGAGCAGAGGTCATTCACTGGGGTACAGTGTAGACATACAGAGGTCAATGTCTACAATAGCACCCAGATTTACCTGAAATGGAAATCCAAGTAAACTAATTCTCTTTGGTTTTCTTCATGTCTATGAAGTTAGTTTCTTTTTTTCTTTCTTTCATCTATCTTTCCTCATTCATTTTGGCAGTTTTTTATGGACACATATCTTGAATACATTTGTGGAACTACTATTGACAGTTTTCCAGGTATACAAAAGAAATAAAATTGTTACCAATCTGTTGTCTTTTAGAGAAAGTTGGAAAATTGATGTGGAAATTTTAAAAGAAATTTTCCCACAGTCACGTGGGGAAGCTTGAAGAACAATATATCTGCTATGAGAACCTAAAATGGAACCCCAGTCATGGTGTTTACTTGCAGGGAGACCAATTCAAGTAATTTAATCTTTCTGAATTTCAGTTTCTGTATCTTTAAAATGAGTTAACAATATTCCTGTGGGTTCTTTGAAAAATAAAATGGATGCATATGTAAAAGAAATATAAGAATCATATTCACATGACATCATTACTGTTACTGTCATTAAAAAGGTAAAAGAAGGGGGATTCAAGATGGTGGACTAGAGGGTGGCTGCGTTTCGTGTTGCTCCAGGACTCAGGACTCAAGAAGAGGAGATATAGAGAGACTTGGGACCAACTCAAAGCAGCCGGGTGAGTCTCTCCCATTGGGGAGGCATCCCGGATGGGGCAGTAGTCCCCAACACAGGGAACTTTGTGAAGTAGAGCTGCCGGCGAGACACCCCTCCCCCCGCTGGAGCAGTGAACGCAAACTGGGAGCATCGGAGAGGTGGCTGCTCAGCACAGCGCTTGGACTCAGCGCAACCCGTGGAGCAGCGTGGTGACTGGTTTGGACCCAGAGCATCCACTCCTAAACACAGGGGGGTTGTCTGGAGAAGGAGGAGGAGCGTGGCGGGGTGCTTGGGCTCAAAGTGACTGCACCAGGGCTACGGGTGGCAGTCGGGACGAGGAGGTGCACAGTGAGTTCCTGGGACTCGTGACGAACGCACCAGATCTCTGGGTGACTGCCTGGTGGAGAAGGAGGTGCATGGTGGGTCACTTGGACTTAGAGCGACCGCATGGAACACCAGGTGGCTGCCAGAGGAAAAGGCGTGTGGCGGGTCACTGGGACTTGGAGCAACTGTAAGGGGCTCCAGGTGGCTGCTCAGAGGAGGGGCCGCATAGCCAGGTGAAAAGTGCAGAGCAGGGTCCCAGGGCCTAGGCGGCTTCTTGGTGAAAGAGCCGCACAGACAAACTGAGGGGGCGGAGCGAAGGCTCCAGGACTGCAGACAGCTTCTCTGAGGAGAGGCAGTCTAACGAGATTCATCTGCGAAGGGCGAGGCCCAGGAGGTAGGTCCGAGTCCCTAGGAACATTGCAGAAGAAGGCTGCCCAGCCCAGGCGGTAGTTGTGAATTGAACGGAACCTCTGGGAGGGGAACTGACCAGCGAGACCTCCCCACCGGGTGAGTCCTCCCTGTCGGGTGAGGTTCTCCCAAAAGGACTGTAAAACCAGAGACACAGGCCCAAACTGGCCTTGTATCAGCCCACATCCTACTTCCCCTTTGGATGACCATTCGTCAACAAGTAAAGGTACCTCTGCCCACTAGCAGGGAATACACCCCACTGGAAGGCCACCACCCCTAGGGAGTCAGCTTCCTTGTGGAGCACGGCATTATCAACTTCCTCCAAGACTTCAGCCTACTGAAGGCTAAGAGGGGATATACTAGAAATATTCAGGGATATTATAAGTCAATAGAGGAAATCTGCAATATCACAGCGGTCAACTGATACCTGAACAATATGAGAAAACAAGGAAAGAAAATGCTGCAAA
The DNA here is from genome assembly GCF_902686455.1 of Sciurus vulgaris. Lineage (NCBI taxonomy): Eukaryota > Metazoa > Chordata > Mammalia > Rodentia > Sciuridae > Sciurus > Sciurus vulgaris. The sequence continues at coordinate 16,481,513 of NC_136471.1, read as the reverse complement.
CAAATCTAGATGTTACATCAATGAAACCCAACGACAGCATGGCAGAAGAAATGACAGAAAGGGAGTTCAGAATGTACATAATTAAAATGATCAGGGAAGCAAATGACGACATGCAAAAGCAAATGCAGGCACTGAATGATTGCACCAATCGACAGTTAAAAGAGCAAATACAGGAAGCAAAAGATCATTTCAATAAAGAGTTAGAGATATTGAAAAAAAAAAACAAACAGAAATCCTTGAAATGAAGGAAACAATAAACCAAATTCAGAACTCCATAGAAAGCATATCCAATATGATAGAACACCTGGAAGACAGAACCTCAGATATGGAAGACAAAATATTTAACCTTGAAAACAAAGTGGACCAAACAGAGAAGATGGTAAGAAATCATGAACAGAATCTACAAGACCTATGGGATATCATGAAAAGGCCAAATTTAAGAATTATTGGGATTGAGGAAGGCTTAGAGAAACAGACCAAAGGAATGAACAATCTATTCAATGAAATACTATCAGAAAATTTCCCAAATCTGAAGAATGAAATGGAATATCAAGTACAAGAGGCTTATAGGACTCCAAATATACAAAATTACAACAGACCCACACCAAGGCACATTATAATGAAAATACCTAACATACAAAATAAAGACAGAATTTTAAAGGCCGCAAGAGAGAGGAATCAAATTACATTCAGGGGGAAACCAATACGGATATCAGCAGATTTTTCAATCCAGACCCTAAAAGCTAGAAGGGCCTGGAACAACATTTTTCAAGCCCTGAAAGAAAATGGATGCCAACCAAGAATCTTATACCCAGCAAAACTAACCTTCAAATTTGATGGTGAAATAAAATCTTTCCATGATAAACAAAAGCTAAAAGAATTTACAAAAAGAAAGCCAGCATTACAGAGCATTCTCAGCAAAATATTCCACGAGGAAGAGATGAAAAACAAAGAAGCAAATCAGCAATGGGAGGAACTATCCTAAAGGAATTGTCAAATAAAGGAAGAACCAAGTCGTGTCAAAATAAATAAATAAATAGATAAATAAAATGAACCAAATGACCGGGAATACTAATCATATCTCAGTAATAACCCTGAATATTAATGGCCTGAACTCATCAATCAAAAGACATAGACTGGCAGATTGGATCAAAAAGAAAGATCCAACAATATGTTGCCTGCAAGAGACTCACCTCATAGAAAGAGATACCCATAGACTAGAGGTGATAGGATGGGGAAAAACATACCATGCATATGGACTCAGCAAAAAAGGTGGGGTATCCCTCCTCATTTCAGATAATGTGGACTTCAAGCCAAAACTAGTCAGAAGGGATAAATAAGGACATTACATACTGCTTAAGGGAACCATAAATCAGCAAGACATAACAATCATAAACATCTATGCCCCAAACAGTGGCTCATCCATGTATGTAAAACAAATCTTTCTCAATTTCAGAAACCAAATAGACCATAACACAATAATACGAGGTGATTTTAACACGCCTCTCTCACCACTGGACAGATCTTCCAGACAAAAATTGAACAAAGAAACCATAGATCTCAATAACACAATCAATAATTTAGACTTAATGGACATTTATAGAATATACCATCCAACCAAGAGCGAATACACTTTCTTCTCAGCAGCACATGGATCCTTCTCTAAAATACACCATATATTATGTCACAAAGCTAATGTAAGCAAATACAAGAAGATAGAGACACTACCTTGTATTCTATCAGATCATAATGGATTGAAATTAGAAATAAATGAAAGAGTAAAAAACAGAAGCTACTCCAGCACCTGGAGATTAAACAATAAGCTATTACATGATGAATGGATAACAGAAGATATTAGGAAGGAAATTAAAAAATTCTGAGAGGTAAATGAGAACAAAGAAACATCATATCAAAATCTCTGGGACACTATGAAAGCAGTACTTAGAGGAAAATTTATTTCATGGAGCACATTCAATAAAAGAAGTAAAAATCAACAAATAAACAACCTAACACTTCAGCTCAAAGCCCTAGAAAAAGAAGAACAGACCAACACCAAAAGTAGTAGAAGACAGGAAATAGTTAAACTCAGAGCTGAAATCAACGCAATTGAAACAAAAGAAACAATACAAAAAATTGACAAAATAAATAGTTGGTTCTTTGAAAAAATAAACAAAATTGATAAACCCTTAGCCACTCTAACGAAGAGAAGATGAGAGAAAACCCAAATCACTATAATTCGGAATGAACAAGGAAATATCACAACAGACACGATTGAAATACAAAACATAATTAGAAGCTATTTTGAAAATCTATATTCCAACAAAATAGAAAATTTCGAAGACATCAACAGGTTTCTAGAGACATATGAATTGCCTAAATTGAACGAGGAGGACATACACAATTTAAATAGAACAATTTCAAGTAATGAAGTAGAAGAGGTCATCAAAAGCCTACCAACAAAAAAAAAGTCCAGGACCAGAAGGGTTCTCAGGGGAGTTCTACAAAGCCTTTAAAGAAGAGCTGATTCCAATACTTCTCAAAGAATTCCATGAAATAGAAGAGGAGGGAACCCTCTCAAACTCATTCTATGAAGTCAATATTACCCTGATACCCAAACCAGACAGAGACACATCGAGGAAAGAAAATTTCAGACTGATATCATTAATGAACATTGATGCAAAAATTCTCAACAAAATTTTAGCAAATCGCATACAAAAATATATTAAAAAGATAGTGCATCACGATCGAGTGGGTTTTATCCCAGGGATGCAAGGTTGATTCAACATCCGGAAATCAATAAATGTAATTCACCATATCAATAGACTTAAAGTCAAGAATCACATGATTATTTCAATAGATGCAGAAAAAGCATTTGATAAAATACAGCACCCCTTCATGCTCAAAACACTAAAAAAATAGGGATAGTGGGAACATTCCTTAACATTGTAAAGGCCATCTATGCTAAGCCAATGGCCAATATCATTCTAAATGGTGAAAAACTGAAAGCATTCCCCCTAAAAACTGGAACAAGACAGGGATGCCCTCTTTCACCACTCCTATTCAATATCATTCTTGAGACTCTAGCCAGAGCAATTAGACAGACCAAGGAAATTAAAGGAATACGAATAGGAAAAGAAGAACTCAAACTATCCCTATTTGCTGATGACATGATTATATACTTAGGGGAACCAGGAAATTCCACCAGAAAACTTTTAGAACTCATAAGTGAATTCAGTAAAGTAGCAGGTTACAAGATCAATGCTCATAAATCCAAAGCATTTTTATACATAAGTGATGAATCCTCAGAAAGAGAAATTATGAAAACTACCCCATTCACGATTGCCTCAAAAAAAAAAAAATACTTGGGAATCAATCTCACAAAAGAAGTGAAAGACCTCTACAACAGAACACTAAACTACAGAACACTAAAGAAAGAAATTAAAGAAAACCTTAGAAGATGGAAAGATCTCCCATGTTCTTGGATAGGAAGAATTAATATTGTCAAAATGGCCATACTACCTAAAGTGCTATACAAATTCAATGCAATTCCAATTAAAATCCCAATGATGTACCTTACAGAAATAGAGCAAGCAATCATGAAATTCATCTGGAAGAATAAGAAACCCAGAATAGCTAAAGCAATCCTTCGCAGGAAAAATGAAGCAAGGGGTATCGCAATACCCGAACTTCAACTTTATTACAAAGCAATAGTAACAAATACAGCATGGTATTGGTACCAAAATAGACAGGTAGATCAATGGTACAGAATAGAGGACACGGACACAAACCCAAATAAATACAACTTTCTAATACTAGACAAAGGTGCCAAAAATATGCAATGGAGAAAAGATAGCCTCTTCAACAAATGGTGCTGGGAGAATTGGAAATCCATATGCAACAGAATGAAACTAAACCCATAACTCTCACCCTGCACAAAACTCAAATCAAAATGGATTAAGGAACTTGGAATCAGACCAGAGACTCTGCAGATTATAGAAGAAAAAGTAGGTCCCTATTTTCAACATGTCGGCCTAGGACCAGACTTCCTCAACAGGACTCCCATAGCACAAGAAATAAAAGCAAGAATCAATAACTGGGATAGATTCAAACTAAAAAGCTTTCTCTCAGCAAAGGAAACTATCAGTAATGTGAAGAGAGAGCCTACAGAGTGGGAGAATATCTTTGCCAATCATACTTCAGATAGAGCACTAATCTCCAGAATCTCTAAAGAAGTCAAAAAACTCTACACCAAGAATACAAATAATCCAATCGACAAATGGACTAAGGAAATGTACAGACACTTCACAGAAGAAGATCTACAAGCAATGAACAGATATATGAAAAAATGTTCAACATCTCTAGTAATAGGAGAAATGCAAATCAAAACTATCCTAAGATTCCATCTCACCCCAATTAGAATGGCGATTATCAAGAATACGAGCAACAACAGGTGTTGGCGAGGATGTGGGGAGAAAGGTACACTCATACGTTGCTGGTGGGGCTGCAAATTAGTGCAACCACTCTGGAAAGCAGTGTGGAGATTCCTTAGAAAACTTGGAATGGAACCACCATTTGACCCAGCTATCCCACTCCTTGGTCTATACCCAAAGGACTTAAAATCTGCATACTACAGAGATACAGCCACATCAATGTTCATAGCTGCTCAATTCACAATAGCCAGACTGTGGAACCAACCTAGATGTCCTTCAATTGATGAGTGGATAAAGAAACTGTGGTATGTATATATATATATATATATATATATATATATATATATATATATATATATAATGGAATATTACTGTGCCATAAAGAACGATAAAATTATGGCATTTGCAGGCAAATGGATGAAATTGGAGTCCATCATGCTCAGTGAGATAAGCCAATGTCAAAAAATTAAAGGATGAATGATCTCGCTGATAAGTGGATGATGACACATAAGGGGGAGGGTGGGGGGAGTTAGTGTTAGGGTTAGGGTTAGGGTTAGAGTTAGGGAGGGGGACAAGAATGGAGGAAGAAAGGACTGTTTAGAGGGAAAAGAAGGGTGGGAGGGGTGGGGGGGAAGGGAAAAAATAATAGAATGAATCAAACAACATTACCATATGTAAAATTATGATTATACAAATGGTATGCCTTTAACCCATGTACAAACAGACAAACAACATGTATCCCATTTGTTTACAATTTAAAAAAGCAAAAAAATAAAATAAAATAAAATAAAAACGGTATAGAGGTTTCTCAAAAAATTTAAAAAAAAAGGTAAAAGAAAACTTGTATTTCAATTAAGGTAGTCTGAAACTATATTCAATTAAAGGCTATTTGCTATATCTCCTAATGCCATGTACTAGGCAAGTTGCTAAGTGCTTTACTAGATTACCTAACAATCTGTATCAAAAGCCCATGTAGGGGTACTATGATTATTCTCATTTGTAGATGAGAAAGATGAGATTTAGAGAAGCCTCCAAGCCAAGAAGACACAGTTGATAGGAGTTTGAGCTAAGATTGCAACCCAGGCCACCTCACTCTCTAGCTGCTTAGGAATGAGTTTTCATTTCCTTTTTGACTATGGAAATTTCAGTTTCATGTTAAGGTTGTTCATATAGTGGTAAACTGGTAAAAATAGCTTATTAATTGAAGAAGCGTAGCATTTACTTTCTTGTTTGACAATTGTTTCAGTTAGAGACATGGTAAACAATAAATTATATGCTCAAAATGGGTGATTTGAGAAGAGTTTAATGAAGAGAATATTTACAAACATGCAAGCAAGGTTTAGAGAAACCACAAAGACATGGTGCAGTACTTTGAGGGTTAGTGAAAATGGGGGGCTGTTAGCATTTCTAAACCTTAAGTGGCAATAGGAGGAATCAGTTACTTCAAACTTGTTGTATGTAAGGGCTGAAGGACAAGAACTGTAGAGGGATATAGCCAACCTAGGTGACTAGAGAGAGTATGGAACTAAAGAAATAAATATGCCATCCTCACTCTCATACTCCTGACTTCATCCTGCTGCCTCCCACCCACTGGCTCAAGCTTAACCCAGACAAGAAAGGACTATGGGTCATAGAGTGCACAGAGTTCATTCTTCCTGGGTATAGAGCAGAATGAAGAAAGATGAAAAGTAGAAAGAGAATCTGAAAATGCAAAAGGAGAATATTCAGCATAATGTTATTTTTTTCTGATAACTTTAATTATTTGCATTCATGGTAAAATAAAATCCAGAGTTCAAAGACATGGACAATATAACCATGAAGTTTTTAATAATTCTTTTATATATGTCAATCTTTCTGTCTCCATCTTTCTCCTTCCTTTCCTTTCTCTTCACACACATTATACACACATGAAATTTAGAATAGGTTTACCTATTGTAGCATATAGACCATAAAACATAGGATACAATACTATAGAAATGTATTTCTGTATCAAATAATAGTTCTGGGCAGGTGTTAAGTTTGGTGGCGTGAATATCTTCCATTAGGACATTCAGGGATCCAGGTTTCTTCCATCTCAGGACTGATCCTTATCTTAGAGTCTTGTTATTGTCTGAATCTAGCTTGTGGAGGGTGAAAGAGTATAGAAGAATACATAGATGTTTTATGAGCCATTTCAGTCTATCCCCATTGGCTTGAACTAAGTAACATAACTGCAAGGATAACAGGAATATATAATTTGTGGGTCCAGAAAGAAGGAATGAATGCTCTCCAGTGAATAACTAGCAGTCTGTTACAACCATGCATGTGTTTGTATGTATATGTGAGTGATCTTTCCTTAAATGGGATCACATTTATACTGGTTTTTAGAATTACATAATTTTGTGCATTGTTATGTTTATATTTCCCCCTCTCCACTTTTCCTTTCCACCCATATTAATATCTCCCACTTCCACCTCACATAGGTAAATCATTTGAGACCTACTGTGCCAATACCCATTCATATAACAGCACTCCACAAATGATGAATGGAGGGAAACTTCTTCAACTTGATAAAGAACATGTAAAAAACTTAAAGCTAACATCATACTTAATGTTTGGAATTTTCACCCTAAGATCCTAGCAAACAAGGCAAGGGTGTCTTCTTTCACTACTCCAATTCAACATCATACTAGAAGTCCTAGCTAATGAAATAGTATAAGAAAAGGAAATAAAAGGTATTAGGAAAGAATATGACTGTCTTTCTTCACAGATAACATGATTGTTTATGTAGAAAACCCCAAAGAAACTTCACAAAACTCCTGGAAATAATGAGCAATGATAGCAAGGTCACAAGATGGAAGGTGAATTAAAAAAAAAAAAAAACAATTGATTTCCTATAGTTTAGCAATGAATAATTGGAATTTGAAATTTAAAAAACACTATTTATAATAGTACCCCTAAAACTGTTAAGTGTAAATTCAATAAGTTACATGTAGGAACTGTATATGCAAATAACAAAACTGATCAAAGAAAGAAAAGATTTAAATAATGAAGAGATCTTACATATGCACACATCAATATTGTTAAGGTGTCAGCTCTTCCCAACTTGGTATATAGATTCAACACATTCCCAAGGAAATTCCCAGCAAAATGTTTCTTAAATATCATCAAACTGATTTTAAAGATTATATGGAAATGTAAAAGACTTAGGAATCATCAATACAATACTGAAGAAGTAAACAAAGTTGAAATGCTCAAATTATCTGATTTAAAAAATTGCCATGGGACTACATGATCAACAGCATGGTATTGGTGAAAGAACAAACTGATCAACAGAACAGATAAATGAGCCCATACAAATATAGCTAACTGATATTTTGATAATGTAACAAAAACAATTCAATGGAAAAATGATAGTGTTTTTAATAAATTGTACCAGAACCATTCAATATCCATATATTTAAAAAAGAACATAGACACAAACCTTACTTTTAATAAAAATTGATTCAAAATGGATTATAAATCTAAGTGTAAAATGCAAATTATTATACTTTTAGAAGAAACTATAGAAAAAATTAAATAACCTTGCATTAGAGATGAGTTTTAGCTGTACCACTAAAAGCATGATCCATGAAAAGAAACTGGATATTTTTTATTTTCTTAAACCTTAAAAAAAAAACTTTAAAAAAAATCTGCTCTGTTAAAGATACCATTAGCACAATAAGAGGACAAGCCAGGGCTGGGAAGATAGCTCAGTCGGTAGAGTGCTTGCCTTGCAAGCACAAGGCCCTGGGTTTGATCCCCAGCACCACTAAAAAAAAAAAAAAAAAAAAAAAAGACAAGCCACAGAATGGGAGGAATATTTACAAAACAAACATCCCATAAAGGATCTATATCTAAAATACACAAAAAAAAATCTTAAAATTCAAAAATTAGAAAACAAACCAATTTAAAAATGGGAAAAATATCTGAAGCACAGCACCAAAGAAGATACAAAAAATAAACATATGAAAAGATGCTCAAAATTATTTGTCATTAAGGAATTGCAAATTAAAACAACAAAATGAGATATGACTGTACATCAATTAAAAATGACTAAAAACAAAAATTCTGACAATATCAAACATTGGTCAGGATGTGGAGCAACAAGAATCCTCACTCATTTCTGGTAGGAATGCAAAATGATACAACCATTTTGGAAGACAATTTTGTTGCCTATAAAGCTAAATATAGTCTAACCACACAATTCAGCAATCACATGCTTAGGTACTTACTTAACTCCAGCAATCACACTCCTAGGTACTTATCTGTTTTTGAGAACTTAATGCCACACAATAACCTAATATTTATCACAGCTTTATTCATAATTGCCCAAACTGGAAGGAACCAACATGTCATTCAACAGGTGACTAGGTAAACAAACTGTATAGCTATATAACAAAATATTATTCACAAATAAAAATAAATGAGCTATAAAGCTACAAAGTAGCATGGATGCATATTAAATGCATATTGCTAAGAAAAAGAAGACAGCAATCGTCTTGAGTATTGTCTATTAAATGGAGTCATATATACCTATAGTTCTGCATTTTACATTCCTTGCTTTCTGATATGTTGTGGAAATCTCTCCAAGTCAACTTATTATTTCCCCCTGGCATATGCATAATAGACCATTATGCTGATGCATATTACCTAAATTTATTCTACCATGTCCCTGTGTATGGGCATCAATTTTTAAAAAATTGCCAATAAGAGCAGTAGTATAATAAACATCCAAGAGGGTATACCATTATGTATTGGTGCTTTTATATTTATATTATGTTTTCTGAGAAATGGGATTGCTGAATAGAAGGGCATTTATATTTTTAATTTTATAGTTACTGCCAGATTGTTTTATCAAAGGGCCATCATGACTTATATTTCAACTGACACATGTAAGAGAATAGACATTGACATGCTTGAATTGTTTCTCGTCTTTTGGATATACTGTGCTGTCTCTGTTACGTTATTTTTCATTTCTCTGACTGTTAGTGAGTTTGAGCAACTTTCTACACGTTTTTTGGCCCTTTGGATTTGCTCTTTTGTAAACTGATTATTCATATCTTTTGTCCATGCTTTATTGAAATACTTGCCTTGTTTCTTTTTCAATTTGCTTGAACTCCTTGCAAATGATGTCATGAACTCCTTTGTCATCCTTACTGCAGATATATTTTTCAAAAACCTATAGTTTTCCTATAATATGTACTTTGTTCTACATTGGGAAAAGCCTGCATGTTGACCCTATTAATTAATTAAGATTTTGTATTCTTTGCTTTTGTGAGCATGTTTACAAGCCTTTTGTTTTTCTTTAGGAGACATTCTGATTGATTGCACTAGGCATTTCTGATCCAGAGGCAGCTTTCTCTAAAAGCATAAATTCTGTACTGAGGTTTCCAAGTTGTGTTTCTTTTGCAATCTAATTCACTGTGTTAGTTGAGTGTACATCTGGCTAAATATAAGGCATCCAAAATAAAATGAAAGAAGTTTTGTTTTCTTACACCTGACACTCTGGGCTGCTTTAATGGCCTTGGTTTGTGGTTCTGTCCAGGCTTCGGTGTCTTTGTTTTTTTTTTTTTTTTTGCTTAGCTTTCCCAGGGATGTTATCATCATGCTCATGACTTGGTCTTATTCCTTCCAGGGAGATGGAACAAAAGAAGAGGAGAGGGGCTCCTTTCTTTTAAGGGCACAAACTGGAAGTGGCAAAAATCACTTTTCATGTCCAATGGATCAGACCAATATCAAACATATATCAGGTAAAAATTAGAAGCTGTGTTCCTACAGAAATTCTGGAGATTCTAGTAGTCTCTGCACATTCACCAAGTACCACTTTAAAACACCACAGGACTCTAACAGAGAAACACTCTTACCATAATCCTCTACCACCTGTCTGCCTCCTTGAGAGTCTCTTATAGTGCCTCCCCTCCCTTTTGCATAATTAGTAACTGAGAATCTTAGGAAAAATTTGGAAGGACTATCTAAGCAACCATGGTTATTTTAAAGCTTTCATCATAGAAAATCTCTCAAATATACAGAAATGTATTGAATAGTATAACGAACTTCCATATACTCATCATCCAGCTTCAACAATTATCACTTCCTGGGCAATCTTGTTTCACCTACAACTTGTACTTGCACTTTTCCCATAGTGTTTTAAGCAAATACTATGCATCATATCATTTCATGTAAGTCATGTAAATATAGTTATTTTAAATCTTGTTTATCTTTAAAAATAGATGACATACCCAGGAGCTTGGGAGTCTGAGGCGGAAGGATTGCAAGCCAGCCTTAGCAACTTAGTGAGGCCCTACACAACTTAGCAAGACCCTGTCCCAACATTTAAAAAGTATTTGAAAAGGTCTGGGGATGTTGCTCAGTGGTTAAGCACCTCTGGGTTCAACCCCCACGACAAGAAAAATCTGACATATACTGGAATGGACAAAGTTAGGAAATCAAGAAAAGTGGTTATCAAGGATAAGCATAGACTATTGTTCACTCATAGTGATCATTGCACTGAAGCAAATCGTTATTCAGTCCCTCCTCTTCACATGACTTGCACCTATTTATACTTGAGGTCTAGCTAAATGTTACCCCTATTATTCTCTTTTATAACTCACTCTTTTGTAGCACATATCACATTTTATAATTACTTTATCGGTTCATTTGCCTGCATGTTTCTTTAATAAGAATGTAGATTCCCAGACTCAGAAAATCAAGGGTGGAATGTTTTCTCTCATGTGGAAGTAAGAGCAATGTAAGGGGAAAGAAATGGGGTCAAATATCATAAATATAGAGAGAAGATCAATGGAATAGAAAAACTGAGGAGAGAGAGGAGGGATGGAAAAGAGGAAAAATGCGGAATGAATTTGACAAAATTATACTATCTGCATGTGTAAATATACCACAGTGAATTTCACCTTTATGTATATCTATAGAGCACCAATTAAAATAGATAAATAAGTACAAGGCAGACCAGTAGGGTAGAGGAAGGACAATAGGGAGAAAGAGAAGGGAAGGGAAAGAGAAGGCACCAGGGATTGAAATGGAGCAAATTCAATTCCATACACATGTGATTATGTCAAAATGAACCCAACTATTAGGTATAACTATAATGAACTAATAAGAGCATAAAATGGCACAGGGGGTCCCTGAAGATAGGGAGTAAGCATAATGCTTGTCATATGTTAGGACTTCAATATGTAATTATTGAATTAATGAAAAGAAAGAAGGAGAGATAAGAGGGAGGGAGGGAGGAAGGAAGGAAGGAATGAAGGAAAGAAGGAAGGAAGGAAGGAAAGAATTCTAAACTTTTTCTAAGGTATAGGATGGAGCCAGCCTAAAGTGATTACTATAATGTGAAGAGGGACTATCAGTTTAGTAAAGATGACAACCATACAAGTAATTCTAGCACTCATTTATTCTTTCATTAAATGAATATTTGTTGCACATTTACTATAAACAAATCCTTGTTCTAGAAAACTAGACAACTGCTCCAGGGTGAGTAGTGCCAACTGCTAAAACAGATTCATGGGGATGGGGACTCAAGTATGAGTAGGGACATCAAGTTTGGAAAAATACACTATATGCAGAGAGGATAGAACAAAGGCTAAGAGGTTGGAAAGTTTGACGTATTCAGAGTCTTATGACACATAACCATTGGGGATAAATATTTTAAAAATATGAAAAATGGAAAGCCATTGTAGGGATTGTTGTCCTGGGATTACAAACTTCTAAAAAGAAATAATTCAGAAATGAGGAAGCTCAACCATCTTTTACTGAGAGTAGTCTCTTTGCTCTCCAAGAATTTCCTCATGAATAGCTGCTTATTTATTTGGATAATGATTGTATTGATGGTAACATAATACCTCAGAAGACATTCACAGGAAATCAAGAGACTGGGCCTTTCACTAGGTCTTGAGTCCTTGACAAAGTGGAAGAGCTACTGTTGTTCCTGTGGCTTGTGATAGATTAAAGGTGGCAAAAAAAAAATTGCTATTTCTTCAATCAAACAGCAGGATCTAATTCCCTTCCCCTTGAGTCTAGGCTGACCTGAGTGACTTGCTTGACCAACAGATTGTGGTGGAACTGACTGTCTGGGACTTTTGTGGCTAAGTTATAAAAAGCTTCACAGCTTCCACTTAGCTTTCTTGGAACCAAGCCACTCTGCTGCAAAGAAGTCCAAGAAGGCCTGTGGAAATACATATCAGGAAAGGAACCAGGGCCCTATGCCAACAATCCCAGATGAGTTCCCAGACAGTAGCTTCCACCAATTTTCCAGCTTTGTGAATAGGTCATCTTGAAAGCGTATCCCCCAACTCCACTTGGGTTGCCTCAGCCAGAACCACGTTAACCAATGATAAGCCTTCCCTGCTGAGCCCTGCACAAACTACAGAATCCGAAGAAAAAAATATGTTGCTGACTGTGCTGCTTTCACCATGGCCCCTTTCTAGTATAGGCTGTAAGTCTTTATTGTTGTTTTAGAAATCAAAAGCTATGTAAGTCTCATCTAGTAAAATTAGGAAATATAGGGAAGGGAAAGTTAAAAAATTAAAATTACTCATTGTGCTACTACCTATGGATAAACATCATTAATTCTTGGTGTAGCATTGCAGATATCCCCCTGTACATGCATTCACACATATATTATTAAATAGCAGCATAAAATACCATACTTTCTGCTTTGAAACTGGTTTATGTCCACAACATTTCTGACTACCAATAAATGTAAGTCCATGGTCTTATTTTTAATGACCATATATTTAATGACCATCTCATGAAATAAAAAATTTTAATTTCTTTATTGTTGAGCATATGAGTTTCTTATAGTCTTTCACTTTTCTGAATGATGCTTCAGTGACTATAAATTTGTACCTAAGCTTTTCTATACATTTGTTTTCTTTAAGATTATTTAAAAATGCTGATCATGGAGGCAATGAACATGCACTTTTTAAGGGTTTTGCTAAGTTGTCTAGGTCCCTGTTTCATATGAAGCATAACATTTCCAGACGAATTGTGCAACTGAGTGAATAAAAAGATCAAAACCATGACCATTTTGAGAAGTTTCAATGTGAAGTATGTGTTGGCATGAATGGACAAAATTCCAATTGTCTCTAAATTCCCTGAATTAATTCAGAAGTCTATACTGCACTTACCATGGATGCATGACTGAGCACTTGAATAATAACCCTGAGAAAGATGGGGGTTTTCCAGTCTAGACTAAAAGAGACATTATATGCAGCAAGAATGTGCTCTCAGGTCAAATGACCAAGGTGTATATCAAATTGAAATAACATTTGAGCTACTGAAATCATGAGTACTTCATGAAGAGACTAATAATTAAGGCCTGTGTTTTCTGGTAGAATCTGGGATCTGAGACAAGTGGAAGCAAGTAAGGCCAAGACACCAAAGTGAGATCAAAGAGGAGCCTGCAAAAGAAATTAGAAGAAAATTTCTCATTCTAAATACCTTGCTTAGCTTCAAGAGATTGTGGGCTATTGGCCACTGCTGACCTGTCTACATATGGCAATTGAATAGTAAGACAAGGTCTAAGAGGTATCATGTTGGAGAATACATATGTACACAGTTGCAGCCTCAACTCAATTTATAAATCACTATTCCTTTTTTCTTCTTTCTTTCCTTTCTTCCTTTCTGGGTTTTTATTTTTGTACTGGGGATTGAACCTGGAGTGCTCTACTACTGAGCTATATCCCTAGCCCTTTTGAATTTTATTTTGAACAGGGTCTTGCTAAATTTCCCAGGCCAGTTTTGAATTGTTATCCTCCTGCCTCAGTCTTCCAAGTAGCTAGGATTACATGTGTGCACCCACTACACTTGTCTATAAATCACTATTTATTGATTGGGTTTAAACCCTGAAGACTCATAAGAAAGGAAACATTTGCTCTGCCTTTTGAGAGCAGGATAGTCTGTGTAATCAATTGCTAAGCCTGTAGAACTGACTATGTCAAGTCCTGTCATAACTAGGTTTTGTTCTAGCTATAGTCCTCGCTCCATTGCAAGTCAAGGGGGTCAAGCTTTGAAAAGGGAACAGGAATAGGGGACCATTAAGTTCTCCAGCTTGGAGGTTTTCTATGAGTTTGTGGGCATATCTGCATATGACTTGATCATGAATGCAGAACATCCAGCAAGCCCAAAACTACTTCTTGGCAGTCCTTTAAGATTTAGTGTGTACCTACAAGTGTCTGTTCATTGCTTGAGGTTAGAAGTAACTCTTTTCCTAGCAAACATAAAAGAGAAATGAAGGAGTTAATAGAAACAGGAATATTTGAGAGTTGTGGGTAGGGGTTAGTGGAGAAAAGAGCCTTTGCCTCCCAGTAAAATGAGTTTAGTAATAGGGGGATTGGGAGTTAGTGAGGCAGGCTGGCTCACAGCTGGAACAACAGGTGATCTCTGTGTGTCCCCAGATCCCACAAATGGTCTGTTGAAGGGTTGACATGAGAAAGCAGGCAGGCATGCAGCAATGGCAATAAAGCCAGAGTGGAAAGACTCTGGCTTACAAGGAACAGGAATTTGGCAGCATGGGTGGGGGAGTAGGGGAGCTTGCCAGCTTTATATACCAACTACTGAACAAATGTTGTTAAATATTGCTTGCTGTGAATTAAACTTCTCAATATAACTCTGTGCCAAGAATGTTCAACAAGACACAGTGCATGAGCAAATAATACCACTCATTTAGTATAATATATATGCCTAGGTATAACACATACTAAATAAAGTAGAATATTCATAAAATTTTTACTGTGGGTATTTAGAGGTAGTCAAAGACAGTCAAAGGAGTGTGTGTGTGTGTGTGTGTGTGTGTGTGTGTGTTACTATTTCAGAGTTAGAGGCATGTGTTAGGGGGATCAGTGAACATGAAGTTGAGGTCACAATTAAGGAAGAGAAGTCAGGAATCTTTCCCAGCATTATTGATTCAAGTGACATATATTGTATATCTACTGTGCACCAAGCCCTGCCCTGGACTCCATACTTAAATCAATGAATGAAACCTGATCTGGAATGTAAAGAACTTTGGATTATGCAGAGGGCAGTGAGGGGGCAGGGGTGGGGATGGGAAGGACTGTAGAATGAGACAGACATTATTACCCTATATACATGTATGAAAAAAATATAAATAAATAAATAAAAATGTTTAAAAATTTTCTAAAAAAACCCTGATTTGGAGAAGTTAGCTCAGGTGATCTGGGTGAATTCATGCTGACGATGACAGAGTAAGGGAGGGATTCTCTGTGGTTGTGTGGGAAATAAAAAGCTTTTAATGAAGAGACGATATAAGCAGTTGTGAGGGGAATTAACATGGACAAACAGTAGTGGGCATTTGAGTCAGGTCTGTAACTGAGAATTGGGGAAAGGAGTTCTTATTAGTGACTTCTGACAGCAGTGGGTAGGGGAATGAATTGTTCCCCTTAAACAGGAAAACAGAGAAAGATGGAAAACTTTTCTACCCTTGCTTCTCTATTAAACCTAATGGTTATTTTCAGGGCAGGTTGACAGGTGTTTGGTAATTGAGAGGGCCACACTAAGAGTATTCCTGAAGTGGGTTATTTCACCAAAGTGGGTCCCAGTGGAGTTAGCTAGGGACACATGGCTGAAGACATAAGTTAGGAGGGAGAGCCGGTAGCAGACCACATGGAAGGGGCCACCAGGAATCCAGCAGAAGAAGACTCCTGCTTCTGTAGTAACCAGAGGACATACAAGGGATCAGGGCAATGAGGAGGGTTTTAGGTCCCTGTGCAATCTAATTTATGTTAAAGACACCCCATCTTATATCCTGGTGTAACTTCAATTTTTCCAGACCTCTCTAGCATCTGGGTACTAACAGGTTTACATTAACAGGGATAATCTAAGTGTCCTTGGCTGGTGCCTCCATCCAATGGAGTGCTGCACTTCAGACCCTTGGCCCCATCAAGTCTAGATCCAGGGGTACCTAGGGAGACTTAGGTACTCACAAACTGACCTTTCTTCGGGTCTGCTTCAGGCTCTAGGCTGGGCTTTCTGCTAAACTTGTGTGAAGAATGTGCTCAAGAATAGAGGACATTTTTATTTAATTTGTGTGTGATAATGGTACTGTGATTTTATTTGGAAATGAATCCATATCCTGAAATATCTATGGATAAAGTTGTATGATGTATAGGATTTGCTTCAAATTAGTATGTGGGGTGGATATAGGTAATAGACAAAACAATATTTATCAGTTAGCAATGGTTGAAGCTGAGTGATATGCATGCAGGCATTCATTATCATTATACCTTTCTGTCTAATTTTATATGCATTGAAAATTCTTCATAAGAAAGATAGGATAGTATGTGAATTGATCAGAATAACATGTACTCCTCTATAGTTTGTTGGACCAAGAAAATTGAGATTTCCAATTTCCTGTATCCAACAGTAACCTGGATGCTTTTGTAGAACTTATTCAACACAAGAGTTAAACCAAAGACAGACAAATACAAACCACTAAAAGAATGTAGGGGATAAGTTGCATTTGTCAGAAGTTGGGAGGACCAGAAAGATTCTGGTATACAAACCTTAAACTGAGTCGCCGAGAGGAGAAAACCACCCCCAATAGAATCTATTGAGAAAGTACCCAGATGCCATCTCTCCTAAGAGTTGATGTCAATGGCAGGGAAAACTTCAGTAATGCAGTGCAATTTTAAATGTTTGCATACAAAACCACTGTGACAGCAGAATGTAGTATAATGGCTAATTGTAATCGTATTTTAAGTGTGTGCTGACAGGAGACCAGCTATGGTAAACCTAAAGACTTTGTTGAATGCACATGTTTAGTTCTTACTACTAGAAAGCTGGTGACCGGGTGAAGTGCTCCTCCAGATTCCTTGGGAAGCTGTGGGGCCAAACCTTGTCTTTCTTGCTCTAGCACAGGTGGTGGTAGCTCTCCTGGCATCTTAGGTAGAGTGGGGATGCCTCAGGCTCAACATCAAGAAATTCCTTGAAAGTGGTTGCATGCCCATTGAGAGTTAACATTGCAGATGTTCACATCATTAGTGTGATTTGTTTGTCCAATTCCCAGGAACAGCTGTGTGAGGGTGTTGGCATGGTGAAGGTGTGGCTGGATACTGAAGCAACATCTGTGATGCAAAAATAGATTTCTGAAAATGCCAAGTGGTTAGCAGAAGCCTTCCTTTCTCTTTGGACCTGTGATAAATGCCACTTACATCTCCTCTATTCTTTCTCCTTTGCAGACCTGTGTTACTCTCCCATGGCATTTGAAATCTTTGAAGGGTAGTTTCTTGCATATTTAGTGGTTTGTAAACAAACAGGTTTTTAACAGTGAGATTTTGAGCTAAACTGAACTTTACAAAACTACTTGTTACAAATAAAGACCATGGAAAAAGGGGCAGTGCTCCAATGAGCCTGACCACACAGGTATCTTCTCTGCTTGAGTTCCTCGTAATTGCTGAGATGCAGAATTACTTGATGTCTCAGTCAAATCCCACTGCATGTCAGGGTACAGTTTTACCTTTCCAAAGTTCTTCCACAAAGGAAATAGTCTAGCAATAGTCTAGCTCTCAACACATTATTCAAAAATAATAATCATATTTAAAGCAGAAGATCATCAGAGGAGGAATAGTTTGGCAAAAGACCCTCAGTTACAATGAACCTTCAGTTGACTGCCTGATTTCATAGCTAACCTTTTCATAGCTAACCTAAAACAGTTGCCCAAGAAGAGAAGCAGTCGTTTTGCCCTCTCCTGAGACTGCACAGAAAGCAGCAGGCAAGCTGGTGAAGCTAGGGGGAGGTGGGGAGTGTCCACAAGGAGTTAAAGGAAAGAAGTCAGGACACTGATTCCCACCCCCAAGTAAAGAATTTGAAAAGAGGAAACTGCTTCTCATGTCTTTTGCCCATTTTGGAGTCTCATAAACTTGTAAGGAAGTTGTCAAAGATAATCAATTAGATATAGAGTTATTTCCCAGGCATTCTAAACCCAACACTAGACCCACCTGCTGCCCCCTCCTATTCAGCACTCTGCACTCCCTTTACAACACTCATTATCTGGTGTGGCAATGATTTATTTGTTTCCATGTCTGTTCCCCAGCTAGACTGTGCCCTCCAGGGCAGATACCTTATCTAATTAATCTCTGTATTCTCAGCACTTAACACAGTGACAGGAAGAGAGTAACAATTCATTAAATGTTTTCCAATGAATGAATGGATGGATGGATGGATCAGAATAAAATGTCATTCTCTTCATTCAGTGTCTGGAGCTAGGAGTGAGTAGGTGAATTATTTTCTGTACAGGATCTAAGTTTCTCTACCACGGAAACCTAATACATGTTCAGTTGAACCCAGTGAGCACTTACTTTGTATTCGGACAATTCTAGAAACAGTTTGGGGGGACTCTGAAGAAGTGAAAGGTGTATTCTTGTTCCCCAAACCAAATAGAAAGTCATTGGGCATATAAAGAGATAAAGAAATGAAATAGTCTAGCAACAGACAAAGGTGGTGTTTTAACCAAGAACAAGATAACAAATTCTACAAAATTTTAGAGAAATGAGAGGAGAATAAGAGACTATAAGTAAAAGTAGAATAGCCATAAGTGGAGAGGAGGTTAAGCAGCAAACACAAGGTAATAACCTTATGTGGCATATCTATAAAATTCTCTTTTCCTAGGAATTTCCCTTTCTGTTCCTATCCACACAATTTTATCGTCTCTCATATTAGATGAGTGATTGAATTCTTCTCTAAGGAATTTTAATTTAGAATCTATAGATTGGGTGGGTGTCTGTTGGTGACATAGTAACTGATAAAACTCAGGAGGAGTCACTGTTCACATTTTCCACCATTTACAGGACCCTGATACACAGTGAAAGAGAATAAAGCTGAAGTAAAGTCAGAAGCCATAGAGAGAGATGAGACAGAAGTGGAGGTGACAGAGAAATGGTATTTTGCTGGATTCAACTGTTCCTGAGATCCAACTTCATTCATGCCCTTCCCTCAGCTTTATGCCAGTATACTTTCAGTAATTTTTATTTTTTGTCTCAACCAATTTAAATTTTTTTCTTTTCTTTTCTCTTCTTTTCTTTTTGTGGTGCTGGGAATTGAACCCAGGGCCTTGTGCATGCTAGGCAAGCACTCTACCACTAAATTATGCACCCAGCCCCTGCTAATTTTTTTGTGATGCTGAGGATCAAACCCAGGACTTCATCATGCTAGGTAAGCACTCTACCATTGAGCTACAGCCACAGCCCTAAGTTGATTTTCTTATTAGGAGCATACCCAGAGAGTACAAATTAATAGATGTACCATGCATTGAAAAAGAGTTTATTTTCAGAATGGTTTATAATTTAGCATGGCTAGAGGCTGGGGTGTGTTGGAGTGGGTGATGGAACCTCAAAATATTTAAGCAGAGAAATGCTATGTTTATATTTTTCCTGAGGGAAGTCACTGGTGAAAATGTGCATGATGGAATGGATGTAGAAAAAGACTGAATGTAGAGAGAACAGTTGTCAAAGGAAGAATCACCTCTTGAACTTCAATTTTTCTTCACTTAATAGGAGTCAACCCCTGGAGAATAAAAACTTAGGTTATTAAAATAAAGAACCTTACAAAATAAATAAACAAAATGAATTGCTGTTGACTGTACACTGCCAACAAGCAATGCCACACCAGACCTTTATGTGAACATCCTCAAATTATTCTGTAGCTTGTCTTTGGTCATTTTTGGTAATTTGTTAAAGGATCTTGCCATGGATACTCTTAAAGCAAAGTTGGAATCTGGCTCTTAACTTCCCTCTGTACCTTCCATACTTTTCCTTTCTTCTAACCCTGTCTAACCCTGACCTAGGGTTACTAATTTAGGGTAAACAGACTAGGTCTCAAGAAAGAGAACTCCCCTCTCAATAATCAGTATTTGTATAGAAATGTCATTGTGGATTTTATGGCACAAAGCCCAAATCACCTACTATGTAACATCTAGAGTTGAATCACAAATATGGAAAGAGATCCAAGATTACTAATGAGATGCCTTAGTCTGCCAAGAAGCTAACTCGATATCAGAAAAAATATTCTATTGCATGGCATCTGTCTGTAATGCTAGCCAAAGTGTTGTATAATGGGCAGTCACAATTGAAAATGACCTTCATTATGCTGAATTCATTTCTCTAATGTGTCCGTTTTTCCTCATCTTACATCCAGACAGTAATAATAGACATGGAAATAAATTCAAATTGTGATTCAAATTTCAGAATGTGAGATTCACAGGTGTGGTGGTTTTTCTCAGCTGAATGTGGGGGGTAGATGAGTAAGGAACCTAGGAGGATTTAACAAAGTGAAGAGCATTGTTTAGAAAATCAGACATGAACACAGCATAGGCAGGACTGTCTTACTCAAACAAGAATTTTTACATAATACACCAAAGAATTTAAGCGAATGATCTGCAGTTCAGGGAGAAAAAGTTAAGTCTTGGGAACAAAAGCCCAATTTTATGAACAGACCCCCAGATATTTTTGAGCACCTGTTTCTACTCCTCAGTGTTATACCTGCGATGCCAGTGGACCCACAAAATTATTTGATTGTTGTGTGTTTATTCTGGCTGTGTACTTGGCAGAAAGTGTGCTGGATTAAGTCTCAGGAGATGTGAAGTAGAGCCTTAGCTCTGCTATTTATGTCTATCCATATTAAGGAGTCACTTAGCCCTTGTGCTTTAGTTTCTGAAACTACAAAAGGGAATGATAATCACAGCACACCCTATCTTGCAGAATTGTTAGGATCAAATGACATAATGAATGTGGAAGTGCTTTGTTAATTGTAAAGGATGTTATTATTGTTTTTGTCAGACTGATTATTTCAGAGAACATGAAATCAGCAGGACACCAGTCAACTTCCACTCTATTGAAGTTCCTACCTACCCAGAGCTTCATTTTTTTTTATGCATAATAAGTTTCTCTACCACCTTCACTCTTAGCTCTGTCCTTGAGAACTCAGTCTGGGTTGTCTCAGCTCTCCCATGCTACTAAAGTGTGTATGATTTGATAAAGAGGATTTGTGGTTGATTGGGAAATTCAGGCTCGGTCGACACAACACCAAATCAGGTGGGATTCAGTGCACAAAGTCACCAAGTAACTTGATTGGTCTTTACAGATGTATGACCTCAATCTCCTAGCTTATAGATAGTAGCAAGCTCACGTCATTTTTGTTTAATGCAATATCCGAGGGACTAATTTCTTTTTAAAAAAATTATTAGTGTTTATACATATCCATAAAGGTGAAATTCACTGTGATATGATCACATATGTACACTGCATAATTTGGTCAATTTCATTCCATTGTTCCTCCCATTTCCTGTCCCTCCTCCCTCCCCCTCAATCCTCTTCCTCTACTCTACTGATCTCCTATTTTCATGGGAATTCCAATACCTTTTCTTATTTATTTTGTGTAGCTTCCACATGAGAGAAAAATTTTGACCCTTGACTTTCTGATTTGAGATCATTTCACTTAGCATGATGTTCTCCACTTCCATGCATTTACCAGCAAATACCATAATCCTCATTCTTCTTTATGATTGAGTAAAACTCCATCATGTATACATATCACATTTTCTTTATCCATTCATCTGGTGTAAGGTAACTGGGCTGGTCCCATATGACCTATTTTAGAGAATGTTCAATGTGCCACAAAAAGAAAAGTGAATTTGGTTGTTAATAAATGAAATAATCTATAGATGTATGTTATGTTAATTTTATTAACAGATTTTTAGTTTTGAAGAGTATTTATTTAGTTTATGTCTGGATGACATATCCAATGGTGAGAGAAGTATGTTGAAATTCCCCAGTATTATTGTATTGTGGTCTATTTGATTCTTTATATTGAAGAGAGTTTGTTTCCTGCACGTAGGTACACCAACATTTGGGACATGAATATTTACAATCATTATTGTTGGAAGATTCCCTTAACCAGTATGAAATGACCTTCTTTGTCTCTTCTCATTAATTTTGTCTTGAAGTCTACTTTGTCTGATATAAGATTGGCTGCATCTACTTGTTTTTGGTCTCCATTTTCATGGTATATTCTTTTTCATCCTTTAATCTGCAGCCTGTGAATGTCTTTACCTATAACATGAGTCTTACAAACCACATAATAGGTTGAGTCTTATTTTTAATACATTCTGCCAATCTATGTCTTTTGACTGGAGAGTTTAGACCATTTTTATTCAGTGTAATTATAGAGTTGATTTTTATTTCCTGCCATTTTGTTTTATTTCTAATGCTTAATTCAGATTCAATTCTCCTTTAATTAACTGTTCTAGTGAGATTCATCCCTATACTGGCTCTGATTTTTATTTTTCATTTCCTGTCCATGAAATATTTAATTGAGTATGTTTTGTAGTATAGACTTAGTAGTTACGGATTCTTTTAGTTACTGCTTATCTTGGAAGGTTTTTATTTCATTTATTTCATTTTCAAGTCTGAAGGATAGTTTTGGTGGATATAGTAATCTTGGTTGGCACCCATTTTCTTTCAGGGCTTGGCATATATTATTCCAAATCTTCCTGGCTTTTTAGGTTTTGAGGGTCTCAGCAAGAAATCTGTTGAAATTCCAAATGGATCACCTCTAAATGTGACCTGCTGTTTTTCCTCTTGTGGCTTTTACAAGTCTATCCTTATTCTAAATGTTAGTAATTTTCATTATAATATGTCTTGAAGAAGATCTTTTTTTATCTTGCCTATTTGTGGTTCTAAATGAATCTTGTATTTGGATTTCCATCTTGTTCCTAAGGTTTGGAAATTTTTTCTAATATTATTTCATTGAAAAGTTCATTCATTCCATTAGGATGTATTTTGGTGCTTTCATCTATACCAATGATTCTTATATTTAGTCTCAATGTTTTCCAATTTCTTGAATAATTCTGTTCTCTTAACATCTTTATTGTCAATTTTATTTTCAAGATTATATACTTTGTCTTCAAGACCTGAGAATCTGCCTTAAAGTGGTCTGATATATTGGTAATGATTTCAACTGACTTTTTAATTAGATTTATTGAGTCTTTCATTTCCAGGATTTCCATTTGTTTCTTTTTCAGAATCTCTAGTTCTTTATTTAAACCATCTTTCACTTCCTGTATTTTCTAAGTTCATTTCTTACATCTTCTTTTAATTCATTGAATGTTTTAACTATGAACTTTCTAAATTCTTTCTCCAACATTTCCTCCACTGTGGCATCAATGGGTCAGTTGTTGAAGTATTGTGGACTGTTTGAGGTATTTATCCCCTTACTATCCCCTTACTTTTTCATACTATTTGTATGTCTACCCATTTTCTGGGATGGTTGTCACTTCTACTTTTATGCAAGGAACTATTTAGTGAGCTTCTTTTTCTCAAATGCCCTAGGATGGGCAAATATCCAGGTATTGATACTCCCACTCATTATTTTCTGCAGTTCCCAATATTGGCACCAATTTGAAAGAAGATACTAAATCCTACTAACTGCAATCATAGACTAATAAGCCTTAGGGAGGGAAAAACACTTGTTGAAGAGTTGTTGAAAATGTTCTCCACAGTTCCCTTAATCTAGGTATAAAGTTATAATAATGTTCTGGAATAGGTTGATAAATTAGTTATTAAAGATAGTAAAATTATTATTACATTATATAGGGGCTGATAAGGGAAGGAGAGAAAAAGTTGGGCAAAGGAAATAAAAAAGAAAGACCCAGGAATTAGAATAGATACTTTGCAACTGCTGGAAGAAAAGATAGAAATGAATAATACAAACCAAAGCTTAAAAAAGAAAGAAAAAAGATTGGGGTTGGGGGAATATGTGACAGGAACAGGTAATGCAAGAGGGAAAAGAGGCACTAAGGGAAGGAAGTATAAGTCTGACCTAGGAAAACAAAAACAGAATGATTTCAGTTAATTTTTTAAAACAGAAGAAATACAATCAAATGGGTTGAGGGCTAATATCAAATAATAGGGAAACATTTTTGATTCAAAATGAAAAGTAAGATCAAAGTTGACAGGGCTATTTGTAATAATTCATGCTGAAATGGAGAAATTTCTTATTGAGTCATCTTTGTTTGGATTTTTTCAGGATTTGGGACTTTTAAAATATTTCCACTATTCTTCAGTTTTACTTCTGTTTCCCTGGGTGTAGAGATATTAATCCCACCAGCTCTCTTGTTCAATTCTTTCAAGGAGACACTCTCTGATCTTTGGTGTGTCCAGGTACCTACTAGTTTTCTGTTGGGTCAGATGAGATTGTCCCTAATTGTCTATAACTTAGCAACCAGGTTGTTCCTTGCCAGAGGGTATAGTCCTGTCTGCCCTTCTGAAGAAAAACTCCATGTATTCAGTGCTGTCAGATCCAGTGAGCTACTCATGTATATTTCAGGATTTGTGGGGTGTGCTGGTTTAATGTACATTTTGTAGCTTATTTGATGCACTGTGTGGTCTGTGGAGGGGTGCAGGGCTGCTGCCCTCTCTGAAGTATACAGATTACAGGTCAGTGGGCTTGTATCTGGGCACACTACACAGTGGCTGGTGTCTGTGGGGTACTCCTCTGTAAGTCCCTTCATGGGTGTATTGCCATTCTGTATGTGCAAGGTTGTGTACTAGCTGCTTGAGGTTATCCTCAGGAATTTCTTTCTGTATCTGCATCTGAATGAGAATTGAGTTAACTGGCAACTTTGGGAACCACAGCTGTGGTTCCTCCTAGAGGTACTAGAGCACAGGAACTAATTCCCTGGCCGCTGTGGATTTCTCACCAGCTAGTTCTTGTTCATCAGCCCAGGGGCCTAAGCCTGCATGCTTGGAGGGTTCTATACTGCATCTACTGTTTCTGTTGGGTGCAGGTTCACAGGATGCAGGGCTCAAGGCTGTTGTGCTGATTGCTGTGGGATGTTATGCATCCACTTCCCTCCACAGGGTTTTCTTTAAAGTGGAATAGAGCTTAATGGATATCTGCAAGTGTGAACCCTGTGATTTCAGGTTCTTGGTAGGTGGTCGTTGGGGTAGATGCCTCCACTCTGGCTGATGTATCTTGGTGATTGAGATAAAGAGATTTTGACCTGCCTGCATCTGATCTCCTACTGCCCGCAGCTGTGAATCACGAGCACCTGCTCCCCTATACTGAGACTTCTTTGGAGTGGTGCTATCTAAGCAGTTTGTGGTTATCTGCAACTGTGAGGACTGTGGGTGCAGGCTCTCTGTGAGTCATGTAGCCATTTGTGGCCCAGAAGCCTCCACCCTGGTTATTGCAGCTCACCTGTATTTTACCCTTCACTGTGATAGGCAGATGATGTCAGTTGGCTCATCTTTACTTGAACTCCTGTGGAGGCTGTGGGGTGTACTTGGTTGGGGCTAGTGCTCTGCAGGAGTGATTAGCTCTTGGGTCAGCTCCACCTTACCCCTTATCTGGGGTAAGGGGAAAGGGGTTTTGGTAGGCTTCAGCTAACAGCATCTCTCTACAGTTTCCTTCTACGTGGATTACTGAGGCAACCAATTTCAGAGGTATTCTCTCTGGTTTTATTTGTTACTATATGAAGGTAGGGAGAAGCTGTGTTGATTTAATTGCTTCTAGGGAGGCTGGCTAGGTATGGATTGTACAAAATGGCTGCTCTGCCTAGCAGAGCTTTCTGCCCACAATTTGGGTTAAACTGCTTGATATCTTTCAAAGAAGTGTCTTTGCTACTTCTGTCCCATTTTAACTTGGTCTGTTCTTCTTTCCAACTGTTGTTAAGGAAGTAAGTGTATGTGTTTCCTCTACCTCTTTCCAGCTCTTTGTTATTCTTCCGCTCAACCCCACCCTTGTCAGGTCTTGGGTCAAGGAATTCTGTCCTTATTTTCTGCTCTGGTAACTACATTCCAAGTGCCTCCAAGCCTCACAAACTTTCCAATATTGAGTTTTAGAGTTTACTCTATCACCCACCTCTCTGGTCAGCTGTTCATTCACTGCTTTCTTTCTGGGATGTGGAGAGGTAGTCAGTTGCTGCCTAGATCTGCTATGCCATCTTCCAAGTAAGACAGTTATTATAAAAAAAATACTAGAGATGTGGGTTGGTGTGTGGCTCAGTGGTGGAGTACTTGCCTAGCATGTAAGAGGCATTTGGTTCAATCCCCAAGACAAATTGTGAGTTACTGGGGCATGCACCATCATCACAGCTTCATAAGTGAGGCAGTGGGATCCAATAAGTTATGTGATTGAAACTCCAAGTCTGGAGCTCTTTTCTCTGTTCATTCTGAATGTAGTGTTGGAACCCACAGGTTCAGGGCTCAGGCTCAAAAGTCCTCTCTCATTTCTGATGTCAATCACAAGTTCCATCAGGGAGTAATTTCTTAATGAGATCTCTCAAAACAGATGAACGGAGAGTGCTTCCATTTCCATGAAAACAGAAATTATAACAGGAACTCTTTATTTCCTTTATATAATGACTCATTCACTTGCTTCTGGGAGGGCCGTTTGTCTTTTTTGGAGAGTAGCCTTTGCTTAACAGAATAATAACTGTTCTGGACATTTTTCTTAACAGAACTATCACACACATTATCTCAGTCAAACTCATTTTACAAACACCTTCTAACTTTGTCCTTTCACCAAGCTTCCTGAGAATATTTTTCATTGCTATATCTCTATAATTGCTTCTTAGTCACTTTTCAGGTTCTCTCCCCATCAGTTGAAATTGTCTTGACCTGGCCATGACCAAATACTATTTAATTGTTAACTCCAATGGTCTTTTCTTTGTTCTTCTCCAACTCAGACTCTTGGTAGCATTTGGTTATTTTTGACTGTTCCTCACTTGGTAAAACTTTCATCTCTGGAACATTCTTTACCATTGTGCCTTTGTGCATTCTTTCTCTTCTGTCCCTTGGAAACTCTTGTTCCTGAGGGTTGACTTCTGGCATTTTTCTCACTGTCTGTACTTTCATGGGGCTTTGTCATCTTCTATTATGTCTTCAGTTATTGCCTCTAGGTATGCATGATTAAATCCAATCCAGACCCCCTCACTTCCTCTCTTTGAGCTAATAGTGCCCACTTCTAAAGTTTTACTAGATTTTACTGCATGGATGCTTTGTGGCCACCTCAAACTTAGCATGTCCCAAACAAAATTATGTTCTCTTTAACCTCTTATATTCCCTCTTGTTAATGATTCCATGATTTGCCTAATTATGTAAGCTAGAATCCTTTATTCCCCACTCCATTTCCTCCACATTGAATCAAATATTGAGTCCTCTCCTTTCTCTTCACAGTAACTACCACTTTCTTAAGTTTGTGTGACATCACCAAAATATCTTTCTATGTGTTTCTGTTCCCTATCTCTCCTTCCTCCAATTTATCCCCAGACAGCTATGGGGTGGTCTTTCTAAACACAAATAGGAATTCAACACTTCTGCCTGAAACTCCTGAATGACTTCTCATTTTTGACAGGTTACTGTCCAAACTCCTTATCACAGCCCTCCAAGATTACGATATGGCTCTGCATTGAATCCTCATTTCTCATCTCTCCACTTGTGCTTTTCAACCCCCCTCAACTATAGTAAACTATCTGCTTTTACCTCAATGCAACTCACCCTTTAGGTTAAATTTTATACTTTGCAACCTGAGCAGAGATGGAACCCATGGGAAAACCAAGTCAGAGGGTAGAGAAAGGGAATGAATGTATCCTATAGATTTTGAGATTTATCTCTGTTCAAATAATTTAATGCAAATATCATCATTCCCATTTTCAAGTCAGGAAAACAGGCATAGAGACTTGCTAGTAGTAACACAGGTGGGACTGAGTGAACACTAAACTGGGTCTGCAACCCAGGACTTTTGACCACTGATTCTGGCTTCTTCCTACCCCCTAGGGAGAGGTTTACAAGCTTCAAGGAATACACTAAACACATTTCTCCTAAGATAGGAAGGACACCAAAAGTACTGAATGAAGTCAGCTGCCTGAGCCTTACTGTTTGACCTGGAACACTAGAGTCCTCCTCCAGATTGAAGCAACAAGCTACAGTCCTAGAAACACCAAGACAACAGGTTTTGTATATAAAGCACATTTACTGAGAAAATATATCAATTATTAATTAAGTTAAAAACTAAGACTCTAACAATTAATATGGGTTCAATCTCTCCTGGCTTTCTTATAATAATGGGAACTTCTCCTGCTACTTGTACCTACAGATATGGGTTCATTTCCTCAAAGCTGGTCTTTGGGACTCTGTGTTTGGTTTTATGTGTGGAGACCTTCTTCCCTAAAGTAGCATTGTCAAAATTATCAGATGGTATTAGCTAGCTATATGGAAAGAGGCTAATAAGTAATGTGAAAAATAAGAGAAAATATTAGGACTGAGATGAAAAATCGAAAGCTTTAAGGTACCTTGAATTTGAATAAAATCTGCTAAATTTCTAAGGCTGTAGAGTCTGGCTATTCCCAGGGTGGAAACACTGTGAGTTCAGGAGGGGCTGGCAAGATGTTTGCATTGATTGATTTCTGTTTTGTTACTGTCATTTTGAGATTAATTTGGGGTTGCTGATAATATTTCACATTTTGTTTGATATTCTCCTGTATTATCTCAGAACATAAGTAAATATGTTTAGAAAGGTTTCTACTATTCTTGAGTGTACTTTGTTCATAGTCAATGGGACGAAGTTTCCTCCTGGGGATCCAGGTCCAATTTTATGAGGGAAATTCCAAAACTGGTATTTGTGGATGTTCATTTAAAACAAACTTTGTTGGAATGTGTCTGTTATCTTTAATAAGGATATATGAAATTTTAATTAGCAATTTTGGAATTCCTTTATTTAAAGATGCCTGTTGACCAATACTTGCCAATCTTTTTTTGCCATTATATTATTTTCTTTTTTTTTCTTTTAATTTATTTTTATTGTAAACAAATAGGATACATGTCATTTCTGTTTGTACATGGAGTAACAGCATACCATTTGCATAATCATACATTTACATAGGGTAATGATGTTTGATTCATTCTGATATATTTTTCCTTCCCCCCCACCCCTCCCACCACTCTTTTCCCACTATACAGTCCCTCCTTCCTCCATTCTTGCCCCCGTCCCACCCCCCATTATGTGTCACCATCTGCTTATCAGTGAGATCATTTGTCCTTTGGGTTTTTGAGATTGGCTTATCTCACTTAGCATGATATTCTCCAATTTCATCCATTTGCCTGCAAATGCCATAATTTTATCATTCTTTATGGCTGAGTAATATTCCATTGTATATATATTCCACAGTTTGTTTATCCGTTCATCAACTGAAGTGCATCTAGGTTGGTTCCACAATCTGGCTATAGTGAATTGAGCAGCTACGAACATTGATGTGGCTGCATCTCTGTAGTATGCTGATTGTAAGTCCTTTGGGTATAGGCCAAGGAGTGGGATACCTGGGTCCAATGGTGGGTCCATTCCAAGTTTTCTGAGGAATCTCCACACTGCTTTCCAGAGTGGCTGCACTAATTTGCAGCCCAACCAGCAATGTATGAGTGCACCTTTTTCCCCATATCCTCTCCAACACCTGTTGTTGTTTGTATTCTTCATAATTGCCATTCTAATTGGGGTGAGATGGAATCTTAGGGTAGTTTTGATTTGCATTTCTCTTATTACTAGAGATGTTGAACATTTTTCCATATGTTTGTTGATTGCTTGTACATCTTCTTCTGTGAAGTATCTGTTCATTTCCTTAGCCCATTTGTTGATTGGGTTATTTGCATTCATGGTGTAGAGTTTTTTGAGTTCTTTATAGATTCTGGAGATTAGTGCTCTATCTGAAGTATGATTGGCAAAGATTTTCTCCCACTCTGTAGGCTCTCTCTTTGCATTGCTGATAGTTTCCTTTGCTGAGAGAAAGCTTTTTAGTTTGAATCTATCCCAGTTATTGATTCTTGCTTTTGTTTCTTGTGCTATGGGAGTCCTGTTGAGGAAATCTGGTCCTAAGCTCACATGTTGAAGATCTGGACCTACTTTTTCTTCTATAAGATGCAGTGTCTCTGGTATAATTTCAAAGTCCTTGATCCATTTTGAGTTGATTTTTGTGCAGGTTGAGAGATAGGGGTTTATTTTCATTCTGTTGCATATGGATTTCCAGTTTTCCCAGCACCATTTGTTGAAGAGGCTATCTTTTCTCCATTGCATATTTGTGGCACCTTTGTCTAGTATGAGAAAATTCTATTTATTTGGGTTTTTGTCCGTGTCCTCTGTTCTGTGCCATTGATCTACCTGTCTATTTTTGTACCAATACCATGCCGTTTTTGTTACTATTGCTTTGTAATATTGTTGAAGTTCTGGTATTGCAATACCCCCTGTTTCTTTCTTACTGCTAAGGATTACTTCAGCTATTCTGGGTTTCTTATTCTTCCAGATGAATTTCATGGTTGCTTGCTCTATTTCTGTGAGGTACATCATTGGGATTTTAATTGGAATTGCATTGAATCTGTATAGTACTTTTGGTAGTATGGCCATTTTGACAATATTAATTCTGCCTATCCAAGAACATGGGAGATCTTTCCATCTTCTAAGGTCTTCCTTAATTTCTTTCTTCAGTGTTTTGTAGTTTTCATTGTAGAGATCTTTTACCTCTTTGGTTAGATTGATTCCCTAGTTTTTTTTTTTTTTTTTTGAGGGTATTGCAAATGGAGTTGTTTTCCTCATTTTCCTTTCAGTCGTTTTGTCGCCTGCATATAAAAATGCTTTAGAATTATGTGTGTTGATTTTATAGCCTGCTATTTTGCTGAATTCATTGATGAGGTCTAGAAGTTTTCTGGAGGAGGTTTTTGGATCCTCTAAATATAGAATCATGTATCAGCAAATAGTGACAGCTTAAGTTCCTCTTTTCCTATTCATATCCTTTTAATTTCTTTAGTCTGTCTAATTGCTCTGGCTAGAGTTTCGAGGACAATGTTGAATAGAAGTGGTGAAAGAGGACATCCCTATCTTGTTCCCGTTTTTAAAGGGAATGGTTTCAGTTTTTCTCCATTGAGAATGATGTTGGCCATGGGCTTAGCATAAATAGCCTTTACAATGTTCAGGTATGTTCCTACTATCCCTATTTTTTCTAGTGTTTTGAGCATGAAGGGGTGTTGTATTTTGTCGAACGCTTTTTCTGTGTCAATTGAAATAACCATATGATTCTTATCCTTAAGTCTATTGACATGATGGATGACGTTTATTGATTTATGGATGTTGAACCATCCTTGCATTCCAGGGATGAACCCTACTTGATTGTGGTGCACAATTTTCTTAATATGTTTTTGGATATGGCTTGCCAGTATTTTGTTAAAGATCTTTGCATCTATATTCATCAAGGATATTGGTCTAAAATATTCTTTCCTTGATGTGTCTTTTCCTGATTTGGGTATGAGGGTGATATTAGCTTCATAGAATGAGTTCGGTAGGGTACCCCCCTTTTCTATTTCCTGGAATACTTTGAGAAGTATTGGAATGAGATCTTCTTTGAAGGTCTTGTAGAACTCACCTGAGAATCTGTCTGGTCCTGGGCTTTTCTTGGATGGTAGGTTTTTAATGGCTTCTTCTATTTCATTCCTTGATATTGATCTGTTTAAATTGTGTATGTCCTCCTGGTTCAGTTTGGGAGGAGCATATGTCTAGAAATTTGTCAATGTCTTCGCTAGTTTCTCTTTTGTTGGAATACAGATTTTCAAAGTAGCTTCTCATTATGTTCTGTATCTCAGTGGTTTCTGTTGTGATATTTCCTTTTTCATCATGAATTTTAGTAATTTGAGTCTTCTCTCTCCTTCTCTTTGTTAGTGTGGCTAAGGGTTTGTCTATTTTGTTTACTTTTCAAAGAACCAACTTTTTGTTTTGTCAATTTTTTGAGTAGTTTCTTTTGTTTCAATTTCATTGATTTCAGCTCTGATTTTAATGATTTCCTGTCTTCTACTACTTTTGCTGTTATTCTGTTCTTCTTTTTCTAGGGCTTTGAGCTGTAATGTTAGGTCATTTAATTGTTGACTTTTCATTCTTTTCTGGAATGCGCTCCATGCAATGAATTTTCCTCTTAGTACCGCTTTCATAGTGTCCCAGAGATTTTGATATGTTGTATCATCATTCTCATTGACCTCTAAGAATTTTTTTATCTCCTCCCTGATGTTTTCTGTTATCCATGTTTCTTTCAATAGCATATTATTTAGTCTCCAGGTGTTGGAGTAATTTCTGTTTTTTATTTTGTCATTGATTTCTACGCTCAGTCCATTATGATCTGATAGAACACAAGGCACTATCTCTATTTTTCTGCATTTCCTAAGGGCTGCTTTGTGGCATAACATATGGTCTATTTTCAAGAAGGTTCCATGTGCTCTGCTGAGAAGAAAGTGAATCTGCTCGTTGATGAATGGAATATTCTACATATGTCTATTAAGTCTAGGTTATTAATTGTGTTATTGAGTTCTATGGTTTCTTTGGTTGGTTTTTGTTTGGAAGATCTATCTCGTGGTGACAGCGGTGCGTTAAAGTCACCCAGAATTATTGTGTTGTGGTGTATGTGATTCTTGAAATTGAGAAGGATTTGTTTGATGTACAGGGATGCACCATTGTTTGGGGAATAAATATTTACTATCGTTATGTGTTCCTGATTTATGGTTCCCTTAAGCAGTATGAAATGTCCTTCTTTATCCCTTCTGACTAACTTTGGCTTGAAGTCCACTTTATCTGATATAAGAATGGAAACCCCCACTTTTTTACTGAGTCCATGTGCGTGGCAGGTTTTTTCCCATCCTTTCACCTTTAGTCTGTGGATGTCTTTTTCTGTGAGATGAGTCTCTTGCAGGCAGCATATTATTGGGTCTTTCTTTTAATCCATTCTGCCAGTCTATGTCTTTTGATTGATGAATTTAGGCCATTAACGTTCAGGGTTATTATTGAGATATCATTTGTATTCTCAGTCCTTTGGCTTATTTTTGGTTTTTAACTTGGCTGGATTTCTCCTTTGAGTGGATTTTTCTCTAAGGTAGTTCCTCCCTTTGCTGACCTACAGTGTTGTTTTTCATTTACTCCTCATGGAATATTTTGTTGAGAACATTCTATAGTGCAGGCTTTCTATTTGTCATTCTTTTAACTTTTGTTTATCATGGAAGGATTTTATTTCTTCTTCAAATCTGAAGGTAAGTTTTGCTGGGTATAGGATTCTTGGTTGGCAACCATGTTCTTTCAGAGCTTGAAATATGTTGGTCCAGGCCCTTCTAGCTTTTAGAGTGTTTGTTGAGAAGTCTGCTGCTATCCGTATTGGTTTCCCCCTATATGTAATCTGATGCTTTTCTCTCGCGGCCTTCAAAATCCTATCTTTATTTTGAATGTTAGGCATTTTCATTATAATGTGCCTTGGTGTGGATCTGTTGTGATTTTGTGCATTTGGTGTTCTGTAAGCCTCTTGTATTTGATATTCCATTTCATTCTTCAGGTTTGGGAAATTTTCTGATATTATTTCATTGAATAGATTGTTCCTTCCTTTGGTTTATATCTCTGTGCCTTCCTCAGTCCCAGTAATTCTTAAATTTGGTCTTTTCATGATGTCCCATAGTTCTTGAAGATTCTGTTCATGATTTCTCACCATCTTCTCTGTTTGGACAACTTTATTTTCAAGATGAAATATTTTGTCTTCATTGTCTGTGGTTCTGTCTTCCAAGTGGTCTAGTCTTTTGGTGATGCTTTCCATTGAGTTTTTTATTTGGTGTATTGTTTCTTTCATTTCAAGGATTTCCGTTTTTTTTTTTTTTTTTTTTTTTTTTTTTTTTTGAGAATCTCTATCTCTTTGTTGAAATGATATTTTGCTTCCTGCAGGTGCTCTTTCAGCTTATTGGTATTATCATTCATTGCCTGTATTTGTTCTCTTATCTCATCCTTTGCTTCATGAATCATCTTAATCATGTCCAATCTGAAGTCCTTTTCTGACATTTCTTCTAATATACTGTCATTGGTTTCTAGTAATATAGAATCTATATTTGTTTGGATCATTTTCTTCCCTTGTTTTTTCATGTTGTTCATGTATCTTCCCCTCTAGCGCTGCAGATCTGGGGTATTGCAGATTTCCCCCTATAGGCTTATAGTGGCCCTATATGTTTCCAAAACCCTTTGTTTAAGGGGAGATCAATATTAGCAGTGCCCAATTCAGACACTATGCAATCCTAGACCAAATCACTCCTGTCAATGAGCTTCAAGCCTCCAGCAGGTGTCTTGGTATGTGATTTGCCCCACCTAAAGATTGGAGCTACGGCTTCCAGGGTAATCCAAGATGGCCGCTCTGGCTTCGAAATGTGTTGGCAAATGGGGAGCTGCAGCTCAGGGTGTGGACATGGTCGACTGGAGTTCCTGGAGGCGGGATGCGGTTGGTCAGGCAGGGGTCCTGGAGGTCCGGTGTTTCTGTTGTGGTTGTGGGATCCTGGAAGCCAGGTGCAATCAGTTGGTCTGGGGTCCCAGTGATAGGGCGCAGTCAGTTGGTTTTGTAGTCCTGGTGGCAGGGAGCAGTCAGTCGATGTGAGGGCCCCAGAGGCAGGGCGTGAACGATCGGGCTGAGGGATCCTGGAGACGGGGTTCAGTCAGTCCGACCAGGGTTCCTACGGGGCCTGGCTGTTTTTTCAAAATGGCAGCAGCCATGTGTAATCAAACCTGCAGGTACTGTGACAGTGAACTTCCAGGCAACAGCAGGCAGCTGGTGCTCCACTGGCGGTCGGTGATCAGTTTGCTGACTGTTGTCCGACAATGAGGAGGTGAACCTCGTGCGTTGGATGATGGATTGGTGTAAGGCAGGTGATGGACAGGCAAGAGGCAGGCAGATGGTGGATGATAGTTACCTGACAGTGAGCAATCTGCACTCAAAAAAGGCGTTGATATGCTGGCAGACTGCAGGTGATCACAGCAGACAAATGGGGTAAACACCAGGGGATTGATAAGCAGCAAAAACTGCCTCACTAAGAAACAGATATCCTGTGCTTGAAACCAGAGTTATGGAGCAACAAGGAACACAACCTCCCTCTAGTCTACCATCCTGGATCTCCTACTTGCCAATCTTTTAAGGATAAGGGAATGGTACACAAAATATATGGAGAACTCTTATAACTTAATAATAAAAAGACAACTTAATTTAAAATACATAAAGAATTTGAATATTTTACTAAAGAAGACATACAAATGGCTAATAAGCACATGAAATGTTCAACATCATTATTTATCAGGGAAAAGAAAATTAAAACTACAGTGAGAGGGCACTTTATACCCATTAGGATGATTAAGACCAAAAAGTCAGACAATGACAAGTGATAGCAAGGATGTGGAAAAACTGAAGCCCTCAGACATTTCTAGTGAGAATATAAAATGGCGCAGTTACTGTGAAAAAGGAAAGCAGTTCCACAGATGTTTAAACATCAATTTATTCTATGACCCAGGGTGGTAACAGTACTTCTGGGAATATGCTCAAACGAATTGAAAACAGAAACTCAAACAGAAATATGTACACCACTGCTCACAGTCACATTATCCACAATAGCCAAAAGGTGGAAACAACCCAAATTTCCATCAACCGATGAATGGAAAAAATAATAGGGTATATCCATACAATGAATGAACCTTGAAAACAACATGCTGCTCAAAAAAACAAACAAACAAAAAAAAAAAACAAAAACAAAAAAAAAAAAACCAGACCAAAAGACCACAAAGATTATTCTATTTATATGAAATATTCAAAATAGACAAATCTATAGGGACAGAAAATAAATTGGTTACTTAAGGCTGGGGAAGGGGATGGGAAATTGTGAGGTGATTGATAAAGAGTATGGAATCCCTTTTTATCTTTATGGTGATAGGGATAGAATGTAGGGCCTCACATTTGCAAGACAAATGCTCTATCACTGCACTACATTTGCAGTCCTTTGGGATCTATTTTTGAGGTTACAGAAATATTTCAAAACTGGTTGTGATGATTGTTGTATAGCTCAGTGAACATACTAAACACCATTATATTGTACACTTTAAATAAGTGAATCGTATGATATGTGAATTATATCTCAATAAAGTTGTTACAAAGAAATGCTTGCTGACCATAGTGCTATCTCAGGTACTTGGGGAAAAGGGTACAAAGGTAACTAAGATTCAGAAACCCTCAAGGAGCTTATGGTTTAAGGAATAATATATTAAGAGAGTAAAAGAAGTCTTATAATGGAACATGAGCTTCTCAAAAATAATAATTATGACAGATGCAATTAAGGAATGCTTTAGTTGGGAGTCAGAATTGAATCTTGATCTTCAAGAGTGAATATGAGTTTGATTCAGTAAACAAAGACTCAGGGTATGTTGGGGCAAGGGTGGGAAAGGAAGGTCATTCTGAGCTGAGGGATCAACACATGCAGAAGAACAGGGGACTACAGTCATTCAGCATGATGATGGAGTAATTGAGAATTGGATGATATGTAAGGAATGTGAACCAGTGTTGTGAAAGATGAATCCAGAAAGGTGAATTCCTGAAGGCCTTGATTTTCCTGGAGCTTAGAATATTCCCTGAGATAGGACTCTATCTCATACAGCAATAGTGTGGTAGAGCTCTTAGTAAAAATCATAACATGGTATCTATAACTCTATGACCTATAGCTATACCTTGGGCAAGTCACCTAACCTCTCTGGATCTTAATTTCCTTAACCTGAAAAGGAAGACAAATATCCTATTCAATAGGTTGTAGCATTGATCAAATGAAACGGGACTGTAGCAGATACTGGGGCTGGATCATCCAGCGTTTATTCTCAGCTCCTTTCTCCCTTGTTGTATCTACCACAGAGGTTTGAAAAACTGAATACTTGTCCAGCTTCCCTTGGAGCTTGAGGTAGTCACATGACAGTTAATGATACACAAACAAAAGACAACTGAGGGACTTCTAGCAGAGTTTTTCTTGCCGAGAGAAAAGTTACCCACATTGCTAATGCTGTCTATTTCCTTCTAGCCTCTGCCTTGAAGGCAGACATGGTACCTGGGGCTCTAATAGCCATCTTGCAGCTGAATTACTGGAAAAATGAAGATGAAAAGGCAACATGTAAGGATGGATGGCAGTTCAGAGAGACTGGAAAAGAGTC
Source organism: Sciurus vulgaris (assembly GCF_902686455.1). NCBI lineage: Eukaryota > Metazoa > Chordata > Mammalia > Rodentia > Sciuridae > Sciurus > Sciurus vulgaris. The sequence goes on along the minus strand of NC_136471.1, from coordinate 16,444,032 downwards.
TGGACTCTTGATGGCACCAATGGATAAATGCCAGCAACCACCTACCTGTGGACTTATGTGAGAAAAACAGCCTTCTACCCAGATGAGTCATTGTTAGTTGGGACTCAGTTCCCTGTAGCAGAATGCATTCTTACCTGATGCCAAGTTCATGAAAGCATTTTCTAAGGCAAAAAGTGATTTACAAATATAAAGAATGATTTTTGGAGAAGAACTATACGATTTCAGTTACATTTTGATAGCAGGGTAAAAAATGAATTATAGGGATGAAGTTTTGCAGGGAATATTAGTGAGGTAGCAATGACAATAATGTAGACAATAAGCAATAAAAGTGCAGTGGCAATGAGGATGGGCGGGGGGAGACAGAGACCAGAAAGAACATGCAGAGAAAAAGCATAGAACCTCACAACTGATTAGACATAGGTGGCAGGCTATAGAAGTGGGAGAGCTTGAAGATGCTTTGGAAGGTTTCAGCCCTATTTACTGAGAGATGGTGGATCTGTAAAGCTACATCCATAACTTAAAAATAAACCTAATTTAACAAGAAGGATATGAGTTCAGTTTTGGACAAACTGACCTTGAATTGTCTGCAACACACCTAGGGGAGGTCCTGCAGCTTCTCAGAAATATTGGGCTTAGAAGGCAAATGCAGATATTCATATGGGTGTCATCAGCATTCAGGTGGAAGCTAAAGCCATAGGAGTAGTTGGGATCAGTCACAAGTAGTGAGAACGGCAAAGAAAGTCAGAGATGGAAACTGGGGGTGGGCTGTCTACCTCTAAGTATTGTAGGAAAATGGAAGAATCAGTGCATAAGGAACTAAAGAAGTATTCAGTCATTCAAAAACATGTAATGAATGCTTTCTCTGTTCCAGATGCTGGGTTCAGGCCTGACCAGTCAAGAGAGATAGGAACCAGCAGCATGTGGTGCTGGGTAGGGTGGGGAGTAGGAGTGGCTGGACAACAGTATCCAATACTGAAGACAAGTCAAGTGGGATGAGAAATGAGGAACTCCTTGCCTCAGCTACATTCATCTAAATTCCTTTAACAGGAGTTTATTGTTAGCTGTAATAGCCTGTCTGGAAGATAAATGCTAAATTAATTTGGGAACTGACTTCTAAAACTCTCAAGTGGCCTAAATCATTTAAAAGAGGTTCAAATTCTATTATGCGGGATTGAATTGGTTTCTGCAGGTGGTTGTGCAACATTCTCCCCTAGAGATCTGTTTGTCAAATATGGTTTCTGTCCAGTTCCTCCTAGAAGCAAGAATAGTGGTGGTGTGAGAGCAATACTACTCCATCCAGTGCTCTGCTAATGTCAATTAGGGCTTCTTGCTCTGAACTTGAATAGAACTTAGTGACTATGCTGTGTGATATACACCTGATTTCATGTGTTTTTCTTTATCTGTGACATGGGTATTAATCTTGTCTCCCTAAATAGACTAAAAGTTCCTCAATAATAGACTGTCTTTTGTTTCTCTCCTGTTTCCTATAGGGCCGGACAGAGTAGGTTTTCAATAAACATTTGATTATGTCATGTCATGGCAGCACAGTCAGGGTAGTTTTATAAAATGCCAATGTTCGTATTATAAAATGTACATTGCTTTTTGTAAAGCTGACAAGCTTTTAAATCCAAATATCCACAACCTATCTAATTCCATCAGTACAGGGTATCATTTGAGAAGGATGTAAAGAAAGTGCATGAGTGAACTAGCCTGCATGGATTGTCTTGGACTGCAGAAATAAGCAAGGGAGAAAGAGATCCAGCTTGGATGAAGCTCAGTACCACTTGGCAGCAATCTCACAGATCTGTGGGGAAGGTTGGAGTAGTGCCAACAGGAAGGGAGCTATTTCAGGAATGCACTATAATGTTTAAGAACATGTGTTTGTGGTCTCTATGGGCCCAGTCAACAACCACAGGTGCATCAGAACCTTTTTCTTAAAGTAGTTCAATAAATATTTATTGAGTTTTTATCATGAGGGGGTACATGTATCCAGCCATTAAATATTGTAACTCCTCACTGCTCAATATTAGAATATTCATCTCTTCTCATTCTACATGCTCTCCTTAGGTGATTTCATTTACAGCCTCTGCTTCAATTATCACCCATAGGCAGATGAATCACATGTTTGAATCTTCAGATCAGAACTCTGCTCTGAGATTCAGACCTGTACATCTAGCAGCCAGCTTGATATCTCCTGTTGGATGGCTCCCAGAAAGTCAAATGAAATAGATCGAGGGATGGGATAATGAGAAACAGTGAAATGAATCTAACCTAACTTTCCTATGTACATATATAAATATACCACAGTGAATCTCACCATTATGTACATCCACAAAACACTAATTTCAAAAACTACAAGTTAATAAAAGAAAGATCAGTAGGGTAGAGAGAAGGGAACAGGAGGAGGGAGGAGGTAAGGGGAAGGAGAAGTACTGAGGACAGAATTATAACAAATTATATTCCATGCTTTTATAATTACGTATAACTAGAAAGAACCAATAAAATGAAAAACTCATGTTCTTCCTTCTCTCTACACCATCCTCTTCAACCAAACCTGGCCTTTTTCCAGCACTCTCTGTCTCAGTTGATGACACTTTCATCCATTTTGTTTCATGAGCCAGAAATCTAGCAGTCATCATTGACACATCCCACTCCTTCATCCTCATATTCCAGTATCTCAGGAAGTCCCAACACATCACTTCAACCTGAAAAATAGAGCCACATCTGCCCACATCTCTCTATTGTCACTGCTCTGCTCTCACCTGGCTTGGACCATTGCAAATTTCCAAATTGGTCTCTTCACTTCCACTTTCATCTCTTTCAAGTTTGATCCACCCAGCAGGCAGAGTGATCATTTTGATGCACAAATCTGATCATGCCACCCTTTGATGGCATACTTTTTGTCTTTGAATGAAGAACAAAATAATTTACTTAGTTTGCAAAGCCTCAAATGGTCCCCAAATTTTTTACTTGGGCATTCCTTTAATATGGGAGGCATATTTTTTGCCAGTTAACTCAAACAGAATTTTCAAAGCAAACTTAAAATCTTTAGAATTACAGCATCTTTGGAAATTAGAGTGTTGCATGAGGCTTGATCTTCCAGATTTAAACTTGCTCCTTTAACCACTGTATCATATATTTATGCCTTTTCTATACTTGACAGTAGTCAACCTTTTCATGATGATTTGGCAATTCTGGTAACTCTCTTCCTGTTCAACACTGACAACTCCACTTGTCAGTGTGTCTGTTTCAAGTATCCCCCTTCTTGTCATCCTTTTAATAAATTTTTAGAATGGGGTGCACACACACATCAACTTACATGATTGTGGAAGCTGGGTAAGAATGTCTGAAATCCATGGAGCAACCCATCAGGAAAGTCAGACAGGAAACTCTTGGGTAGCCTCAAGATAGATTTTTTTTCTTCCTCAGTAAAATCTCAGCTTTGCTCTTAAGAGCTTTCAACTGATTGGATCAGAACTAACTGGATGATGAGGATGATGTTCTTAAACTTGACTAATCATAAATGTTAATCACATCTGCAAAATTTTCATAGGAACACCTAGATTAGTGTTTTATGGAATAGCAGGGAATGGTAGCCTTGCCAAGTTGGCATATGAAATTTACCATCACACTTGTGAAGCTAATATTCATAGCTGACACACATTCTAATCCATAGGCAGAAGGAAGGTGTTTTGATGGCTATTGCTGTCAGTGATCATAGACTTTTCTTTCTGGATTACACAGCCATGTTTCAGATGACTAAATTTGTCAGAAGCCCAAACTACAGATAACTGAAGTAGTTCTATATGGTACTTGTAATACTCATGTTAATTTTGGTTCCAAAATAATGAATTATTGGATAAATGCAATTATAAATATGTAGATATATGCAGAGAGCTGAAGGCTCTCAAGGTTAAATGGGGCCTCAGATATAAAACAAAGTATGATTGGGACAAAGGGTAAAAGAACTAGAGATACAGGAGAGAGGAGAAAACTCTAAATTGAAATAATGAAAATCTTCACACTGTAATTGGGACAAACTGTAAGAAATTCTGTCAAAAGTAATCCATCCTTTGAGGTTTAGGTATTTGCACATGTCATCAGGAAGAAAGCATCCTGAGAGAATCTATGAACTTGGATATAGTGACATGAAATTCAGGAAGTATTATTAAGAAATAATAGCAATCATCAAACACCATGGTATATACTTTCATAAGGGTTATCTATTTACTTCTTAGACAAGATTTCATAAAGAGTAAACAAACAGATCGTGTCACCATCTCAAAGTCATAAGCCCCTCTTAAGTAATACTGTACATGCAAAGGAAGCTTTGGTTGAGTAAACATACATTTATAAAATGTGATTAAGTTACATATATGTTGATATTTAGAGAATAAAATAAGATTGGAGAAATATGTGAGTTTCTTTCTGTCAGGAAATTTGGTAACTGAAATGTGTCAGAAGGATTGATTTTTGTTAAGGGGGAGGTGAGTATAGATGGGGCAGTAGTACAGAGTGAATTTGAGGCATATAACTCTAAGCATCTCAGGAAGGATAAAGTAATTTCAGTGGGAGCAGCTTTGGCTAACTGATCCCAGCATGGTGGCTTCTGAGAAATGTTTGATTCAGAAATTCCAATGTGCATAATCCAGAGACACCTCTGAATCAGGCTTTTGGTTGCTGGACTGAGGAGTACATACGGGGTCCAGACCTAAAGGACCTTGCTTCCCCTATGCCCAAGGGAACTGACTTTGGACTATAATTGGAAGCAAGGATGGGTTAGAAAGTGTAAGTAGGCGAGCTCTGTTAGAGTCAAATCTTAAATTGACATAACTTACATGTAGTTTGTGCTTCAGGATTTTCTCACACAGTCCAGGCCCAGCTTACCAACTCCTCCATTATGATCATTCCTTTCCCTTCATCTCTAGGAGTTTCATTTCCTTTCCCTGCCATTCAGCACCTCTCTTCTTCATTTACCCTCCATCAGTGGCACAAATGCACTCATCCACAGACCCCATAAACATTGTCTTTTTCTTCTCCCTCCACATAGGAACAGCAGCAGCATTGCTCTCCTGGGGTTCTCATCCTCCCAATTTCCCCCTTGAGGGACAGCATTTCATTATTTTCAACTCTTCCCCACCTAAGTTTCAGTGTATGTGGGTCCATATTTAAGGATGAAGTAGTGGGTTGGGGGTAGAAACAGCACTCATCTTTGCCTTGTATTCACTTGAATTCGTGTCCTTGTTCTACCTCTTTGAATTTTGGTATCCTTACCTATAAAATCTGAATAGTGATATCTGCCTTGCCTACCTCAAAGGGTTGAGAGAAGTAAAAACAAACTGAGTTAATGGAAAAGAAAGTACTTTGTCAACTCTAAATACATATATGCCCATATCCTAAGTGGAGACAGAAAAACATAGAGCTCAAGACAAAGACATGCTGAGAAGCCCAGAAACCAAGGGAAAGAGAATAAACAAAATGGATTATGAAACTTTGCTTTGAGGCTTGGGGCAATTTTTTGTTGTTTCTGAGTGAAAGCTATGTTCTTTTGTGAGCTGAAAACAATCTGATCAAGGCTAGGTAAGAGCAGTGCTACTGATGCATCTGTATCCATAAGCTTTGAAGTAAAATTAGACATTAAAAAACCCAACAGGGCCCTCAATCTCTAAAGGCCTGGAAAATGACCTAAAGTCACCTTCAGTTTCTTGACAGAAGTCTCTATCTACCTGCTTATTTTTCTTAATTAAATCTGATTTACTTTAAGCATCAGTCTTCAAGATAAACAAACATGACTTACGCAAGTATATGGCATTTCATTTGCTGGTTTTATAATATGATAGAGCACTGGCACATATGTATTTTTAAAGTATGTTCTTTTCAAGTACACTTTTTGATGTTTCAATTAAAAAGTGGCTTAACAGTCAGGTTTGGTTTTCAGTACTTACTTTGTTAAAACTTGGCAAACGTACATTATTTAATCCATATGATAGGGTAAACAGGGTTTTGTGGGCCATTTTGGACTCTAAGCAGGAAGGAAGCATGTTGACAATGAAGCATAAAAATAGGAGTCCAACCTTGGTTTGGGTCATAGTTCTGCCACTTACTTGCTTATGTGACCTAAGTTTTTGTGAGACTCAGTATTTTCCTCCATAAAATGGAGATAATAGTTAACTTTTTGGGTTGTGGCTGGTTATCACTAGAAATTATATATATTTAGTTTCCTATACTTGTCATAATAAATTACTTCAAACTTAGTGTATTCAAATAACACAAATTTACTTTGCTACAATTCTATAGGTTGGAGGTCTGTTCTGTGTCTCAGTGGGCTAAAATCAAGGTGTTGACAAGGATACATTCCCTTTTGGAAGTTCAAAGGAACAATCTGCTTTCTTGAATGTTTTCAGTTCCAGAATTCTTTGGCTGTTTCAATCATCACCAAAGTCAGCAAGGTTGCATTTCTTTGATGATTCTTTCCTAGTCACATCTCCCTTTTACTTCTATCTGCCTTTCTCTTCACCATTAAGGATCCTTGTGATTATATTGAACATATCTGGATAATCCAGGATAATCTCTGTCCATTCAAAAGTCAATTTATTAGAAACCTTAATTCCAAGTGCAATCCAGTTTCTCTTTTCCATGTAACCTAGCATATTCACAGGTTCTGAGGTTGAGGATCCAGACATCTTTGGAGGGCTGTTGTTTCTCTTGCTTTCTTTTTCTCTTTCACACACACACACACATACACACACACACACACACACACATAAACACAGCTTTACATTTTTGAACAATTTTATATTTGTAGAAAATTTGAAAAGGTAATACAAAAAGTCTCCATAAATCCCTTACACATCTCTCCTAATGTTAGTATCTTATATTACTATGTTACATTTGTCATAATTAAGAAACTAAACCTGAAATTTTACTATTAACTGAACTGTAGTTTTTATTAGGATTTTGGCAGTTTTCCTACTGATACCCTTTCAGTGTCCCAGGATCCAATTTAGTACACAAAGTTGCATTTAGAGAGTTATCACTTTTGATAACAATCATATCATTTCTGTAACAGACTATATACCTGATTCCAACCAATTTAGTTCAAATTTTAAAATTTTCTATAGAGACAAAACAGACAGAAATCTTATACTTTAAACATTCTCTATTGTATCCCTTCCTCCATTTAAATGCATTTATTAGGCAACTGCCATGATCTATGCGTTCTTCTAGGCCCTGGGGATACAAAAGTGAATGAAACAGATAAAAATCCCTGCCCTCCAGTAACTTACATTCTAAAGGAGGGAAAATGGAGTTGGCAGAGCACAGATAACAAATAAGAAAAGTAAAGAGAACATGTAGTCTGTATGATGGTGATAAATGAGGGAAAATAACATAGTTAAATAAAGAAAATAGAGCAGGATCAGATATAGAGAGTTCTGGGTATATGTGGAGCAATTTCAAGTAGTGTGGTCATGAATGTGATGTGAAAAGAGGTGAGAGAGTGAGCCATGGGGCTGTATGGTAGAAGATTGCTATAGGCAGCAAAAACAGCTGGAGCAAAGTCCTTAAGGCTTCTTAATAGGTCGAGAAAGAACAGAGGCCAGGGCTACTGGAGCAAAATGAATGAGGTCAAAGAGATAATGAAATGTGGTGCCAAATTATGTACAGCCTCACTGCAAAAACTTTGGTTTTGACTTTGGGGGAGAGGGGAGGTTACTAAATAATTTAGAGCAGAGGTGAGACATGATCTGATTTCTTAACCAAATCAATTCTGGATACTGTATTGGAAATAAACTGTAATGGGGCATATGTTTCAGGGAAACCCAATAGGAGACTACTGTAATAATCCACGTAACAGATGATATGACAGTGGTTCAGACCAAGGTGGTAGTAGAGGACATGGTGGAAAGGAGTCAGATTCCACTTATATTTTGGAAGAGAGTTAACAGAATTTACTGATAAATTAAATGTTAAGTATGAAATAAAGAAAGGAATCAGAAGTGATGTATCAGTTTGGGGCCTGAGCAACTGGAAAGGTGGAGATCCTATTTACTGACAAGTTGAGACTATAGGAGGACTAGGTTTTAGTAGTGAGTATGGGCATACAAGTTATGCCGAGTGTTTGTTTTTGTCCACATCAATGTTGAGATGCTACCTATATCCTAGTGGAGCTCTAAAGTGGGCAACTAGATATACAAGTATGAAGTTCAGGGATGGGATCTAGGCCAGAGGAGAAACTGGGAGTTGCCAGTGTGTTGGTACTATTAAAAGTCATAAGCCTGAATGAGCTGATCAATGAAGTGAGTGTAGAGAGAAAGAAGGAGACTAAGAGATAAGCCCTAAGGAAATTCCAATATTGAAAGGTGAGGGAGGAAAGGATGAAGCAGTAGTGAACACTAAAAAGGAGAGGCTACTGCAGTGGCAGAGGACCAGGAGAATGTGGAGTCCTGGATGCTACTGAAGTAATATATACAGGAAGAATAAGTGCTATATGGTGTCATTTAGTGTCATTTACTTCTAAGTACAAAGGGGACTGAGAAGTGACCAGTGGAGTCAGCAAAGTGGAGGTCATTGATGACCTTGACAAGGGCAGTTTCATGGAAGGGGTGGAGGGGAAAGACTGAGTGAAATGAGATTAGGAGAGAATTAGCAAAGAGAAATCCAAAATGATGACCTATGCAGGTTTACCATAAAAGGGAAGAGGGAGAAGGCTAGTAACTGGAGAGCTACAAAAGTTTAAAAGCATGTTTTAAGATGGGAGAAATAACACCAAATTTGTACAATGCTGGGATTATCCTGTAAAAATTATAAAGGCAATGTAGGAGACAGAAAAGAGAGTTGCTGGGAGACTGTCCTGAAGTAGAGGAAATGGAATGGGGTTGAGTGCACAAGGAAAGGGATTTGCCTTAGCTAGGGGAACAGGCAGTTAGTTCATCTACAGTATTCAGGGTGTGCACACAGATGGAGGTCAGTTTCTGTTAGGAATATGGGGATCAACTTCTCAGCAAATTGCTTCTCTTTTCCAGAGAAATAAACAAGTTCATTCACTGAGAATAAGGATGAGAGAGGTACTGGAAGTTGAGGAAGGTAAGGTATTATTCATTTAGAAGAGGGGAAGAATAAATGAATTACCAAATATAATAAAATTACTGAGTTGCATTAAGGCCCACTTGAGAGTACTGGTCATGAATGTAGAGTGAGAGCAGTAGTTAGACAGTGTGTTTCTCTAGGCACATTAGCTGCACAGGTGCAAGTTCAGAGGAGGCAGAAAATCTAATTAAAATAGAGTGAATACTTTGTTCGATGCATATGATGAAATAAGGGGCAAGGGAGACATGGGTGGAGATAAATTATAACAATGTGCCATGAAATCTAAGCTGTGTAATAAAGGGAGTGAAGACAATGAAGTATAAGAATTGGTGAAAATGGATAGGATCAATGAAGTACAAGTGCTGATGGGATTGAAGGATGGTGGGATATGGGTAGTAGAGGGAATGAGTAGAAAAATAAGAAGTGACGGTGGGGTAGTGGGATGCATAAAACTCAGAATATGAAGTGTGATCTAGGTACTGATATTAATCAGACTGGGTTATCATCATGGGAATGAATGACTAAAATGTGAGGGGTAGGCAGGTAAGATTGCTCAAAGAGAGGAGGTTAAGGAACTGAGAGTCCAGGAGGCAGGTAGGGTTATCTATGGGCATTATTGAAATCACCAAAAATTAAGGCAGATGTAGTGTTGAAGAGAGTGAAGGTGTGGCAAGAGCAAAGATATACATGAAGCCAGGGGACTGTGAATGACTGCAATAAGGAGTGGATAGTAGGTGGTGTGTCTGATACCATGAGATTAAAGTGAGGGTGTTTGGGTGGAGGAAAGAAGGGTGATCTGGAAATGGCAATTGAAAACAAGGAGGACACCTACTTGGCTTCCAGACGCAGTAGTGTGGGGGTCTTGGTAGGAGAGAATAAAGCAACAGGGGAAAGGAATGGCATTCTCAGGGGAGAGCTGTGGCTCAGTCAGAGCAAAAAGGAAAAGGAAAGTTTCATAGAATAGTATGATATTATAGAAAAATAGTTTAGAGAAATAAGAGTGGACTTTGATGTAAAAATATTAGGTCCATTGGGTGATGGCAGCAGAATATTATCTCTGTGTGTCCTGGGCTGTCTCATGTCATACACTTTTCTTACAGACTTGAAAAACAAGTCATAGAATAAAAGGGTCAGTGTGTCTCTAGCAGTGGTCATGAGAGAAAGGTCCCTCATCAGTCAATAAAGCCTGAATTCTGCAAGGAAGGTCTGTTACTGCAGCAGAGAAGCAGGACTCATCAGAGTGCCATAGCTTGGTGGCTATTGTTTGAACTCATCTAACAACTCTTTTCTTAATTTCTATGCTCTTCAAACAACCTTTGGACTTTAATTCAGTTTTCCAAGTTATCTTTTCTTCTGACAGAAAAGCACTGGCTGGCTGGCAGTTCCATTTCTCAGTGTAAATTAATCAATTGGCTTCCCATTTAATCAGTTAGTCTCCTGAAAATTTGGTTAGCATGAGTCAGTCCCCTGAAGCCTGATTACCTCTGTGTGAATGCCATAAAAATCAACTTTCTGAATTTGTTAAGCTGAGGGCCAGACACTGGCACTCATGATGACCCCAGTAATGTGGCCCAGCCTGAAGCAACTGTGTCTGCTTTCCTCACACATTTATTTACCTTAATTCTATTCTACTAAGAATGGGTCAAAAACAGAGTGAGGCTCCATCCTTTACAAATGCCTTGTTTAAACAATGAAAACCTGTTGGTATCAGATTATTTATTTTTATACAAATATGATATGAAGTGCAAAGGAATAATGTGCTTTGCTAAATAATTTGGTGAAGTTCACACATATTCTCCTCAGGCACACCTGCAATGGCAGCAAGGTATCTTAACTGACCTTTTTTTCAGAAAAGTAGAGCCCGTGTGGCTAATAGAATTAGAATAGTGATAGATTAGTATTCTGAGTTGACAAATGCCTGAACCCATGTTCTGAAGAGAAATATTTATGATTTGAAGCACATGAAAACCAGCTAAGTCTCATCTAACGTTATGATCTGCATGAATGAATATTTAGGTCCTTTTTGACTCTAGAATCCATAGTTCTTTGATTAGGACATATTGCCTTCTTCCTAAAGGAAGTGGAGGGAGTGGTCTGTTCATTGTCTGAAACATCAATTCAAAAAATTAACATACCCAGCAACATCAATTTCTCATTATTAAGAAAGATGATTATCTCAATCTATTTTTCTCAATGCTCCTGTGTATGTGTGGAGAGAGGGGGGGTGGGGCGGAGAGCATTCATACTATTGTTGGGTTAAAACTGAAATCATGAGGAAAACCGAAGTAAAGTAATAATAATAGGGCCAAAATGAGTCTGTGCAGAAAGGAAATAACAGAAAGAAAACACCTATGATTCTCTCCCAAATACCCATTAGCTGATGATGAAATTCAGGTGATAGAAGAAAAGAGCTATAAATGCTATTGGGTTTATTTGACCAAAACAGGCACTAAAGGCAATAGAAGAGCAGTCAGCACCTGATGGCCTGTAGGACAAATCCAGCTTGAATTAAGATTTTGTATAGCCAACAAGCTACAGTGATTTTTTTTTTTACATTTTTCTAACAGATGAAACAAATGAATAGTGTTTCGTGACACTTGAAAACTATATGATATTCAAATGTTAGCATTCATAAATTATATTGGAACACAGATATAGTCATTCATTTACATATTATCTATTGTTGCTTTTGCACCATAGTGGCAGAATAATTGTGACTGAGGTCATATGGCCTACAAAGCTCCGAATATTTAATATCTGGCACGTTATAGGAAAGATTTGTCAATTCATCAGCTAGAATGATGAATTGGTATTTGTTTTTTATTAAAGGGCAACCATTTATCAGCTCACATCCTAAAACTCAAAACTTAAACTGATTTGGTGAAGGATAAATGGATATTTAAGTATCTTTCTACTAGTTTATTCTTCAATAAAAATCCTTCCCGATGAATTTAACCACAAGTATCTACTCAGCAATTCATATTGTCTCTATCCCCAGTGGAATTCACAGAAGTTGAGTACCAGATAGTATTTGAAAGTTGGAATTGAGGACCCAAAATATCATTTGGAATTTAGTTTTGGGTTTGGTCCAGTAATGCAAATATTAAATATCTATCTGGAAGAGAGCTGAGCAAGAGAAGGAGAGAGCTTGTTGTAATATTGAATCTACAGAGAATAGGAAAGGGCTTTTTAGATATTAAAAATCTGACTGCTGGCTGAGCATGGTGGCACATGCCTTTAATCTCAGCTTCTCAGGAGGCTGAGGCAGGGACATTGTGAGTTCAATGCCAGCCTCAGAAACTTAGTGAGGCTCTAAGCAACACAGCGAGACCCTGTCTCTAAATAAAACATAAACAAAGGGCTGGAGATGTGGCTCAGTTGTTAAGTGCCCCTGGGTTCAATCCCCAATACCAACCCCCCCAAAAAAACAAAACAAAACAAAAACAAAAACAGGAAAAAAAAAAAACCCTGCTAAAGTTAAAAATACAGCAGCAACACTAAATGACAGAATTGGTATAGTTAAAGAAGGAATACATTATTGGAAACTCTAGTAGACAAAATCTTCCATAATATAAAACTAAAAGAGAAAGATATATAGAAGGTATCAGAGAAAATTTGAGGCAGGTAGGATCAATGCAGCTCCATGAAGTTATCAGTGTTAAGGGTCTTTTTATCTTTCTGTCTTTTTATCTATCTTTGCCACCATTTTCAGGGTATGATGTCCATTCTTTTTACCTCACAGTTCAGGGTGGCTTCTGGGGTTCCAGCCATTTTGTCCATGATTTAAGCAGGCAAATAAAGGAAATGGAAGGAAGAGTGAAATAGACACCTCTCCCAATTTTGTCAGTTCTCTTTAAGGAGGCTTTCAAGAAGTCCTGCACAGTTCTTAATTGCATTGGTCAGAACTTGGTTATGTGGTCACACTTGCCTAAAGAAAAACTGAAAAATATAATACTTATTCTAATTCTTTTTTTTTTTTTTTTTTTTTTTTTTTTTTTTTTTTTTTTTTGGTGCTGGGGATCGAACCCAGGGCCTTGTGCTTGCAAGCCAAGCACTCTACCAACTGAGCTATCTCCCCAGCCCCATAATGCTTATTCTAGAAGCAGTATACTCTGCTAAAAATTAAGGTTTCATTTCTGAGGAAAAAAGGAAAACCAGATGTGGACTAGGCAATTTGCAGTCTCTTCAATAAATCTTGTTCTTAGGTAGACTGACATTCAAGCATGAAGGCAAATAGGTACTAATAAATTGGGTCTTTTATTTTCTTTTCTTCCTTGCTTTCTTCCTTCTTTCTTTCCTTCCTTTCAGTACTGAGGATGGATCCAAGGGACACTCTATCACTGAGCCACATCCCCACCCCTTTTTATTTTTTGAGACAGGGTCTCACTAAGTTGCAAAGACTGGCCTCAAACTTTCCATCCTGTTGCCTCAGTCTCTCAAGTAGCTGGGATCACACCATACCTGGTTGATAAGTTTCATTATTCATGATCCCATTCTGAAATACTCAAAGGTACAGTAAAATTAAAAAATACATTAAAGAGAAAGACATGGCATACAAGAAACCAGTGGTGTGCTGGTAAAGGTTTAACAATAGACTCTTTGGGATGAAAAAATTTGATTTGTATTGCAGAAATCCCTCCTCCCATGCTGACATTAGGTCACCAAAATGATGTTATGAACAAAGAGAAAGAAATTTATCAATTGGCTCTTGTGAGTCAGTGTGAGCTGGCTCCAGCACGGCACTGCAGGAAACATTGATAAACATCAAAAGTAAAAAGCAAAAATTTTATTAGGTTTAAATAATTGCTAATGCTTAAGGAAAAAACAATGAATAAGAATCTGGAGTTGAAAATCTTAGATGACCACCTTGAGAGAGGAGGTAAAGGGATAGCAAAGCCAAAGGGGTAATAGCATACTAGAGATCTTGTTTAGAGAAAGAATATGGTAGCTTAATAATTGTAGGTATTTACAGAATAATGTAATATTAAGGGCTTAAGATTTTAAGGTAACTACTAAAATAGTAGAACTAGAATGCCTAACTTCCAAACTACTAGAGGAAAAAGAATTGGACAAAGAAAACTCTAGCAGACACTCATCATTCTTTTGGGATGTGTAGTACCTCTGAACATTCTTCGTATGTATGGAAAATTGCCTAACCTGAACAGTCTGAGCCTTTCCTATGTAGAAGCCAGAAACTTGCTTTCCCAGCTTTTCTTGCAGCTAGAATACAGATATGTAACCTGGATCCAATTAGATACACTGGTTAGATCACCTGACACTGGGGATTGGATGGAGAAAGTGCCATGCAGACATTCTATCACAGGTAGATGTCAAAGCATCCAATTTTCCAAATAGAACAGTAGTATATGTTGAGTACCCAGAACAAGGCAGTTGTAGCAGCAGAGTCTCCACTGGAGAATTTGTGCAATAGGATTTGAATATTGTCACTGACTATGTAGCATCCAAACTTATTTCTCTGATTTTTTAGAGATTCTGTGATCTATCCAAAATAAATAAATAAATTCATTTTTGTTGTTTTAAACTAGTTAAAATTAGTTTTTTAAAACAATTTTTCAACCAAAATTTAATTCATGACTCATATACTAGCATAAAGGCAGAAAAAGAGAAGGAAAAAAGGAAACAAATGGTATGATAAAAAGGAACATAAGATTGGAGGGATACATTCAAGCACCAGTAATTCCAGTAAATGGCAATGCATTAATTCTGGTATTATTTTTCAGATTGTGTTTAAATATTTAGTATATGCAGTTTGTAAGTGACATACTACCTAAATCAAAATGATGAAGAAAATTTGATAATTAAGATTTGGGAGATATATATATCTATATATCTATATATGTACATATATATACTTATATATTTATATGTATTTATGTAGATATCTGTATCTATACTTATATCTACTTAAAAGAAATTTGTAATCAATCAGGCTACTGATAGATGAAATAACAGGAAAGAACTTTAGTATACTCCTGAGCAGCCAAAGCCCACTGTTATGGACTGTGTTGAGTCCCTGCCCCAATATTTGCACATTGAATTCCTAACCCCCAATACCTCAGAAGTGTTCTTGGTCACATCTCCAGCCTTTTGTCTCTGACTTCTAGCCCTACAAATGTGAGAAAATAACCACTCGCCAAGTCCAAAAATTAAAGAAGACTTCAGAAATATACAAGAAAAATACTGTATCTAATTTAATGAAAACAAAAGAACTACATATTAAAATCTTTGGTAGAGGCTAAAACAGTACAGAAAAAAACTAGAGCCTTAAGTGCTAATAGAAGAGGCAATTCTGAAAATTATTGGAATAATTATCTAACTCAAGATGCTAGGCAAATAACATTAAAACATACCCAAGGAATGTAAATGGAAGGAATTAATAAGGATATGAGCATTTCTAAAATGGAAAATAAGCAAAAGGAGACTTGGCCAATAAAACTAAAGGGTAATTCTTTTAAAAGACTATGAAATTCAATTATAAAAAAATGTTTGGCAAATCTAAGTAAAAAAGCAGTCTTCAGAACAAGAAGAACATAATAGATAAGGAAAAATTAAAACGTTTCAGAGTCCTGAGTATACCCTTTTATAGTTTTGACTCTTCAAATCATGTTAACATTTTATATATTCAAAAAGTGAAATAAAATCAGAATGGATGGGAAAAAAAACTTAAAATTGAACACAGAGAGAGAAGGACCTAATTCTATACGAAATCAATAACAAACAACTCAGAAAAAAAAATCAAAACTAATGCAGGTTACTTTTGACCATATACCCTCCACCTAAAGACTTTAAAAAACTGTAAATAAATCTTGAAGTTTTTGTAGTAGGTTTGTTGTTGATATTATGGCAGCATATCAATTTTTAAAACTGATTGTGGTATGTTAGTGGACTGAGCAAATGAGTAATTATATTAATGTTGCTGGGAGCCAGGATTCTCACTGTAAGTGAAGGAGGATACTTGTTTGGAATTGGAGAAAGAGAAAGTATTTCATGGCAGTAGATTGGAATTATAGATGTCAGTATGGTCTTATCCCTAACTCTGTTCACTTAATGGGCCTAGAAGTAGTAACACTCCAGTAGCAATGAGAAAAGCTAGTACCAAGATCTTGTTCTCTAAATACCATTCATCAATAAAAGGAAGCAGAGCCTTTTGCAGAAATAGTTGCTTCTAAGGTGGGTGAAGGAAGTATAACAAACTGGGAATATCTTGTTGTACTAAGAAATATGACAGTGATCAAACACTAATTGGATGTGTCAAAAGGACATAGGTGCCAGCTTGAAGGGCTTTTACAGCCAAATTGGGAGCAATTTTCCCATCAAAATGAAGCATGAAGGTAATAGATTTAGCTCATAGAATACAAAAGAATCCATGAGTCTAAACTGATACAAAAAAACTGAAATCAGAGAAAAATGAATCAATAGATCAGAAAAGAAGGAAGAAGCAAAAATTTTTTCTTCACAAGAGAACACTCACTAATATATGCAGCAAGAATGATGGAGCTTGACAGCAGCATTTGTAATTAACATAATAATAATTGATTAAAGCAAGAAGCTCAAACTATTGGGTACAAATATGTTGGAAAGAAAGTTTTTTCCCCCAAAGATTACTTATTATGAATTGTAAATGAAAAGGGATTATTTATGGTGGAGAAACCTGGTGGACACCAACTTAACCAAGTGATTAAAGTGAATGCCCACACATAAAGGGGACAAACTGACACCATGTGCCTCCTGCTCTAATGCCCTGAGAAGGGTACAACATCACCTTTGTGTTATTCCTGTGTCAAGTGCAGAACCTGAATACAACTGGAAGCATCAGACAAAGCCAAAGTGGTGTCCATTCTACAATAGAACTGACTTGTCCTGTTCAAAAATGGTCATGGGATGACAGATAAAAATAGGCTGAGGGGCTGGGGCTGTGGCTCCATGGTAGAGCCCTTGCCTAGCACGTGTGAGGCACTGGGTTCAATCCTCAGCACCACAAATAAATAAATAAAATAAAGGTAAGTGTCCATTTACAACTAAAAAAATTTTTTAAATAACTTTGAAAAAAAGAAAGAAAAGATAAGACTGAGGAACTATTCTAGGAGGTTACAAAGAGAGGATAACTAAATTCAATGGATGATCCTTGACTGGAAATGGGTGGGAAATGCTGGAAATAACTTAATTTAAAATAATTGACAAAATTTGAATTTGGAATGTTCATTAGATAATAGTATTTTATTAATGTCCAAGGTACTAAATTTGATCAGTTTATTGTGGGTATATAAGAAAAATCCTTTTTAGTAGACATGAACTGGGGTATTTGGTAGTGAAGGGTCATTAATAATTGCAGCTCACTCTCACATGGGTTAGGAAAAATACTCTATCTGTACATATATAAACAAATAAAGAAAACATGGAAAATGTTACAATGTTATTATTAAAGGCTGCTGTTTACCACTTTATTTGTATAAAATTTGATGATCCAAGGACCAATTTTCAGAAAAATGTATTTCCAAGTTTCCTCTACTAAGATTTTAAAATCCAAATAAATCTATCATTGGAGAAATTGAAAAAACACATAATTTCTTTCTGATATCAACTATTCAAGAGCATAGAGAACAAGAGGAAACACAAATGATGTCTCATGTCAACATGAAGGATCTTCATAGGTGTTGTCCACTGTATGTGTTCCCACTAGCATGACATTGTAATAAATAGCTCAATGTACTGGATGTCCCCAATGGACGGTCAGCCTGGGAGCCAGTGAACCTGGTTCTGGTGCTAGCTCTACCTCTCGGTGGGGTGGGCATTTGAGCAAATCACATGACTTCTCCTGGCTTCCATTTCACCCCAGGAAATGCCAGAGCCTATCAAATGTGGCTAGTGATGTTTGCTTTTCCCACCTTGCAGGTCTGTCATGGGACTCACATAAACCAATACTACGCCAAATGAAAATCCCCAGACCCACAGAAGAAATAGAAATGGTGGGGGTTTCAAGATGGCAGCCTAGAGGGTGGCTGCATTTCATGTTGCTCCAGGACTCAGGATTCAAAAGAGGAGATATTGAGACGCTTGGGACCAACTCAAAGCAGCCGGGTGACTCTCACCCCTTGGGAAGGCGTCCCAAATGGGACGGTGGTCCCGGAACGCAGGAAACTTTATGAAGTAGAACTGCTGGCGAGACGCCCCTCCCCCCGCTGGAGCAGTGAACTGGGACATCTGGGAGCGCCGTAAAGGAGGCCGCTCGGCACAGCGCTGGGACTCGGAGCAACCACTGGGGCTCCGGCGGCTGTCCAGGGGAGGAGTGGCGAGGAGAGCTGTGTGGACTCAGGACACCCGGGCCTGCCCTGAGGAGGAGGAGGAGCGTGGCCACTTGGATTCGGAGTGACTGCACCAGAGCTACAGGCGATTGCC
The DNA here is from genome assembly GCF_902686455.1 of Sciurus vulgaris. Taxonomy (NCBI): domain Eukaryota; kingdom Metazoa; phylum Chordata; class Mammalia; order Rodentia; family Sciuridae; genus Sciurus; species Sciurus vulgaris. Next base: position 16,425,528 of record NC_136471.1, on the reverse strand, counting down.
AGAGGAGAAGCTGCGCGGCGAGCTGTTTGGACTCAGAACGACGCTTCTGAACACCGGGGCCTGCCCTGAGGACAAGGAGGAGGAAGAGGAGCGCGGCCGCTTGGATTCGGGGTGACTACACCAGAGCTACAGGCGGTTGCAAGAGAAGGGGCTGCGTGGCGAGCTGTTTGGACTCAGACCACTTCTGAACCCCGGGGCCTGCCCGGAGGAGTAGGAGGAGGAGGAAGAGGAGCGCGGCGGGACCTTTGGACTCGCAGTGACTGCATTAGCACTCCAGGCGGCTGCTCAGAGGAGAAGGCGAGTGGTGAGTTGTTTGGACTTAAAGTGACAGCTCCTGAACACAGGGGGGCTGCCTGGAGGAGAAGCGTGGTGGGACGCTTGGTCTTGAGTGGCCACACCAGAGCTCCGGGCGGTTGCCCAGAGGACCCGTGCTGCGGGTCACGTGGACTCAGAGCCACTCAGAGCGACCGCTCCTGAACACCCGGGGGGTTATCTGGAGAAGGAGGAGGAACGGGGAGGGTCACTTCGACTCGGAGTGATTGATTGCCCAGGGCTACGGGTGGTTGGTGGAGGTGGAGGCACGCAGTGAGTTTCTTGGACTCCTAGTGACCGCACCGGAATACTGGGCGGCTGTCTGGAGGAAGAGGCGTGTGGCGGGTCTCTGGGATTCAGAGCGATTGTACAGGGCCCCAGGTGGCTGCTCAGAGGAGGGGCCGCATAGCCAGGCGATTAGGTGCAGAGCAGGGTCCCAGGATCTAGGAGGCTTCTTGGTGGAAGAGCCGCACAGAGACAGGCTTAGGGCGGAGCGAAGGTTCCAGGCCTGTGGGCAGATTCTCTGAGGAAGGGCAGCGAAGGAGAGTCATCTGCAAAGGGTGAGGCTCCCAGGCCAGGAGGTAGGGCCGGGCCCCTGGGAACTTTGCAGAGGAAGGCAGCCCAGCCCAGGTGGTAGCTGTAAATTGAGGGGAACCTCTAGGAGGGAACTGACCAGCGAGACCTCCCCACTGGGTGAGTCTTCCCTGCTGGGTGAGGTTTCCCCACAAGGACGGTAAAACCAGAGACTCAGGCCCAAACAGGCCTTGCCTCAGCCCACAGCCTAGGTCCCCTTTGGATGACCATTGGTCAACAAGTGGAGGCACCTCTGCCCACTAGCAGGGATTATACCCCACCGGAAGGATACCACTCCTAGAGAGGCAGCTTCCTTGTGGAGCACCGCATTATCAACTTCCTCCAAGACTTCAGCCTACTGAAGGCTAAGGGGGATATATATAGAAATCTTCAGGGACATTGTAAGTAAATAGAGGAAATCTGCAATATCTCAGCGGTCCTGATACCTGAACAATATGAGAAAACAAGGAAAGAAAATGCTGCAAACAAATCTAGATGTTACATCAATAAAACCCAATGACAGCATGGCAGAGGAAATGACAGAAAAGGAGTTCAGAATGTACATAATTAAAATGATCAGAGAAGCAAAAGATGAGATGAAAGAGCAAATGCACGCACTGAATGATGAGATGAAAGAGCAAATGCAAGCATTGATTGATCACACCAATCGACAGTTAAAAGAGCAAATACAGGAAGCAAAAGATCATTTCAATAAAGAGTTAGAGATATTGAAAAAAAACCAAACAGAAATCCTTGATATGAAGGAAACAATAAACCAAATTAAGAACTCCATAGAAAGCATATCCAATAGGATAGAACACCTGGAAGACAGAACCTCAGACATTGAAGACAAAATATTTAACCTTGAAAACAAAGTTGAACAAACAGAGATGGTAAGAAATCATGAACAGAATCTACAAGAACTATGGGATATCATGAAAAGGCCAAATTTAAGAATTATTGGGATTGAGGAAGGCCTAGAGAAACAAGCCAAAGGAATGAACAATTTATTCAATGAAATAATATCAGAAAATTTCCCAAATCTGAAGAATGAAATGGAAAATCAAGTTCAAGAGGCTTATAGGACTCCAAATACACAAAATTACAACAGACCCACACCAAGGCACATTATAATGAATATAACGAACATACAAAATAAAGACAGAATTTTAAAGGCTGTGAGAGAAAAGAACCAAATTACATTCAGGGGGAAACCAATACGGATATCAGCAGATTTTTCAATCCAGACCCTAAAAGCTAGAAGGGCCTGGAACAACATTTTTCAAGCCCTGAAAGAAAATGGATGCCAACCAAGAATCTTATACCCAGCAAAACTTACCTTCAAATTTGACGATGAAATAAAATCCTTCCATGATAAACAAAAGCTAAAAGAATTTACAAAAAGAAAGCCAGCATTACAAAACATTCTCAGCAAAATATTCCATGAGGAAGAGATGAAAAACAAAGAAGCAAATCAGCAAAGGGAGGAATTATCCTAAAGGAATTGTCAAATAAAGGAGGAAACAAGTTGTGTCAAACAAATAAATAAATAAAATTTAAAAAATGAACCAAATGACCGGGAAACCAAATCATATCTCTATAATAACCCTGAATGTTATTGGCCTGAATTCATCGATCAAAAGACATAGACTGGCAGACTGGATTAAAAAGAAAGATCCAACAATATGTTGCCTGCAAGAGACTCACCTCATAGAAAAAGATACCCATAGACTAAAGGTGAAAGGATGGGGAAAAACGTATCATGCACATGGACTCAGCAAAAAAGCTGGAGTATCCATCCTCATTTCAGATAATGTGGACTTCAAGCCAAAGTTAGTCAGAAGGGATAAAGAAGGTCATTTCATACTGCTTAAGGGAAGCATAAATCAGCAAGATATAACAATCATAAATATCTATGCCCCAAACAGTGGCTCATCCATGTATGTCAAACAAATCCTTCTCAATCTCAGAAACCAAATAGACCATAACACAATAATACTAGGTGATTTTAACACGCCTCTCTCACCACTGGACAGATCTTCCAGACAAAAATTGAACAAAGAAACCATAGATCTCAATAACACAATCAATAATTTAGACTTAACGGACATTTATAGAATATACCATCCAACCAAGAGCGAATACACTTTCTTCTCAGCAGCACATGGATCCTTCTCTAAAATAGACCATATATTATGCCACAAAGCTAATGTTAGCAAATACAAGAAGATAGAGACACTAGCATGTATTCTATCAGATCATAATGGATTGAAGTTAGAAATAAATGAAAGAGTAAAACACAGAAACTATTCCAACACCTGGAGATTAAACAATATGCTATTATATGATGAATGGATAACAGAAGATATTAGGAAAGAAATTAAAAAATTCTGAGAGGTAAATGAGAACAAAGAAACATCATATCAAAATCTCTGGGACACTATGAAAGCAGTACTTAGAGGGAAATTTATTTCATGGAGCGCATTTAATAAAAGAAGTAAAACTCAACAAATAAACAACCTAACACTACAGCTCAAAGCCTTAGAAAAAGAAGAACAGAACAGCACCAAAAGTAGTAGAAGACAGGAAATAGTTAAACTCAGAGCTGAAATCAATGAAATTGAAACGAAAGAAACAATACAAAAAATTGACAAAATAAATAGTTGGTTCTTCGAAAAAATAAACAAAATTGATAAACCTTTAGCCACACTAACAAAGAGAAGACGAGAGAAAACCCAAATCACTAAAATTCGGAATGAACATGGAAATATCACAACAGACAGGATTGAAATACAAAACATAATTAGAAGCTATTTTGAAAATCTATTCTCCAACAAAATAGAAAATTTTGAAGGCATCAACAGGTTTCTAGAGACATATGAATTGCCTAAACTGAACGAGGAGGACATAAACAATTTAAATAGACCAATTTCAAGTACTGAAATAGAAGAAGTCATCAAAAGCCTACCAACAAATAAAAGTCCGGGACCAGATGGGTTCTCAGCCGAGTTCTAGAAAACCTTTAAAGAAGAGCTCATTCCAATACTTCTCAAAGTATTCCATAAAATAGAAGAGGAGGGAACCCTCCCAAACTCATTCTATGAAGCCAATATCACCCTGATACCTAAACCAGACAGAGACTCATCAAGGAAAGAAAATTTCAGACCAATATCCTTAATGAACATCGACACAAAAATTCTCAACAAAATTTTAGCAAATTGCATACAAAAACATATTAAAAAGATAGTGCACCATGATCAAGTTGGTTTCATCCCAGGGATGCAAGGTTCGTTCAACATCAGGAAATCAATAAACGTAATTCACCACATTAATAGACTTAAAGTCAAGAATCACATGATTATTTCAATAGATGCAGAAAAAGCATTCGATACAGCATCCCTTCATGCTCAAAACACTAGAAAAAATAGGGATAGTGGGAACATTCCTTAACATTGTAAAGGCCATTTATGCTAAGCCCATGGCTAATATCATTCTAAATGGTGAAAAAATGAAAGCATTCCCCCTAAAAACTGGAACAAGGCAGGGATGCCCTCTTTCACCACTTCTATTCAACATCATTCTTGAGACTCTGGCCAGAGCAATTAGACAAACCAAAGAAATTAAAGGGATACGAATTGGGAAAGAAGAACTCAAACTATCCCTGTTCGCTGATGACATGATTATATATTTAGAGGAACCTGGAAATTCCACCAGAAAACTCTTAGAACTCATAAGTGAATTCAGTAAAGTAGCAGGTTATAAGATCAATGCCCATAAATCCAACGCATTTTTATACATAAGTGATGAATCTTCAGAAAGAGAAATTAGGAAAACTACCCCATTCACAATAGCCTCGAAAAAAATAAAATACTTGGGAATCAATCTCACAAAAGAGGTGAAAGACCTCTACAATGAGAACTATACAACACTAAAGAAAGAAATTAAAGAACACCTTAGAAGATGGAAAGATCTTCCATGTTCTTGGATATGAAGAATTAATATTGTCAAAATGGCCATACTACCTAAAGTGCTATACAAATTCAACGCAATTCCAATTAAAATCCCAATGACGTACCTTACAGAAATAGAGCAAGCAATTATGAAATTCATCTGGAAGAATAAGAAACCCAGAATAGCTAAAGCAATACTCAGTAGAAAGAGCGAAGCAGGGGGTATTGCAATACCAGATCTTCAACTGTATTACAAAGCAATAGTAACAAAAATGGCATGGTATTGGTACCAAAATAGAAAGGTAGATCAATGGTACAGAATAGAGGACACGGACACAAACCCAAATAAATACAATTTTCTCATACTAGACAAAGGGGCCAAAAATATGCAATGGAGAAAAGATAGCCTCTTCAACAAATGGTGCTGGGAGAATTGGAAATCCATATGCAACAGAATGAAACTAAACCCATATCTCTCACCATGCACGAAACTAAACTCAAAATGGATTAAGGACCTCGGAATCAGACCAGAGACCCTGCAGATTATAGAAGAAAAAGTAGGTCCAGATCTTCAACATGTCAGCTTAGGATCAGACTTCCTTAACAGGACTCCCATAGCACAAGAAATAAAAGCTAGAATCAACCACTGGGATAGATTCAAACTAAAAAGCTTTCTCTCAGCAAAGGAAACTATCAGCAATGCGAAGAAAGAGCCTACAGAATGGGAGAATATCTTTGCCAATCATACTTCAGATAGAGCACTAATCTCCAGAATCTATAAAGAACTCAAAAAACTTTACTCCAAGAATTCAAATAATCCAGTCGACAAATGGGCTAAGGAAATGAATAGACACTTCACAGAAGAAGATCTACAAGCAATCAACAAACATATGGAAAAATGTTCAACATCTCTAGTAATAAGAGAAATGCAAATCAAAACCACCCTAAGATTCCATCTCACCCCAATTAGAATGGCGATTATCAAGAATATGAGCAACAACAGGTGTTGGCAAGGATGTGGGGAGAAAGGTACACTCATACATTGCTGGTGGGGCTGCAAATTAGTGCAGCCACTCTGGAGAGCAGTGTGGAGATCCCTTAGAAAACTTGGAATGGAACCTCCATTGGACCCAGCTATCCCACTCCTTGGCCTATACCCAAAGGACTTAAAATCAGCATACTACAGAGATACAGCCACATCATTGTTCATAGCTGCTCAATTCACAATAGCCAGACTGTGGAACCAACCTAGATGCCCTTCAATTGATGAGTGGATAAAGAAACTGTGGTATATATATACAATGGAATATTACTCAGCCATAAAGAATGATAAAATTATGGCATTTGCAGGCAAATGGATGAAATTGGAGAATATCATGCTAAGTGAGATAAGCCAATCTCAAAAAGCCAAAGGACGAATGATATCGCTAATAAGTGGAGGATGACACATAATCGGGGGGAGGGAAGGGTTAGTGTTAGGGTTAGAGTTAGGGTTAGGGAGGGGGGCAAGTATGGAGGAAGGAAGTACTGTATAGAGGGAAAAGCGGGGTGGGAGGGGTGGGGGGAAGGGAAAAAATAACAGAATGAATCAAACAACATTGCTCTATGTAAATTTATGATTACACAAATGGTATGCCTTTACGCCATGTACAAACAGAGAAACAACATGTATCCCATTTGTTTACAATAAAAAAAAAAGAAATAGAAATGGTGAATTCAGGAAAGTCAGATCATCTCGGGATTTGACTTGTATTGGTGATTCCTTTCAACAAATATTTTCTGATAAAAATGATCACATTTTGTTTAGTTTGTGAATCTGAAAAAGGCCACTGGTGGAATTTTCTAAACGTTTGTCTGCTTGACATTCACTCTGCCTTGAAACAGTTTACATAACCAAGGAATTCTCTCTTATTTAAAGGGGAAGTGACTCATGTGGATGTGTAAATATATAATTGCACTTTAACTTTAATGACACTTCCAAAAAGGGCTCCTGATTCTCCTGAACCAGGACAGATGCCCTTCCCCATAGCATTGTATTTCTTTGTCTCCTCCCTGTGAGACATAAACTGCCAAAGAGGGCAGAAACTAGATGTGGCTCATTCATCATTGTCGCCTCAGTGCCTACATAGTAGGCACTCAATAAATATTTGTTGAAAGGCTGCTCTGGTTGAAGAAAGATAAATGAATACAAATCATCGCTAAAAGAACAGTTGTCTTTTTCCACTAATACTTTAAAGCGTGTACAGTGTGCAGTTCCCTTTGCTGAACAACATGGGGGCTACAGAGATCATCCCAGAAATTTCAGTTTCTGACAAACTACCCAGCTTCCAGGCTGTCATTTTCTCTGGATGCTGGGAAGTGAGTGTTTGCAGAGTCACTCTGCCACCTTTTGGCTATACCTGGGAATTGCACCTACTATGACCTTCCTCATCTGGAGAGGAAATGCGACTTGACTTGGTCCACAGCCCTGGGACAGCAGCATCATTTGTGCATTCATTCCACAGACACTCACTGAACGCACACCTTGTGCCAGGTTCTGTACCAGGAGCTGGGGACATAATTATGGGAAAGTGCACGTGGCTCTTGTCCTCAAGGAGTTTACAGTTTGGCTTAGGAATGGGGAGAAGATAAGAAATATGTAATTAGACAAATCATTAACTCCTGATGTGCATAAGATTATGGAGAAGAAATGTAAGGTTCTGTGAGGGTCCTGTGTCCTTCTATCTTCTTTAGAGCAAAAACTTGCATTACTGGACTCTGACACTGCCATCTCATGAGATGGGAATACAGCACATTTTGCTAGCCTAACCAGAAAAGCAGGAAAATAAATGCTCAGGCTTAAATGGGAGTGAGGAAACATGATCAGAGTGACCGGGTGATTCATGCGAATTCGATTTTTCATGATGCTTGGGCTTGCCTTTTGTCCAAACCCAGACTGCTAACCAAACTAATCCATTCAAAGTGTCTTATTGCCCCCAAATTAAACACTCTAGATTTCTTTAATAATAATGATGATGATGATAATTGCTGACATTATCGAGAGTATACTTTGTGCCAGGCTGCTAGACATTTTAAATGCAGCAGCTGGCATAACCTTCATAGCAACCCCACAATGCAAGTATATTATTGTTCTGTAAGGACAATGATGGTGAGAAGCACGGGGTCTGGAACAGGACTCTATGCTTTTGAACCTAATAGTGCCATCTACCAGCTATGTCACACTGGGCAATTTACCTAAGTTTTCTGTGCTTCTGTTTTCTTATATGTAAAATGTGGATTATGAAAGTGATCTACGCGATGAGATTGATGTAAGGAGTATATGAGTTAATATGTGTAATTCCTTAAAAGAGTGCCTGGCACATAGCAAAAAGTCACCAGGTGCTAGACACCATTTTTTTTTTTACAAAGGAGGACATTGAGTTTCAATAACCTGCCCAACCTCCCAGAGCTACTGAGTGGTGCAGATGATGAGAATCTAGGAAGTCTAATTCCTAAGCTGGCCTGCACACTCGTCCACTATGCTATTCTGAATATCCTGTTCCTGGCTACCTTCTGTTTCTCTGGCAACAGAAGTCTCAATTGACTGTGCACAGTAATATTCTTGGACCATTTTGCTGAGCCTTGGTCTTAGCTGAACACTGGCAAAAGTAGCTTTTCAATAGGCACTTGTTATTTCATCGCCCAAAAGAATATCATATAGATACGTTGTGGACAGAATCTCTCCTTTTGATATTGATGGAAACACTGGAACAGAGAAGCTTTCAATAACATTATTGTTTGCATGCAATGTCTTTGGGAATGTGATGTAGTCATTTTATAAAGAATAAGACCTCTAAATCCAACCAGATCTGGATCCTAATCCCAGCTCTTCCATTTGATCCCAGACCAGGTTTTGTTTGATCCTCAGTTTTCTTGTGTTGGAAATAAACATGATAACAACTACCTCATAGAAAGAGACGTAAAAAAGCAAAGAGATCATATATATGCATATGTATACATACATGTCTGTGTATGCCCACACATGTATGTGATATGATATGATATGTCTCAAAGGACTTGGCAAAGTACCTCAGCTGAGGATTTAAAAATGCCACCTCTTTCCCATCATGAGGTTAGTTCTGGTTACCAAAAGGTGAAAGGGTTGGGGAAAATCCAAATGAATGGTAAGCAATCATAGAAAGTCAACACATGGAAGGACAGAGGGGAAGGGGAAGAAAGGCAGAATGGAGAGGCAAATAATTTCATTTGGGGTTCAAGGCAAAAGTCCAGACTGAGGGATATCTTCTTTGCAGAGTCCAGCCCAATCCGTGGTCACTGGAGCCCACAGTCCTTATAGTGTAGGCACCATCTGGGAGAAATGCACTGATTTAGAGCTGTGGTAACAGCCGCTGCTTTGGGAAGGTTAATGGCAGGGTTAAAGAAAAAGGCAGGTGGAACGTGTCTGCCTAGTCCACTCCTCCTTTTGCCTTAATGAATGGCAGTTCCAAAGGCTTTCTGTTCCTGGAGCCCAGGCCACTTGCTTTGGATACCAAACCAAACTAAATTGGCATCTTTTCAGATGCTTTCTTGATCACTTAGTTTTATGGAAAAATACCAGGGTGGGACTGATTCTGGACAAACGTTGTGATTTCCCCCCTGAACCATGTTTCTACTATTCAAGGTCTGATTAAGCCTCTGAGTGCATTATAAAGAACTACATTAGTGGTAAACTGGATTGGAGAAAAACTCTCAGCTTAGCCTAGAGGTTCAGGACTCAGGTTGTCCAAATTGCATTGACACAAATGGGAGTTTGAACAAGACAGAAGTTATGGAGAGCTGATACTATATCAGGTGCAGTGCTGACGGCCAAGACAGCCAGGCTTGAGATGTCTCAGAGGTGAGGTTCTGCAATATTTGTTCTTCTGAAGTTTGCTGTGAAATGAGCTGGAGGCTTCAGTTGTCACGGTAATGGCAGAGGCTCCATTTGAAGCTCCATTTGAAGGGAGGGCTTACCAAGTAAATACAAGCTACTTCTCCCAGCAAGGAGTCTATGCCATGGAAGGAACATTTGTTGTGGTTCTGCTATGAAAACTGCATGGTCACAGAAATATGGCCTAGTGGCTTTCACATTTTTAAACCCCAAAATGGAGCAGATGATAAGTTATCTCAAATAAGTTCAATGTTGGTAATGAAGCATTTATTGAGAGCTGAACATTCAGTAAGGTATTATGAAAGATTCAGAAGAAGAAATGATCTGACCTCTCCAATCCATTAAGCCTTCAAGGCAAAGAAACTACCATGTATAAAATAATCTATGAACAGTGAAACAAATAAATGAAGAGCCTAATGGCATTCAGAGGATGCAGTGGCTTGAGATGGTAGGCACTCTGAGATATTGGTAGGGTTGGGTTGGCTCAGCTGCACAGCATGAGCCATAGGACCACATGACTGCAGCCGAAGAACTAAGTCAGGAAGAGATTATGGTGGGATAGGTAGTGTGGAGATGACAAAATAGGCCTCACAGATGGGGCAAATGAGTCTGGATAATAAGGAACAGGACAGATGGTGAAAAGAGTTTAGGAAAAATTGGCACTTTCTTTCTCTCTGACCTCATCTCATATGATGTGATCCCTAACTCTCACTTGGTGGCTCCACTTCCCATGTTCAGAAACTAGATGGCTTCCTTTTCATGGCCCTGACATCTTCAAGATTTGGAACAATCTATCTATTCTTCGTATCCAGCAAGTAGAAAATCACATGTTGGAAGGTTTCACAGGCCAGTCCTGGAAGTGGCCTATTTCACCTCTGCACACATTCCATTAGCCATAACTCAGTCACATGGCCCCATGTAATGGCAAGGAAGGCTGGAGAATGGAGTCTGTCTGGCTCAATAAGAGGAGGAGAAGACAGGGGATGGTGAGCACTCACAGTTTCTGCCACATGTCTCTATGATCATGGTGATCCATCTCACCAGCCTCTGACAGTTCTCTCAACAAGTCATAGTCCCTTCCCCCTCAGGATCTTTGCAATGACTGTGTCTGTGCCTTTTTTAGACAATACCCCTGACTGGCCGATGAGAAGTCATTGCCCCAGAAAGGCTTTCCCTTGTCATTTACAGGAAGAGTCTCACTCCATCACATTTTATTCCTATATCTTCTTCATAACTCTGCAAAAGCAGGTGCAGTGCTGCTTGAAATTACTTTGTTTATTGTCTGTCTCCTCCTGCTTCAATTTAGCTCCAGGAAATCAATGACCTTGTGCGTCTTGTTCACTGTCACATCCTCAGCATCTAGGACAGTGCCTGACTTGTGCTAGCTGATTTTTAAAAATCAGTTAAAGGGATAAGGAAAAAAAAGGAAAGACAAAATTGCCCAGCAACAGAATACACAGTAAGGCTAAAGATAGGTAAACTAGTTAGCATGCTGGTCAGTTGCAGTAATAGTTAATGCTTCTGCATCATTTACTATGGACTGGATACAGTTCTAAGCATTTTACATTATGTGCATTATCTTATTTACTCCTCACAATGACTCTATGAAATTGATATGATTATTGTGTACTTTCTACAAGTAAGGAAACTAAGGCACAAAGAAGCCAACAACTTGTCCAGATTTCCATAGCTGCTAAGTGGTATGGGTAAGATTTAACCCTAGGACTGTCTGGTTCAGGACCCAGGATTTTAGACCAGTTCACTAGACTCCCTTTCATCTCATAGGGTGATGGTAGGAGCCTGGGCTAGGGTATCAGTGGTGGAAATGCAGACTGGACTGAAGAAATAAATGGGTAAGATTTGGAGATCTGGAATGTTTGAGACATGGTGTGCCATTTTGGTTAGCAAAGGAAAAAAGCACTTGATAATATATGTATCTGCAGATATTCTATAAGCACCTTTAACTTGGTATGGCAGGTACCCCAACACTCACCCATTACCCACCCAAAGATTAGCCCACTTTGGGACACAGTGAGGGAAACAAGGACAGAGGTGGGAATGATCAGTCAATTGGAGACTCATGAAAATAAAGCAGAACAGTAAATTTGGAAGCAATGAAGTCCACATAACAAGCCAACACCCACCACTCCCCAAAAGTTGATTCAATGAAAGGTGAATCATCTCCACCTGCCTCCTCATGGCAGTTACAAAACAAAATTCATATAAAAATGGAAATTCCTCTGCTTGCCAATGGAGAAGCCGGAGCTGTGAGAAAATGTGTGATGCACCTCTCAGATGGAAAATACTGTGAATCTTGAACGGAACCTAAATCACCTTTGCTGACTCTTTTCCTGCTCAATCTCTAATTGTTGAACTACCTTGGGTCCTAGTGTTGGTCCTTTTTTTCTCTGTCATCACCTTCTCCCTGGGCTAGCCCATTTATTCCCTGGCTTCAGGTTTCCCTCATATGCTGATAACACCCAAATATATATCTCTAGCCCAGACCTGTTGCATGAGCTCCAATTCTTTTGCATACCTGCTTATTTGGCATCTCAACCTGGGATATTTAAAAGGCATCTCAAACTTAGCAAAATAAAAACAAAACTTTTGAGCCAGGCACAGTGACACACACCTGTAATTCCAGTGGCTCAGGAGGCTGAGGCAGGAGGATTGCAAGTTCAAAGCCAGCTGTAGCAACTTAGCAAGACCCTAAGCAACTCAGTGAGACCCTGTCTCTAAATAAAATACAAAACAGGGCTGGGGATGTGGCTCAGTGGTTGAGTGCCCCTGGGTTCAATCCTTGGTACAAAACAACAACAAAAACAAAACAAAACAAAACAAATTTTGCCCTCTCTTCCAAACCTGCACCTTCCCCATTTCAGCAAATGACCTCACTGCGTATATAGTTTCTCAGACCCCAAGTTCAGAAGTTATCTTTGATCCTCCATATTTCCCTCATTCTTCTTTCCCCACTCTATATTCAAATTGTCATCAAATCCTGCCAGCTCTACCTGCAAAGTCTGTCTGGAGTTAGTTCACTCTCCTCTCTTCATTTGCCACCTTCCTAGTTTAAGGCTACATCATCTCTTGCCTAGATGAGAGCAATAGCCTCCAATAGCTGGAGGTACCTTTTTTGTTCATGTTCTTTTCTAAAATATTTTAGAAGTGATCTTTCACAACTATGACTTAGTGAACTTTATACTATAAAGTATACTATAGTCAAATATATTGATATGAAATCATATTTAATTTAGTAGAGATACGGATGGACAAATGTATTAAATACTTATAGATAAGTATATGCACATTAGTTTGTGCACATCATATATTTTTTGGCTATGTCAGCTGAGAGGGCTTGGAAGCAATGAAACTCTGCTAGCAATTAGAATAGGCAGTGCAGAGATCTTGTCTTCAAATGCCATAATCCAACAAAAGGAACCAGGGCTCCTTGGAGAAATGGCTGGTTCTAGGACAGGAGAAGGGAAAATACAAGAGAGCATAATATCTTATAATGCTAGAGAAGAAAACAGAATAGAGGCATGTCAAAGAATATACGAACCAATCTGAAAAATCTTACAACAGCCATAACTGGAACAAATGGAACCATAAAATAATGTAATATTTTGGATTATAATCCAATGCATAAAATATATATCAACAAATATATGGATAAATGATTGAATAAATAACAAAATAAATGGGGGAATAAGGGGTAAATCTTCATTAGAGAAGTCTAGATAGATAGATAGATAGATAGATAGATAGATAGATAGATAGATAGATAGATATAGATATTGCCCCTTCTGAGAGGTGGGACTTAGTTCCCCTCTGTGGGGGTAGGCTAGACTTAGGTTACTTGTTTCCAAAGCATAAAGTATGGAAAAGGAAAAATAGTAACTTTATTATGGAGAAACCTGGCAGACGCTCCCTTAATTGAGGGATGGAAGTCAATATCACCATTGATGGCATGTGGTTATCCATCACATGTCCCTGATACGATATCATGAGAAGTGCATATCATCTCTGATTGTGGGTCTTTCTAAAAACCTACATTCTGAGTCTAATCATGAGGGGAAAACATCAAACAAATTTGGATATTTTACAAAGTATCTGACCATGAGACTTCAGAACCCTTCGTTTAAAAAAAAAAAAAAAGACTGAGGAAACTATTGTAGACCAGAAAAAGCAGAGAGATACAGTTGACTAAATGCAATGTGGAATCTTGGATTTGCTCCTGGAACAAAAAAAGGAGATTAATGAAAAAACTGGTAAAATTCAAATAAAATCTTAAGTTTAGTTAATACTTATGTACTGTGATATTTTAAGATGTTAACATGGGGGAAACTGGGTGAAGGTTTATAAAAATTTAGAAAATTTCTATATTATTTTTGAAACTTTTCTGTCAACATAAATCTATGTCAAAATAAATATTTTTTAAATGATTCAAATTATGGGCTTTTTCATTTAAAACTCTTCAAATGTTTCTCTTTGCATCTATAATAAAACTCAAACTCTTGACCAGGCCCTCTGCAAATTCATCATGTACCACTCACTCTCCCATGTCTCTTATGTGACAACACAAAACTTAGGATTTTCTCAAACATTTTAAGATTTTCTGTCTTTCCTGCAAAGTCCATTCCTAAACCTCTACCTTTTAGAAGCAAACTCTTCCCAACCTGTACTCTCTCCCATGGCTCAATTTTACTCCCTTCATGGCATTCCATATAATTTGAAACTTTTTTGTGTATTTATTTTATTACAGCTAGACTGTAAGCTCCTTGAGGTCAGTGGCCTTACCTGTTTAATTCATCTCTGTCCTCAACACCTGGTAGGCACCAAATAAGTATCTAGGGAATGAAGTGATTGTTGGGTGCTTCTGAAAGTCCCATTCTCTTTTAGGATCACCATCACAACTATTGAGAGACAGGAAAAGGCAGAAGACTGAGCCATTAATGTCAGCTGGGTTCAAGAAAAATGTCAGACATCTCAGAGGCACACTGCAGGAAAAGTGATCTTTGGTTAGAAGAGATGTACTTGGAAACAAAGGATTTAAGATGTAGATCTTCATCCTGGGTGTTTAACTGGAAGAGGTCGTTAGTTCCAGATAATCTGATATGTAGCCACGATTGAGAAACACTTGTTTAAGGGATACTGAGAAAGAGGGAGAGGCTAATAAAAACTTATTGAGAGGTGAGGGAATACATCTTCTTGATTCTTAGGGACTTGCCCTAGGAAAAGGAAAGGTAGAGAACATTCTTTGTGGTTCTGGATACAATGTTATCTAGGCCAGTTCACTATGGTTGGTCCTCATGGTTACCCGGGGTGTTGACAATATGATTTTGGAATTAGGGCATGGAGCTACATACAGTGTATGGAGCCCGATAAATCCTTAATTTATTTAGATATATAGGAAATCTTTATGGTTGTACTTTTCAAAGTATAGTCCTTGGTCGACTTCATCAGAGATGACTATTGTGTGTGTGATAGTGAGTATTTAAAATGTAATTTTCCAGACCCCAACACAAACATGTCAGTGCTTGCTATAATCTAAAAATCTAATAAGATTTTATAATGTGGAGCTGAAAATATTTTTTCAGGACCACTATTGTTCAGAAAAGAAATGTTAACAAAAGGTCACACGAGTTACAAAAATAAAGCCAAATTCAGGTAATTTCTTCAAATTAGTAATGACCTTTGTGGAGAGTGATGGGGATTAAATCCAGAGCCTTGCACATGTTAAGCAAGGGCTCTACCACTGAGCTACATCCTCAGCCTAATATTCTATTTCTAAAAGAGCAAGAGATCTTAGACTATTCAGTGTATATAACAAAGAGTGAAAATCGTACTCCAACTCTCAGATAAAGAAGTTAAAGAGTGAAAAATAAAGTAAATAAATAGATGAGGAGATAGAGTAACAGGATGAATGAACAAGAAGTAATATTCTATTACAGTTATAGGTTTTGAAGTATATAAACTATATTAAACTTCACTCTTTAACATGCTTTAATCCTCAGTTCCATCTATACTGTTGTGATAACAGAATTTCCTTCTTTGTGAAGGCTGTATAGTATTCTACTGGGTATACATACCACATTTTCTTTATTCATTCACCCTCTGATGGACATTTAGGTGGGTTTTGATTCTTGAAAATTGTGATAGTGCTTCAATGAACATGGGAGTGCAGATATCTCTGCAAAATCCTGATTTCATTTCCTTTGGATCCACACTCAGAAATGGGATTTAGCTGGATCATGCAGTAACTCAATTTTTAGTTTAGTTTTTTTTTTTTTTTTTTAAGAACTTCCATACTGTGGCAGGTGAATAAACTAGGCACAAAAAAACAAATACTGTATGATCTCGCTTATGTGTGGAATCTAAAAAAAAAAGTCAATCTAATCAAAAAGAGAGTAGAAATCTAGTCACCCAGAGGTCTTAGGAGTGAGGGATGGGAGATGAGAAAAGAGAAATGTTGCTCAAAAGGATGACTATCTCACTTAGATTGGAGGACTAAATTTCAGAGATCTATTGCTCTGCATGGTGATCACAGTTAACAAAAATGTATTATATCTTTTCAAAATTGCTTCAAGGATAGATTTTAGTGTTCTCACCACAATAAGTTAGTAGGTGATGGGTATGTTAATTAGTTTGCTTGATTCTCTCTACAATGTATACACAGCCGAAAAATCACACTGTGCTTCATAAATAGACACAATTATTATTTGCCAATTAAAAATAAATTATTAAACATAATTTTGAAAACACTTTAACCATGTCTCAATTTCTTACATTCTGATAGTCTGAAAACACTCTTTTCCCAAACTTCAACCGATAAAAATTTTCAGCTTTCTGCTGTGAAAATAGAGAAGCTTTTAAATCTCTGTGAGGAGGGGTTCTGTTTTCATAGAGTAACACCCCTATCTGCTGGCCTTCTGAAATATTGCCACTGCAGACAAAAGGAGTTTGTGAAGCCAAAACAATATGGCTATAACTCCCACCCACCCCTATCCAAAACCAGCCAGATCCACAGACAGGAGTGGGTGGCAACCCCATGCTGGTCAGTCTCTAATCCACAATCTGCTTCCCTGGGAGACTTGCTGAACCCTTACCCTTCTAGGGTTTTGGATGCTCTTGCCACTTCACAAGGCTGTTAGCATGCATCACATGCTGAGTTGGAATTATCCTGCAGGACCTTGGTTTTCCTCTTTGAGCACAAGGATCAGATCTTTTCTTATTATTGGGTCCCAAATGCCATTACAGTGTCTGACGTATGTTCAAACCTCAATAAAACTTTGGCTTGAACAGAAATTTCATATAAAGTATAGTGTTCCAAGTTGTTTAAAATCATGTACTAACTACCTGATGAGACTTTACTTTGTGTCATAGCTGGTTTTGCAAAATAAACATGGTCTCTTTTTATGATTTTCATTAAGCAGTTTTTAAACAGAGGTACAAATGTGTTTTCTCATAATGACAGTGGTCTTGCTTTAATCCTTGAGCAGTAAAACTTTTTTTAAATAATGATGAATGTTTATGTGAAATCTTGATCACTTGATTGTCAATGGCAAAGAGAAAGCAGTGATGTCTCACACCAAATACTATTTAAAGAACAATGAGTAATTACATTCAGGGAAGCTCCCTTACTTTCCTAATGGGATTAGCCATACACATGCATTCTAGACACGTGGAGAAAGAATACATTTGCTTAACACTTCGGCTCTGCAAGGCATTTTCATGTGTACTTATTTTAGTCACACAGCCTCCTACTGAGTTAGGCAGAGAGTTATCAGTGTCAAGTGCCGATTACAACATGGCTACAGTGATCCTAAGTAATATGGCCAACGTGGCCCAGAGCCAGGACAGGACCATGTAGCTCCCTCGTCTTGCTTAGGTTGTCTGACAGTTGGCACTTCCTGCTTGAGCCATATGAACCCTTTAGAAAGCAATGTTGAGACTAAAGCATTATATGCCAGTGTTATATGCCAACATGTGAGAATGCTATATGCACATGAAATTTATCCACACCGGACTATTTTCTATGGGGAAAGGAAATCTTAGGCCTATTAGCCACAATCTTCAGGGTTCATTAGTGTTGTTTCCATTGCTACTATTTGGAATTTAGATGATTGTACAACCACTCTTTTATGGATAGAGTGGCAGTTCACATTGTGTCGTCGACATTGTCCCACTGGCTCCACAGGCTGCTTTGAGGTGGCAGACAAGCTGATGTTCAGAGTTTGCAAAGTGGGGGACACTAACAATTAATTCAAGTTGTTTCTTTTTTTGTAAATCCACTAGTTTGAAAGCCCCTCGCGTGTTATTTAGTCCAGCCTCTCCCTTTTAGCCCTGGGGAAACTGAGTCTCCCAGAGAAGAAGTGACTTGCCCAAGATCTCACAGACAATGGCAGAGAAAGACTGCAATTGTAGCCAACTATTTTCAACCCTGTGCTCATTCCTTTGATTGAAGCTGGACAGTCAGCTCTCTTCATATTTTATTATACAAATACAGTAGCTAACTTCTATTGAGCACTTACTGTTTCAACATTATCTCATGTTTAAACCCACTTCTTAAACTGGGGGTGTAGCTTCATTTCAGAGTGTTCCCTTTGCATGTGCATCTTCAGAACTGCAAAACAAAACAAAGCAAAAACCTGAGTAGAGTTCCGTGACACACACCTGAATACCAGTTTTCTGGGGGAGGCTGAGGCAGGAGGATTGCAAGTTGGAGACCAACCTCTGTAACTTAGTGAGATTCTGTCTCAAAAAATTAAAGGGCTAAAGATGTAGTTCAGTGGTAAAGTGCTCCTGCGTTCACTCCCCACTAGTTTACAAAGAGTAAACTAATAATAACTCATTAATATCCTCCCTCTCTCTTTCTCTCCCTCTCTCTCTCTCTCTCTCTCTCTGTCTCCTTTCCTTTCCTTCTCTGTTTCCCTTCCCCCTTCTTCCTGCCAAAAGAAAAAATATGAAAACCTGAACTAACATTGATTTTATCACCCAGTGATGACTCCTTTTGGAACTTGGCTCTCTGGGGTCTTCTGTTCAGACCTTGCAAAATTTTTTCCTCTCAGCCAAATATCTCCCAGTTGGTATTACATCTTATCAATAAGAGAACAAATCCTAACCTTTAAATTATATCCAAATTGTCCTTTGATCTGAGTTTTAAATCTCTGGATAAAATGTACTCAAATTATTCATTTATTTTTTTTCCTCATATAGTGTCCCTTCATTTCATTTTCCCTTAATAAATATCTCTTCTCTCCCCTGTAATTTCCATCTTTGCTTTTGAACAGCTTGATAGAGGAGCCTTTTTTACAAGCACAATGGCCTTGGCCTTTCTAGGGAAGACAAAGGGCTAAATTAAAGGCACAGCTGGTAACTTGCCACTGGCTGGGGTGGAGAGACCTAGTTAGTATGCATTCATTTACCTCTGCCCAGTTGGCTGGCTTGCATCTCTCTCCTTTCTCTTGCCCTGAAGGCTGGAAGTAAAGAATAACTAGGTTCTTCATTGTACTTCCAGCAGCTGGGGCTCTAAGCAATTGCCGGGATTTGTCTCCACTTGGACAAAGGTGCATGAGCCCCAAACCAGGATCTCAAGAGCAAAGGAAATCCAGAATGTAAACATCAACTTTCAATTCCACTTACACAATTTGTTTACATACCACACCTCATTTTCTACCTCTGCAAATGTGTGATCTTCTTTTGGGAAATAATTCATGTTTTGAGTGCATTATTACAACTCAGTATAGGCTAAGAGAACTCCTTCATTTGTTCCTTCATTTGTAGAATATTTAGTATGTTCTAGGCACTATGCTAAACTCTTGTATAGTCAAAAGTAAATCAAGCAATCTCTGCCCTGGAACAGCTCTTGTTTCATTAGAGCAACAAATAGTTAATTAGGTTTTGATGCAATGTGGTAAACGCAGTGATAAAAGGTTCAAAGATGAGAAATGGTTAAGCTATTGCATTTTGAGAAATTAGGGGTGTGTGTGTGTGTGTGTGTGTGTGTGTGTGGTGTAAAAGGAAAACAAAAGTTGCTGAAATGTTTAGATGACCTCTTGGCCTCTTCCCTTCCCTTCGGCCACTGTTCCTTTCAGACTGCTTTAGAACAACCATATTTTATAGGAGTGATGATCTATCCTGAGATAGGCTCACTAAGAGATGGAAAAATCAACATGTTATTAGAAAAATTTTGTTACCACTTCAGAAAATGTTCAGCTGTCTTCTTGACACTGTAAAATATTAGAGCCACACTTTCCTGTGTCCCTGGACAACATTCACAGTTTAGAGAAATATAGGATGAGGGCTGTTATGAGTCTCCATTTATTAAAATTCGCATTGTCAGCAGCCTGATTTCATTCAGTCCTGACCTAAGGAATTACAGATCCTGGAATCTGGCATACAAATATTGACTAGGGCAAGGAAGGGGACTGCTTCCGGAAACACTACGGTATCAGTGTTATGAGTCATAACATAAAAGAACCTGAAATAAAAGAAACTAGTAAAAAAAAAAAAAAACAGAAAATGCTTTCAAAACTTTACTAATATCAGAAAAACATGGAACTTTTGGGCCATGTAAGGCAGATTAATCCTGTGAGGTTGATATTACAATGTTTATTGGATTTTAATTAATTCAATAATTAGACAATAAAAAAATAAAAGTAGACAATAGGCATGCATAGGATATGTCAGCCACTCAGTATCCTTAAGACAACCACCAGGATCAATTTCTTGCATATCTTCTTAAAGATATCCTAGGTAACTGCGAGCATCTGTGTATGATGGAATTGTGGTAATAATTTTTCCTATGGCTATGCAGTTCTCCAAATATCTGTTATGAAAGAAACCAAATGATCTTCAGTGATGTAAAATAATAATTTTATCAAATATAAAATTCTCACATATATTTGCAGCTATTTTCAGATTCTATCCATTTCATCAGCATCACTGAAAGTTCATGTGCTACATTGTCTTAATTATTGAAGATAGATTGACTATGCATTATAACATACTCCAAGTGCAATCCCATTCATTATGTTTTCCCCACAAATGTTAGGCTATTCTCAAGGGTTCATTGTTATATAGTGATATCATTTGGCAACTCTTTTCTAAATTAATAGAAACCTAACCAAGAATATTATTGCACCCCCGTGGCTCCCCTGCCACTGTGTGTTCATAGGGCAGGTACCTGGTAAATGTGACCAACTTCAAAATTTAATTGGGTTGAATATAGAAAGTAAATGTTCATTGTGATAATCTTGAGAACTGATATAAATGTTTTATGAATCAAACAGCAGGTCTTGTTGTATTTCTACCCATGACCTTGGTAAGTTACTTCACCTCTCCAGGTCTCAATTTCATTATTGGAAAAAAGAATTTTTTCAAAAAGTCTATGACATAACAACCAAGTAATTAGTAAAAGGAACTAATAACCAACAAAATAAGTAACCAGGAAAAAGGTTTATGGTCTTCAGAATATTGGGATTACAATCCATTAATTCCAGTAAATTGCTTCATTTCTCTTTCATGCTTCTGATGACAAGTGTTATATAGTTAACACTTTCTAACATTGCTGACTTCCCGTTTTAGTAGAGTTGAAGTTTGGGAAACACAGGATTATGGGACTGAGGCAGAGACTGGTAGGTGTTCACAGAATCCATTTCCATTTACTGGACCCACAGGGAGATTACATTTTCCAGGTTCCCTTCTCATAAAGTTGGGGCTAGGTAACTGAGTTCTAGTCCATACATTGGGGGTGGAAGGATTACATGCCACTTCTGGACTGGCTCCCAAAACATCCCATGAGTTCCTTTGTTCGTTCTCTCTTCTCTTGTCAAACAGTTGCAAAGCATCCAGTAGAACGCTGAGGCTTCAGAGGACAGCAAAGCCAGTAGCTACACGGAGCCTGAATCCCTGGGTTCCTATTTGGGGAAGAGTTGCCTAGGAAAGCTTCTGGGCATATCTAAAACATATATATTTGCACAAAAGAAACCTATACTTTGACTATGCTAAGTCACTGAGATTTAGGAATTAACTAAAACAGTTAATTAACTATTAGTCTACCCAATTAACACAGTGATCTATGACTTTGGTAGATAGTGCAATGACTTGTGAATAGTGGGTGCTTAGTAAATGTTTGTTGAGTCAGTTATATTTGTCCTCATTTTAATCTGTCTTTATTCACAATTTTCAGTTGGCAATGTTTTTAGGTATAGGGTTGAGGTTTCAGCATAACACCCAACCCATGTTTTGTGACATATTAGCTCCAGGAATCTTAGATGATCTTAACATTTGCAAAATAAAATTTGTTTTAATTACTGTTTTTGAAAGTATGTCTTATAATACTTTTAGAGTCAAGGTGGTGAGATTGAAAATAGGGGACCCAGTTGCCCGAAAGATTGGGAATCTCTGCCTTAGAATAGGGTGATTCGTTCAACATTTTCCTAAGGTTTCAAAGACAAATGATTTAGAGCCTACACTTGACAAGACCATCCTCTACCTCCAGAGGGAACTCTTTTTCACCCTTGCAGAGTGATAGCTCTTTGTACCCTATAAAATAACAACAGCAGCAAGCCTCAGAGGTGGGGTTTTCCTTGGGTATTGTATTTTAGGTCTTAGAACTTTCATATTCAGGAAACTCCTCTTTGGGGAGGATCAAATAAAATAGTATATGTTAAAGCCCTTTGTAAAACATTAAAGTACTATACAACTATAACATTATTGTTAACCATTGTTCTGCCATTAAAGCCCATTTCCTCCTCTTTTGCCCGCTTAATCAGGTAACAAAATTTTCTTTACTGATCAGCCACTTAAAAGAACAGCACTTGAAAGGCAAATAAGAAATATCTACATTGCTGATGTAAATATACAAGTACTTGCATTAGATGAGCATTATGTTCCTGAAATAACTGCTATAAATTAAAATGGAAAAAAATCAAGGCTGATTTTTCTATAGAAAACATGCTATTGGAGGTAGTATTATGGAGTCATTTCCTAAATCTGATCTGCATTTTTCTTATCATTAAAATGGAGGAAATAATAGTACTTATCTGGTAGTACTATTACTGTTAAGTGAGATAATATATATAACACAGAGGAAACAATATCTGGTACCCAGTACTCAACAAACTATGGCTCTAATATCCTATTTCTCCATGACACAGATTCATTGAGTCTAGCATAAAAATAACACAGGTTTGACCCTTTTTTCAGATAATCATTTCCTTATTAAGGCTCCTCCTGTACATGTGATATAAAGCTTAAATGTATATGTTTTTGTCTTGTTAATTTGTTGTTTGTTACAAGAGTATCATTCATGAACTTAGAATCAGTGAGTAAAATATATTTCTCTTCCCCTACCCTATGGACTGAATATTCTGTAGCTCTCTAAAATTAATATTTTGAAGCATTAGTTCCCAATGTGGTGGAATTTGCAGGAGGGACCTTTGGAAGGTAATTAGGTTTACATAAGGTTATGGGAGAAACCCTGTGGTAAGATTACTGTCCTTAGAGAAGGGAACAAGAGATCTTTCTTTCTCTCTCCACATGTACACACCAAGGAAAGACCATGTGCAGACATAAGAAGGCTATCCGTGAATGAGAGAGTGCCCTCACCAGACATCAAATCTGCCAGCCTTGATCTTAGACTTTCCAGTCCCCAGACATAAATGTTTTTATTAAGACACCTGTGTTTTCTCCAGCATCTGTTCATTTCCTCCATGATGGTAGAACACTGTCTCTTTTCCCTTCTAAAGTTAATTTCTTCACCCAGCTGATTGTCATTTCCTTCATCCTCTCTCACTCACCTATTGCAAATGTCTTCTACCTTTCTTTTCCTACTGGCTTCTTACCAGCAGCATCAAAACATGTTCAAGTCATTCAAGTCTTTAAGAACAAACAAATCAATAAGAAAAATTGTGCTGAGTCTGGGTCCCCTTCTACCTATTGTCTTAGTTCTTTATCCCCATTCACAACCAAACCTCCCGAGAGTTGTCTCCCTTCAGTGTGCTTTGGAGATGCTGTCATTGAAGTCACAGCCAGTCTCATTTTTAGTAAACCTTGGGGACATTTTAAAATCGGTATCTTACTTAATCTTTCTGCATCATCAGTGAATCCTGACCACTTCCTTCTGGAAATTCCCTTTCCCTGGTCTTCCATGATACCACTTTTCCTGTATTTCTTCCTTCATCTCTTCTTTTTTTGTCTTTGGATAGCTGTCTTTATCAGGCTGCTGCCTAAATAGCTATACTTCTTGGGAATATATTTAGATCTGTTCTCATTGGAAATTCTCCATTAGGACAAACTCTCCTGCTCTTGCAACTGATAATTCTTCAAATTAGTATCTTCATCAGATAGATTGAGTTCCGGTCCATACATTTAATCACCTGTTGAAAAATTACCCTTAAAATCTGACAGACACCCACCTCAACATGTACAAAATTGAATGCATCCCCAACACCCGACCTTCCCCCAAACTCCTGTGTTCCCAGTTGCCTACTTCAGGATGTTTGGGTCAGAATTATTGCTTCTCTTTCTCTCACCCTAGCCATTTCTTCAACAAGTCTGATACATTTATCCGAAGTGATCAACAGCAGGTACGTGCTTCTAGTGGCAGGATCTTAGGGAATTTACTTACTCTCTCTGAGCCGCAATTTCTTTGCAATGACCACTTCATATGGATCAAGTGAGATAATGCAGGTAAACTGTATGCTACAGAGCTTGCAAAAATAAACACTTGCTTTTGTTATTGTGCCCCCCCCAATTCATATGTTGAAACCCAATCATCAAGGCAATGATATTAAGTGGTGAGGAATTTGGGAGATGAATAGATCATGAAAATCGAGAACTCATGAATGGGATAGTGCCCTTATAAAAGAGACCTCATGGAACTGTTTTGTCCTTTCTACCATGTGAGGACACAGTAAGAGGGAGTCATCTTTGAACCAGCAAACGGGTCCTCATTAGGCACTGAATCTTCTGGCACCTTGATCTTGGACTTCTCAGCTTCCAAGATGGGATAAATAAGTTTCTATTGTTTATTAGCTACTTGGTTTATGATATTTTGTTTCAGCAGACCAAATAGACAAAGACAATCTCTCCAACCTGTATACTTCTCTTTATCCTTCACTGCAACTTTTCGTGTTTAGGCCACCTCCATTTCTCACTTGAACTACTACACTAGCCCCCTATCTGATCACTCTGTTCCCATTCTGGTTCCCTAGCAATCCATCTTCCATGATATAGCCAGAAGATATTTTTGAAAAGCAAATTTCCCTGATGAAAGCTATTCAATGGCTCACCATTGCCCTCAGGACAAGGTTCAAACTCTTTAACTTCTCTAGTTTCACGTCTAAATCCATCAACCTTTTTTCCTATTAGGACTTTTCATATCCTTTAAGTAAACTACCTTTCTCTACTCTTTATCTTTCCTTGGCCTGGTAGTTCTCAATGATGTTTCAAATCTCAGTTTGGATATCACTTCCTTCCTGGCCACTTGAGACTATATTAGACACCTTTCTATGCTCCCATGGTACCTTGAGGCCATCTACTCCTATGTCCACTTGTAGCATTGAATTAGCAGGATCTATTCTATGACTGTCTCTCTAAAACTCTCAGTCCCTGAAGGGAGGAATTTATTTATCCCAGTCTTGGAGACTGGAAAGTCCAAGGTCAAGTTACCAGGAGATTTCAGTGTCTGATGAGGACCTGCTTCCCATTTCATAGATGGCACCCTTTCACTCTGGACTCACATGGTGGAAAGGGCAGAGAACTTCTATGTCTTCTTCAGCACTGCATTCTCAGCACTTCCTGTAGCTCCTGGCTTATCATAAATATTCAATAAATATGTGCTGGATAAATAAAAATATCTTTAAAAATCAATAGTCCAACTTTATCAAGAAATAATGTCATATGCCATAATTTCTTATTGAACTATAAATTTTATACTTTATACCTTAAAGCTTTCTAAAATATATGTAAATCAATGTAAGAAGGCAACATAAAAATGATGTTCCTTCCTCTCCTGAAGATTTTTTTGCTATTGGTCACCAGTTCTCAACTTTGTAAACCCTCCTAGACACACAATTTGTTTTTGTCTAATTGTAAATATCATATACTTAATAATAGAACTTTGATCTCTAGCACACTACCAAGGGAGCACTGTCATTTGAAATACAGAGTCATGTACTTTGTTATTTCAGAGTACATTTAAGGCGAAAAGTCATGACCACATCATTTGTGCACTGTCTGTTGTTGGAATGTTGTAAGAAAAGCCCTGGGTATAATTGACTGGAAGAGAAATCAGAGTAAAGTGCTACGAGGTGGAGACTGGCTAGAATGGCCCCTTGCATGAGGAAGAAGAGGCTGATTGGTTCCATATCTATGCTTGGGGCACAGCAATGCTATTGGGGAGGGTGGTATGCTCCTTGATTTATGATGATGTTATGTTCTCATGAATACATCATAAGTTGAAAATATCCTAAGTTGAAAATTCATTTAATCCACTTAACCTACTAACAGTATAGTTTAGCAACATGGTACACTGTGTTCCACAGTTTCCCCTCATGATCACTGGTTTGACTGGAAGCTGCCAACATCATCAGAGAGGATTGTATTGCATTCAGATTAAAATTCGGAATTCAAGATATGGTTTCTACTGAATGTATATTGATTTTGTGTCATGGAAAAGTTAAAAAAATGTAAATGACACTATCACAGGTTGGGAACCTTCTGTATATATTTGGATGACTTTTTCTGTCTCTCCACTATCACCTGGAAAAAGTTTTCCTTACTACCTTGGAAGTAGGAAAAATACACGGAGATCCAAGATTTTACAGGAAAGATAGCTAAATTGGACATGTTGGTGATATTTCATTCTCAGAGTATTTCCGTTAAGCTTGGCAAGTGATTTTTGTCTGTTGTGACTCTATTTTGTATTTTAAATCTCTTAAAAATAATATATGAGACACTGACTGTGGCCAAGAAATGAAAGAATCTTGGCCACATTACAGAAAAGGGCCACCCAGTCTGGATTTGGATCTGAACTAGACAGATGGAGTGTATGAATCCCCAGGCCCAGCCAGTTGGCATACACATGCTGAGCTGTAAATATAGACAGCTGAGAAGGGTGTGTGTGTGTGTGTGTGAATGAAGAGAAAAATACATGCTGATATAGAGATACATGGTCAGCTATCATTTCAAATAGTCAGGTCCTCAATTCTTTCAATAAGCATTGTATGCTTTCTGTGTACTGTGCTAAGTACTGAATTTCCTTCAGTAATGATTTCATATATATAACCAGAAAAATAGTAATTGTGAATTTGCAGAGATGTGCATGTCTGTGTATGTGTGCTACAAATTGACAACTGGTGGCAAATGGGAAAACTCTTGCAACAATTTGAGAATATATCCAAAAGGATGTCAGACAGTGCCTCCCTCACCCCTTCTTCTACTTAAGGGTGATAAAGTCAGGGTGGAAAGAATGCTCATCTTTCTTTCAATCTCATATCCAAGTTAGAATTCATGTCATGAACTACTCAAATTAATTTCAGGAAAAAGTACCACTTGCTTCAAAACAATTCAGAAAACCAGGAACTCAGCAGCTATGGAATCTCCCTTCTTTGTTCCTATCCATTGCAGTATCACAGGCACACCAAAGCAGTGGGAAGTAAGTCATAGGAAAGACCCCGTTCTTGAAAAAGTGAGTCTAGTCTTTGGACCAATGGAGGATGTGCTGCATCCTGGTGATATGCTTTTCAGCCTCAGAGAAAAAGATTATATTTTCTTCTGAAAAGAAGATTAGAGCTTAACAGTACTGGAAGCCAGGGTTACATATGACTTTGTAAACTCACATCATAGTGGGACTAGTATTCAAGAAAATATGGAACTGCTATATGCTATACCTTCTTTTTTCAGAAAATGTATTGGTTGATTAATTTTTTAAATATAATATTATTAATAGTATGAAAAGTATTCTCTTTAAATATATCATTTCTATAAGTGGTACTATAAGTAGTTATGTGTTAACCCTATGTTCTCAAATATAGTAGTTTCTGACTTTCTACATTATTAATTTTAATTGGCACATAATGTATATATTTATGGAGTAGAGTTCAATATTTTGATACATGTATACCTTGTATAATGATCAAAGTAGGGTCATTAGCATATCTATCATCTCACACATTTATCATTTCTTTATTTAGAGAACATTCAAAATCCTTTTTTCTATCTAGCTATTTTGACGTATACAATAAATTATTGTTGACCATTATAGATTATATCTTCCAAGCACATTCTTCAACATTCTCTTGCAGATTTAGAGTTCTGATGAAGAAGGGCCTTTATGGCTTCACTGGGCTTCTGTTTAGCTAACTTGGAAAAGGCCTTCAGAGCCTGAGCCACTTGTTGCAACTTGGATCAGTGTTTCTTAGAAGAATTTCCTGACAAGAGATGAAACTTGATTTTGTGGTTCATAAAACATTCATATTTTTCAAATTTTATAAAAACACATGAACATGTGAACACATAGATAGGGCCCCTCCCAGTGATGACTCCTAAACTACTTTAACTTCAAATAAACTGCTGCTATCCCCAGATTCCTAAAGATTGTCATACATTGAATAGAAAGGATGTGAGGAGGATGGAGAAAGGAAAATTGGTCATGATAGAAGTCAGTACATTAATGACAAACAAAGTGTTGAAGAAATGAGAAATCTTCATAGTCCATGAAGAAACACTACATTTGAAAAGTGTTAGAAGCAAGGTGGACACTGCTCTTGGACAGTTCTGTTACATGTTTTTGTTTTCCTGGCCTAGTGTTGGGAATGCCTTCCTGTTTCTTTAAAATGCTGTGTTGAAAAAAGTGATGCAATCCAAGATGGCTGCTTAAGAAAATCTTCATCATTGATGGAATAGCCACACACTTGTGTTCATCTCTGAGAACTGCTCTCCTAACCTCATAGATTCTACTTTTGACTGTTGTTTGATTACCTAAACGAGAGAAAATAGCTCATTCTTTAAAGCTTATTGTTGACTGGCATTTTAAAGGGCTAGAGAATTTAATGGTGTTACATGAATTTGGATTCATGATGGCATTAAAATTGTGCCCTTTTAAAAGCTTGGGTGTAACCTATGAGGTGACTATATACTTTTTCTTTCTTTTTATTATTATTATTATTTTATTTAGCTTTTAATTTTTTACAAACTGCATTTTGATTCATTGTACAAAAATGGGGTACATCATTTCATTTCTATGATTGTGCACAATGTAGATTCATACCATTCATGTGATCATACATGTACATAGGGTAATGATGTCTGTCTCATTCCACCATTTTTCATACCCCCTCCCTCTCATTTTATTCTACATATTCTAAAGTTCCCCCATTATTCTCTCATTCCCCATCCCCACCCCCATTATATATCATTCTCCACTTATCAGGGAAAACATTCAGCCTTTGGTTTTTTGGGCTTGGCTTATTTCACTTAGCATGATATTTTCCAGTTCCATCCATTTATTTGCAAATACCATAATATTATTATTCTTTATGACTGAATAGTATTCCATTGTGTATATATACCAGAGTTTCTTTATCCCTTCTTCTGTTGAAG
Organism: Sciurus vulgaris; assembly: GCF_902686455.1. NCBI lineage: Eukaryota > Metazoa > Chordata > Mammalia > Rodentia > Sciuridae > Sciurus > Sciurus vulgaris. The sequence goes on along the minus strand of NC_136471.1, from coordinate 16,396,176 downwards.
GGTATCTAGGTTGGTTCCACAATCTAGCTATTGTGAATTGAATAGCTATGAACATTGACGTGGCAGTGTTGCTATAGTATGCTGATTTTAGGTCCTTTGGATATAAACCGAGGAGTGGATAACTGGGTCAAAAGGTGGGTCCATTCCAAGTTTTCTGAGGATTCTCCATACTGCTTTCCAGAGTGGCTGCACCAATTTGGAACTCTACCAGCAATGTAAAAGTGTGCCTTTCCCTCCACATCCACACCAACATCTATTATTGTTTGTGTTCTTGATAATAGCTATTCTAATTGGAGTAAGATGAAATCTTAGAATTGTTTTAATTTGCATTTCTCTAAAAAGCTCAGTATTCCACAAATCATAACACAGTAAGTAGCTAATTATTTTGGAAAACTAGGGAGAAATTTAAAATACATTTACTGAATGTATAATCTGTGCACTGCTGGCACCACCACTGTCTATATGAACAGGAGTTGTGTCTGGTTATTTAATCATGTAGCTTTAGTAGTAAGGACCAATTTCCAGGGACAATTTCCTTCTTGGAAGATTTCTAAAATATATGTGACTATTTCTTAAAGGAAACCTGCTGCATGAAAACCCAAACTTTATAAAATGGGAAGCTTAGGGAGTTATCAATGATGAACTAAGTTATTCTTCCCTTAAAAAGAGTCATCCTTGGGTTCCTTGAAATAGCATAATTCTCTATTGAAGTTCGGATTTGGTAGGGAGAAGCCTCTTACAGCTGTGATCATGAATAGACTGTGACTTGGGAAAGCTCCTTCTGTACCTCTCTTAGCCCCAGTTGTATCTGGCAAAATGAAGATTACAAACTTTGAGACTGGTTGTTCCGGGGATTTAATGATATAATGTGTGGAGGAGAAGTGACCAATGGAGTGACTCACATGCGATGTTTATTCCATCAATATTTTTCAAAAGTGTTCATTTGGAATATTTCACAGAAGTGCTTCCTTAGGATCCTTTGAATTATTTCATGGATGCACTTTTGCTGTTGTTTTAAGTTTACTAATGACAGTTATGGTGATAATAATGAAAACTCCACTTAGACACATTTTAGTGAAAGTACTTGTAGTACTTCAATGGCATTTCATGAACCCATTGATTAAAAATCATCTCCAAACACAATGCTTTCAAATCCCTAGATAGAATATACTTTTGATTGTAAGCTTTTAGTTTTTATTTTAGTTTTTGAGTAGCATGAATTAATTGTACATATTAATGTGTGATAGTTCAACAAATGCACACAATGTGCACCAATCTAATCAGGATAACTAGTGTTTCCATCTCCTTATCATTCCTTTATGTTTGGAGCCTTCATGCTCCTCTCTTCTAGATCTTCATAAAAATACATAATAGGTTATCATAAACTATAATCACTGTGTTGCAGAACACCAGAACTTGTTTTTTTCTCATTGTACTTTGATACCCATTATCCAACCACCCTGCAGCATGAATTGCATTTCTGTGTGTACTTAGTAAATTTTGTGTATTCTCAGATTGTTGCTCATTGAATTGTCCTGGACTAGACATTGAGTTTCTGAAGACAGAGGGAATGTTTTATTAATCTTTGTAAACCCAGTACCAAGCACATAATATGTTCTCAATAAATATGTGTTAAATTGACCATGAATACCTCTACTTGGCTCATAGCAGAAATTGTTACTTCATTTTTCAAGCGTTGGCTCTCTCCTCATTCTCTATTCTTTCCCTAGGCAATACCCCAGCAGTGGTTACCTACTATTTTGTGATGATTCTCATATTTCCATCTCTATCTCCAACTTCTTCTCTGACCTTCAGAATGTACATTTTTCTACTTGCATCTCGAAGATATTTTGTACTGAACATGTCCTCATCTTCAGTCCCAAACCAATTCCTTCCTCTGTCTTACATATCTCTGGAAAAGATGTCAACATCCATTCAAATGATCAGCCAGAAACCCTGGAGACCTCATGACATCTTTATCCCTAATACCTTCCAGTTCAGTCACAAAATTCTGCCTATTTTCTTCACCCATTTAATTGCTTTAATTTATCCTCTTCTTTCTATTTTTATTGTCACTCTAGATCAAGCCATTATTATTTCTCACCTGTACTTTCCCCCTTTTTTCCTACATATGGGCAATCTCATGTTTAATGTTTTCTTGTAAACACTTTCAAACATACAGAAAGATAGAATAGTGTAATGAACATGTATGTATTTGTCACTGAATTTAATCATTCTTAATGATTAAATTATCTTTTCAATATTTGCTTCATCTTTCTTTGCATTTTAAAGTAAATTACCAACATAAATACCTCAAAATAAGTCTCTAAAATTAAAGTTATTTTCCAATATAACCACAACACCATAGTCACATCTAACATATGACAAATACTTTGGGAGGGTACCAGGAATTGAACTCAGGGGCACTCAACCACTGAGTCACATCCCCAGCCCTGTTTTTTATTTTATTTGGAGACAGGGTCTCACTGAGTTGCTTAGGGCCTTGCCAAGTTGCTGAAGATGGCTTTGAACTTGCAATCCTCCTGCCTCAGCCTCCTGAGCCACTGGAATTATAGGCATGCGCCACCACAAACAGTACCATGACCAATAATTTAATAACACCTAATATTCAGTTCATATTCAAGAATCCCCAGTTGTCTCCAAAACATCATGAAAATCTGATCAAGCCAGGAAGATCCCATTAAGGACCATCTATTGCATTTATCATTTATTTTCATTTGGAGCATTAGTATCTGGAACATGAGCCCCTCAAAGGCCTCCACATTTTTTAACATTAGGATTATGAAAGCAACAAGCCATTTGTCCTGTAGAATATCTATTTTCCTTTAGGGGATCTTTCCAATTATTGCACTGTGATGTTCTTCAACTTGTTCCCCTAGCCTCAGCATGTTCCGAAAATTAAGTTTTAAAAGGTTTGATTGGGTTCAGGGTAAATATTTTAGGTAAAAATCCTTGTTACGGACTGATTCGTTTCCCCTAAATTTATATGTTGAAGTCCCAACTCTCCACTACCTCAGTCTGACTGTATTTGAAGCTATGGTCTTTAAACAGGTGACTCAGTTAAAGTAAAGCCTTTAGGGTGGCCCTTAATTCAATTTGACTGGTGTCTAGATAAGAAGGGGAGGACAAAACATACAGACAAACACCAAGGATGGACAAGCAGAGAAAAGGTCACATGAGGAAATAGGGAGAAGGTGGCTATTGGCAAGACAAGGAGAGAGGCCTCAGAAGACACCAACCTAGCTAACATCTTGATCTCCAACTTTAGCCCCAGTGAGGAAATCAACTTTGGTTCTTTAAAACAATCCACTTTGTAGTATTTTGCTGATAGTCTTAGCAAACTCACACAAACTTCATAGGTAAGTTTTGTATGTTCATGTTGCATTGCATCAGGTGGTCCCACAGTTAGGGAGACCATTAATTATTTGGCCAGAATCAATTGTTCTATTATCACCTGGACTAGTTCAACAGCCTTCTCAATCATCTCCTTCCTGTGGTGCTTGCTCTTAGGGTCACTACTAGTCTATACTGTGCTTTGTATGAGTTAGAAAAAAGAGCCCCCTTTAAGTAGACAAACCCCAGCTCTGGACATATGGGTTGACTGGAAGAGCTCAGGCTGGATTACAGCCTCCACTTGCCTGTCTGTAAGGCCCCATTGTGAATGAGCAGCCTGCACAACTGTACATAGCAGCCCTGCTCCCCTGCATTCTCCTCAGCAGGGTTAGCAATCATATCACTTACCTGCTTTAAGCAAACCTTTGAATTAAATTTTAACAGAAAAATATTTAAATAACATGCAAATCAGGTGTTGCTTTATCTTCCACTATCCAATTTATCTTCTACCACTCTTGGCCTACTTCATTAACTCCTACCCCATCGCTCTTGTAGTCTCTCAACTGCACTGTATCTTTCCATTTCTATCTGTTCTCCCCTCATTATTTTTATTGTTTGTTCTATTTAGTTATACATGACAGCAGAATGCATTTTGATTCATTGTACACAAATGGAGTACAACTTTTTACTTCTCTGGTTGTGCATGATGTAGAGTCATACCATTCGTGTAATCATACATATACATAGAGTAATGATGTTTGTCTCATTCCACCATCTTTCCTTCCCCACACCCCCTCCTCCCTCTCATTTCCCTCTACACAATCCAATGTTCCTCCATTCTTCCCTTACCACCCGCCCCCCATCATTATGTATAAGCATCCATTTATCAGGGAAAACATTCAGCCTTTGGGTTTTTTGGGATTGGCTTATTTCACTTAGCATGATATTCTCTAGTTCCATCCATTTACAAAGGAGAGTTTGTCTCTCATCTTAAAGGTTCTTGCCACTCCTACACTTTGGCCTCCTCATTCTTCAACCACATCTCTTCATTCTTCACCAGGGCCAGGTTAGGAGTTCAGGTGTCCTCAACTCTCACAGTGCCCTGCTTTTCTTCTGTAGCACTATCAAAACTAACACGAAATAATTATGTGTCATGATTTATTTAACATTTCTTTTCCTAACTAGATTATAAGCTCCAGAAAGACCAAAACTGTGTGCATGTTGTTCCCATTTATATTTATATATATATATATATATATATATATATGTACATATATACATATATATATTTAGTTGTAGGTGGATAAAATATATTTATTTTATTTTTATGTGGTACTGAGGTTGGAACCCAGTGCTTTATGCATGCTAGGCAAGCACTCAACCACTGAGTCACAACCCGGCCCCCTATTGTTGTTATTTTATCTTTATCCAGTTATGCTGCTTGAAACATGTTAACTTGGTGTTTGTTGAACAATTAATTAAAGAAAGCAACATGGCATAGTATACTTCAAAATGGGCATACTGATGTGAACTGCACAGCATTATTGGGGGAGACTGGGACAAAAAAAGATTTGCATGGCACACAGTAGGTGCTCAGTAGAAGTGCCATAAAACACCTAAAGTATTCATAGATTTGGAGAGGTATTTTTATTGGGTGTATTAGTTCAAAGGTAGAAGATCATGAAAATACTAAGACATCTAAAACTAATTTCGTATCATCACCTGTCGTATACCAATATTTGTTCTAAAGTCCTGTCCTGCACATCTGGGATATTTTCTTCTGGAAATAGAGGCTTCTGCTTAAACTCACACACTTCTATTCAATTTCCAGGTTCTAGGAGGGTGGTTTATTTAAGGATCTCAGGAGCAGCCGTTATGTCTGTTGGCTGTTTCATGGTTGAAATATGTTTTGAAAGATCAAGATTCCACTGTGTGTGTTGACATAATTTTTTTAAAAATCCAGATGTGTAATAGTGGAGTATGAATCGAATTCCTCTCCTAAGGTGTGATAATAATCTTTGTGGTGTAGGTCAAAAACTTGTGAAAGCTGGTGTTCTACTTAGCCCTTTCATCATTAGCATCTAATGGGATCTGTAAAAATACTAGGAGAGCTGGCCTGGGGGAGTCACAGCGGAGTAAGACTGATCTGAAAGCCTTTGTGAGGAGCCCTGAATCAAAGTTTGCAGTTGCCTGAGCTTTGAATCCCTCCCTCCAGTTGTTCAGTGATGCCATGCTGGTGGCATTGACCTCAGGGTCATTCTTTTTTAAACAATTATGTTTAATTTGTGAATGTGATTTCCAAATGCAAAACCTCCCCTGCCTTCTTCTGCTTTCCCTCCGCGGAAGAATGTGTGAATTCGCAGGCATCCTAACTGAACTGTGCAGGGGGAAATCCTGATCAGGAGACAGTGTCCCACTTCCTGAATGACTCTGAAAAAAAAAATCAACTGATAACATCAAAGTAGGACTTGTAGCAATAGGGCTTCTTTTCTGAGTGTGAAAATTGCCAAAGTGTCTAAGGTTATCATCTACTTTACTTCTGGGTTTTGTTTCTCTGACCAGATTGGGCTAAAAGTAAAACAGGAGGTGAAAGCCCTTACTTCTGTTTGTTAATCTTTCTTCTTCTATCTTTTTTTAAGCAGTCCTCTTTTCTTTCCCCCTCTCTTTTGCCTCAATAGGAAGAAAAAAAAGTTTTGTCAGCACTCCTGTTTCTTTTGTTGTTTTCTTTTTCTCAGAAGTCTTTTTCTGCTTTTATCCTAATCCCAGTCATGCATGAGAGAACAGTTGTTTGTCTGTTCTGCTAGTTTTGAATCAGTGGGACTCCCTCTTTGTTCTCTTTCTCTTCCAAACACAGAAAGGTAAAAGAGTAGAAATAGGGATTGGAACTCTAAAGAAGAGAAACCTATATTTATTTAGATTTACTTCATATTGGGGGCCATGGCAGTAATAGCTAAGGAGTAACAGTGAATAGAGTCCAGATCTCAGTTTCCTCACCTAGAACATTAGCTTTAACCAGTATCTCTGGAGAATGTATTTTAACCACGTGCTTTCCGTTTCTGGGATTCTTAGAATCTGCTAAAATGCTTCCATGTACAGCAGTTGCCTTCCCACTTGGGTCTGACTCTGTAGCAGTTGCTTTATGATTCAAGCACTACCTACCTGAGGTGGTGCCTGCCTGAGGTTTACAACGAACTTCATGATCAGTTCATTTTAAAATCACACAGGAAGATGTGCCTCTCTGCCTTTAACCAGAGTTCCAAAGAGGGCTAAGCAGCTTTTTCTATTTACATTTTGTATTTTTTGCGATTTTTTAAAGGCATTAAGAAGTGAGACTTGAACTTTGGATGAATACGTGAGGGCTTCATCCTTACAAAACAGCCCTTTCTGATGTGGTTATCCGACATGGGCTTGCTACGGGTTGTCATGGTGATAGTGTAGGCCTGAAAATGTTCACAGGCTCAAACTATGAAGTTTTTCAAAACTGTTTTGATTAATTTTTCCTCCACTCCAACTTCTCTCTCACTTCAACTGTTTTCTCTTTTGTTTCACACTTGATTTATGGCAGGTTGCTGTCATTTAAATAGATGTGCATTTTGAAATTCCTCCTTTCTTTGCTAATGCAAAGAAAAAAAAATAACCCATGCAAGTCATGCTCAAAGAGTTGGTTATTGTTGCTTGCTGGATTTCGACTCTCTGTGGTTGTCGGGCCTAATTCAAAGTAATTCAGACTCCACAGTGGGGGCAGTGCATAGCTCCACAGGAAATTATGATAGCAAAAGTCTTCCTGTCGAGCTCTGCACTTGGCACTACAAAGTGCCTCGGGCTGCAGCTACCTGAATAGGGTTGAATTAGACCAGACAACCGCATCATCCCACTTCTTAATCTATTAGAGCGATATACAAGTGGCAATTGTTGATTGCAAAAATGGGATTAAGAGGCTCTTCAAGTGAATTGATTTTCTTGTGAGAACAAAAAGAGGAAAGAGAAGCCTTCGTTTGAATCACACAGCCAGAAAGTTTCATGAATGGGTTCCACTCCAAATGTTAGAATTAAAGCAATCAGTGAGTCCCCATGGGGTGTGCAGGTGAGGGAAATAAACTTCTGGAAAATAGGATATCGTGTGCAAAACCCAAATTTCAGGCATCTGCATTGCAAGACTCCTGAGAATAAAGTATCCCCTGGAAAGCTGCCTTATAATGTGACATAGACAAATGATTTGAGGTGGTTCCTTTTTGGCCTCGCATGCTGGTGTGGGCTTCAGCTAGAGTTTGCTGGAGTCAGGTGAGTCACAGACATTTTTCATGGTACCAACTGTCACTTGCCCCTGATGACACTTCTCTCCCTCTCTGGTCAGAAGGTCCATGCTCTCTGTTGGAAAGTTTCCCCATGGGTCAGGTCTCTGAATGCCTAAGTTTTTGCCTTTGAAGTGTCCTCAGATTTTTGACTTTGGTTATTTTGGAAAATGCAAATAGATTCTCTGCCAGTTGGATTAAAATTCTCTTTCACTTTTTCCAGAGTGCCCTTTCGTTTGGAAGGACATCTCTCATAGTTATCTGGCTTCTGATGGCCAAATGGCATAGTCAAGCCTCTGCCACAGGGTCATTGTACAGTCCTGGAAAATATCAGTTCTGTTGATCTAAACACTCAGGATGCTGCAAGCTATAATAAACAACCTCAAGTGGATTGCAAACCTATTGGGATCCTGAAAGAAAACAGGATACATACATGAACTCCCATATCCTAATTTCTAAAATGATCCTAAGGGTCATTCTAATGTTGGCTGATTTCTATGGCATATCATGCATCACAAATGTATCTACAATGATCATTTATCTGGCAGCTTTAGCTGTCGAAAACTCCATGAGTGTGGAGAATAGAAATGACACACTGATGCCAGCTGGGGAAAAGAAAGTGACCACAGCAGATGGGGTAAGCCTCCTATTACCTCTGCCTTTAGGATCATGTCACAGACTAACCAGTAGCAAATAATTTGGAAAGCCCCAGCCCTTTGACAACACAATTGGCGACATGTAGTTGCAATGTGTTAGAAGAGGCTCCTGTTTGGGAAGATAAACATAACTCTAAGTGACAATGAACTCTCCACAGATCTGAGACTTCTCAGAAGAAAATCCTTGTCAATGAATGTAGGAAATGAAAGTGTCCGCCTTTCCCTCACCTAACAGCCTTAGGGGTTAGGGAAGGATGTGGTGATGGGGGAGGCCACCTTTGTTTACAAGCACAAAGGGAATGCTCTTGCCCATCTTCAAAGGTTGCTTCAAAGACCCTCTGGAGGAAAGTAGCACAATTTAGACATTTGACATTCCCTATGCATACTGATGCTGTGACTTCAAAAGCTCTATCGACCAAGCTGGTTAGGGAGGTGTTATTCATTTACTTATTTATTTATTTATACATACCTGGGAATGTTCCCCCCTCCTTGTTTTGTTTTGTTTTCTTAACCTGTAGAGTCAGTTGTCAAAGGTCAGATGAGAAACTACTTGATGGAGCTGTTACAGTGTTGAGTCTGGAAGGACTGCTGAACCTTGGATCCTGACTCCTTGGGAGCACTGCTTTTGGCTGTATTTTCCAAGGCAAGTTTGAGGGAGAGACACAGACAAAAGGGAAATAGAGCCAGAGGACCTCATACAGCCAGCAGCACATTGGCTAATGGTGTAGATTTGTTCTATCTTATTCCAGCAGCTCATTCTATAGTCCTTACCTAGGCAGGTGGGTTTTTTTTTTAAAAAGGGAAGCCCTTGTTTAGACAATGTTTGCATGGAGGTTTTGAATAGACTCACAAATTGAGAAACTCTCCAAAGAAGAAAGAAAGAACATGCACATTTACATGAAAATATAATTGATAGCTTTCATGCCCTCCCTTCTCTGCATATTGAAGTAATTCTCTTTCTGGATGTATTTCCCTTGCAACAGCCTTTATTGAAAGCTTAATTCAGAGGAATCACAGTTAGTTAGGTCTTTTCTTTCCCTCTGGATTTTCTCTAAACCCCAAAAGCAGAGGCACTGGCCTGCATATAACATACCAAGTATGGAATACAGTAAGTAATAATTGGATATTTATCATAATGTTGCTTTCCTGGAACGCTATTCATTAACTGCCCCATATTTAATTATGCTGAAATTAGCACGGGGGTGTCTTTGGCTAGTGTATTTGCACATGTCATCAATTATGTCCTAATAAATTAATTTGCTTTTCAGGATTCACCAGAGGCACTGGTTGGGCCTCTGCTCTCCTGCTTGACTGTTCTGACTTTGAACAGGTTTATTCAGCTGCTGTCTGCTAAGCCCTACAGAAAAGCACAATGGCTGCTGATCGGCCTTTTATGGTTTATTGGAAACTGGTGGTCCGCACTGCGGCTCTGGTCAGTGATTAACCCGCGAGAAAACAAACTACACAAGGCTAAGTTGATGTTGGAGGAGGAATGAGCTCACTTCATTAAGGCTTGAAGAGGAAACCTTTTCTCCTTCAGTGCTTGTTCAAAACTTTTCAGGTCTCTATTTAATCACGTAATTCTCTCTAAGTAGCAAGAGAAGCCTGCTGCACAGCAAGTGGTCTTTTGCCACATGACAACTTAGAAAGATAAATTATATATAAATATCTTCATGGTTTTGTGCAGGGAGGAAACCAATTTTAGTATTATTCTGTGAAACTAATTTACTTGTTTCTTTATTAAAAGAAATAGCTGGGTACACTCCATGCTATTTCATGTGCACAAACAGTGGTCTTCATATTTCTTCTGGGCTCTCTTTCTTTGACAGAGTTATTGAAAACTCAGGTGAAAGGTGCCTCCCTCCCTCCCTGTGATTCTAAACAAGGATTTGAAAGAGGCTGTGGAGGAGGAGAGTGAGGGCAGGGCCTCTAATAATATAGATTCTTGCAAAATTAGAAGAAAAGGAATCTCTTCCCAGCTAGACTAGAAGGTAGAACAGGATCTGCATGGTCTCAGTCTTTTTCAGGAAGTGCGACAGTTTGCAGCATCCTCTAATCTCTTTCTCTCAACCAGCAACCTCAACCTTCTAGGTCATGAATAAAAATGGTAGCAGACATAGATGCTTCAGGCCAAGTTTTGATGATTCCTTGCTCTAGGGTGAGAGGCGGGGCGTCTTCACTGTCTTGAACCAAAAGTCAATAAAGATGTAATATCTGAATGTCAACGGATATTGGTGGTGCTTTCTAATTTTGCATTTAAGGCTGTAACTATTACTGTTGTAATTAGGGTAATATCTTGCCCTCTGTACTGGCATATTTTTCCTATGGACATAAGGATAGATACAGTCCACCTGTGCACACACACACATGCATGCACTCTTAAGACATTGTTATGGGAAGAGGTTTAATTAATCAAGAGAATCCATAATGAATCAGTAGATTGCATATCAAGGAGGAAAGTTTCACAAAATCACCATTTCATCAGGTATGAGCTGATCTTCAGAAAACTTATAGTCACATAAAGTATAAAATAAACCAAGCTGAAAGGAGAGGAAGGAGTCTGCTGTGCTAGAAGTCAGAGCCTTAGAGTTGTGCGTTACTGGCTGCTCTGCTGGTTGCCCTTAACTGGGACTTTATTCATAACCCTTCCATAATCACTGATTTACACCTGATTACAATGTCTGCCAGCAGGACCAAGGCTCCAATTTTATGATTTCTTCCATTCTCCACCATTTTGTTTGTATCTTCTCCTCTTCTTTCCATGCCCCACCCACACCTCCACTAACTTTTGTTGCAGTGAGAAGGTTTTTACAAACTTCTCTGGCATTTTTGGTAGAATAAAATTTCTGCCTTGAGCCCCATCTAAATAATCCCACTCCATCACCTTATACTGTGACTCTTTTGTTATCTTTCCCCATCACTCTTCAGTAGCAACCAATGTGACACTGTCCACTTGCTGGTTTGGTGGGATATTCCAATTTAACTGTTAAATTCTCTCTTATACAAATGTTATTGCCCCTCAAACTCTAATGTACACCAAAAATTACTTGGGGAAATCTTATGAAAATAGATTCTGATTCCAGAGGTCTGGGGCAAGGCCTGGGATTCTGTATTTCTGATGAGTTCCCAGGGGATGCTGATGCCACTGATTCCTGGACTATATTTTCAGACTGGATTTTCCCCTACCCACTTTGATAAACAAGGTGTTACATGATAATGCTGGGTTGTTAAAGAATCAAACACTTTAAGCAAGGTGCAGACATTTGAGCAAAGTTCTTGAGGACAGTTACAAGATGCCCTAGCATCAGGGTGTATGTGAAAGTCTCAGTGTTAACTAGGTTCTTTTAACATTCAGTAGAAAATCTTGTCAGTGAATACACATGCCTTTCTATATTTAAAAAATAAATTAAACTCAATGATAACGACAGGAAAAGAAAAGATACACTTTGTGACAAAGTCCACAATTTGGGAAAAAGATCAGAGCTCAAGAAATGACCTATTATTATGAGATTTTTAAATATTAAGGAAATTTACTACTGAATCATATCATGATAGTGTTATCGGGAAGAAAGTGTTCTCCCCTGAGTGAATATTTTGGTTCTATAATGACATTTCAGAAAAAGTCTTTTAATATTGCCATAGTATTTGTTCTAATTCATTTCAGTTTCTAAGTCTTTCTGAGTGTTGAAGTCTGTTAGAGTGGATACTAAACCAAAAATATACCTTAACCTAGGCTGCTGTTTTCCCCCTCTAACTCCTAAGACTTTTAGGGAAAGATTTATCTATATCCACTGTAAGTGATTTTTAAGGAATTCAATCATTCTTACTGTGCAATGTTCTTATGTATATCTAACCATAGTACATCATGCTACAATTTACACCATTATTATTGCTATTTTTAAATATATTTTATTTTTAATTGACATTGTTTTGGTTTTGATGTGGTGTCCCCAAAAGCTCATATGTGAGACAATGCAAGGTTCAGAGGTGAAATGATCAGATTGTGAGAGCCTTAGCCCAATCAGTGAATTAATCCCTGATTGGATTAACTGAGTGGTTACCGGAAGCAGATGGGGTGTGTCTGGACGGAGTGGTTCATTGGGGGCGTGGCTATGGGGTATATATTTTGTATCTGGAGAGTGGAGTCTCTCTCTCTCCTCTCTGATCATCATGTCAGCTGCTTCCCTCTGTCACATTCTTCTGCCATGATGTTTGGCCTCACCTTGAGCCCTGAGGAATGGAGCCTGCTGTCTATACATTGAGACCTCTGAAACCATGAGCCCCCAAATAAACCTTGCCTCCTCTCTAGTTGTCCCTTTTGGGTCCTTTTAGTCACAGCAGTGAAAAAGCTGACTAAAGCAGACATATAGAAAGTGTACTTATTAATGGGGCATAATATGGCATTTCAATACCTGTAATCAAAGTATAGTGGTGAGATCAGGGTAATTGACATAACTATATCACCTCAGATATACATCATTTCTTTGTGTTGGGAATATTCAAAACCCTCTCTATTAGTTATTTTGAAATATACAATTAATTATTGTCAACCACAGTTACCCTACTGTGTTAGAGAACATTAGAAGTTATTCCTGTTATCCAGCTGCATCCCTGTATCTGTTAATCATTCTTATCATCTTTTCTCCATCCACACTCCTCCACACTCTTGCCAGGCTCTGGTAATCATGGTTCTACTCTCTACTTCTATGAAATCAACATTTTAGTGTCCACATATAGGTGAAAATACGTGGTATTTGTCTTCCTTTTTTATTTATTGACTCAACATGACACAGAATACATTTTGATATAATTGCACAAGCATGGAAAATATCTTATTTTAGTTAGAACCCCATTCTGATGGATGTGCATGGTGTACATGGGAAAACTATGTCACATTCATTCCACCATCTTTCCTTTGCCTATCCCCTCTCCCTTTCCTCCATTCACCATTGTCTAATCTACTGCACTTCTATTCTTCCCCTGGCTTATTTTTATTTAATGTAATGTCCTTCAGTTTCATCCATGTTGCTGCAAATAACAGAGTTTTATTATTTTTTAAGGCTGAATAATACGTGTGTTTGTGTGTGTGTGTGTGTTACCTTTTCTTCATCCATTCATCTGTCATCGTATGCTTAAGTTAATTCCATTCTTGGCTATTCTAAATACTGCTGCAACAAACATGCAAGCAAATGTTTCTTTGACATAACATACTGAATTCATTTTCATTAGACATATACCCAGTGGTGGGATTGCTGGATCATATCATAGTCCTATTTCTTCTGTTTTCCATTATAACTATATTAATTTATATTGTCATCAACAGTATATGAGAGACCCCCTTTCTCTGCATCCTTGCCAGCATTTCCTATTTTTATCTTTTTGATAAGAGTCATTCTAACTGGAGTGAGATAATATCTCATTGGGGTTTTGATTTGCATTACCTTGATGTTTAATGATGTTAAGCATTTTTTCACATACTTACTGGCTATTTGTGTAATATCTTTGCAAAATATCTGTTTAGGTCATTTGCCCAAATTTTAATAGCACTTCTTTAAGGTTCAGTTGTTTGAGTTCCTTATATATTTTGGATATTAATCTTTTGTTGGATGGATAGTTCACAAATATTTTTCCCATTCTGTAGGTTGTTTCTTCACTTTGTTGATAGTTTTTTGTTGGTGTCAAAGAGCTTTTCAGTTTGATGTAATCACATTTGTCAATTTTTCATTTTTCTTGACTGTACTTTTAGGATCATATCCAAAAAGTTTTGGCCCAGACCAATGTCCTGAAGCATTTCCATATGTTTTCTTCTAGTAGTTTCATGTTTCAGGTTTGACATTTAAGTCTTTGATCCATTTTGAGTTGATTTTACATATATATATATATATATATATATATATATATATATTCTGTGTCTTTCACAGATCTCATTTCCTTCTTCTGGATGTGAATATCCAGTTTTCTGAGCAAAATTTATTGAAAGGATTTTTCTTTTTCCAACATATGTTTTTGCTGCCTTTGTTGAAAATTTGTTGGCTACAAATATGAAGATTTATTTCTAGGTTCTGTATTCTGTTACATTGGTCTATGTGTGTGTTTTTCTGCCAGTATCATGCTGTTTTAATTACTATAGTTTTATAGTGTGTTTACAAGGCAGGTATTATTACGCCTCCAGCTTTGAGTTGTTTTTTTTTGTTGTTGTTGTTGTTGTTGTTTTGTTTTGTTCATTTGGTTTTTTGTTTTGTTTTGTTTTTATTCATTTATTTATTTGTTCAGGATCCTTTATTCAGGTGTGTGTGTGTGTGTGTGTTCCCATTCAATTTTTTTTACCTTTATTTTATTTATTTATTTATATGTGGTGCTGAGGATGGAACCTGTGCCTCACACATGCTAGACAAGTGCTCTACCACTGAGCCACAACCCCATGTCCCCATGCATATTTTATGATTGTTTTTTTCTAGTCCCTTGATGAATGTCATTGGTAATTTTGTAGGAATCAGACTGAATTTATAAATCACTATAGGTATTATGGACATTTTACCAATACTGATTCTCCCAATCCATGCACATGAGATGTCTTTACATTTCTGTGTGTATGTCATCTTCAGTTTCATTCATCAATGTTTTATAATTTTCATCATAGAGATCACTCATTTCCTTGGTTAAATTTATTCTTATGTATTTTCATAACTATTGCAAATGACATTGCTTTCTTGGTTTCTTTCTCAGCAATTTTATTATTGAGGTATAAAAGTGATATTGATTTTTGTGCTGATTTTATATCCTGCAAACTTACTAATACACCATTATTGTTTTCTTTAACCAATAAGGAAGTACTTGTAATTTATCTGCTATCAACCTGAGCGACTGCTAAGGTCCCACAGGAGAGAGAAAAATGTTAAGACATGGAGTACAATGGAGTAGAAACAATTGTATAAAAGAATGAGGCCCAGTCTATGAGGCTGATATGGTATAATTTCCAGGATGGACATTAAGCGGAGAAAAGTGCAGAATATAGCATACTACTTTTTATATAAGAAATAAGAAGAAAAAAGAATATATATGAGTGTGTCTGTATGTGTTCCTAAAATTAATGGAGAAGGGAAAAGATAGACTCTATAGGAAGTTAATGGAAACTGATTTGAGAGGATAGGAATAAAAGAATGACTTCTCCGATGGTAACTTTTCAGGTAATTTCGACTTCATAAACATGTAAATGTTTTATAGATTTTAAAAAATTCAATGAAAAGAGATGCAAAAATCACTTCTCGAAACTTATTACAAATATAAACAAGTCAATCTCACAAATATCAAATTCATAACACGCCAAAAATATAATTAAATTTTCTTTCAAAAATTTTGATCACAGTTCTCTGCCTGTATATACCATTGGTAAAATATGTTCTTTTTTCAATATTTTTTTATTGTAAACAAACGGGATACATGATGTTTCTCTGTTTGTACATGGCATAAAGGCATACCATTTGTGTAATCATAAATTTACATAGAGCAATGTTGTTTGATTCATTCTGTTATTTTTTTCCCTTATCCCCACCCCTCCCACCCCTCTTTACCCTCTATACAGTCCTTCCTTCCTCCATTCTTACCACCCTCCCTAACCCTAACTCTAACCCTAACACTAACCCTTCCTTCCCCCCCATTATGTGTCATGATCCACTTATTAGCGATATCATTCATCCTTTGGCTTTTTGAGATTGGCTTTTTGAGATTGGCTTATCTCACTTAGCATGATATTCTCCAATTTCATCCATTTGCCTGCAAATGCCATAATTTTATTACTCTTTATGGCTGCGTAATATTCCATTATATATATATACCACAGTTTCTTTATCCACTCATCAATTGAAGGGCATCTAGGTTGGTTCCACAGTCTGGCTATTGTGAATTGAGCAGCTATGAACATTGATGTGGCTGTATCTCTGTAGTATGCTGATTTTAAGTCCTTTGGGGATAGGCCAAGGACTGGGATAGCTGGATCAAATGGAGAATCCATTCCAAGTTTTCTAAGGAATCTCCACACTGCTTTCCAGAGTGGCTGCACTAATTTGCAGCCCCACCAGCAATGTATGAGTGTACCTTTCTCTCCACATCCTCGCCAACACCTGTTGTTGCTCGTATTCTTGATAATCGCCATTCTAATTGGGGTGAGATGGAATCTTAGGGTGGTTTTGATTTGCATTTCTCTAATTACTAGAGATGTTGAACATTTTTCCATATGTTTGTTGATTGCTTGTAGATCTTCTTCTGTGAAGTGTCTTTTCATTCCTTAGCCCATTTGTCGACTGGATTATTTGAATTCTTGGAGTAGAGTTTTTTGAGTTCTTTATAGATTCTGGAGATTAGTGCTCTATCTGAAGTATGATTGGCAAAGATATTCTCCCACTCTGTAGGCTCTTTCTTCCCATTGCTGATAGTTTCCTTTACTGAGAGAAAGCTTTTTAGTTTGAATCTATCCCAGTTATTGATTCTAGCTTTTATTTCTTGTGCTATGGGAGTCCTGTTAAGGAAGTCTGGTCCTAAGCCGACATGTTGAAGATCTGGACCTACTTTTTCTTCTATAAGATGCAGGGTCTCTGGTCTGATTCCAAGGTCCTTAATCCATTTTGAGTTTAGTTTTGTGCATGGTGAGAGATATGGGTTTAGTTTCATTCTGTTGCATATGGATTTCCAATTCTCCCAGCACCATTTGTTGAAGAGGCTATCTTTTCTCCATTGCATATTTTTGGCCCCTTTGTCTAATATGAGAAAATTGTATTGATTTCTGTTTGTGTCCCTGTCCTCTATTCTGTACCATTGATCTACCTTTCTATTTTGGTACCACTACCATGCTGTTTTTGTTACTAATGCTTTGTACTAGAGTTGAAGATCTGCTATTGCATTACCCCCTGTTTCACTCTTCCTGCTAAGGATTGCTTTAGCTATTCTGGGTTTCTTATTCTTCCAGATGAATTTCATAATTGCCTGCTCTATTTCTGTAAGGTACACAATTGGGATTTTAATTGGAATTGCATTGAATTTGTATAGCACTTTAGGTAGTATGGCCATTTTGACAATATTAATTCTTCCTGTCCAAGAACATGGAAGATCTTTCCATCTTCTAAGGTGTTCTTTAATTTCTTTCTTTAGTGTTGTATAGTTCTCATTGTAGAGGTCTTTCACCTCTTTTGTGAGATTGATTCCCAAGTATTTTATTTTTTCGAGGCTATTGTGAATGGGGTAGTTTTCCTAATTTCTCTTTCTGAAGATTCATCACTGATGTATAAAAATGCTTTGGATTTATGGGCATTGATCTTGTAACCTGCTATTTTACTGAATTCACTTATGAGTTCTAAAAGTTTTCTGGTGGAATTTCCAGGATCCTCTAAGTATATAATCATGTCATCAGCGAACAGGGATAGTTTGAGTTCTTCTTTTCCAATTCATATCCCTTTAATTTCTTTGGTTTCTCTAATTGCTCTGGCCAGAGTCTCAAGAACGATGTTAAATAGAAGTGGTGAAAGAGGGCATCCCTGCCTTGCTCCAGTTTTTAGGGAGAATGCTTTCAGTTTTTCACCATTTAGAATGATATTAGCCATGGGCTTAGCATAAATGGCCTTTACAATGTTAAGGAATGTTCCCACTATCCCTATTTTTTCTAGTGTTTTGAGCATGAAGGGGTGCTGTATTTTATCAAATGCTTTTTCTGCATCTATTGAAATAATCATGTGATTCTTGACTTTTAGTCTATTGATATGGTGAATTACGTTTATTGATTTCCTGATGTTGAACCAACCTTGCATCCCTGGGATGAAACCACTTGATCATGGTGCACTATCTTTTTAATATGTTTTTGTATGCGATTTGCTAAAATTTTGTTGAGAATTTTTGCGTCGATGTTCATTAAGGATATTGATCTGAAATTTTCTTTCCTTGATGAGTCTCTGTCTGGTTTAGGTATCAGTGTGATATTGGCTTCATAGAATGAGTTTGCGAGGGTTCCCTCCTCTTCTATTTTATGGAATACTTTGAGAAGTATTGGAATGAGCTGTTCTTTAAAGGTTTTGTAGAACTCGGCTGAGAACCCATCTGGTCCCGGACTTTTCTTTGTTGGAAGGCTTTTGATGACTTCTTCAATTTCAGTACTTGAAATTGGTCTATTTAAATTGTGTATGTCCTCCTCGTTCAATTTAGGCAATTCATGTCTCTAGAAACCTGTTGATGTCTTCGAAATTTTCTATTTTGTTGGAGTATAGATTTTCAAAATAACTTCTAATTATGTTCTGTATTTCACTCCTGTCTCTTGTGATATTTCCTTGTTCATTCCGAATTTTAGTGATTTGGGTTTTCTCTCGTCTTCTCTTTGTTAGTTGGCTAAAGGTTTATCAATTTTGTTTATTTTTTCGAAGAACCAACTATTTATTTTGTCAATTTTTGGTATTGTTTCTTTTGTTTCAATTTCATTGATTTCAGCTCTGAGTTTAACTATTTCCTGTCTCCTACTACTTTTGGTGCTGGTCTGTTCTTCTTTTTCTAGGGCTTTGAGCTGTACTGTTAGGTCATTTATTTGTTGAGTTTTACTTCTTTTATTAAATGCGCTCCATGAAATAAATTTCCCTCTAAGTACTGCTTTCATAGTGTCCCAGAGATTTTGATGTGATGTTTCTTTATTCTCATTTACCTCTAAGAATTTTTTAATTTTCTTCCTAATATCTTCTGTTATCCATTCATCATATAATAGCATATTGTTTAATCTCCAGATGTTGGAATAGTTTCTGTGTTTTACTCTTTCATTTATTTCTAACTTCAATCCATTATGATCTCATAGAATACATGGTAGTGTCTCTATCTTCTTGTATTTGCTAACATTAGCTTTGTGGCATAATATATGGTCTATTTTAGAGAAGGATCCATGTGCTGCTGAGAAGAAAGTGTATTCGCTCTTGGTTGGATGGTATATTCTATAAATGTCCATTAAGTCTAAATTATTGATTGTGTTATTGAGATCTATGGTTTCTTTGTTCAATTTTTGTCTGGAAGATCTGTCCAGTGGTGAGAGAGACGTGTTAAAATCACCTCGTATTATTGTGTTATGGTCTATTTGGTTTCTGAAATTGAGAAGGATTTGTTTGACATACATGGATGAGCCACTGTTTGGGGCATAGATGTTTATGATTGTTATATCTTGCTGATTTATGCTTCCCTTAAGCAATATGAAATGACCTTCTTTATCCCTTTTGACTAACTTTGGCTTGAAGTCCACATTATCTGAAATGAGGATGGATACTCCAGCTTTTTTGCTGAGTCCATGTGCATGGTATGTTTTTCCCCATCCTTTCACCTTTAGTCTATGGGTATCTTTTTCTATGAGGTGAGTCTCTTGCAGGCAACATATTGTTGGATCTTTCTTTTTAATCCAGTCTGCCAGTCTATGTCTTTTGATTGATGAATTCAGGCCAATAACATTCAGGGTTATTATTGAGATATGATTTGGTTTCCCGGTCCTTTGGTTCATTTTTTAAATTTTATTTATTTGTTTGACACAACTTGTTTCCTCCTTTATTTGACAATTCCTTTAGGATAATTCCTCCCTTTGCTGATTTGCTTCTTTGTTTTTCATCTCTTCCTCATGGAATATTTTGCTGAGAATGTTCTGTAATGCTGGCTTTCTTTCTGTAAATTCTTTTAGCTTTTGTTTATCATGGAAGGATTTTATTTCATCGTCAAATTTGAAGGTAAGTTTTGCTGGGTATAAGATTCTTGGGTGGCATCCATTTTCTTTCAGGGCTTGAAAAATGTTGTTCCAGGCCCTTCTAGCTTTTAGGGTCTGGATTGAAAAATCTGCTGATATCCGTATTGGTTTCCCCCTGAATGTAATTTGGTTCTTTTCTCTCATAGCCTTTAAAATTCTGTCTTTATTTTGTATGTTAGGTATTTTCATTATAATGTGCCTTGGTGTGGGTCTGTTGTAATTTTGTGTATTTGGAGTTGTATAAGCCTCTTGAACTTGATTTTCCATTTCAATCTTCAGATTTGGGAAATTTTCTGATATTATTTCATTGAATAGATTGTTCATTCCTTTGGTTTGTTTCTCTAGGCCTTCCTCAATCCCAATAATTCTTAAATTTGGCCTTTTCATGATATCCCATAGTTCTTGTAGATTCTGTTTATGATTCCTTACCATGTTCTCTGTTTGTTCAACTTTGTTTTCAAGGTTAAATATTTTGTCTTCAATGTCTGAGGTTCTGTCTTCCAGGTGTTCTATCCTACTGGATATGCTTTCTATGGAGTTCTTAATTTGGTTTATTGTTTCCTTCATGTCAAGGATTTCTGTTTGGTTTTTCTTCAATATCTCTAACTCTTTAATGAAATGATCTTTTGCTTCCTGTATTTGGTCTTTTAACTGTCGATTGGTGCGATCATTCAATGCCTGCATTTGCTCTTTCATCTCATCATTCAGTGCGTGCATTTGCTCTTTCATCTCATCATTTGCTTCCCTGATCATTTTAATTATGTACATTCTGAACTCCTTTTCTGTCATTTCTTCTGCCATGCTGTCATTGGGTTTTATTGATGTAACATCTAGATTTGTTTGCAGCATTTTCTTTCCTTATTTTCTCATATTGTTCAGGTATCAGTGGACCGCTGAGATATTGCAAATTTCCTCTATTGACTTACAATGTCCTTGAAGATTTCTATATATATCCCCTCTTAGCCTTCAGTAGGCTGAAGTCTTGGAGGAAGTTGATAATGCGGTGCTCCACAAGGAAGCTGCCTCTCTAGGAGTGGTGGCCTTCAGGTGGGGTATATTCCCTGCTAGTGGGCAGAGGTGCCTCCACTTGTTGACCAATGGTCATCCAAAGGGGAACTAGGCTGCGGGCTGAGGCAAGGCCTGTTTGGGCCTGTGTCTCTGGTTTTACCGTCCTTGTGGGGAAACCTCACCCAGCAGGGAAGACTCACCGGGTGGGGAGGTCTCGCTGGTCAGTTCCCTCCTAGAGGTTCCCCTCAATTTACAGCTACCACCTGGGCTGGGCTGCCTTCCTCTGCAAAGTTCCCAGGGGCCCGGCCCTACCTCCTGGGCCTGGGAGCCTCACCCTTCGTAGATGAATCTCCTTAGGCTGTCCCTCCTCAGAGAATCTGCCTGCAGTCCTGGAACCTTCACTCTGCCCCTAAGCGTGTCTCTGTGGGGCTCTTCCACCAAGAAGCCTCCTAGATCCCGGGACCCTGCTCTGCACCTAATCGCCTGGCTATGCGGCCCCTCCTCTGAGCAGCCACCTGGGGCCCCGTAAAATCGCTCTGAATCCCAGAGACCCGCCACACACCTCTTCCTCCAGACAGCCGCCCAGTATTCCAGTGCGGTCACAAGGAGTCCAAGAAACTCACTGTGTGCCTCCACCTCCCACCAACCACCCGTAGCCCTGGGCAATCAATCACTCCGAGTCGAAGTGACCCTCCCCGTTCCTCCTCCTTCTCCAGATAACCCCCCAGGTGTTCAGGAGCAGTTGCTCTGGGTGGCTCTGAATCCACGTGACCCGCTGCCCTCATCCTCTGGGCAACCGCCCGGAGCTCTGGTGCAGCCACTCGAGACCAAGCGATCCACCGTGCTCTTCCTCCAGGCAGCCCCCCTGTGTTCAGGAGCTGTCACTTTAAGTCCAAACAACTCACCACTCGCCTCCTCCTCTGAGCAGCCCCCTGGAGCGCTAATGCAGTCACTGCGAGTCCAAACGACCTGCCGCGCTCCTCCTCCTCCTCCTACTCCGGGCAGGCCCCGGTGTTCAGAAGTGGTCTGAGTCTAAACAGCTCGCCGGGCCGCTCCTCCTCTGGCAACTGCCTGTAGCTCTGGTGCAGTCACTTCGAATCCAAGCGGCCACGCTCCTCCTCCTCCTCAGGGCAGGCCCCGGTGTTCTGAGTCCACACAGCTCTCCTCGCGGCTCCTTCCCTGGGCAGCCGCCGGAGCCCCGGTGGTTGCTCCGAGTCCCAGCGCTGTGCTGAGCGGCCTCCTCTACGACGCTCCCAGTTGTTCGCGTTCAGTGCTCCAGTGGGGGGAGGGGCGTCTCGCCGGCAGCTCTACTTCACAAAGTTCACTGCGTTCCGGGACTACCGTCCCATCCGGGACGCCTCCCCAATGGGAGAGACTCATCCGGCTGCTTTGAGTTGGTCCCTAGTCTCTCAATATCTCCTCTTTTTGGCAACATGAAATGCAGCCACCCTCTAGTCCGCCATCTTGAAACACCCCAAAATATGTTCTAAGAATAGAAAAAGTCACAAAATAATCATAAACTTTACTTAGTAAATGGACTATCAGTTGTCCATTATATCTGTGCATGTGTGAATACTGTAGGATGAAGCAAATAAGCAAATGTGTTCATGGTTATTAAGAGCTAAGCTTTTCACAAAATAAGAAAACATACATATGTATAAAGTAACAATGTAAGAAAAATCCCCATAAAGTTAAATTTGAATCATAGATATCACTATGGATTCATTTTTATATCTATACCGGTTTTCTAGCTCCAGTCACTCAAACAATATATAAGTAATGACATGACACTCCAGTAGCAATGTGCACACCCAGAGTTCAAATACTGGTTTCTAAGTACTCTACTAAAAATAGAACCAGGAATCCTTGTTGAAATGACTGATTCCAGGGCTGGAGCAGGGAATGTACCAGTGAGCCTGGAACATTTTGTTGTGCCAAAAAGAAAGTATTCAGAGACTTATGGGTTCTAATCAGAGCACACAGGAGTTGGTTCAAAGAATTGCCATGGGTCAGATTCAACACAATTTCAATGCCACAAATAATGATCTTGGTAATGGTTTGTAGTACACTGAACAAAAATGATTGATGAGTTTGAAGTGATGGAGCCAAAGGTATTGGGGAGGGGGAAGTTGAGGGTGAAAGGAAAGCTCTTCTTTTCAGAGTAATGCTAATTATCAAATGTAGGAAAAATAATAAAATTAGAAACTTACTATTTTCTATCTCCATTGTAATAATGAATGTAGAAGGAATTATTAATGGGTGAAAGGGGTAGTTTGGGCAAAAGAATATTCACAAGGTGTCAAGGTATCATCCCACAAACCACTTACCAATTACAAAGGGAACAATGTAGTTTTAAAAAGGAGGTTTCTGATACTCATTGCTTTAGTTAACTGATCAATCTTAGCATCACTGACATGAAATTATATTCCTCTTGGTGTGATACAATAACTACACACATAAAGTACTTTCACCAAAAGTGTTTAACTTAAATATAATCATCAAGATATAAGTAGAGACATACAGAATGTAGGATATTGTGTAAGGTGAGCAGACTTAATTCTTGGGAAATAGTTGGTATCAAGAAAATAAAAAGGGGGAAGGGATCACTGTAGGTTAAGAGACCAAAGAGGCATGGCATGAAATGCAATGTGCAAACCTTGATTGGTACCTGGACTGGGTAAAAAAAAAGACATAGGAGGCATTTGGGGGACAAATGGGGAAACTAGAATATGCACAGTAATTTGATGATTTTATAGAATGATTATTACACATGTTGGGTTTGATAATGCTATTGTACTCATGTAGGAGAT
Source organism: Sciurus vulgaris (assembly GCF_902686455.1). NCBI lineage: Eukaryota > Metazoa > Chordata > Mammalia > Rodentia > Sciuridae > Sciurus > Sciurus vulgaris. Next base: position 16,372,310 of record NC_136471.1, on the reverse strand, counting down.
TGTCCTTGTTCTTAGGAGATATTTGCTAAAGTATTTAGGGATAAATCTCATAATGTCCACAAGTTATTTTCAAATATATGATATATGTGATATATGATATATGTATACATGTGACATCATAGATCACATGTATATATGTATATACACATATGTACATATCAGAGTGAGAGAAAAACAAATTTAGTAAGATGTTAATGAGTGCAGAGTATATAGGAACTGAATTTAATAATCTTTCAACTTCCTGAATATTTAAAATTTTTCAAAACAAAAATTTATGGACTGGAGGGAGGAAGGACAGCATCCACAAAATTGCTGTAAAGGCAGGAGAACCAGAGTCACAAAATAGAAAGGAACAAGGGTTACTCTGTAGCCAGAACCATAGTCATTATCTTGCTATGCATCTTATAAAGTAGGGATATTGCTGCACACCTGCTTTTGATCCCTGAACTGAATTGCTATCCCTGAACACTAGACAATGCTATTGTCTCCAGTACAGTTTTTCCCCACTTTTGTGTGTTGTTAGGTCACATGCCTCTGATTAGCCATGCTATAGGCCATGTGCTCACACTGTAGCTGCTAGAAGCGTTAGGAAAAAAAGCGTTCTTTTTTAGTCTATGGTAAGAAGCAAGCTCTGCCTCACTCAGACTTGTTTGGTGAGAGATTCTCCAAATATAAAATTCACTCAAACATTAAAAATTAATTCATAAGTTGTCTTTGTTAGCCGAGGCTATAAATCATGAAGAGTCAGACATTATGGAGTTACTTGTATCATGTCACTCTCCCCATGATCACTTATAATGGCCCTTCATTTCTAGTTCAAAACCTTAACTGAACTTTCTGGCCCCAGGGATTACATTAATGGAAACACAGGGAGACCACAACTAGACCTTGGAAATTAGAAAAGTTGAAGCAAAAATGATAAACAGAGATGTGTGCCTATTGTGAAATCAGCCAGGGTTCATACCTCATAAATATAGAGTAAGTTGATTGGAGTAAGTTATGTAGCCCAAAGGATGGTTTGTATGAGCCTAAGATGTGTTTGTAACTTTGATCAGGAAGCAAACAACCTTAAATTAGCTAAAGGCATAGAAGTCAGAGCATCTTATAAAAGTTGGATGTCATATGATTGAATAGTTAAATAGGAGGAGTAACATGGAGAAAAAGAAGTGCTATGACTTCGTCATAACCCTGGGGAAGATTGCCCTGTCAGGCTAATGTGAGTACTTCTATTTCCTTGATAAGTTTCTCTCTCTACAGTGATAAGGGTGACTCACCAGACTCCCATAGCTTGATGACATTATTTCTCAATTCGATTTGTTGTAATTATCATCAACAACAGCTAGTTATTGAGCGCTTCTTGTGTGCTCATTACTGCAAATACAAAGATGAATAAGGCCCTTAAAGAATTTATAATCCACTTGGAGACAGAGAATATACACACTAAAGATAAATAACAATAAAAGGTAACACATAAAGACCAAATGAGGAGTACAGACAAATGCTGAAGAAGGTCAGAGGAGGGACAGTAAACTGTGGGGTGGTAATGATAGGAAATGAGCAGTAGAGGAAGAGTTAGATGTGCATTAAAGCAGCAGGAGTGGTATGAGGCTACCATGCCAAGTACGTGTCATATCACAGGCTAAGGTTGTTTAGGGAGAGGGGTGGTAAGGAAGCCAGTCTTTCTGGGAGAAAAACATACAGATGGTACAGATTTCATGGGTAGGTAAGCCAGTGACCTTGAAGAACTCATTCCAGGTAAGGATTTGAAGAGGTTAGCCACTAGGTGAGCTGAGCTCCTCAAAGCTCTCCCTCCATTTGTACTATTGAGCCCATATTCTAACTGCTTGTAGAACTTGCTAATTTACCTTCTCTATCTCCAACATCTTATCTTCCCTGGTTCCCTGCCATGTCTTCAAAACACACAGGTCACTCCCACCCCTAATTTATTTTTGTTTTCCCCTCCAGTTCCTTTGTGTTGTTTTTAGATTTATTCTCCCACACAAATCTTAACCTGAAGATATCTTTATTTGACTTGGATACATTTCTTACTTGCTTTTTTCTCTCTTTTTGTTAATATACTTCTAATTCCTCATCTACAAGTTACTTGTTAATCCCCCTGCACTGTGAACAGTGCTCTCTTACTGCTGAAACAGCATTTTCTAAGCTTTCCAGAGGTGTGTTTGTCATCACATCAAGCAGCCTGTTCCCATATTCATTGACTTTGACCCTTCTGGTGTTTGGTACCACTTTGTTGTTTGGTACTTTCTGTTTTGGTACCACTTTGATAATGTCACTTTCCTGCTCTCAGAAAACTTTACTGGTTTATTGTTGCTTTCAGAACAAATTTAAGTTCCCTACACAAGGATATAAGACCCTTCAAAATCTGATCTCAACCTTCCTTCCAGATTCATGGTAATAGCTACCATTTATTGAATGCTTTTCATGTGAAACATATTCTGCTACGCTTTTTGTGTATGTGGTGTCATGTAATATAAAACTCTTGTGAGAAAGGTTCTGTTAACCTCCCTACCTTATACATTTACTATAGCTTACATTCCCCTTTTAAGCTTCTCACATGAAGTTAATAGTTGTATATCTTAATGTGTTCTTGACATCTTCATTTGGATGTATATTACTTATTTCAAACTTAAAATATTTAAAACTGAACTCTTGATTTTCCACATCCTTATATTTTTCCTCCTGCAGTCTTTCCCCATTTTAGCAGATTATAACTCCACTTTTCAAGTTTTCAGGTCAAAAATTTTGGAGATAGTTTTGATTCCTTTCATCTTTCTAAACTACACGTTCAATCAATCAGGAAAGTCTGTTAACTCTACCATCAAAGTATGTCCACAATACAGAATATCTCACCACTTCCACCACTATACTCTTATTCTAACTTACCTACCTCTTCTCACCTAGATTATTGGAACAGTTCTCTACCTGGTCTCCCCACTTAGACTGTTGTTCTCTACTGCAGTTTTTCAAAACAACCACCCTAGAAAGATACTATTAAATACACCATATTGTATCATTTCTCTGCTCAGAAACTTTCCAGTGACTCCCATCTCACTTGGTGTAAAATCTAAAGTCTATATCAAGACTTATTGCTCCCGCTTCAGTGCTGATCCAATCATCTCATCCTCTCTCCCTCAGCCACTCTTCTTTAGTGACTCTAGATTCTCTCTCTCTCTCCCTCTCTCTCTCTCTCTCTGTCTCTCTCTCTCTCTCTCCTTGTCTCTCCCTGTCTCTCCCTCTCCCTCTCTCTCTTTCCTTTCTCTCTCTCTCTTCTTTCATCCTGGTACTGGGGACTGAACCCAGGGATGCTACCACAGAGCTACATCCTAGTCCTTTTTATTATTTTTAAATTTGAAACAGAGTCTTGCTAAGTTTCTGAGGCTGGCCTTGAACCTGCGATCACCCTGTCCCAACATCCCACATTGCTGGGATTACAGGTGTGTTCTATAGAACTTTGCTTGTAGTCTTTTTTGAATGGTCCAAAATATCCCTGGTTTGGGACATTTATTTGCACTTATTATTGCCTCTCCTACAAATAACGTTCCCCCAAGAAATCCAGAGTCTGTTCTTTTGCCTCCCTCAGGTCTCTATTGGAATGGTAATTCATTAAAGAAGACCTCTCAGACCACTTGTGCAAATTAGCCAATTTTTTCCCCTATCTCATTCTCCAGCACATTCACCTAATGTGTTTTTCTTTATAGTTAGCAGATATCACTAGCTGATACACTGAAATATGGGATTTTAATTTCAATATGCATTTTGTGAATGAACAAAAGAAAGTGAGTGCCCAAAGGAAATGGCAGAGCCAATATTTAAAACCAGAAATGCCTGGTTCTAAATCATATTTTTCAAATCACTAAATGCCTTGTTTCCCTAGATAAACTTTTCATTTCAACCACATTATGCCAGTTTCCACTGAAGAACCTAGTACTCCCACAACTTATTCCCACTAACTATAACATTGTGCTCATTGACCAAAATGGCACAAGGTGAATATAATAAACAATAATGCATTGTATATCTCAAAATAGTTAGAAGACTTTTGAATGTACTCATTATAAAGACAGGATGAAAGTTAGGGTGATAGACATGATAATAACGCTGAGTTGATCATTACCCAATGTATACAAGAACTGTATTGCACCTCACAAATATGCATAAATATTATGTTCCCATCAAAAATGAAATTAATTTTAGAAATAATATAGTATTAATAAAGTAGTATATTTGTATCTTGATTCCTTTTATAAGAATAAACATCCAAACATGAAGAAATTCTGAGTAATATAGATCTAACACACTTTTACACTTACAAAGAGTAAAGGAAGTCCTCACCAAAAAGAAATGAAGAAGGAACTGAAAACTATAGATGCAAGTCTTAAATATTGGAAAATTGAATCCAGCAGTATATAAAAAGGATGCCACATCATGACCAAATGAGGCTTATCTCAGAAATGCAAGGTTGGTTTACCATTTGAAAATCAATTAGTATAATTTATTATATTAAAAATATATGAGTAAAAATATAAGACCATCTGAGTAAAGACAGGAAAAGCATTTGAAGCCAAATGGAGTGATGTGTGCCTGTAGTGTCAGCTACTTAGAAAGCTGAGGTGGGTGGGTCTCTTGAACTCACAAGTTCAAGACCAGCCTGGGCAACACAGTGAGATCCCATCTTAAAAACAAGAAAAGGAAGGATGGAAGAAAGGAAGGAAGGATGAATATATTGAGAACATCAAAATCTACTCAACATAAAATCTCTCAGAAAAAAATAAGAATAGAAATTAAATTCCTCAACCTGATAAAGGGTGTCTATGAAAAACATGTAAGTAGTATCATAGTTAATAGTGAAAGACTGAATAGTTTCCTTCTAAAATCAAGAATGAGGCAAAGAGATTCGCTTTCACTACTTTATTCACCATTATACTGGAAATCGTAACCAGTGAAATCAGGCAAGGGGGGAGGCATAGAGATTGGAAGAAAGAAAACCATCTCTATTCTTCTGACATGATTTATAATACATAGAAATTTCTAAATCTAAAGAAACCTTCTTGAATTAGTAAGTGAATTTAGCAAGTTCAGAGGATACAAGATCAATGTACAAATTTCTAAATACTAATGATGAACAATTAGAAAATAAAATTTGAAAGACCATTTTTGATAGCATCCAAAACATGGAAAACTTAGGGATAACAAGCATGTTCAAGACCATTACAATGAGTAGTACAAAACATTTCAAAGGGAAATTAAAGAAGACCTAAATAGAGGGATTGAAAGACTCAGAGGTATTATTCTTGGGAGATTGTTGCTTTCCAAATTGACATAGATTCAACACACTCTCAATTAGAATCTCAGAGTAATTTTGGGAGAAATTTTCAATCTGATTCTAAAAAGCATATGGAAATACCTGGAACCTAGAATGTCAAAACAATCTTGAAGAAGAATTAAATTGGAGGACTTGCACTATCTGATGCCAAGACTTTATACAAACATATTATAATCAAATGATCATGGTGCTAGAATAAAGATAGACATACAGCAAAGAATAAAGTGTAGAGATTGACCCAAAAATTGATCTTTGACAAAGTTTCCAAGGCAGTTCTATTGGAGCAAGGATAGTATTTCAACAAATAGCACTTGAACAATTACACATTCATTTAAGAAAAAAAGAATGTCAATCTTGACCTCATGTTATATTCACAAAAATCAACTCAAATTAATTATAGACCAAAAGGTAAAAATTAAAACTATAAAACCTAGAATAAAACATAGGAGAAAACCTTTATTACTACTACTACTATTACCTTGACCTAGGCAAAGCTTTTAGAACACAAAATATAAAAAAAGATTAGTAAATTTGAGTTCATCACACTCTCAACTTCTCTGTTCTTGAAATACATATAAAATACATGTTCTTGAAATACATATCATCAGATTTGTGTATGGCAGATTTCATAAGTGGCAATGGGAGAGAAATCTGCCATACATAAATCTGATGGTAGACTTATATACAAAATATACAATGAACTTATAATTTATTAAAATGACAAGCAATAAATTAGAAGAATAGACAAAAGATTAAAATGCCTACTTCATGAAAAATATCTAAAAATGGTCAAGAGACACATAGAAATTTTCAACATCATTAGTCATCAGGGAATTCTAAGTTAAAATGGCAATCATATACCACTACATATCTTGTAGATGACTACAATTAGAAATATTGATAATACCAAGTGTTGGCAAGGATATGAAGCAATTAGAACTCTCATGCACTGCTGGGATGGGAATATAAAATGGTACAATAGCTTTGGAAAACCATTTGAAGATTTCTTATAAAGTTAAATATACATTTGCAACATGTTTTAGAAATTCTAAATTTATTTCTTATAGGTGTTTACCTATAAGAAATAAAAACATATGTCCATATATGGATGTTCATGGCAACTTTACTCATATTAGCTCAAAATCGCAAATGACTTAAATGTCCATTAACAAGTACAAGGTGAACAAAATGTGGCCCATCCATATAATGATATACTACTTAGCAATAAAAGGCAACAGATTAGTGATATATGCTAAAACATGGACAAATCTCCAAGTATTATATTTGAAAGACGTCACAACCAAATAGTTCAGACTGCGTGATTTCATTTATAAGAAATTCTAGAAACGTCAAAACTAATAAATGATAGAAAGCAAATCAGTCATTGCCTAGGGCTGGGTATAATAAATATGTCTGGAAAGGGCACAAGAGAAATTGTTAGGGTAATGAAATGATCTATGTGTTGACCATGATGATGAGTACACTATTACTTATGGCTCATACAAATAAACACTTTAAGTGGTGCATTTTAATTATGTTAATTATTACTTAATAAGTTGAACTTTTAAAAAAGACATAAAAGATAGAATAAGAAAGTCCACCATAGCATCTACTTAGGATTTCAAATGGAGGAAATATAGAGAATTGAGAAGAAACCATATTTGAGAAGATAGTTTTTCAGATGAATTGAAAGATATCAATGTTCATGTCAGGAAGCACAAATCTCAGTCAAGAAAAATAAAACTAAATCCATATTTAGACATAAATTATTAAACTCCAGAATGCTATAGACAAACTAATGTTAAAAGCAACCTGAGAAGAAAGACTAATTGCCTTCCAAGAAATAAGAAAGAGATGGTAATTGCCTTCCAAGAAATAAGAAAGAGATGGAAGAACAATCGAAAGCATAAGACAATGGAAAAATATCACCATATCTAGCCAAAAAAAAATAAAAAGCTTCTTGCTAAAATTCTATTCCATTTAAAAACATTTTCAGAAAATAAATGGTGACTATAAAAGTTTATGTATATGTAAAATTTTATCAACCTATATACTTAATATTTATGCAGCTTACCATATGAAAATTTTATCTCAGGAAAATTTTTAATTTCTTTCTTTTATTTTTAATTTCTTAAAAATTGCTATATGTCCCTGTCAAAAAAATTCAGAACTTTTGATGAAATTGAAATAAAACCAAATTTAAATTAAAAAATTAAAAATATTTGTGTGCATATGATTTGAGTTTTTACCACTCATAGCTTCTCACTAGAAAAACTATCAAAGATGTACTATAGAAAGAAAAAAAATGAACTCAAAAGGAGGGAGTGAGGTTAAACAATTAAGAGGAAAGAAAATGGGTAAAACTAAAATAAGGAGTGATTTTATCATACAGCAAAAATAATGGCATATTTAATTGATTATAAAATGCACTTTAAAAATCTTTTTAACATTTCTAAGATTGGGATATACATTTTGTGTTGATATGTCCTGGTTTAATTGGCAGCACTTTTTCTTTCTTTTGGAGAAGATAAAATAACAGCACATCTTACAATCAATGATAACTTTGATTTATCAAAATGCAATAATATTTACTAATTGTGGGAAAGTAAATACAAAGGGAAGCAAAGTTACTTAAGATGGGAAATTGGGATTAAAATATTCTGAGATCCTCTTTTACAAAGACTAAAGAGATGTCAAACAGATTTAGACTTTATTATGCCAATTATCACTATCAACATTTAAAGGAATCCTAACTATAATTGATAAGCACACCAGGTAAATAATTATTTTAAGAGACATTTAAATTGATTAATTCAAAACTCTTTAACCTTAAGTACACAGGGTTTTAATGTACCAGTTTCTAAGTAGACAAAATAAAATCCCAGTAGCAATGAACACCCTTAGCACTCATAATGTAGTTTCCAAATTTAACACTAGAAATCAAGGGCTCCTTGGAGGAATAACTCATTCAGGTTTGGGATGTGGGAACTACCCTGAAAGGATTAAATTCCCACTCACGAGAAATGGGATTATTTGAACCCTGAAAAGAATAGAGACTGTGATGGATCAAAAATTCATAGAATATGTAAAAAAAAATCAATGAGTCTTTAATAATTTTCATAGTATTCACCACAAGTTTCTGGGAAGAGGGATGAATAAGGCATGGCTTTTAATGAATATGAGTTTCTTTTAGGAATGATGAAAATATTCTGAATCTAAGTAAAGGTGACGGTTACACAACATTGTAAATGTGTTAAATGCTACTGAATTATGTAATTTAAAATATTCAAACTAATATAAATTTTACCTAAATAAAAAATATTATGATGAATACATGTCAGCTTATTGCATGCTTCCTCTATTTTTACATATATTTTGAAAATTCCCATGGGTTCAAAAAACTGCAATAGAAAATTCAGCTAAATCATAATGAAAATATTACATATCAAAACTTAAAGGATACAGGTAAAGAGGTAGTTAAAAGCAAAATTTACAGCATAAATTCTTCTATTAAAATGAGAAAGATTAAAGATTAATAATGATTAAAGATTAATTCAGTGTAAGAAGGTTGAATAAGAGCAAAAATATTAGAATGAGAATAAATGAATAAATTGTAGTAATAGAAAAAAGTTAATCAAGTAAAAATTAATTAAATGGAAATTAAAGATATGATAGTCATTAGAGACAAAAATTGTTTCTCTGACCAACGAAATAGAAAAATTATTGACAATATTAATAATGAGAAAAGATAGAAAGCATAAATAAGTAAGAATAGGAATGACTATTACTACAGTGGCATGAGAAATTAAACAGGTAGTAAGGGGTTATAATGAAAAACTTAATGCCAATTCATTTAAAAACATACAAAATCTGATAAATTCTCAGGAAAATATAACTTAACAAACTAAAGAAACAATAGAAAACTGTAATTGTCTTCTAAATTTCAAAGGAAAATAAACTTTAGAGAAAGATAGCATCATACTCATATAGCTACATAGATGAATCCTACAAAGAATTAACAGAAAGATAATGATGATCTTACATACTTTACTAGTGAATTGAAAAGAAAAGACAGTTCTCTAACTCCTTCCCCAAGCTCTCCTTGCCTGATCTAGAACTACATAAGAAAGGAAAATTAGGGCTGATCTCATTTGCAAACATTGACATATGTATCCAAAATGTGCAAAGTGAATCAGTAAACTGAATCTAGTAAGATATTGAACAATATATATATATATATTATACATTATATTATATATTATATTAAATATATATATTGTGACCAAAGATTCTTTAAGCCAAGACGTAAAAGGGAGAGATTAATATTAGAAAATGTATCAATCTGAATCATTACATTAAAAGATTAAAAAGTCATATATGGTGATGCATGCCTGTAATTCCAGTGGCTTGGGAGGCTGAGGCAGGAGGACCACAAGTTGGAGGCTAGCCTCAGCAATTTAGCGAGGCTCTAAGTAAATTAGTGAGACCCTGTCTCAAAATAAAACATAAAAAGAGCTGGGGAGGTTTTTCAAGATGGCGGCCTAGAGGGTGGCTGCATTACGTGTTGCTCCAGAACTCAGGATTCAAGAGAGGAGATATTGAGACGCTTGGGACCAACTCAAAGTAGCCGGGTGACTCTCACCCCCTGGGGGGGCATCCCGGATGGGACGGGGGTCCCGGAACGCAGGAAACTTTGTGAAGTAGAACTGCCGGCGAGACGCCCCTCCCCCCGCTGGAGCGCCGTAGAGGAGGCCGCTGGGCACAGCGCTGGGACTCGGAGCAGCCACTGGGGCTCCGGCGGCTGCCCGGGGGAGGAGTGGCGGGGAGAACTATGTGGACTCAGGACACCAGGGCCTGCCCTGAGGAGGAGGAGAGGAGCGTGGCCACTTGGATTCGGAGAGACTGCGCCAGAGCTGCAGGCGGTTGCCAGAGGAGAAGCCGCGCGGCGAGCTGTTTGGAATCAGAACGACGCTTCTGAACCCCGGGGCCTGCCCTGAGGACAAGGAGGAAGAGGAGCGGCCGCTTGGATTCGGGTGACTATACGGGAACTACAGGCGGTTGCCAGAGAAGGGGCTGCGTGGCGAGCTGTTTGGACCCTGACCACTTCTGAACCCCGGGGCCTGCCCGGAGGAGTAGGAGGAGGAGGAGAAGGAGCGCAGCGGGTCCCTTGGACTTGCAGTGACTGCATTAGCGCTCCAGGCGGCTGCTCAGAGGAGAAGGCGAGTGGTGAGTTGTTTGGTCTTAAAGTGACAGCTCCTGAACACAGGGGGGCTGCCTGGAGGAGAAGCGTGGTGGGACGCTTGGTCTTGAGGGGCCACACCAGAGCTCCGGGCGGTGCCCAGAGGACCCGTGCAGCGGGTCACGTGGATTCAGAGCCACTCAGAGGGACTGCTCCTGAACACCCGGGGGGTTATCTGGAGAAGGAGGAGGAACGGGGAGGGTCACTTCGACTCGGAGTGATTGATTGCCCCGGGCTACGGGTGGTTGGTGGGAGGAGGAGGCACGAAGTGAGTTTCTTGGATTCCTAGTGACCGCACCGGCATAATGGGCGGCTGTCTGGAGGAAGAGGCCTGTGGCGGGTCTCTGGGACTCAGAGCGATTGTTCGGGGCCACAGGTGGCTGCTCAGAGGAGGGGCCACGCAGCCAGGCGATTAGGTGCAGAGCAGGGTCCCAGGATCTAGGAGGCTTCTGGGTGGAAGAGCCGCACAGAGACAGGCTTAGGGCGGAGCGAAGGTTCCAGGCCTATGGGCAAATTCTCTGAGGAGGGGCAGCCTAAGGAGATTCATCTGCGAAGGGTGAGGCTCCCAGGCCCAGGAGGTAGGGCCGGGCCCCTGGAAACTTTGCAGAGGAAGGCAGCCCAGCCCAGGCAGTAGCTGTAAATTGAGGGGAACCTCTAGGAGGAAACTGACCAGCGAGACCTCCCCACTGGGTGAGTCTTCCCTGCCTGGTGAGGTTTCCCCACAAGGACGGTAAAACCAGAGACACAGGCCCAAACAGGCCTTGCCTCAGCCCACAGCCTAGGTCCCCTTTGGATGACCATTGGTCAACAAGTGGAGGCACCTCTGCCCACTAGCAGGGAATATACCCCACCTGAAGGCCACCACTCCTAGAGAGGCAGCTTCCTTGTGGAGCACCGCATTATCAACCTCCTCCAAGACTTCAGCCTACTGAAGGCTAAGAGGGGATATATATAGAAATCTTCAGGGTCATTGCAAATCAACAGAGGAAATCTGCAATATCTCAGCGGTCCACTGATATCTGAACAACATGAGAAAACAAGGAAAGAAAATGCTGCAAACAAATCTGGATGTTACATCAATAAAACCCAATGACAGCATGGCAGAAGAAATGACAGAAAAGGAGTTCAGAATGTACATAATTAAAATGATCAGAGAAGCAAACGAGGAGATGAAAGAGCAAATGCAAGCATTGAATGATGAGATGAAAGAGCAAATGCAAGCATTGATTGATCGCACCAATCGACAGTTAAAAGAGCAAATACAGGAAGCAAAAGATCATTTCAATAAAGAGTTAGAGATATTGAAAAAAAACCAAACAGAAATCCTTGACATGAAGGAAACAATAAACCAAATTAAGAACTCCATAGAAAGCATATCCAATAGGATAGAACACCTGGAAGACAGAACCTCAGACATTGAAGACAAAATATTTAACCTTGAAAACAAAGCTGAACAAACAGAGAAGATGGTAAGAAATCATGAACAGAATCTACAAGAACTATGGGATATCATGAAAAGGCCAAATTTAAGAATTATTGGGATTGAGGAAGGCCTAGAGAAACAAGCCAAAGGAATGAACAACCTATTCAATGAAATAATATCAGAAAATTTCCCAAATCTGAAGAATGAAATGGAAAATCAAGTTCAAGAGGCTTATAGGACTCCAAATACACAAAATTACAACAGACCCACACCAAGGCACATTATAATGAAAATACCTAACATACCAAATAAACACAGAATTTTAAAGGCTGTGAGAGAAAAGAACCAAATTACATTCAGGGGGAAACCAATACGCATATCAGCAGATTTTTCAATCCAGACCCTAAAAGCTAGAAGGTCCTGGAACAACATTTTTCAAGCCCTGAAAGAAAATGGATGCCAACCAAGAATCTTATACCCAGCAAAACTTACCTTCAAATTTGATGATGAAATAAAATCCTTCCATGATAAACAAAAGCTAAAAGAATTTACAAAAAGAAAGCCAGCATTACAGAACATTCTCAACAAAATATTCCATGAGGAAGAGATGAAAAACAAAGAAGCAAATCAGCAAAGGGAGGAATTATCCTAAAGGAATTGTCAAATAAAGGAGGAAACAAGTTGTGTCAAACAAATAAATAAACAAAATTTTTAAAATGAACCAAATGACCGGGAAACCAAATCATTTCTCTATAATAACCCTGAATGTTAATGGCCTGAATTCATCAATCAAAAGACATAGACTGGCAGACTGGATTAAAAAGAAAGATCCAACAATATGTTGCCTGCAAGAGACTCACCTCATAGAAAAAGATACCCATAGATTAAAGGTGAAAGGATGGGGAAAAACATACCATGCACATGGACTCAGCAAAAAAGCTGGAGTATCCATCCTCATTTCCGATAATGTAGACTTCAAGCCAAAGTTAGTGAGAAGGGATAAAGAAGGTCATTTCATACTGCTTAAGGGAAGCATAAATCAGCAAGATATAACAATCATAAACATCTATGCCCCAAACAGTGGCTCATCTATGTATGTCAAACAAATCCTTCTCAATTTCAGAAACCAAATAGACCACAACACAATAATACTAGGTGATTTTAACACGCCGCTCTCACCACTGGACAGATCTTCCAGACAAAAATTGAGCAAAGAAACCATAGATCTCAACAACACAATCAATAATTTAGACTTAACGGACATTTATAGAATATTCCATCCAACCAAGAGTGAATACACTTTCTTCTCAGCAGCACATGGATCCTTCTCTAAAATAGACCATATATTATGCCACAAAGCTAATGTTAGCAAATACAAGAAGATAGAGACACTACCATGTATTCTATCAGATCATAATGGATTGAAGTTAGAAATAAATGAAAGAGTAAAACACAGAAACTATTCCAACATCTGGAGATTAAACAATATGCTATTATATGATGAATGGATAACAGAAGATATTAGGAAGGAAATTAAAAAATTCTTAGAGGTGAATGAGAACAAAGAAACATCATATCAAAATCTCTGGGACACTATGAAAGCAGTACTTAGAGGGAAATTTATTTCATGGAGCGCATTTAATAAAAGAAGTAAAACTCAACAAATAAACAACCTAACACTACAGCTCAAAGCCTTAGAAAAAGAAGAACAGAACAGCACCAAAAGTAGTAGAAGACAGGAAATAGTTAAACTCAGAGCTGAAATCAATGAAATTGAAACAAAAGAAACAATACAAAAAATTGACAAAATAAATAGTTGGTTCTTCGAAAAAATAAACAAAATTGATAAACCTTTAACCACACTAACAAAGAGAAGACGAGAGAAAACCCAAATCACTAAAATTCGGAATGAACAAGGAAATATCACAACAGACAGGATGGAAATACAAAACATAATTAGAAGCTATTTTGAAAATCTATACTCCAACAAAATAGAAAATTTCGAAGACATCAACAGGTTTCTAGAGACATATGAATTGCCTAAACTGAATGAGGAGGACATAAACAATTTAAATAGACCAATTTCAAGTACTGAAATACAAGAAGTCATCAAAAGCCTACCAACAAAGAAAAGTCCAGAACCAGATGGGTTCTCAGCCGAGTTCTACAAAACCTTTAAGGAAGAGCTCATTCCAATACTTCTCAAAGTATTCCATAAAATAGAAGAGGAGGGAACCCTCCCAAACTCATTCTATGAAGCCAATATCACACTGATACCTAAACCAGACAGAGACTCATCAAGGAAAGAAAATTTCAGACCAATATCCTTAATGAACATCGACGCAAAAATTCTCAACAAAATTTTAGCAAATCGCATACAAAAACATATTAAAAAGATAGTGCACCATGATCAAGTGGGTTTCATCCCAGGGATGCAAGGTTGGTTCAACATCAGGAAATCAATAAACGTAATTCACCATATTAATAGACTTAAAGTCAAGAATCACATGATTATTTCAATAGATGCAGAAAAAGCATTTGATAAAATACAGCACCCCTTCATGGTCAAAACACTAGAAAAAATAGGGATAGTGGGAACATTCCTTAACATTGTAAAGGCCATTTATGCTAAGCCCATGGCTAATATCATTCTAAATGGTGAAAAACTGAAAGCATTCCCCCTAAAAACTGGAACAAGGCAGGGATGCCCTCTTTCACCACTTCTATTCAACATCGTTCTTGAGACTCTGGCCAGAGCAATTAGACAAACCAAAGAAATTAAAGGGATACGAATTGGAAAAGAAGAACTCAAACTATCCCTGTTCACTGATGACATGATTATATATTTAGAGGAAACTGGAAATTCCACCAGAAAACTCTTAGAACTCATAAGTGATTTCAGTAAAGTAGCAGGTTACAAGATCAATGCCCATAAATCCAACGCATTTTTATACATAAGTGATGAATCTTCAGAAAGAGAAATTAGGAAAACTACCCCATTCACAATAGCCTCGAAAAAAATAAAATACTTGGGAATCAATCTCACAAAAGAGGTGAAAGACCTCTACAATGAGAACTATACAACACTAAAGAAAGAAATTGAAGAACACCTTAGAAGATGGAAAGATCTTCCATGTTCTTGGATAGGAAGAATTAATATTGTCAAAATGGCCATACTACCTAAAGTATACAAATTCAATGCAATTCCAATTAAAATCCCAATGACGTACCTTACAGAAATAGAGCAGGCAATTATGAAATTCATCTGGAAGAATAAGAAACCCAGAATAGCTAAAGCAATCCTTAGCAGGAAGAGTGAAACAGGGGGTATTGCAATACCAGATCTTCAACTCTACTACAAAGTAATAGTAACAAAAACGGCATGGTATTGGTACCAAAATAGAAAGGTAGATCAATGGTACAGAATAGAGGACACGGACACAAACCCAAATAAATACAATTTTCTCATACTAGACAAAGGGGCCAACAATATGCAATGGAGAAAAGATAGCCTCTTCAACAAATGGTGCTGGGAGAATTGGAAATCCATATGCAACAGAATGAAACTAAACCCATATCTCTCACCATGCATGAAACTAAACTCAAAATGGATTAAGGACCTCGGAATCAGACCAGAGACCCTGCAGATTATAGAAGAAAAAGTAGGTCCAAATCTTCACCTTGTTGGTCTAGGACCAGACTTCCTTAACAGGACTCCCATAGCACAAGAAATAAAAGCTAGAATCAACCACTGGGATAGATTCAAACTAAAAAGCTTTCTCTCAGCAAAGGAAACTATCAGCAATGCGAAGAAAGAGCCTACAGAGTGGGAGAATATCTTTGCCAATCATACTTCAGATAGAGCACTAATCTCCAGAATCTATAAAGAACTCAAAAAACTCTACTCCAAGAATTCAAACAGTCCAGTCAACAAATGGGCTAAGGAAATGAATAGACACTTCACAGAAGAAGATGTACAAGCAATCAACAAACATATGGAAAAATGTTCAACATCTCTAGTAATAAGAGAAATGCAAATCAAAACCACCCTAAGATTCCATCTCACCCCAATTAGAATGGCGATTATCAAGAATACGAGCAACAACAGGTGTTGGCGAGGATGTGGGGAGAAAGGTACACTCATACACTGCTGGTGGGGCTGCATATTAGTGCAGCCACTATGGAAAGCAGTGTGGAGATTCCTTAGAAAACTTGGAATGGAACCACCATTTGACCCAGCTATCCCACTCCTTGGCCTATACCCAAAGGACTTAAAATCTGCATACTACAGAAATACAGCCACATCAATGTTCATAGCTGCTCAATTCACAATAGCGAGACTGTGGAACCAACCTAGATGCCCTTCAATTAATGAGTGGATAAAGAAACTGTGGTATATATATACTATGGAATATTACTCAGCCATAAAGAATGATAAAATTATGTAATTTGCAGGCAAATGGATGAAATTGGAGAATATCATGCTAAGTGAGATAAACCAATCTCAAAAAGCCAAAGGACGAATGATATCGCTGATAAGTGGAGGTTGACACATAATGGGGGGGAGGGAAGGGTTAGATTTAGGGTTAGGGAGGGGGGCAAGTATGGAGGAAGGAACTACTGTGTGGGGGGTAGGGAGGGGTGGGAGGGGTGGGGGGAAGGGAAAAAATAACAGAATGAATCGAACAACATTGCTCTATGTAAATTTATGATTACACAAATGGTATGCTTTTACGCCATGTACAAACAGAGAAACAACATGTGTCCCATTTGTTTACAATAAAAAAAAAAAAGAAAAAAAAAAAAAAAAAGAGCTGGGGATATAGCTCAGCAGTTAAGCCCCCTTTGGTTCAATCCCCAGTGGCCCACTCAAAAAAAAGATTAAAGGACTTCATAATTACCTCAATAGATACAGAAAAAAATCACAAAATTTAACTTTTTTCCATGATAAAGGGGAAAAAATCACTTGCAAATAAGAATGGAAAGGAACTTCCCTAACCTAACACTAAGTATCTACCAAAAACAACCACAAAAATACAGCAAACCTCATTTTTAATGGAGATATATTAGAAACATTCCCCATTCAACGAGGGAAGAAGATAGGGGATCCTATTTAATAATGATTATTGAGCAGATTAATAGCTTCCTTGACAGTTAATTGACTTGTGATGATGTGGTGCCAGTCAGCCTTGAGGCCCAACTTGTTGCCAACTTTTCTTATTTCTTTCAGTAGGCAGAATGGGCAGTTAAGCAAGTCCCTGCTGACTATTAAAATTCAGTACCAGCAGAATAATTGGCTTAAGGAACGCTGATTTAGATGGAATAAAAACTAAACTAAACATGCTCTTCCCAGAGTTTCTTCCACCTTGGCGCACTTGCTCCTGGAGCCTGCCTTGCTAACCATTCACCACCATAATTAACTACAAGGCTGCCAGCTGTGCCAGCCCCAGGATCTCTGCTGATTCTGAAGTGGCTTGATGGAACTTCATCAGGTATAGGTGCTCTATACTCAGTGTCACCAATCTAACACAATCGAACACTGCCTTCATGAAGAAGAAAGTGTGAGGTGCAGTTCTAAACAATCCATACACATGGACCTTGCTTGTGAAATTGGGGGCAGCTTCCAAAGCTGAGAGAATCAGGGACGTGTGGATGCAGCTGATGGGGCCTTTCCCCTTCTGGCTTGTAGTTTTGTATAGTCTTAAATACACGTAATTGTCTTTGTAATCAGCTCTCCCTTGTGTCTTGAAAAAACCTGAGCAGCTGGATTTATGTGAATAACCAGCCTTCTTGTATTCTTTCCCATCCTAATGTCATCCACCCGTCTTTCCCTTAGTTTTGCCTTTGCTTCATCACTATCTATTTTCATTGAAATGTACTATCTCACAAACTAGAAAAACCAGTGTTGTAGTCAGGTTTTTAGCTGCTGTGACTAAAAGACCTGACTATCACAATTTTAGAGGAGGAAAACTTATTTGAGGGCTCATGGTTTTAGAAGTCTTAGTCCATAGAAGGCTGGCTCCATTCCTCTGGGCTCCAGGTGAGGCAGAACATCATGGCAGGAGAGTGTGGCAGAGGGAAGCAGCTCATATGGTGATCAGAAAGCAGAGAGAGACTCCACTCTCCAGATACAAAATACATACCCCATAGCCACACCCCAATTCCTACCTCCTCCAGTCACACCCCACTGCCTCCAGTTTCCACTCAGTTAATCCCATAAGGGGATCAATTTATGGATTGGGTTAAGTCTCTTATAACCCAAGCATTTCTCCTCTAAACCTTCTTGCATTGTTTCACACATGAGCTTTGCAGGACACCTCACATCCAAACTATAAAATAGAGGGCAAATTTTTAAGTTGGTTGATTTGGCATTTCAGTGGTGTCATGAAAAACTAGGGATCTTTTTATCTGTATCCTCTGTCATCCTCAGTGTAGGTTTGTAGCAAGATGGCTGCAATAGTTCCAGTTGTAACAATATCCAGAAGATGTAGACAGATTATGCCTTTATATGCCTCTTTTAATTTTCAGTTTTAATTTATTATTTCTTTAAATTTGTGTTTGGACTGGAGTGTAACTCTGGTACAACACATGCTTGGCACTGAAAATTAAATGAGAATAAATGAGCAAGCAAGTGATTTATGTATTTATTTTTAATTTACATAAAAATCGCACATATCCATGGGGTACAGAGTGATATTTCAACATAGGAATACAGCATGTATTGATCAAATCAGGATGATTGCCATCCCGTTTCCTTATACTTTCTTTTGTGTTGGAGTCTTCAAGCTTTTCTCTTACAGTTTTTCATAAAATAGGTAACAGTTTTTGTGACTATAACCACCTGACTGTGCTATACAACCTAGAACTTACTCCTTCTATCTAAATGTGTGTTGGTAGCCATTAAACTCCCTCTATATTCCCTCCCTCTATTTTACTCTCTTCTTCTGTAAGAACAACTTAGCTTCCATGTATGAATATGTAGTATTTCTCTTTCTGTGTCTGGCTTATTCCACACAACATAATGTCCTCCAGTCCCATCCATTTCATTGCAAATAACAGGATGTCATTCTTTTAATAGTTGAACAGTATTCCATTGCATACACACACAAATACACACATCACACTTTATCTATTCATCTGCTGATGAACACCTATGTGTCTCTTTTATAGGACAGAAAAAGTTTCCTCAGAAGTCATGCAACAGTCTTTAATTCAAATATAATAGACCAGAAAGAGGTCATGTGACCATTCATAACCCAATCACCTATAAGGAAGTGGGATCTCTTAGATCAATTGTTCTTACACTTTAGCATGAACCACAATCACTTGGAGAATTTGTTCTAAAATACAAAGTGCTATTGTACTTGAAACTCTAGCCAGAGAAATTAGACAGACCAAAGAAATTAAAAGGATATGAATAGGAAAAGAAGAACTGAAACTATCCCTATTTGCCAATGACATGATTCTATATTTAGAGGAGCTGAAAAATTCCACCAGAAAACTTCTAGAACTCATAAATGAATTCAGTAAAGTAGCAGGATATAAAATCAATACTCATAAATCTAATACATTTTTATTCACAAGTGATGAATATTCTGAAAGAGAAATAAGGAAAACTACCACATTCACAATAGCATCGAAAAAAATAAAATACTTGGGAATCAATCTCACGAAAGAGGTGAAAGACCTCTACAATGAGAACTACAGAACACTAAAGAAAGAAATTAAAGAAAACCTTAGAAGATGGAAAGATCTCCCATGTTCTTGTATAGGAAGAATTAATATTGTCAAAATGTCATACTACCAAAAGTGCCATACAGATTAAATGCAATTCCAATTAAAATCCCAATGATGTAACTTACAGAAATAGAGCAAGCAATCCTGAAATTCATCTGGAGGAATAAGAAACCCAGAATAGCTAAAGCAATCCTTAGCAGGAAGAGTGAAGCAGGGGGCATCGCATTACCAGAACTTCAACTCTACTACAAAGCAATAGTAACAAAAACGGCATGGTATTGGTACCAAAATAGACAGGTACATCAATGGTACAGAACAGAGGACATGGACACAAACCCAAATAAATACAATTTTCTCATACTAGACAAAGGGGCCAAAAATATGCAATGGAGAAAAGATAGCCTCTTCAACAAATGGTGCTGGGAAAACTGGAAATCCACATGCAGCAGAATGAAACTAAACCCCTATCTCTCACCCTGCACAAAAGTCAACTCAAAATGGATCAAGGACCTCAGAATCAGACCAGAGACCCTGCATCTTATAGAAGAAAAAGTAGGTCCAAATCTTTATCATGGCAGCTTAGGAGCAGACTTCCTTAACATGACTCCCAAAGCACAAGAAATAAAAACAAGAATCAATAACTGGGATAGATTCAAACTAAAAAGCTTTTTCTCAGCAAAGGACACTATCAGCAATGTGAATAGAGAGCCTACAGAGTGGGAGAAAATCCTTGCCACTTATACTTCAGATAGAGCACTAATCTCCAGAATCTCTGAAGAACTCAAAAAACTTTACAAGAATACAAATAATCCAATCAATAAATGGGCTAAGGAAATGAACAGACACTTCACAGAAGATGATCTATAAGCAATCAACAGATATATGAAAAAATGTTCAACATCTCTAGTAATAAGAGAAATGCAAATCAAAACTACCCTAATTCCATCTCACCCCGATTAGAATGGCGATTATCAAGAATACAAGCAACAATAGGTGTTGGCATGGATGTGGGGAAAAAGGTACACTCATACATTGCTGGTCGGGTTGCAAATTAATGCAGCCAATCTGGAAAGCAGTGTGGAGATTCCTGAGAAAGTTTGGAATGGAACCACATTTGACCCAGCTATCCACTCCTCGGCCTATACCCAAAGGACTTAAAATCAGCATACTAAAGAGATACAGCCACATCAATGTTCATAGCTGCTCAATTCACAATAGCCAGACTGTGGAACCAACCTAGATGTCCATTGATCAATGAATGGATAAAGAAACTGTGGTATATATACATACAATGGAATATTACTCAGCCATAAAGAATAATAAAGTTATGGCACTTGCAGGCAAATGGATGAAATTGGAGAATATCATGCTAAGTGAGAGAAGCCAATCTCAAAAACCAAAGAACGAATGATCTCGCTGATTAGTAGATGATGACTCATAATTGGGGGTAGGAGGGGGGCACAAATGGAGGAAAGAGGGACTGTATGGAGGGTAAAGGGGGATGGGAGGGGTGGGGGGAAGGAAAAAAATAACAGAATGAATCAAACACCATTACCCTATGTAAATGTATGATTACACAAATGGTATGCCTTTACTTCACGTACAAACAGAGAAACAACATGTATTCCATTTGTAGATCTAAAATGCAAGGTTACTGGATCTTAGGGATCTTCTGCTGCATTTCAGGTGGAACTTTTGGAACAATTTTAAAATGAACACTCAAATATGTCACAATGTACCCCACTATTATGTATGATTATAATGCACTAATTTAAAAAAGAAAACAAACACTCAAACTTAATGAACATTTATTCCTATTGGAACACTTTTCATTGATGGTGGAATAAATATTCCTGGTCCTTGTATATCTGAATGAGCTTCATCGATTCTTCTTATTTATAAAATTATGGGAAAATTTATATGTTGGATGCTATGATGATTAATCTGAATTGTCAATTTGATTGAATTAAAAGATACTTAAGATTAAGAGGCTTCTGGGTGTTTCTAGGAATGGTTGGCATGTGGGACAGCAAACTGAGGCTGAGATCTACCCGAAGTGTGGGAAGCATCATCCAACAGTTGGACACTTGGATGGAACAAAAATTGGAAGAAGAAGGAAGCAGCAGCAGATGCAGGCTTGATTCTTCTTGAGTGGGTTCTTGATTACTGCTGTGATTGCCTGAGGACATCACATTCCAGCTCCTTCACTGTTCCAAAGGGATCTCTGACCAGTGACTCACCAGGGAGTTTCCAGGCCTTAGGTTCCAGACTGTTGTTTCATAATCGATGTCTCTTGTTTGGGGCTCCAACTTCTTGGAATGCACAGCATTCCAAGAATCTAACAAATTCCCATTTTGTAATCATATACAAGTATATAACCATATGTATATAATCATATATATCATATAAATGTGTGTGTATGTGTGTGTATATATAGATCTTCTTGGCTCTCTTCTTCTACAGAACCTGACTACACATGCTTAAATGATACTTAGTTTTGGGGGCATTTTAAACCCAGAATAATACAAATTAATTGATATATAAAAAGAGGTTTTGAATTTGTGTTGATGAGTATTCATGGAGGACCACATCCTGTATTTGTCATGAAAGAGTAGCAGGTTGCCTTTTGGTGACAATCATTAGAGAAAGCACAAGGAGATCACCTACACTCACCTGTGATGTTGAAGGATGTCTTTGTAGTGTCTTTTCAAATACTTTGATGAGTGCAAATTTTAAACGTTTCAAATTGGCCCTTAAAATTCTAGGATTTTGGCTGGGCATGGTGGCATACACCTGTAATCCCAGTGGCTCAGAGCACTGAGGCACAAGGATCACAAGTTCAAAGCCAGCCTCAGCAATTTAGCAAGGTCCTAAAAACTTAGCAAGATCCTAAACAACTTGGTGAGACCTTGTCCCAAAATAATTCATGAAATTTATTTGGAAATGTAGGAGGCCTAGAACAGCCAAATCAATCCTTAGTGAAAAAAGTGATTCAGGAGGCATCACACTACCAGACCTTAAATTATACTATGGAACTATAGCAACAAAAACAGCATTGTATCAGCACCAAAGCAGACATGAAGATCAATGGAACAGAACAGAAGACACAGAGACAAACCCACATAACTACAGTTATCTTATTCTAGCCAAAAGTACCAAAAATATGCAATGGAGAAAAGATAACCTCTTCAACAAATGGTGCTGGGAAAACTGGAAATCCATATGCAACAGAATGAAACTAAACCCCTATTTGTCACCCTGCACAAAACTCAACTCACAATGGATCAAGGACCTTGAAATCAGACCAGAGACCCTGCAACTTATAGAAGAAAAAGTAGACCTAATTCTCCATCATGTTGGCTCAGGAACCGACTTCCTCAATAAAGACTCCTAAAGGACAAGAAGTAAAATAGAGAATCAACAAATGGGATGGTATCAAACTAAAAAGCTTCTTTACAGCAAAGGATACAATCAAGAACATGAACAGAGAACCTACAAAATGGGAGAAAATCTTTACTAGCTAGTCCTCTGACAGACGGTTAATATCTAAAATATTTAAAGAACTAAAAAAAACACCAAAAAATCAAATAAACCAATTAATAAATGGGCAAATGAATTAAATAGACATTTCTCAAAAGAAGAAAAACATATGACCAAGAAATATATGAAAAATGTTTAACATCATTGGCAATTAGAGAAATGCAAATTAAAACTACACTGAGAATTCATCTCAGTTCAGTTATAATAGCAATTATCAAGAATACAGTAACTAAATGTTGGCAAGGATGTGGGGGAAAGGTTCACTTATATGTTGCTGGTGGAACTGTAAATTGGTGCAACCACTCTGGAAAGCAGTATGGAGATTCCTCAGAAAACTTGGAATGGAATCACCAGTTATCCCACTCCTCAGCATAATAAGCTAAAGACTTAAAATCAGCATACAACAGTGACACAGCCATCTCAATATTTGTAGCAACTCAATTCACAATAGCCAAGCTATAGAACCAACATAGGTGCCCTTCAACAGATTAATGGATAAAGATTAATGGTATATACACAATGGAATATTACTCAACCATAAAGAAGAATGAAATTATGGCATTTGCCAGTAAATTGATGGAACTGGAAAACATCATGCTAAGTGAAATAAGCCAGTCCCCCCAAAATCAAAGACAGAATATGTGGATGCTAACCCACAACAAGAAAAGGGAAGTTTAGATGTTCATTGGGCTAGACAAAGGGGAATGAAGAGAAGGGAGGGGGGACGGGAACAGGAAAGACAGTGAAATGAATTGGACATCACTTTCCTATGTCCATACATGAATGTATGACCAATGTAACTCCACATCATGTACAACCACAATAATGGGATCCTACTTGGAACTAGTCATATTTATTCTATGTATGTATAATATGTCAAAACACACTCTACTTTCATGTATATCTAGAAAGAACAAATAAAAAATTTAAAAGATTGGAAAAAAAAACATAAAAAGGGCAGGGGATGTGGCTCAGTGGTTAAGCATCCCTAGAGTCAATCTCTGATACCA
The DNA here is from genome assembly GCF_902686455.1 of Sciurus vulgaris. Taxonomy (NCBI): domain Eukaryota; kingdom Metazoa; phylum Chordata; class Mammalia; order Rodentia; family Sciuridae; genus Sciurus; species Sciurus vulgaris. The sequence goes on along the minus strand of NC_136471.1, from coordinate 16,348,017 downwards.
AAAAAACAACAACAAAACAAAAGTTCTAGAATTTTGGCTTTTATTTTATTTGTGTTTGTTTATTTATTCATTTTTGTTTTTATAAATACCTTTTTTTAAAAAAGTGCCTATTGTGACATTTAGCTATCTTTGGTTGTAGGCAATAGAAACTAATTTTGGCTAACACTGGTGGATGCATTGACTGCAAGGATGCTGAGTGGCTCACAGAATTAGAGAAACTGCATAACCAGGCCTCTATAAGAACCATAACTGGCAGTTCTATTACAGTGTGTTGTTATAATTGTTCTATTTCATTGTTAGTTTGTGTTTTAAATCTCTTACTGTACCTAATTTATAAATTAAACTTTATCATTGGTGTGTATGTACAGGATAGATAGGGTTCGATACTATCCATGGTTTGAGGCAACCACTGGAAGTCTTAGAATGTTTCCCCTGTAGATAAGGGGAGACTATTGTATACCTTTTGCCTGATCATGTAGAAATATAGCTAAAGTACAGAAAAGCATGTTCTAAGTACATTGACATCTAGAGATTGCCTAATATTGAATTATGCTTTAGTCATAGTCACTCATATTTAATTCCTACTCTTTTTATTAATTGAATCCCCTTGAGGCCATAATCTTTTGCCACATTATTTTCTGGCTATTTATTTTCTTTGTCCTTGCACCAAATCTCAATAGACAGATATATGAAATCCTTTATCTTTGCACTGTAATCCATCCAGATCCATACTGTAATTACTACATGCTTTTTCTGAGTTTTAAAAAATATTTTATCTGATACATAAAAACATAAAATTGTACATATATATGGAATACCATGTGATGTCTCAATAAATGTGATGTTTAAATCAGGGTAAGCATATATACTGTTTGGGAATTAAAATCCAATTTTCTAATATATAATTTAACCCTCACAATAACATTTTAAAAAATTGCTATCTTACTTTATAAATGAAGAACCTGAAGCTGGAGAGAGTAAGAAATTTAAGATCAACCAACTAGGACAGTTGAATGGCAGTGCCAGGATGTGAACCCATGTCCTCCAATCCTTAAAGGACATTTTTTGAACTTTTTATTAAATACAATATCCACATATAAAAGTACCAAAGTCATAAGAGTATAATCCAATTAATTGTGAGAAAAAGCAAACACACTTGTGTAAGCTGAACTCCGTGCCTAGAAGGCCCTCCTTCTGCCTCCTTCTGGACACTGCTCCCTCAAGAAAATCATTGTCTTGATTTCTAATGGCACAAGTCAGTATGGTCTTGTTATTACAGTCTTGTGGAATCATCCACTGTGAACTATGTTGTGTAGAACTTCCTTTTGTGTGAGTTTCATCCATGGTATTAGTTACAGTTGTAGTTCATTCATTCTCATTGCTCTTATAGTGTTCCATTGTGTGAATATACTGTACTATAATGTATTTTTCTGCTATATTCTAAGGTAATTCTATTCTAATTCAAGGGACATCTTCAACAGCAGACTGGGGAAAACAAAACACGTGTGGCTAGTTTTATGTGTCAACTTGCATAGACTATATTTATGACCACATTATTCAACTAAACACTAATCTAGGTGTTACCGTGAATGTCTTTTATGGATGTGATTAACACCCACATTCAATTGACATTAAGTGCAGAATATTCACCTGTATAATCTGGGTGGACCTCAGCTGCTCTTTAGAAAAGTTTTGAGAGTAAAGCTGTGGTTTCCCCTAGGAAGAAGAAATGCCACCTATGATTTGCATTGTAGGCTCCAGCCTTAGGGTTTCTAGTCTACGGACATGTCGTGTGTTTTTGGGCTTGCCCAACCAATTTACCAATGTCTTGAAATATACATACCCTTACTGGTTCTGTCTCTTTGGTAGAATCCGAACTGATAACACCATGGCACATTTGTGCAATTTTATAAGACTCAGGAAAACAAAGAAATTGGCAATTAACTTCTTGCAACAACATGGATAAATCTTAAATGTATTTTGCTAAGCGGAAGAAGCCAGACTCAGAAGGCTACATATTTTATCATTCCATTTATATGACATTACGGAAAGAGGCAAAATTATATGGATTGAATGTGATTGGTGATTGTCAGGAGATTGGGGTTAACTATGAAGGGTCCACATAAAAATAATTTAGGCTAACAAAACTTTTGTGTATGGTAGTAGAGTGGTAGATAAATAACTATGATTTTTGCCAAAAACTGAAACTATACACTATGAAACTATACACTTCAAACAAGGAACTTTAGTGTATGCACATTTTTTAAAAATCAACCAGAAAATGACCAAAATCCCAAACAATGACACCACCAAATACTGGCAAGGATGTGGAACAACAGGAACTGTCATTCATTGCTGGTGGGAATGCAATGATGAGACAGCCACTTTGAAAGATTATTTGGTAGTTTTTCACAAAGCAAAACATACTCTTGTCATATAATTCAGCAGTAGTACCCCTAAGATATTTACCTAAGTACGTTGAAAACTTATGTTCACACACAAAGTCTTGCATGTTTAAAGCTGTTTTAACACATAATTCCAAAAACTTGGAAGCAACCAAGATGTAGATGAATGGATAAAGAAACTGGTACATACATAAAACAGAATGCTATTTATTGTTGTAGAGAAATGAACTATCAAACCACGAAAAAACATGGAGGAAATGTAAATGCATATCACTAAGTGAAAGAAACCAATCTGAAAAGGGTATATTGCATTATTTCCAATTATGTACCATTCTGGGAAAGATAAATCTATGGAGAAAATAAAAGTTTCAGTGGTTTCCAAGAGTTGAAGGGAAAGAAAGGGTGAATAGGCAGAGCATAGAGAGAGCTTAGGGCAGTGAAACTATTTTTTATATGACTATGGTGGATATATGTTATTATACAGTTGTTAAAATCCACTGAATTACAACATCAAGAGTGAATACTAGTGCAAACTATGGACTTTGGATGATATTGGTATGTCCACATAATTTGATCAATTGTAACAAATGTAATGATCTGGTAGGATATTGTTGATATAAGAGGCTAGGTACATGTGGAGGTACGGGGTATATGGGAACTCTGTACTTCCTCTTCAATTTTCTCTAAAAAAAATTAAACTTAGTAGTTAAAAGAAAAAGTCCACCAGGGTGTCAGGGAATCTCAGAATGAAGACTAGACTGCAGATGATGACCAAAGAATCTATTGTACTACAAATGTATAAGATAAACCTCCCAGAAAGGGATGGGGAAAAGAAACTGGCACACATAAATTTGAAAAAGTGTTTTCCTGGAAAACAGACTAAATTCAAAAAGGGTTGTATATGAGCATTCTATTCTAGTTGTTAGATTTGTTACTCATGGAGATCTGCATTAATGATTCTGAAATGACTATACAAGTATTATGAGGGTAAACAAATAATGTAGATAATAATGTAAATGTAGATAATGAGAGATCAGAAAAAAGTTACCAACAAGTAAGAAAGAATGATAAAGTGAACAGTTTCATGTTAGATTAGGGTTGGAGATATTATGAACTAATTTATATATGCAGAAAAAAATTCAGAAATATTGATATGTATGATACATTTTTTGTTATATATAGAAAAATGTTCTCGGTCTATCCACTGAAATGCCCTAGAAATTGAACACCCATTAACAACTAGCATCCTTGGTACTCAGATCTTATTTCCTAAATATCATTCTCCAGTAAAAAAATAAAAATAAAAAGAGCCTTGGAGAAATGGCTGCTTCTAGAGCTGGGGCAGGAAAAACAAGATGAGTTCTGTGCATCATGTAATGACAGAAAGTGCTAAAAATAAAGAGAGGCAGCCAGGAGGGAATGCAGGAAGATAGAAAAGAAGGAAGAGAGAGAGGGAGGAAAAAAGGAAAGAAAATGCCAAGGGATGTAGGAGCTAACCTAAAAGAGCTCCCAATGGCCAAAACTGTGACAATTTGAGCAGTAAAACAATATTGGAGTATATATAATCTGAAGAATAAAATAAATACCCAAAATCATACTGATACAAATAAATTATTGAATGAACAAATTAATGAAGGACAAGTGACCCATTCTCTTTAGAGAAAATTCCAAATTATCTCTGCACATTTTCACCTCTCCAGAATGTAGAGCTTAATTTCCATTGCCTTTGGTATGCATTGGACTTAGTAACTTGCTTCCAATGAATGAAAGTTGAAAGACAGAAATAGGAACTTTATAGTGGAGAAAACTGGCAGATACCATAACCAAGTGATCAAGTTTAACTTTACATTTGACATTACTATTGAGAAATCAAATTAGCATCATGTACTCCCCGATATGAGGCATTGAGTAGGGCATTTGACATCTGAGTTGTTTTTTTTTTAAATTAATGACCCATAATCTCAGTATAATCATGAGAAAACAACAGACAAACCCCAATAGAGGGCTGTTCAAAAAAATGTGTGACCTGCACTCTTCCAAACTATCAGGGGCATGAGAACAATGAAATATGAAGAAACTACTACAGGCACAAGGAAACTAAGGAGATATAATATCTAAGTGCTATCCTGCATTAAAACCTGAAGCAGAAAAAGGATTTAAGTGGAAAAACTGGTGAGATCCAAATAAAACCTGTAGTTTAGTTAATAAAACAGTACCAGTGGTAATCTACTAGTTTTGACAAATGCACTGTAGTTAATGAGAGGTATTTAGTGGAAGTTGATTGAGGAGTCTATGGGAACTCTGTATGATCTTTGTAACTTTTTCTGTAAACCTAAAATTATGAACAAATAAAAATGTCTTTTAAATGAGCTAAATATTTGAATAAGTATATCACCAGAGAAGATATGCAGATGGCCAGTAAACACTCAAAAAGATGCTCTAAGTCATTTGTCATCAGGGAAATGAAAATAAAACTCAAGGTAAAATCAATAAATGGAATGGCATCAAATCAAAAAGCTTCTTTACAGCAAAGGAAACGAGTGTGAAGAGAGAGCCTTCACAATGGGAGGAGATAATTGCCACCTGCACCTCAGATAGAGCACTAATATCCACAATATACAAAGAACTCAAAAACCTTATCACACACACACACAAAAAACAATATATGGGCAAGGAACTGAACAAACACTTCACAGAAGAAGAAATACTAATGGTCACAAATATAGAAAAAAACATTCAAAATCTTGAGGAATTGGAGAAATGCAAATTAAAACTACACTGAGACTTCATCTCACTCCAGTCAGAATGGCAATTATCAAAAATACAAGTAACTAAATGTTTGCAAGGATCTGGGTGAAAATATTCACTTATGTGTTGCTGGTGGAACTGAAAATTGGTGCAACCACTCTGGAAAACAGTATGGAGATTCCTCAGAAAATTTGTAATAGAACCACCACTTGAACCACTTATCCCATTCCTCAACATAATACCCAAAGGATTTAAAATCAGCATACAACAGTGATCCAACCACACCAATGTTTATAGCAGCTCAACTCACAATAGCTAGATTGTGGAATCAGGCTAGATGTCTTTCAACAAATGAATGGATAAAGAAAATGTGGTACATATACACAATGGAATATTACTCAGCCTTAAAAAACAATGAAATTATGGCATTTGCAGGTAAATAGATGGAACTGAAGAATATCATGCTAAGTGAAATAAGCCAATCCCAGAAAGACCAGTTTCACATGTTTTCTATGATATGCAGAAACTAATCCAAAATAAGGGGGGTAAAAATTTATGGAAGTAAAATTAGTGGAATAGAATAGGGGGATGAAAGGAAGGGAGGCAGTATGGGATAGAGAAAGACAGTGGAATGAATCTGACCTAACTTTCCTATGTACATATATGAATATACCACACTGAATCTCACCATCATGTACATCACATGACAATAATTTTTAAAAACTACAAGGAAATTGCAGAAAGATCAGTAGAGTGGAAGGGAACAGGAGGAGGGAGGAGGTATGGGGAAAGGAAAGTATTGGGGACTGGTTTAGAGCAAATTATATTCCATGCTTTAGTAATTATGTCAAAATGAGTCCTATTGTTAAGTATAACTTAAAAAACAATTTAAAAGTCAACAATGACATACTACTTCACATCCACAACGATAGCTAGAATAAAAAAGACACAACAATAAGTGTTAGTGAGGATTGGAGAAACTGGAACCCTGGTACATTATTGGTGAAAATGTAAAATAGTGCTGTTGGTGCTGCTGCTATGGAACCTTGGCAATTCTTCCAAAAGTTATATATGAATTTACCATCTGACCAAGCAATTCCACTCATCATGTTTTCATGGGTAATATAAGTGTTGTGACTGAAATTCTTTTAACCTTCCACAATTAGAGCTATGAATTTGATCAACTTGTATATAGTAATTGGAATTATGGAAGCAGAGAACAACCTCCAGCTTTCTAGCTTCAGTAACCTACTAGAAAGAATTTACTTAGATGGAGAAGACTGGAACAGAAATAGGTTTTGCAAGCAATGGAATTCAGGAATTCTATTTGGGATTGTTAACTTGCAGATGCCTGTAAAACAGGTAGTTAGATTACATGGGACTGGAGAAGTCTGGTTATAAACTTAATTTTTAATAAGGTTGCTTCAGCCTTTATTATTACACACTGTTCAGAGGTATGTTCTATTTTCTATGACTGCTTTAGAAAGGGTTCCCCTGGGTATGTGAGCATCAATTTTAAAGGTTCTTCTCTTTTGTATAGTAATTGTTGAGATCATGTCATCTGCTTCATGAAATACAGTGTCACGGTCACTCCACCTGAGATGATTGCTTTCCAAAGGCATTTTCAACCTGCTAATGGTCATACTCCAATACAGTGCTTGATCTGGAGGAGGAATTTTGCTACTTAAAGCATTTCTCAATTTCAGGTGAGGATTGACAAGGTGGCCCAGCTCACCTGGAAGTAGGGCTCAGTTTGAGAGTTGATTTTGGCTATTCCTGGATATTGTGAGTAGACCTCAGAGTCACTGTGGGCAGTGTCTCAGCTAAGAAAAATCCATTACCATTACTGTCCCTCCCACAAAGCTGAATATTACAGAAGGGTGATTCTTCAGTTCTTGAGCCCTCTTTATGGAATGGTTATTGGGGTTTCCATACCAAGGTTATTTGTCCCAGATAGCTGAGTCTGGGAAAGATGATTTTATTGTCCTTGAAATAGAGGTCTGAAGGGATAGCCAAACTCCAATGGACAAAAGGCAGCTGGTTTAGGACAGGCATGAAAACTAAACACAGTGTCCAATCCTGGATTAAAAGATAGTTTCTGGGGCTGGGGTTGTGGCTCAGCAGCACAGCAGTTGCCTAGGATGTATGAGGCTCTGGGTTCCATCCTCAGCACCACATACAAATAAATAAATAAAATAAACATTAAAAAAGAAATCTATTTAAAAAAAATACATTTACTGTAAATGGATATCATTAGCAAAATTTGGATTGGGACTGTATACTAGCTAATAATATTATATCCATGCTAAATTTCCAACACCCAATCATTTAAAGAGATTTGGCCAAGACAATGTATTTGTTCCCAAGAGATTAACAAGGAGGTATCCAGAGAAAGAAGTTCAGAATGTCTGCAATTTATTCCCAAATGGTTCATCAAAAGCAGTAGTAATGATAACAATATTTTACATATTCATATATATGGAAAGAGAGGGAGGAAAGGATCTGGTGTATCAGAAGTGGCACAATGTTGACCATGGAGGGTAAGAGTTTACATTTGCTTGAAATTCTTCTGTTAGTAAAAAGTCTGACTTAGGAAGCCAGAAAATATAGATTTATGAAGGAAAGAGGAAGAGTCAAATGAAAGTCTGGTATGAAGAAGGATGACAAGATAAAAACCAAAGAAAGTAAAATGCTTCAAGGAGAAGGGAGTAGCCCACAGCCTAGAGCTGTCCTGGCCAATATGGTAGCTACAAGTCATGTGTGACTATTTAAACTTAAACTAAATCAATTAGAAATTTAGTCTTCTGTTTTATTTGCTACTTTTCAAGTTCTCAGTAGCTACATATGCCTAGTGGCTACCATTCAGACTGCTCAAATATAAACTATTATTATCACTGTAGAAATTTCTGTTGGACAATGTTAATTAAAAATCAAGCAAGATACCATAAAATATCCAGTGGAACTCAATGGCATGGACAGCATGGGCAATCTTGATAAGAATAGTGTCTGTGGAGACATGGAAGCAAAATCCAGAGTGAGAAGTTAATGGAAGTAAGGAAATTGAAGTAACAAGTTAAACAGCTTCTTCAAGAATTTTGACTGGTGTAGGAAAAAAAAATCTGGTATAATGGCTGACAAAGGAAGTCAGATGGGAACTTTTTAAGGTGGATGTTTTGAAACCCTATGGCGATTATATATTTAAATAAGAAAAGTAAATAGTCATTAAAGTGAAGTTGCTGAGAAGATAGCTGAGACTTAGAGCTTGGGTGGCAGAACTAACCTTGGAAGAGTTGCATCTTCTTCTTTTGAGTAGGAGAGAAGAATGGGAAGAAGTGCAGGTAGGTCTGTAGATTTGGCAAAAGGAAGGTTAAGGAATTTCTATCTGAGGCTTGCAATTTTTATGTGACTTTGAATGTGAGTTCATTTGCTGAAAGGGGTAAAGTGACTATAGGATAATGAAGGCATGAAGTAACTTCTTTGGAAATAGGAGAAATAACATGGACTATAGCTATGGTTCTCAAACTTAAGCCTACATTAGAATCCTCTGGAGGACTTACTGAAACACAGAATGTGGGACTCCACCCCCAGAGCTTCTATCCAGTGGGCCTAGGATGAGCTGGGAACGCACATTTCAACCAAGTTCCCAGATGATACTGTTGCAGCTGGTCCAGAGACTCCACTTTGAGAACCACTGGATTTGCCAAGGAGCACTAATGTTTGAAACTTTAAATATTGGTGATGGTGGTTGTGTTAGGGCAAAGTGTGAGGATTTTAAGAAGGTTTGCAATTGAGGAGCATGTGAAAAAGCTGACTAGAGGAGCCAAAGTAAGATGTAATAAAAGTTAAATTAGAAGTTTTGACAGATAATGAAGTGATTAGTGAGACAGGACACCTTGTGCAGATTCCCAAGTGGATTTCCAATTTCAATAACTGAATTCCAGACACTTAAATCCTTCACCTACTGTAAGGGTTTAAAAAAAAAAAAAAAAACGTGGTTGTTGGAGACTGGAAGATTTGTAATTAAGATTTCTTTCAAAAGCACTGTTTTGTGGTCCTCCTTCCCAAGAAGGAGGGGTGGAGAGTGCCTCTTCCTCTACATCAAGTCAGGAGAAAGGAATCTGAAAGAAACACAGACCTTGGTATATGTCTCTTGCAGTTAGGCAGACATGCTAAAACCATGTGTGACTCTCAGCTGGCAAATGTAAAAAGTCGCCCAGAGCCCCAACAGCAGGAGCAAAAGTCACTGCTGTGTTGGGATATGCCTGTTCTCCCAGAAGCTGTCAGAGCAAGGGATGTGTAAGCATGTCCCAGAGATTGGACAAGAGCCACACATGCAGGACAGATCCTCAGGTTAGTGGCCCTCTGCAATGTGAGGTCTCAGAAGAAATCACAAAAGCATCCATGAAAGAGTCAGCTTTGAACACCCTCTGGGTCCAGATTGTGAAAAGCCAGTTTACAACAGAATCAGTCAAGGAAGAACTTCCTGTCCCCCTTACCCATTCTTCTTCTTGTTCTGTCTCTGAACCACAATTGCCAGACATAGCAAAACAAAACACAGGATGCTCAATTAAATTGGAATTCGATGTTGTCAATGAATATCTTTTTAGCATTGCATATTTAGTATTATATACCATGCAATATGTGCTTTATGCTAAAAAATATTTTCATTGTTTATTTCAAATTCTAATTTAACCAATTGACCTATATTTTATCTATTACTCTACCCAGGGTCAAAAACTACTGTTAAGTGAGATGGAGAGAAGAGCTGAAGGTCTAAGGTAGGGAAAGAGAAAACCATCGTCCACTTACCAGCTGTAGATCCTTCACCTGTAACAAGTTCTGACTAGGGTAGGATAAGTAGTTCTAACTTTAAGTTGAAAGCCTTGCTTACTATATGGGATGGGAATTCTAGGTAACCACTCAAAACCGTTTTCTTCCTTAAAGAGACAGAAAGGATGAAGACAATATTGAGCATAGTTTATGATTTCATTGCATGACTTCTGTTCAACTTATGCATTACATTTATATGCAGAAAAGAATAAATTAGGTAGTACGTATACCAAACTGTCAACAGTGCTTATTTCTCATATCACAGTGGACTTTCACCTTCCACTCTCTTCAAATTTATTGTTTAAATTACAATAAATATGAATTGCTTTGATCCTCAAAATTAATAAAGATTTGTTAGACTTGTTATTTCCCACTTAGTATTTTCTGAACATATTTTCATGTGAATATTCTTATCAAAAGTGATTTCTAACTGGAAATCCATATGTAACAAAATGAAATTAAACTCCTATATCTCACCCTGCACAAAAATCAACTCAAAGTGGTTCAAGGATCTAGGAATTACACCAGAGACCTGCACTTAATAAAAAGTAGGCTCAAATCTTTATCATGTGGGCTTAGGATCTGACTTCCTTATTAAGACTCCTAAAGCACAACAAGTAAAATTAAGAATCAATAAATGGGATGAATTCAAACTAAAAAGCTTCCTCTCAGCAAAGGAAACAATAATGTGAAGAGAGAGCCTACAGAGTGGGAGAAATATCTTTACCACACACACCTCAGGTAGAGCACTAATCTCCAGGATATATAAAGAACTCAAAAAACTTAACACCAGAATAACAAATAACTCAATCAATAAATGGGCTAAGGAACTGAACAGACACTTCACAGAAGAAGAAATACAATTGATCAACAAATATATGAAAATCTGTTCAACATCTCTAGCAATTAGAGAAATACAAATCAAAACTGCTCCAAGATTTTGTCTCCAGTCAGAATGGCAATTATCAAGAATACATGCAATAATAGGTGTTGGTGAGGATGTGGGGAAAAAGGTACACTCATACATTGCTGGTGGGGTTGCAGGTTGGTGCAACCACTCTGGAAAGCAGGATGGAGATTCCACAGAAAACTTGGAATGGAACCACCATTTGACCCAGCTATCCCACTCCTTAGCCTATACCCAAAGGACTTAAAATCAGCATACTACAGTGATGCAGCCATATCAATGTTTATAGCAGCTCAATTCATGATAGCAAAACTATGGAACCAACCTAGATGCTTTTCAATAGATGAATGGATAAAGAAACTGGTATATATGCAGAGTGGAATATTACCCAGTCTTAAAGAAGAATGAAATTATGGCATTTGCACGTAAATGGTTGGAACTAGAGAATATCATGCTAAGTGAGATAAGCCAATCCCAAAAAACCCAAGACTGAATGTTTTCTCTGATAAGCAGATACTGATCCATAGTGGGGGTGGGTAAAGGAGAATAAAGGAACTTTGGATTATGCAGAGGGGAGTGAGGGGAGGGGTGAAGGAGTGGGGATGGGAAGGACACTAGAGTGAGACAGACATTATTACCCTATATTCATGTATGATTACAGTACTGATGTGACTCAGCACCTTGTGCAGTCAGAGGAATGAGAACTTATGCTCCACTTGTGCACATTGTGTCAAAATGCTTTCTACTCTCATGCATAACTAATTAGAACAAATTTTTAAAATTGAAGAATTTTAAGTGTGGTTTCTATATCCCATTGTGTAACTAGCAAAATGTATTCAAGTCTGGATTCAAGTTCTCTTTTCCTTCATTGGAATGATACACAATGATACACAATGATAATACAATAAAATCCTTGTAATTTACTCTTTATGCACATCTCTACTTATTATCTTAGAATACATTCCTAGAGGGGGCTGGGGAGATACCTCAGTTGGTAGAGTGCTTGCCTTGCACCAAAGAATACATTCTTAGAAATTGAATGGCTAAATCCAAAAGTTAAATGTATGTTTTTAAGACTGACAAAATTTTGTACTGAAAGGCTGTTTATGTGTACCAACTCCTCTGTAGGTAATTATCAATATTATCTCATTGTTTTGACTGTCATTTCTTTTAATATTGAAATGAATTTTTTTCAAATGTTTCTTGACCATTTGTGTTTTTCTATTAGTTTGATGAATGCCCAAGTGATTGACACTAAATTGATGGATACTAGCAGGGTTATGCTAACTTTCCACATAGGCAACCCCTAACAACACACACACACACATACTCTTTGTGTTAGCAGTCTATAAATAGTGGTTGAATAAATTAATACATGAAGGGATTAATTATTTAAAGAATGCAGTCAAAGGAAACCCTTCTTAGTTATTTGACTGTCAACATTTTCATGATTTATTCACCCATATAACAAATAGTACAGAGTACCTACTGTGTACATGGCTCAATGCTAAACCATTTAAAAAAGTATTGAGTGCCTACTGTGTACATGGTTCAATACTAAGTCATTTAAAAAAGTAATTTCAACCAATAAAAAAATCCCTAAAAATTACAAACGTTCCAGAAATAGATTGGCTATATAGCTTCAGTGGAAGAGCCTTTGTGAATTAACCAGTGCTCTAGGTATTTTGAGGTTTATATGCCAATTTTAATTTATTTTTATTTTTATTTATTTTTTTGGCACCTGGGATTGAACCCAGGGGCGTTTGACCTCTGAGCTACATCTCCAGTTCTTTTTACATTTTATTTAGAGGCAGGGCCTCACTAAGTTGCTGACGCTGGCCTTGAACTTGTGATCCTCCTGCCTCAGTCTCCCAAGTCGCTGGGATTATAGGCAGGCACCACTGCACCCAGCTCCAACTTAAAATTTTTAAATAGCTGTTGACAAAACCATTTCTACAAGGTACTATGCAAATGTTTCTGGGGTTTCTTAAATATGGTAGTCCATACATGTAACTATACATGGATGGGATTCAAAGGTGCAGGGATAAATTTGTCTCCTTGAGTGTCATCTTAATTGATTGAGGTGCCTGAGAAATTTTCAAGCATCACTACATCTCACTTCTGTGAGTCCGTTACTGTTCCTGCCACCATGACCAAAATTCCTCCATCCCACCTTCAAATGTCTGCTATTTCTCCTGCCAGTGACCCCATGCCTGTTTCTTGTTCCTTTTCTCTTCAGTTGCTTCTCCAATGCCTCTTGACATTCAAGTGTAAAAAATGACTTTTTGCATTTATCACCTATTATCAATAGTGTCATTTTCCTTTTGGGTGGCAACTCAAGTAGTCACCTCACACTTGGAGTGCTTCTTTAATTGTCGTTTTGGCCCATGTTGTTTGATGCTGGTTGTCAACAGGTTGCTTTTTTACTATCAAAATGTTTTTGAGCTGCTTCCAAGTCCATAAACATGAAAATTTTAGAAGTCCATCATGTGAATGTGAAATTTTATCCAAGGAGACCCCATTGTGGGGTTGGATCCACCAAATGGCTCTTAAAGGCTGATTTGATAGATTTCCAAGTCAGTTCTTCTCTCATGCCATTGATAGGAGTTTCTGAAGAAAGTTCTTTCTGATATTTCTAATTCATGTTCCTGAGAAATTTTCTCATCAGTATCTGGATCCATCAGTTTCACTGAGGGATGAGATCATCTTTCTGGTCTCCATTTTTCTCTGGTAGTTTTAAGACTTCAGGGAAAAGAAACCTCAATTTCTTCACCACGCATTTGGAGTCTGCTTTCTGAGACAAATGAAGAGCCTGCATTTTCTTATCAGTAAGAAGTCCTGAACCTGGGCATGAAGTTGTAACCAGGAAGAAATAAAAGAACCAAAACGTGTTTTAGGAATGCTGTTACACAGCAGATGTAAGTGGGAAGTAAAGTCACATCGTTAGAAGAAAATCCTCAAATTTTGGTGCCTTGGTGTCTTTGACTAGAATTCCTGACAAAGAAAATTCAATTCTTTTTGTGGGGGTGGCAGGTACTGGGGCTTAAACCCAGGGGTGCTAACCACACATTCCCAGCCCTTTTTATTTTTTATTTTGAGAGAGGGTCTTGCTAAGTTGCCAAGCCTGGCCTCAAACTTGCAATTCTCCTGCCTCAGCCTTCTGAGTCGCTGGGATTACAGGTGTTTGCCACTGTGCCCTGCAAGCATGGCAAATTCTCAATGGAATGTCTGACTCGTGCCACCTTACCACCCATTCAGTGTTGTCGAAACACTTCTTTCTTCTGACAACATACTCAGTTATGATACGTGAGTGGGGGTGGAGGAACAAATCAGGGAATACCGTGGAGGCTGCTATGGGAAAATCCCAGACTGAGATGACTGGGGACGGCAGAGGGAGAAGAGGGAGGGGAGGGGACTGCCCAGGCCTGAGTGCTGTGGACACAATGCAGTGGTCACAAAGATAAGCAGCAAGTGCTTTCTGTCAACAACTGTAATCACCACCAACACAACAAATAACAAAGTCTTTCCTTCGAGATGATTCCACCTGCCTTTGACACCAGGCACCACACATCTGGTTCACCGGTATTTCATTGAAGTGGCCGCCTGTGTAGAGTTCAGAGGGGGAAATAATGAAGTAGGTTTTGCCTCTTCCCTTTTACAGTAGCCCCCAAAAGAGTGTACATTTGATAAGGGCCAAAGTCTGTTTGTGAAAAGAAACCTCTGAGGGGAGATAGAGCACCTAAGACCAAAGACCTTAATTTTGCCTCAAATTTTGGCTATACTGTTTCTATAGAGACCAAAGGGAAGCTGTGGCTCCCCACTCAGCTATTAAAGTTTAGTGCATTGAAAACTGTCTTCATGCTGTGATACCCTTTCAGGGAGGAGAATAGGGTCTGAACTAATCCATGAAAGTTGTCATGCTATGAACTAGTAGTCAAGCTTTTTCCTTTCAATTGAATCTAAAACTATACTGTACTTCACACTTGATTGGTCCTTCAGATGGAAGGATTCAATATCCCTGCTGGAAATCAGCTCGTCTTCTTCACACAGTGCTGTTGAACGTGGAAAGAACTTATTTCTGAGGCATAATTACCAGCTCTAACATATGAAAAGTCGTAAGGATATTTAATTTTTTTTCCTTTTCTTAAATTTTGATCAAACTCTTTAAAATGCTAACTTTTATTTCCCTTCTGAACAAAGCTTGTTTGCTAGACTGTATCTCCATGTTTGAGCTTGCTGTTTGTCAATAGATGTTGGGATCTAAACATGCTCACCAGCCTTTCTTTCCTCAGGATGATAGACAGACATACAGCATAAACGTATCGAGGACAAAAAATATCTTCTGAATGCAGCCGTCAGCGAGCCATTGAATGTCCTGTAGCAAAGGTAATGGGTCACTTATTTACCATGAAGACTGGGACGAGAACTCAAGGAATCTGAGCGGTGCTATGCCAATTGTCTAAGGGAAAGGACGCTTTTCCTTTCCCACTCAAAGAGTTAGCTTTGTTTGTTTGCACATGCTTTAGATCAATAACTGGTAATAGTAAAGGCAGAACAAAAGCTCTAATAACCATGAGCCATCTGCAGTGTGAATCGACATTTCCCAAGTTAAACACTATGTCTTGTGAGTGAATACATACAGTGGATATGATTTTTTTTTTTTAATTGGGGAAAAAAAGCCTTGTCTCGCTACACCAAAAGGGGGCACCAGGGTATTAAAGAAGTTATGATGTTTTTGGAGTCTAAAAATAAAATTCTGTGAAGTTTGAAGAGGTTTTTAGTATAATTATTGCATACATGATTTTTTAAACTTGATATTTTAAAAAGTCAATTGAGTGATTTCAAGTATTTTGATAAGATCCTTTTAATACCTGAATGGAATTTTCTGTTGGTGTAGAGTCATATATTTGGAGTTTGACAACATAAATGTTAAGGAAAAAAAACCCACATTTTATTTGACAAAAAAAAATGATGCAAAGAAAAGTCACTTATTTTTTCTCAGAATACTAGAGTGTTATTGGCGTAAATATAATATTTTTCATGGAGATTTTGGGTTATTCTGTCTTATAATAAAAATTTGTCTCTTCTTTATTATATAAGAAACTTGATAAATGTAAGAGTATTTGTTTTGTGTGTGTGTGTCTAGATGGAAAATATCAGCATTCTTTATTGGCTTTTCTGAGAGGTTGCAGAAAGTCGGAAATCTGTGGGTTATGGCAAATAGTAGCTAATTTAGAGATTGATTATCATAGCTCCCAGAATTCAGAAGGATTAAATAAAGAGAACAGAAGGCTTTTTCTAGAAAGATTTTCAAAATGCACAGTTTGTTTAATGCTACCTCATTTCTGTGATTTTAGTGAAGGGAATTAGGTGGAAGAAAACCGAGACACATAAAATATTTCTAATGTGATTGTAAATATATGCAATGCTAATAGAAGCCTCTTTTGCTTTAATGTCACCTATGAAGACTAAAACCCAGTTCAATTTCTAATTTTGTTAGTGATTAAGTGCTATTTATGTTGTTTTTCTCATCACTCTGAACTCATGCCCTTTCCCTCCTCCGTGTGAAATAGAGACCTTTTATATGTAATCAAATCTGAACTGGTTGGTTAGCTAATAATTCCTCTTAAAACTGGAAATCAGTGGCTGCATGATCCTGTTTTCTCTGTATATCTGTACCGTTTCCAAAGATGGCTGCAACCTAAACAAAATGAGTTGTATTTTCATGGAAAATATTTTCTCCTTTTATTTTTAAACATCCAGCCACAGCTTCTTAAAAAAAGAGAAAATGATAAATTTAGTTGAAATCATGTTTTATAGTTTAATTTTTACCCAGCCTTAGGTCTTTCTCATTGTTTTATGCTTTGTGATGATTTATGGAATCATGTATTATGCAATGCAAAGCAATTTACTAGCTGCTATTACATCCCTATAACTTTTATGAAATATGTGACTAATTAGTATATTGTTTAACTGGGAGAATTAGATTACAAAAACAAACATCTTTCAGGTTTATTTGAAACATATGGACTTTATTCAACCAAAGTAATTATTCAGGTACCATAAATTGTTATGTGTAGTGCTGGAAGAGAGCTGTAATTTTATTTTTAAAATATGGCAATACTGAGAAGTTTTTATGACTCTGTTGTTTATTTGAAATAAAAATAGAATAGGATCATTGAATTTTGTATCTTCTTTTTATTATCACCAATGTAGTGATTAGTATGTACTGAAATGTCCATTAAAAGGCAAGGAAGGAAAGTTACTGTTGCTTTTTGTTCCTCCCCAACATGTATTGTAAAGGATGTTTGGCCTGATTATTTAATATTTAAAAAGTGATCAACAAACATTGTTTTGCCTAACTGGATATTTTCAAGACTATATTTTCATTTTTAAAAAATAGTAATTGTTTTGTTATTAATAATTGTACTGTTACTTCTGCTTTATGGACTTAATGTTCTTTTAATCAGGATAATGTTTTGTAAATTATGTCTATACAAAATATTGTGTAGAAATTAATAGAGATATTTTATGTGTGCTCTTAATGTCCTGCCACTTTGACAAAGAGTTGATATGAATGATTAATTCAGGTATTGTACATTTTTAGAAAAACAGAAAACCAGAATAGCTAAGATCTGAAAATGCAATTGATCAAAATACTGATGACCAATGTTTTGTTGTGGTTTCAATCTATGCTTCAGGAGTCTTGCCTCGAGTTTCCAACTGTGTTCCACATTAAAAAAAATATTTGTATGGCAGCATTTGTATGAGGGCAGAACAGGCAATATAGTAAGAAGTAGGTCAGATTCCAATCTGTTTCTCAGCTCTTTTGTCTGTCATTTCCTATGACAAGATTTTGCATCAGTAAGCCACAAAGTCTTTTTCTGCCTTTAGTTTAGTTGTTTTTTCAAAAAGTCAGTTTACTGATGTTTAAAGGATCTGTCCATCCATGTGCTCAATGGCATATTTTCGAGGTGTTTTCAAGTCATCTCTCCATGGAAGCAAATTAGTGACCAAGTAGAGCTTATGAAAGAACCTTGAAACACAGAAAGGTCTCTGAAGGGGCTGTTCTTCTTTAGGGAAGCTATCTCTGGATTAAAAATAATAATAATCGAAATCACAGCTGCTAAGGTCCCTGATCTATTTCCTGGCATGATGTGCTCATCAAAAACTGTATGTAGGGGTTTCACATTAGATATGTCTTTTTTTCTTCTTCTACAAATTGATTTGCCTACACAGGACAATCTGTGGGAGTTTTCAATCACAAGATTTACTTTTTTTTTTCCATAATCCAGTTCGATATCTACATGAAGAGTGAAAGAGACATTTTGGTCTCTGATTAGAAAGACAGGCAAGAAGTATAAAAAAAAAAAACTGATGGAATTAAAGGCAACCAGAATTTCCAAAACAAGTAATCAAATAGTAAAATTTTCTTTTCAAATGAATCTCTATGTTATTCTAAGATCAGACATTCTGCATAAGACTCTTGCCAAAAAGAACTCACTTTGGGAACTAAAAACTTGTGTCCTAACCAGGTTCCTGCAGCACCTTCTAAAAGTTGATATTTGGTGTTTGGGGCAGTAAACTGAAACCATAGAACAGAATTTGATTCTACAAAAACCATATAGACCTACATGTTTTTATTTCCCCTCTAAAATGGACAAGCAGAACAGCTGAGATAAAACCTGAGGGCTGGCTTGACTTGTCATTCAGCAGAGCTGTAATCTCTAAATTCACAATGGACTTTCTAGCTTGACTGGCCTTCATGCACTCGTTTTTTATAAATTGCAGTGTTGTTTGTCAGGTTGCTTGAGTTATGCGATAAGGAGAGGGATGCCTAGAATTAAATTAAAGAGTTGTTCCAAACTTCAAAATTTAAAACATCTCCCTGAACTGATGTGGAGACAATACCAATCTCTCTATTTATAAAATTGAATTCTCTCAGTTTGAATAGTGAGAACAAAGGTGCTAATCTGTAGTTCTGAGAAAGGCCAATTATGCCTTCTGCATCAGATGGGGTCTAATATGATTCTAAATAATTGCCGAATCAGATGCACATGAATGTAGTTTTATTATTTACTCAAAACCCATTAATGCAGTGTTCATATCAATGTGCACTCACTCGGGTGCATTTGCAAATAAGTTTGCCTATATGGAAATGCTCCACCTCACCTTACAAAAACAGAAAAAGACATTTCAGATCTGTTTTAAACCATTGGTACTGTTGTTCTGATTTCAAATGAGCTGGTTAGACAAAGCTACCAAAACTGGAATGTTTCAGGAGTCCTATGCTTTGTACTTCTAACAAATTTTTCTTAACCATTTTCACATTTTTAATCTCATCAGATTCCTTATCATATTCTGAGAAATAGATATGTATCCCCATTTTTCAGTTGAAGAAACCAAGGCCCAGAGAAGCTAAGTGACTCTCACAAAGTCATGTGGCCAGATAGTTGCAAAAGCCATCAGCTTCCTGCTGTTAAAGTTGGTAATCTGCAGTCTTCTGCAGTAGCCTCACAGATAATTCTTGTTTGGCCTTTGCATAGTATTAAAAATATTTTTTATAGATCAGTTGCTAACATTTAAAACTTGGTAGAGATTTCACATTTTAAAATATAAAGATTTCTGGATTTCGTGGGAAATATCAAAAGCTTGGCAATGCTGTATCATCATTTCTACATGACAAACCCTCATTGGGACTGAGTCTTGGTTTTCCCATCTCACAGGGCAAACCTGGATGCCACAGTTACATCAGGATGGCCTTGATACTTACCTGGTCCTGTGAGCATTTGAGTTTATAATCTTCCACACTAAACCAGTGATTACCAACCTTTCTTGAGTATGAGGCCCCATTTTAAACTGAAAAAACAAACAAACAGAAAGTTTGCTGACCTCTGGTCTCCATCTGTGATTTCCCCACCAGGCAGAGAAATCTTCCAGGGCAAGGGTAGAGTGTAATTCCTCTTTGGCAGCCTCCACTCCAGAATGCAGCACAATGACTAGCATACAATACACCCTCAGGAAATTACTAGGGCAGAGAGAACATGATAATTTCTTTATGACTAGAGTTATCACAATGCCAACCTGTAGAAAATTTCCATCAGTGGAGTTGGGAGAAGGAAATCAATTCCAATAGACTTCAGAATTGCAAATCCTAATAACTCCTAATGAAGAGGAAAAAATTTAAATGTGCATTTTGCTCATTTGATCTGGAGGCTGCATCTTCAAAACCCCAAACAACTGTGAATAAAATGTATCACTGAGCTGATGATATGGATGTGTGTATATGTTCACAGTTATGTAGACATGAACTCTATGAACTGACTATTGTAGCCTTGGCAGATTACTCAGAGTATGGGGCAGTCACATAAGATGCCTGAAAAATGTCATTTTTCATTTTCCTAGTTTTCCCTTCTAGGAATAATTTAATAATTTCAAGGTGCCAATCAGCACAATGCCATGTATGTGTTCTAGGAGTGAGGGAGACATAGAATATATTCATCCACAGCAGCCTCTCTTCTCCTCTGAACTTTTCCAGCTGTTATAATCTATATTACTCCTGGAATATTCACCTTCACAGAATTAGAGAATATTATCCAATGTCTCATTACAGTTATAAAAATAGAGACCCAGAGAGATTTGTCCAAGGTGTCTGTCTCCCCTTTTGTGTGTTCCATGTGTTCTCACTAGATGACAAACTCCTTTGGGACAGAGATTGGGTCTTATCTTTTTGTTTTTGAACCAAACCCCGCACCTAGTATAGTGAATCTTGCACGTAGTGGGTGCTGAGTCATTCGGAGTTCTCGTGGAAGTCATGACTTCTTCACACTGACTTGAGATACAAAAGCCAAGACAAGAGGCCTTCAGCATGGCTGTACACTACACTTTTCAGCTGAGCCAAAGTCAAGTACTTGATGATAAATAAAATGGCCACTGAAGGCATGCTTTTAAAAAGGACTTGATTCTATTTTTAAGAGCTTCTTTTGGCGGTGTAGAGAGGACAGAATATTGTGATTTTTTTCCCCTCCTATTAGTGACCTGATAAGTGTTTAAAAAACACTATACATAAAATTTGAAGGCCCCAAACTGATCTGACTCATTAAATTTAATGAAATCCAAGAGAAAGGACTTCCTGAATCCTGAGACCTTTCATATTATCCTTTACCTAATTCTTTACAAGTGATTTTTCAGCTAGTAAGTGCCAGAAATAGACACATCTGCAGAGAGTGAGCACATTTTCCTCCACGATATGACAATGCTATCTGACAGCTATTAGAACTTGAAATTCAGGGGCTTGCAAAGTAATTCTTCAAGTGTAGCTCATTTCCAATAAAAGCATTCAGTGTTCTGGTTTTTTTTTTTTTTTCCTTTCTCTTCATTGAAATTCATTTAAAATTTCTCTTCCATGGAAACACTTTTGTGTTTCTATAATCATTATGTATGTGCTTTCTGATCTTATGCTTTTAAAAATAATTTCTTTTGATACCATAAGATATTTTTGTAAATTTAATACAGGGACAGCATGAACATGGCATGTATAAATGGTGTTTCTTAAAGTATCTTAAATTATTCTCCTTCACATTTGGTCTTTGGAATTTCCCTCTCCAACCTGTTTCCCATAGGAACTGCTGAGAGA
The DNA here is from genome assembly GCF_902686455.1 of Sciurus vulgaris. Classification (NCBI taxonomy): domain Eukaryota; kingdom Metazoa; phylum Chordata; class Mammalia; order Rodentia; family Sciuridae; genus Sciurus; species Sciurus vulgaris. The sequence goes on along the minus strand of NC_136471.1, from coordinate 16,326,491 downwards.
TGCTTAGAAGGGCAAGTCAGTGCTATGGTACGTTCACAAACAGCTACCTTCCAGAATGGCAGCAATCATCAGCAACCAGACAGTTCTTTTCCTTTCCAAAGAAAGCATCATTCTACTTTTAATCAAAATAAAGTGGGTTCCAGCTCTGCTGCTTCTGGTTAATGAGGACTTCAGAAGCTACTTAACCTCTCTAGGCCTCAGTGTCCTCATCTATAAAATGAAGGGTCAAATCAAGGACCATAGGGTTGCTGTGAACATTAAATTAGCTAATGCAAGTGAAGTGTTTTGTCCAGTGTCCAGCACAATAAATAGCATTTAAAAATTACTATCAGTAATAATGTTTGAGTTCAGTCCTAAGTGGTATTTGCAACTCTGATTAGAGAGGGCCAGGAGAAAAGGAAGTGGCTACTCTGGCTGCTGCTACAAAAAGATGCAAGGCTTTTAGAAGTTCAGTCAGTCCAGAACTCTGCTCTCATCTCTAGAGGAAAGGCAAGAGACATAAGCAGTCCTGCACAAAACAACCCTTGATTGCCGCAAAACAAGCCCAAATAGTTCCAGTTCGAAGCTACTGGAACTAACACAGTGGTTGGCTGCAGCACCCCTTGGCCTGTCCTGGCCTTTCCCACCTACTTTAGCTAACTATCTCTAAGGCAGCAAGGAGGTGGTACTTCTGTACCCATGAAGCCATCAAACATTCAACATAAATTTTTTTCCTGGGAAGGGATTATCTTGCAAACCTAAAGGGCAATCTTGAGCCAGTTTTATGTGTAATCATTTATCATTTTTGTTAAGCACTCTTGAAGACCAGAGGAACAGTTTGCTCTCAGAAGCTGCAAACAACTTCAACATCTTTCCATTTTCAAAAGTAAAAATTGTTTTAGAGTTTCATTTGCTAGCCATTCTATGTAACAATGATTTTAGATGTGGGAAATCCATGTTGCAATTGGAAGTGACTTTGGTATGTCTGGGCATTATGCCTCCCTGTCATCACCTTGATGCCCTCTATAGCACCAGGTATGCCTTTCACCTCGGGAGGGAAAATGAAGTGGCAAGAAGGAGAACTAGAACTAACACAAGCAGTCATTTGCTGGGCATTGACCTTATCACAGTACTACAATAAATGGCTCTCATTAATTCTTCAGTCCTCCCTGTATGCAGCTGTATGTTGCCGAAACTGACCTTCATTATACAGATGAAACAAACTCAGGCTCAGAGAGGTTAAAGGTCTTTCTTAAGAGTCACATAGCTGATGAGTCATAAAAATGAAGATTCATACCAGGCTAGTTGCACTCTCAGGCCCTTGCTTTTAGCCATTGTACTATATTCTTTTGATGAATAGAAGTATTAGATCCCCTTCCCTCCAATCTTCATGAAATCACTTCACAGTGTTGATCTCTTATCTTTGTCTACAAGGACTTTGACCTCACTTCTCCTGGTGAACTGAAGAGTGGAGAAGGTGGTGATAACTTGAGGCTAGAAATCCTACTCAGGTCAGGCCAAATACATCCTTGCCTCTGAATCTTGAGTTATATAAGATGCTGTACTGGCTTCAAGATGAGATTTTGCTTCCAAAACTGCTCTGCTATTTGCAATCGATGGGAACCTAAGTGTCTCTGACCCTTAGTCTCTTCTTCTGTAAGAGGGAATAATTCCTACCTCGTAGGTAAAATAATTTAAAAAGAAGTCATGCATCAGAGAGACAGTGTGGGGTACTGCACAGAGCCCCAACAACAGCAGTCCAACAAGAATTGAATTTGAATTGAAGCTTCCATGACTCACCAGTTCTATGACTTGAGGAGATTTGCTGGAGCTTTCATTGACTTGTCTGTGAAATGGGGAGTAATAGCAGGGTGAGGTGGTGTATGTTTGTAATCCTAGGGACTCAGGAGGCTGAGGCATGAGGATGGAAAGTTGAAGGCCAGCCTCAGCAATTTATCAAGACCCTAAGCATCTTAGGAAGACTGCCTCAAAATAAAAGAATAAAAATAAAGAAGGCTGGGAATGTGGCTTGGTGGTTCCTGGTACCCAAAAGAAAAGGAAGTAAAAATGGGGAGTAATAATAACATCTGCATCATAGGGGCTACTGTGAGGACTAAGTGGGTTAATATGGGTAAAGTCTTCAAATAGGTCCTATCCCATAATAACCATTCAATTTTTTTGCACACACATACACATAGACACACACACACACACACACACACACACACACACACACAAATGGCAACTTTTATTGTTACAGTGTTAGGCAGCAATTCCCCTTGTCTTCTAGAATAGTCTCAGCTTACACATAGCTTCTGAGACCTCCTTAAACAGGTGTAGCTTAGATTTTAAATCCCTAGCAATTTTCTATTGTTTTTTCACCCTTAAAGAAAGAGCTGTGGACCTTGTGCCTTTACATTATTATGCCCAGGCATAGGCAGGCAAAGAGAGAATACGAATCAATGTCCCAAGGACTTAGATATGTGCTGGGGCAAAGGGACAAAAGAAGATATTTAGTCACTCTAGAGGAGCTCTCTTTGGAATAGTGATGGCTTCACATCCACACAATTGCTAGAATTAGCTATCATTGCTCTTCTGCACTTGTCTCCTTCCTCACAGGCCTCCAGCAGGTCCTGGGAAGTGGTCCCTTTTTCCTTAGGTGCAGGGTGGGCAGTACAGGATGGTGTAAATGATAGGGAACATCCATCCCAGATCAGGTTCCCTGCATAGGGATACAATGGGGGGTTGCAGGTGACAGGCCAGCTTTCCATTCAGGTGAAGAAACCTTCCAGAGGGATGCAGTGTGATTCAAAGCTGTGCCTGATTGTGGCTGCAAAGTGTTAGCTTGGGCCTGGCTGCCCCTGCACAGACTGTGAACCCCCTGAAGACAAGGACTTAGGCTCCTCACCACCATACACCTAGCCCCATGCTTGGCACAAGGACAAGATGCTTTCCTGAATGAATACCCTGTCTCTCACTCAGAGGGGCAGAGGAACCTTAGAGGAAGAGTGGCTTGAAGGAATACTGTCAGGGACCATGTGTTTATCCCTAAAAGGAGGGGGTAGGAGTGTAAAGTCCCACTGTCCATTAGTTACCCTCATACCAACTTAAAAATTCTTTTCTAAAATCTCCCCTCTTTCCTCAGCTTTTCTGCCAGACAAAGGCAATTTAGGCCTGCCATTGGTTCTCCTTGTTTCGGGTTACAAGGATTTTTGTCAATTTTTCCTACAGAAACTTGATTGCGGCTGGGTATAGCATTTATGTAAATTTCAAGTGCCACTCCTATTTGTCTCTGGGTTAACCTAATGGTTTATGTTAATCTCAATCAGGTCTGCCACTCAGACCTCTTATCCCCTTCACCTTTCACCTAATTGCCAATTTCCCTCAAGGACCCGGCTGTACAGGCCCTGTCGATTCCTTCTTTCCTTTTCTTCATTTCTTCCTACACTGTTGAACATCTATTCCATTTGATTATTCCCAGAAGCAGTGAGTGGATGATTGCATGTGTTCCTGTCACATAATAACTACATGTAACCACCATGAAACTGCCTAATTATTTCCTGAATGTTCTATCTACACAGTTATACCCAATAACGGGGTGAGCAGAGCTCACAAATACTGTGTTGAGTGGAAGAAGCCTGACAAAAAAGAGACCATACTACCATCCTACAAGATCCCATTTATATACAATTGGAAACCAAGCAAAATTAATCTGATTAACCTTTAGGGGGCAGCAACTGGGAAGGGGAATTGGAAGGCTTCTGGAGTACTGGGCATGATCACTTTTGTGATCTATGTGCTGGTTACGAGAACATGTTTTAATTTTTGAAAATTCATCACCTCAATGACTTATCTTCGTGTACATTTCTGTATATAGTTACCCCAAAAGGGATTTGTCAAGACCCCTTTATGTAATAAACTCCCATGCTGGGTGATATCAGAAGTTCTTTTCCCTTTCAATGAAATAAAATAATAAAACCTGAAATAGGCAAAAGACTCTCTGGGTTTCACCTTGATGGCTAAGGTGACTATGGCCCAAATCTAGTCCACCTCTGGGTTTTTCCACAGACCCTTCCAAGTCTGCTTCAGTCCACCTCATCTCACATGGCTCAAGTGGTTTTTGAGCACTTGAGTGTTGTTAGGTATCCTCTCTTCCCTTGCATTGGGATTTGCCAGTTTCCCATGAATTCATCAAAGCAGGGACCTATTTCAGACATTTGTGACTGTCTACAATACAGCATGACACAGAGCTGGGTACAAATGCTCAATTCAGAGCTACAGACAAAATAGATCCCAATAATCAGGCAGGATGGAGAGGGAAGTTTCTTCCATAATCAGGATGGATTTGTTTTTCCTTAATCTCCCATTTTTAGGCCTACCTAAATGTATTCTCTGCTCTCACTTTTAACTCCAGAGTCACTAGTTTTCTAAATTTCATACTGACAATGTAGTTTCTCCTTTGAATTAGGACCAGTAACTTAAATACCTACTCAGGTTTGTTGAGGCTGTCACTTTAAAGAATCAGTAGACCCTGGGTATTTTTGATATGACATTCACATCTTCAACTATTTATGAGTGGGTCTTCAAGGCTCATGACATGTAGTAATTTGTAATTTTGCTGAAGCATAAATTTGAATTGCACACAGTTCAAGGCTGGTGTGATGGAGCAATTGACTTAGTAAAATGTGATGGTTCTTAGGAGAAAAATAGAAGTTTTATGGAGGAAATTATATGCCAATTACATAATTGTGGGATTTGTGAATTGAAGAGGGGGAGATGAAGTTTTCCGGATGCCCTTCCTGAATGTCACTGGTTCATTGTACTTCATTTTCCTTCAATGAATTTTAGTCTTCAGTATTTGTGTCTCTTTAACATTCATTTTATGAAAACTTTCTTATCTGCAAGGCATACAAATAAATACTTATTGGAGTGTGCAAAGAGATTCAGAGGAAAACAACCAGCTTTTTATAATGAAAGAGAGAAAACAAGAAATGACATGAAATAAATTAAGGATCAAGAAGCTTGTCTTTTAGTCCCAAGTCTGCTCTGAATTATTTTTCTTTTGGTAGACGAACTGACTACTCATGTGACTTTGGGCAAGTTACTTTCCTTCTTGAGTCCTCAGTTTACCTACATGTAAAGTGAGGATGTTGGAGTAGATTATATCTTGGGTGCTTGCATGTACGACCTTATAGGGATTTCTGACTCAAAGCTACGTTTCTGTATTCATTTCAAGCTCTGTTCTTGGTGATGTTCCCCCAAAGAGATTTATAAATGTCATTACTGTGTATTCATTGAGCTAAGCCATCAGAACATGAGCTGCACTCGCAAGCAGCTTTTTACCCCAGGAAAGATGTGGATGGTTCCTAGAGCACAATCAGATTTAAATAAACAAACAACTAAATGAACAAAAGACTCATACATTTGCATTGATTTGGAATATTTTCCAGTTCTTTGGATTTTATTTTGACTGCAAAAGAGAAAAATGTTTTGCACTTTCTAATATTTCTTCTGAGTTTTAATGTTCACTTTCTAAAACTAGAAAAGTGGACCAAGAATCTGTCCTTTTTTTCAGGAATCTCTGTGAATGGAATGCAGTAGCCCAGAAAAGTGTCTGCCTTAGGAGTTGGGGTTGGCATGTAGGGATGGTGTCCAACTTCAAATCACAAACTAGTCAGAACTGGAAGAGAAAATAGAACATATCTTTCACTAGGTGGGGAAAGAAACTGAAGTTTGAAGAAAAGAATTGACTTCAACACATATTTCAAATATATTGATACACAATGGAATACTATGCAGCCACAAAAAGGAAGAAGTTTGACATTTGTAACAATTTGGATAAACTTGGAGGACATTATGTCAAGCAGAATAAATAAGGCACAGAAAAACAAATACTACATGATCTCATTCATATGTGGAACACAAAAAAGTTGATTTCATACAAGTACAGATTAGAAAGGTGGTTATCAGGGGCTGGGGTGGTTGAGAGTTTGGATAAATTTTGATCAAAAGATACAATATTTCAACTACATGGGAAGAAAAAGTTCGAGAGATCTATTGCACAATGTTAATAATATATTGGATTCTTGAAAACCCCTAAGTGTTCTCACCACAAAAATGATAAATGTCTGAGTTGGTTCATGGGTTAACTAGCTAGATTTAGTCATTCCACAATGTGTATATATTTTAAGACATCATGTTATACGCGATACATCCAATTTTATCTGTCAATTAAAAATAAACTTGAAATATATATTATTTCAAATATATGTGCTAAGCCTATCATGTGCTAAGTGCTGGGGATACAGGTAAAATCTTAGTCTTACAGAGCCAATTGAGAGAGACTGAAATTAATGACTCACACAGATAAATATGACAAGACCTAGAAAGGAGAGGTATATGGTACCATGGGGGCATGGCATGGAATGCAGCATTTGACCAGGTCAGGAAAATCAGCAAATGTCTCCCTGATGGAGTGATGCTATAGGGAGTGTTGTAGGATAAATATAAGCTAGCCAGATAACATGACCACAGCATGTTGGAAGGCTCTGAATTCAGATAGAACATAGCACAAGGAACAGAAAGCAGACATTGTGAGCAGAGAGGAAGGCATTCAGTTAAGGATAGTGCAAGATAAGGTTATAGCTGTGGGTAGGAGCCAGTTGTGCAAGGTCTTTGTCCATAGAACAATGGAAAGTCATGGGAGGGTTTTAACCTAGAGCAGGACATAGTTATTTGTGTTTTTATTCTGGCTACTATGGGGCTTAGAAGAAAATGTAACCGATGAAGCTGGGGAGGAAGTTTGGGTCCAGTTGTAAAAGGGCTTGAACAACTGGTTAGAGAAGTGAACTTAGGCTGGTAAATGGGGATATATCAAGAATAAAGGCTTCCAAACTGGATCCACTCAAGAAGCCAGTTGTAAGAGAGTCCTGTGTGAACTCAACAGATATTAATATTTAGTGGACACCATAAAGGGGTAAGTGAGAAATGGATACCCTGATCTCGACTTGGTGTTTTCTGAAATTGGCAACTTACTCAGACAATCAATGTTCCTGTTCTTCATCTAATAAGAAGTGTGATGCTATTTCTCCAAACATGTAAGTCACTAGACAATATACCAAAAATATAATTCTCTCTTGCATGCCTCTAATTCCACAAATATTTGTGGGAGCCCCTGCTATCAATCCAGGGACTAGGTTCATACCAGTAGTCATCAGTGTCACAAATTACTCAAAAGTGAGCAGCTTAGGTGAACACACATTCATTATCTTATAGTTTTTGTGGGTCAGAAATTCAGGCATGACTTATGTAGGTCCTCTGCTTCAGGGTCTCTCACAGTCCACAATGAAGGTTAGTGTCTCATTTGAAGTTTGGATTGGGGAAGGATTCACTTCCAAACTTTGTGATTGTTGGTCAGATTCAGTTACTGAATGGTTACTGGATTGAGGGCCTTGGTTCCTTGTTGGCTGGTGGCTGGTGACTACTCTCAGTTCTTTGCCCTATGATACTATGTATCATGGCAGCCAAATAAAGCAATAAAAGACTTGAGGCTTGTTCTCAGGGATTTTGAGATCTTCTTGTATAGACAAGATCTGTATATAGGAAACAGTTAGCAAACACTGTATATGACAGACTGTAATTAAATGCACAAATGTATGATAGTTCGCCATAAAGGATTCATGTAATTTTGGTGGGGAGATTTAATACCACATGGAGGAGGAAGGCATTATAGCTAAGAAGTATAGTGTATGTGATGATGGAAAGACAGGTATATTCAGAAAAAAAAAATAGTGAGACCAGCAGCCTGGATGGAATAGAGGGTAAGTTTTTGGATGTCATAGAAAGCAGTCAAGCCAAACATCAGATTCTCAGCCTGATTTAAGGGAAAATCAAAGTTGTTTGAAACAAGAATCATCATCTCTTGAACAAATGTTTCTGTCAATATCTAAAAGGGTGACCATGTGACTGATTGATCCTCAAAGGCATACATGTTGATGGGTATGTACTTTGACAAGAAGTGTGCTTTTTGGTTGTTGTACTGTAATTTTATTTAATTAATCATCCTTACTTTCAAGATGTTTTTTTGAACACTCTCCTTCCAGAACAAAATAATTGGGCAGTAGCTCTTCTTTTCTTACTTTGCATTTCTTTTGTTCCTAAATAAAAATGAGAAAGCTTTTTCCTGCTATTGTATATGATTTTCCTTTGAGGTCGGTATCAAAATATCTTTCTTTCCTATCTGGTCCCCTAAACCTGAGCAGAGTCACCTCACTTTCAGTATACAAGACTGTAAACTAATAAAATAGCCATCATTGCTAAGTAGTTGAAAATGACAGAGGTGGTGCATTTTATTTCTAGTTCTCTATGGGGATTAAAAGTGATTTGGGGAAATGATTTGCTTTGTTCCAGTCCCCAGCACAGTGACATGTAACATCTGATGAATGTGCCCAATAGATGACTGACTGAGTGCAATGCCAATGATTTTTAAATGTGACAAGGAATTTAACTTGACCTGGTACAATTTTACCCAGTTCCTTTTGCAAAATGAGAAATCAATCTAGATGTGAATTGCATTTGTATCATTTAAAACTGCTCTGGGGGTTCTCCACCTCCCAGGTAGAGGCTCCATACAACAATAAGCCAGTTTATCAAAGATGGGATTTACTGCTCGTTGTTTTTCTATTAGGGAGGAATTACGCTAAGCCCAGCAGCAGACATTTTGTGTTACCATGGCAGCCCATATTTCCTGCAGGGTTGTGACCCCTAATGACTACAGTGGGAAGGCAGGAAAAATAGAGACTCTTTGAAGATTAGTAAATAAATGCATTACTTATGCAAACCGTCTCGGAGATGGCCCCACAGTACAGAGAAGAAATGAGGAAGCTCTTCAGATTGAGCAAATGGTTATATGTAAATACCGGCATTGGAAGAAAACAAATCACCTTTCATTTGATTATTTCTTTAAAAGTCTGTTTGGTCTTATAATGAAAGTAGTATAAACTGGATTTCATACTGAGAAAATAGTATTATTGTGCATGAAAATACAAACAGACATTGATGTTTTCCTTTCACTTCCAACAGCTAATTTTTTTCCCATTGGCTCTTAGGATATAATATGGCTCCTGGAATGATTTTTCAATGTTCCTCGATGGATCCAATGGGGGAAGGGAGGAAATGAGCATATTCAATTTTATGGAAGCATTGAGAATGCAGTCCACCTTTTCTTGTTGAAAGTGGTTTGATGTTATTTTTAACTGACTACATTTGTCTTAATTGACCTGCTACATTTCTGAACAAGAAGCTGAACACAAGATAAAAAAATCAAGTATGGACTACAGTCTACAATTTTTAAGGCATTTTCTTAGAACAGTCTTCTTTGAAGTCACATCTACATTGATGCATATGAGAAATATTTATTTGATACCTACTATAGTACTACTGTTTCAGAAGCACTGAGTTCAGATGAAACGATCTAAACTGGATTATTTGGGTGTGTCAAATGCAAATGGATTGGATTTTCTTGTGATATCTTCTATTGCTCTTCAAATGAATTTGTTTTCTTAAGCATAAAGAGAAGGAGATTAACCACACAGTTAAGATATTGCTCGTTCGTTTTTCTCACAATGTGTTTGTGTAAAAAGCATTTGTTAACTGGGAAGTTATTACATACCTGGCAGAACTCTTGCCATTGCATATAGAGTTGTGGGCAAGACCTGGCCTTTATTCTCAAGAACAACACAGTAACACGGTTCCAGTAGTTCCCTTTGAGTCAAAGTGTGCCCTGCTCGTGTTCAGCACTAGTGTTTCCAGTGGTGTGGATTGATTTGTGCTGGCTTGTCAGTAGCCTGCCACCTTATTCTCCTGGTATCAAGGTCATAAATATGGGCTAGGCAATGCTCACTTCCTGTTCTCCCTCAGTATCCTCGTGTTGTCTACTCTATCTTATGGGCGGCCTCTCCATTCAGGATGATTCTCCAAAACTTGACATTCTATTGTTGATATTCAAAAGTGGTAGGAATACTGCTATTTTACTCTACATATAACTTCCTTAGGGATTCTGATACACTCATCTTTATGCCCCCCCACCTCCAGAAAAGATTGAAAACTAATGGGAAAATCAGTCTAGGGTCAGAAAACAACCCCCCTTAAACCACCATTATTCAATTTTAACTTCAATAACTTTTCATAGGTCACAAATGAAGCTGCTGGATGAATCAGCCAATATTTCAAGTTCTTGAATTTCCTTGACCAAAACTGATAAATAAAAATTTTAAAGTTACTACTCTGAGAGGCAACATTTAACACTAAGTACATGCATGAGGTAAATGTCTCCTTTCATGAAAGAATCGAAAACCTCAACTGTGAATACAAACCCAAACCATCTTGCACTTTGGCATAAAGTTATGAGGCTTCGGCGGGTGCGGTGGCCCTCACCTGTAATCCCAGTGGCTCAGGAGGCTGAGGCAGGAGGAGTCCAAGTTCAAAGCCAGCCTCAGAAACTTAGAGAGGCGCTAAGCAACTCAGTGAGATCCTGCTTCTAAATAAAATACAAAAAAGGACTGGGGATGTGGCTCAGTGGTTGAGTGCCCCTGAGTTCAACCCCCAGTAGCCCCCAACAAATAAAAAAAGAGTTACAAGGTTTCATTTGGAACAGTCCATTCCTTGTATGAACAAATCTTTTAACACCAATTCCTTTTCCATACAGTCCCACAGGTTGCTGGAGAAGGGAAGGAGGTTGAGATTCAACAAGACCATAGTATGAGGGGAGTGCTTAGAAAACGAGAGTAGTCAATTGAATCAGACACCATTAAGAACTGGTGTTGTGGCTCCATGCTAGTCAGCTGAAGGTTGCTAAGCCTTGACTTGGCTGACTGAGCTGTAGTTGATTGTGCTTGTAGCTATCATTATAGGTTATCCATCTCATGGCCTCTGAAGCAGCCTCCTACTGCCTAGCTGGAAGGCTGAGAAATAAACACTTCTATTCATCAAGTGAGGGCCCAACAGACCATAACTCTGTTCCTATCTTTCTGAGACAGCAAATTAGCATCATAAGTCATGGTGAAAATATTTATGAAAGTCTTTCAACTTAAGACTGCTTGATTCTATGATAAACTCTTGGAGAGCAGTTTCTAAAAGAACTCACTTAGTATTCTGTCCTTTCTTGCCTCTGGCTTTCCATAAAATAATTCTGTACAGCTTCCTAGACCATGGATGGCTTGAGCAGGAGGAGAGAGTCTTTCTCTCTGTCCCTTTGCAAATTTGCCTGGATGATAAGGCTTAATTGCTCAGCAGCTGTCCAACACAAGGCTGGGAGTGCACTAGGGATTGGCAGCAGGGAGTGGGCATATGGAGGGAGTTGTGTTGGGTGTGAGGTTGTTGCCTCCACCCTGCCTCTACCTCTTCTGTGCTGATTCCAGGCAACTTTCCCAGACAACCCAGTTCACTTGAAGCCTCTAGAGAATTGGAATGGCCAAATGTGGGTTTTTTTCGACTGCAAAAGAGAAGGGAGAGGGGCAGCTCATCTTCTGCACATCCCCCTGTTTGAGCCTACCAGACCTGAGGTTTGGTTCTGTCTGTAACCATGGTGTCACATAGATCCGGGAGGAAGGCTTCAAATCTGTTATTGCCTTGGAAATGAAATATTAGCTGGAGGAGATAACAAGGAAATGGGCAAATAATTTTACTGGGTCACAGATTATAGAGGAAAATCTTTCAAAATCATATATGGACGGACTTGAGAGCAGCTTTCTTTGGCTGGACCGGAAATGCTCATGATGGAAAATAGATTTTAATGATGTTTGTAGCATTCAAGAATTACTTTTCAGGCAATCTCCATGACAAGCCTGCTGGTGGAATTGGATGGCAATTCAACAGGGAGGAAAGAAAAATAGGGCTGTTGAAAGAAATTGGGGCTCAGAAAATGGAAGAAGACAGGAGAGACGACAGGCTGATTGATGCAGCATGTGGAGCTACAGAATGGCTCCCAGGAGAGGATTCCAGTAAGTGACCAGGGGTGAGTCAGCCAGCAGCAGCTTGACATCAAAGAGCAGTTGTGAAGATCGAGTTCATTGGAGGACAGAGTCACTGTGTCAACAGGGCTGGAGTGGCTGGGGCAGGCAGGTTTGTTCTGCATATGATCGAATTTTACTAACTAAAGGAGTAAATAGGAATTTTGGAAAATATGGAATGTTACATAGAAACTAAAAATAACTCATGGACCTACTACCTAGCAATAATGCTATTAATATTTGAAGTACATTCTTCTGGAGTTTTTACTCTAAACCCATATATATAAATATATGTATATATATGTATAAAATACATATACACATATATATATACATAAAATATATATGGGTTTAGAGTGGAAAATACAGGAGGTACATATTTGTGTGTGTATGTGTGTGCATGTGTATTATATATATGTGTATGTATATATATATATATTTATATATGTATATATATATATACTGTTATGGTTTGGATGTGAGGTGTCCCCAAAAGCTCACCTGTGAGACAATGCAAGAAGGTTCAGAGGAGAAATGACTGGGTTATGAGAGCCTTAGCCCAATCAGTGAAGTAATTCTCTGATGGGATTAACTGAGTGGTAACTGGAAGCAGGTGGGGTGTGGCTACAGGAGGTGGCATTGGGGGCATGACTTTGGGGTACATATTTGTATCTGGAGAGTGGAGTCTCTCTCTGCTTCCTGATCACCATGTGAGCTGCTTCCCTCTGCCACATTCTTCAACCATGATGTCCTGCCTCACCTCGAGCCCTGAGGAATGGAGTATGCTATCTATGGACTGAGGCCTCTGAAACTGTGAGCCCCCAAATAAACTCTTCCTCCTCCAAAATTGTTTCACTCACAGCAGTGAAAAAACTGCCTAAAACACATACCTATATATTATATTTGTATATATACATATATGTTTCATATATTATATATATGTGTATGTGTGGTGTGCGTGTATACAAAATAGTCTTTACAATGTTGGGCTAAGTATGTTTTATCACCTGTTTTTTCTCCACATAACATGTTGTGATCATTCTCTTCATCCATTTGAATTCTACTTATCTCTCAGAGCCCCAAAGTCTCACTGACAGCAAGATCCTCTGAACCCTAGATAAGATGTGGTTCCCATTCTGTAGACTTGCATGGCACCATGTTCTTTATATTTGACATCACTCATCACACATGCTCATTTCTTGTCCCTTCTCTGAGTGTACAAGTCTATTTTGTTCACTGTTATACCACCAGAGCCTAGTCCATATAGGCAAATGTAAAAATAAAACAGTTTTCATCAAATACATGAATGAGAGCATTTGTCTTCTGTAACTTGGTGAGCCTATAACTTAGGAACTACATGACTGAATCATGAAATCCCAAATTTGGGACCTAGGATGTGAATAAAATGAAACAACAATGAAATATGAAGTGCTTGACTAATGAACAGTTTCTCTATGCCATGCTGGCTTCCCCTATGAGGCAGTGCACCTACCACTCATAGTATAAAAACATGGCTTGAACCCTGCAGGCATATCACTTTTTTCTTTCCTGCTGGCTAACGGATTTGTGCTATGGGGAGGAATTTCCAGAAGCATGATGGTCCAAGTTTATCAGAGTGCTTGTTTTCCCCTCCCATCCCCTTGGGTAGTGGCATTGGTGGGAGGAGGGGTAGGGAGTGTACCTCCTACTAGGGTGAAAGTGGTAGGGCAGTCTGGTTGTATTCCTTAGGTAGACATGGCTCCAAAATTAAGGGGCTGCCAAAAATCATTCATTGGGACCTTAAGCCCCAAGCTAAGAAGCTTCTATGTGCAGTCTGAGGGAAGGGTACCTAGACAGTGAGAAAACCTCAGCAATGCAAGTACCTGATGGTACGTACCACAGCATACCACACAGAGGAGGATTTTGATCTATTTCAGGAAAGTGAGACTGCCTGACTCAGATTTTTGCTCCATATGTATGTAAATGATCCAGTCACCACTGGATCTTCTCATACTTTTGATGAATTTAGAGAATGGTAACCTCTTTTGTCCATAATTTCATTTAGCAGACTTTTTAAAATCAATAGTCTTACAGAGTCCATTTCTGTTATTGGTATTGTTCCTACATCAATGAAGTTAAAGAAAATGATTGTGTGGATATTGTTAAAAAAAAGAGTATTCAAAGACACTTCTTAAAGGACAAAAATATTTTATTCAAGACCATTATAATAGGTACAGGGAAAACTGCAATGGGATTTTGCAGTGGGGGAGAGACATTAGGGTAAAGTTTGAACATAGCACAGGCAAAAGGGAATTTATAGCTACAGAACAGGGTAGGGATCAATGAGTGAAAAATTACTGAAAAGTAACATCAGGAAGCAGGATTTTGGCTAAAGGACCTAATGGTATTCTTTCTGAAGGTACATCAGAATGATCAAACATCACTTGGGGGACAGTGGGGAATGAGAAACCCAATCAGATATCAAGTGCTACCACACATGGAGGTTGGCAAATTCTTCCTCAACTGACTTAGCAAGGTACCTTACTAAAACTGGATTTTACAAAAAAGTACACAGATGGGCTCAGGACACAGTTCAGGAGGCTGACTGAAATTCAATCAAGCAAAGAATTCTTGTCAATACTTGATGAGGAGAAAGAATCATAAAGTCGAACTTGTGTTTGATCATCTGAGAAGATTCTTTGTGACATTTATAGGTGAGCCATCTTTGCAGAAATGGCAAAGCACAGCCAGACAAGTATTGTATATTTCTTGTACATTTCTAAAGTTAATTGGATTTCTTGTTTTCATGTTTCTAACCAAGTCTAGGACTATGAATAAATGTTCCATAAATCTTGAAAATAATTGCATTTACAATTATGTCTACAAAAACTAACCTCCCTAAGGTCTATCACACATTACTTCATCTACTCAATGTCTTACCCTGTGTAACCCCTGGCTAGAAGCACAGTGACAGGTGGTGGAAGCAGGACTTCTGTTTCCAAAAAAGCTCACAGTCCTGCTCCAAAGACTTTAAGAGTTTCAATTTCAAAATTCTTTTGCTTGAGCTTTAGCAACCCTTTGCCTCTGAAGGTGTATGGACGCCATCTTGCCTAGCCACTCTTTTCCTCTTCTTCCCGCTCCTGCTCCAGTCTTACTTTCTTATAACTTTCATCTTGTCCTACAGACATACTATGCACAACTCCCTTCCCATCTTCACACTTCATGTCCTCTTCCAGCTTGAAGTCTGCCTTCTCCAGGTTTCCTCTTTGCTGTACTTACAAGCACCCATAGACAGCATTCCAACACTCTCACCATCTCCATTGCTTCCACCCTTCTTTCACTTCTGTTATCCCTTCCCAGGACTGTGTTAGAGTTCTCTCTCTCTGTTCCCATTCCTATATCCCAAAGTCAATCTCACCAGTTCTCATCTCACTCAGAGCCAAAGCCAGTCTTTGCCATTACCTACAATGCTGCACATGATCTGGCCCCTCTATTCCTTTTCTGACCTTATTTCCTATTACTCTTCCCTTGACTCTACATCACAGGATCTCAACCCTGATAGTTCTAACACACTCTTTTGATGAAAAGTGCTTTTAATGTTCCTTTATCTCTTAAAATAAAATGTATAAATAATATAACTTGGCTATATGCATGCATTTTAGATATCAATGTGTAATACCCCTCAAATAACATAAAAGATAATTTACAATACATTAATATGCATTTTAATATGTAAATTCTGGGGTACAGGTACATCTGAAGATATAATGAAGAAGTAAAAAGCTTTGTATCTGTAATCATAGTCAAAGTGCCAGTTCCAAATGTGATCGTTACAAGCATACTCTAGGGAGCTATTCAAATACACAGAATGGCATTACTACCAGTGATAAGGTTCTTTTTAAATGAGCAAACACTTCTTCCTTGTAATTTTGAAAACACAATGAACTATTATTTATTATATAATAGTCAGCATTTTGTGCAATAGATCACCAAAGATTATTCCTCCTGTCCAACTGAAATTTTGTAACCTTCGATCAGCATTTCACCTAACTCCATTCAGCTCCTTCCCCTAACTTTCATCCTGTCCTCTGGTAACCACCAATCTATTCTGTACTTTCATGAGTTTGGTTATTTTAGTTTCCAAATATGAGTGAGATCATGTGTCTTTCTATGCCTGACTTACCTCATTTGGCATAATGTCCCCCATGTTCATCCAAGTTATTGAAAATGACAGAATTTTCTTCTTTTTTAAGGCCAAGTAGTATTCCATTATTTATATATACCACATTTTCTTTATCCATCCGTCCATTGATGGATACCTAGACTGATGCCATGACTTGGCTATTGTGAATAATTCTTCAGTGAACACACCTTGGCATACTGATTTCATATCTTTTGGATATACACCCAGAAGTGGGATTGCTGGATCATATGGTAATTCTCTTTTTAGTATTTTTAGAAGCATTCATGTAGTTTTCCATAATGGTCATATCAATTTACATTACCACCAACAATGTACAAGGGTTTCTTTTCCTCCACACTCTCACCTGATGAATATTTCTCAGTAAAGTTCCAAACAAAATAAAGTATGATGTTTCTTGTCACCCACCACCTTTCATCTTTCACAATGGCTCCTCCCATCAATAGAAATTTTTTTTTTAAAAAGTCCAGGTGCATTTTCAAAATTCCCTCTAGGGGGCACTGGAGCCCCACTGAAAATGGTTGCTCAGCCCACTGGCCTTGCTTCTCCTTGTCCATACAAAAATTGTTCCCACCTCAGGACCTTTGCACTTGCTAGTGTTCTCTCTGCCTGGAAGGTTCTTCTCCCAGACATTTGACCAACTCTCTCCATCACATAACACTATTTAGAAAGCCTCAAATAACACTATTTTAAAAAGCCCTTCCCTAGCCAGGCACAGTCACACATGCTTGTAATCCCAGGAACTCAAGGAGGCTGAGGCAGGAGGATTGCAAGTTCAAGGCCAGGCTCAGTAACTTTTCAAGGCCCTAAGCAAGTTGACAAGACCCTGTAAAAAGGTCTGAGGATGTAGCTCAGTAGTATAGCACCCCTGAGTTCAATACCCAGTACCCTCCCACCAAAAGAAGAAAGAAAACCCTTCTCTACATAATCTATCTAAAATAGTACCCCTGCTTAGTCTACTTCTATCTTTGCACACTTCTTAAATTTTCTTCATAATATTATCATATGGACATTACTTTATATATCTATTTTATTATGTACTTATTGCCTGGCTCTCCTGCTAGACACTAATGACTGGAAGGAAATCTCCAAGAGGTGAGGAACTTTTTCTATCTTTCATACAGCTTTATTTCCAGGGTCTAGTAAAAGTACCTGGCTTATCATAGGTGTTCAACAAATATTTGTTGAAAGTTGTCTCATTGTCAAGTCTCCCTTCTCTGTGCTCCCATGCAAATCTGCCCCAAGTTCAGGGCTATCATATATTATGTGTGGTCTCAGTGAGGTTGGTAACAGTTGTCCTCTCTTTGGCCTTTCTTATTATAAGCATCTATCAGAGCAGCCAGTCAATCACTTATCCATATCCTGCCTATATTTAGCTCTTCCGTGTTCCCATCAAGGGTAAGCATTTATAAATCAGCATGTGAATTACCCATAATATGGTACTCCTGCACTACTTAGAAATGCCTTTTTTCCGTGGACAAGCTAAACATTGTCCCTACAGTCTTGATTACCTCTTTGATTTACTTAGTCGTTCAATAACTAAACAAGGTTATGTGCTGGTGTGTGACCTCCTATGTGGGAGAGGGGGTATCAGTGAAGTGAATTAGACCCCAGGAACAGGAGTTTGGTGAGGTGAGAGGAAGGGGCTATTCAGAGTTGCAAGATATAGAGAAGCCAGAGTGTGAATGCAAATCATATACAGGGGAAACCTTAAGGATCAAGAGAAAAATCACCTACCATTTGGTGTAGGGAGCAAATGGGGAGAGAGGAAATGAGAAAGAAAGATAAGAAGTCAAGAGTCGATCAACACAGGGACAGAATGGCTACTGAAGAGAGATTTCTGCCTGGAAGACTCTTCATTCAAGTAGATACATAACTTGAGCATTCGTTTCCTTTAGGTCTCCGTTTAAATGCCTTGTCATCATCAGAATCTTCCCTGAACACCCTAAATAAAATGGGACTTCCTTTTAATCAAACTACATTCCTCTTAACCTGCCTCTTCTTCTTTGTAGCATTATTGACCATGTCACATTTTATTTTCATATGCTATTTATTTTCTCTTTTCTACACAACCTGCCCCCCAACTAGAATGTCAGAACAGTGGTCTGTACACAATACTCAGCAAATATTTGTTGAATGAAGGAAAGAAAAAATGTACCAATGCACAACTGACCAGGACACTATTTGATGTGGATACTTCCAAGGAGAACTGTGGGAAAGTGGGAAAATCTTAATTTTTCTATCCCAGTGAGCTGTGAGGGAATCTAGGGGATAACAGAAATAAAAACATTTGAGAAAGGATAATTCATAGAAATTCTAATGATAACTTGTTCCTCTTTCTGAACATTCATTTGTTTTCTTCTTTTCCTCTCTTCCCTTCCCAGATACATTGAAAAACTGCGGAGTCAGTCACCAAAACAGGCCTCTTGCCCCCAAATATTTCTTTGACCTTGGTCAGTTATTCAGGTGATCAGACATTCTTCAGGGTTAAGAGATTACAGTCCAGACCTAATTTTGCTGGACACTTAGTACCTTCTCTGTTTGGCATTCATACACACAATAAAAGATTATCAATGCCACTAACAATCAATGAATTTTCTGTTTCATCTTGCTGCAAGAGGGAAGGCTCAGAGTAAATGAAAAGGCAGTCTTAACCCTCTGTGAAATCAGGTCTAGGGCGGGGACTGATATGCAACCTGACACCTTGAAGAAGTGCTCCCTACAGAAATATCAGCAAACTTTATATCCACCTGACCTTGGCCAGATGCATCAATAAACTCAAAAACAAATACTCTCCCCAAAATGTCTTTCTTACCCTGCCTTATTGGAACAAGAAACCCAGAAGAGTCAAGGAGACTCATTTCTCTGCATGAGTACTTTCCAAAGAACCGTGTGCAAGTTCTTCTATTAAATGAATTTTACGTGGTTTTAAATGTAACTTTGTGATGCACATTACTGTTATTTGTGTATGTATGTACACACAGACACACACATATATCCTACATCGCCTACTTAGTTGAAGCTCCTAAATCCTAAAATATGTGGCCTGAGTCTTAGTTATCTTGTACTCTCCTAGGTAACCTTAAGCCTTCAAACAAGACCAATCATCTCATACCACATGGAACTTTATACATACTACTAGACAGGGTTCACGTGGTGCCTTCAATGCAATAGGCACTCAGTACATACCTGTTTGCTTACTGTATCTTGGTCCTCTTTACAGCAAAACCCTAGACCCTCTTTCACTTTGGTTCTGCTCTTTCTTATTTATTCATTCTTTCTTTCTTTTGTTCTTTTGTATCTTCCCCTTTGAGGTTCTGAGAGAGAGAGAGTAGGAACTTCTCTTTTTAAAAATTTCTTCCAGTCTGATTCCTATAGTCTGATCTCTGTGCACATACAGATCCATTCCTTAGTTTGGTCCCCTAACCATTAAGGTCTTCCCCCAAGGGCTGAGATTCCCAGTGGGGACAGCAATGATAGCTGATATTTGAATAGATATTATGAGTTTTCTAAGCACTTTCTTCTGCCTCTTGTTTGCATATCACGACAGCCCTGTGAGTTAGGAAGATCACAAAAATTCCCATTTTGCAGAAGACCAAAGTATCTTAGGGAATTTTAATGATTTTCCCAAGGACATAGAGCAAGTTAAATGGCAGAGTTGGGTTTTTTGGCATCTAGTACAAAAGATGCGCTTTGTGGGGCATGTTAGGGGAGCAGAAGATCGTAGGGAACATCTTATCTACATAATGCCTCAGAGGCATGGATAAGTGGAAAGAAGAGTTTCACTTTTCATAGATCTCTTTGGGGCAGCATCCAATTTGTTTATTAGCTATAATTAGGAAGCTGTTACATGTAGAGATAGACTTATGTTCTTACCACAAATCTTACCCAAGACCAGCCTTGGTGCAACGGACCCCAGTCTGAGAGCCATTACATTGAACCAACCACAAAGGGTAGCTGTTATCTGCTGAACACTAAACCTACCACCTCCTAGAAACCCTACTTCATCCTGAACATTCTTTCCTTCATTTGTAAATTGTCAGCATCATCAACATTGTGAAGTTCATGCCTACTTACTCTTGTTGACAGTGTATGCTAAACTAGGCCTGTGTTGATCCAAGAAGTTGCCAGTTGCAGCCCAACTGACTCTGTTCCAGCTCATCTTGACACAGCTTTGTTAAAAGTCCCTGTGCAAAGTTGCAAAATCCTGACCACTGAAAGAAGTTAAAGGAAACATAAATAAGTGAAAAGTCATCCTGCATTCAGGAACCGGAAGACTAAATATTGGTAAGATGGTAATGCCACCCAAGTGATCAACAGATTCAATGCAATACCTATCAAAACCCTAATAGCCCTTTTTTGAAGAAAGTATGATACTAAAACTCATGTGGAATTGCAAGAAATCCTGAATAGTGAAAATATATGAATCCTGGGGGGAGAAAAAGCTGGATGGGTCACATTTGGCAATTTCTAAATGTATTATAGAGGTACAGTAGTTAAAACACTGTGGGTCTGGCATAAGCATAGATAACAAATCAATGGAATAAAACAGAGTATAGACACAAACTCATACATTTATGTTCTATCAGTTTTGGAATAGGGTGTCAAGACCCTTCAATGGGGGAAAAGAAAAGGTGCCATAACTAATGGTGAAATACCACCTCACAACCATTAGGGTGACTGTAATTTTTTTAAAAAAACAGAATAGCAAATGTTGCCAAGGATGGAGAAAAATTGGGATCCTCATACTTTGCTGATGAGCATGTGAATGGTGCAGCCATTTTGGAGATTGGTTTGATGTTGCCTCAAAAAATCAGCATAAGATTACCATATGACTCAGAAATTCCACAGGTTATATATCCCAAAGTATTGAAAAGAAATACTCAAATAGCTTTAAACAAGTGTTCAAAGCAGCACTATACACAATAAACACTGATTGTTGAACATATCAACAAAATGTATTGTGGTCACACAACAAATTATTGCTCAGTGAACACAAGAAATGAATTGTTGATAAATGGTGCAACATGTATGAATTTTAAAAATGTGCTCAGAGAGAGAAGCCATACACATAAGTTCACACTTGTATGATTTTATTTAAATGAAATACCCAGAATAGGAAAATCAATAGAAATGGAAAACAGATCAATGTTTTCCAGGGACTGGTATAGGGAAGAGGACATAGAATGTGACTGCTTAATATATTTTGGGTTTCCCTTTGGGATAGTGGAGTATTTGGGAGCTAGGTAGAACTGATGGTTGTACATCATTGTGAATATATGAAATTGCACTGAATTGCATGATTTAAAATCATGAATTCTGTGTTATGTGAACTTTACCTTAATTTTAAAAATGTCCTGTTAGCATCTTATGCCGCAACATCCCCAAGAAGATCATTCTTTATGCCACAAGGAGTCTGGTGGTGCAGTAGGAGTCAGGTGCAGTAGTTCTGCTTCTCTGGCTTTTCATATTTTTGGAATGGGCTTGGCAGATCTTTCCTGATCTGAGTTTCTAGTCTGTTGGTTTATTTGATTCAGCGACAAAATTCATTTGCCACTGCTCTGTGCACATGAATGATGGTGCTGTATCATCCAAATGCAGATGTCACTTTCGAAATGCCCAGGTATCTCCTCTAGATTTGCTTAGCAGAATTACGTGTGAGTAACTGAGCAAAGCTCCATTCCCCTCTTCCAAGAATAGATTTCAGGTTTGAAGTTGCCTCTCGCAGAAAGTTGCTACTCTCTTTGGCATTTATGGGCTAAGGGGTGTCCCCTTTTCTTGAATGCAGGGTAGAGAACATTCTGCCCTCAACCGAAAGGTCTCAGCTTAGCGTCTTTATGTCAGTAGAATCAGAGGTTTGTAAGTGATCGTAATGTGTTGGAAATGAGAAATTGGATCTCTGCTTCAGTGAAGGGTAATGTTTATTACATACTAAAGAGCACTCAAGGAGATGGCAGCTGATGCAGAAGTTGTATGAACATGTGCATCATTAAAAATTGTAATTAAACCAACTCCCTAAGCACCAATAACAAGACCCAATGAAGTTGTTTGTGGGAGGATTGGGCTACAGTTCCACATTGTGAAGAGATCTGTGGCAAAATCCACAATGGCAGCCCAAGTACTGGTGTTGACCTTGGTTCTTGGAACAGGAAGGGCTGGGAGATCCAGACAGTGGGATTCACTTGTATCCACCTACTAGCTGGCAAGAGTAGACACAGTGACACAGATGAAAATGATTGAAAATTCTCAGAGAGGGAAAACAAATGGGACTGGTGATCTCTGAAGTAATTTGTCAAGAACACAAAACCAAATGGCCATGTTTACTTTTAAAAAACTGTCATCGAGTGTTTGCCATGTGCCAACACTGTGCTGTGACCTTTTAGGGGAATTATCTTAAGTCTCACAAGTCTGTAAGGTACATGTTGGTATTGGCCCAAATTTATGGATGAGGAAACTAAAACTGAAAAATAAGTCACATGCTCATAAATGATAGACCCAGGAATCAAATCCAGGACTGCTGACCCCAGGGCAGATAAGGGGGCCCTTGTTGCAAGATCTTCCTCAGGGATGAGTCAGGGGGAAAGGTAGGGAATCAACCTTTATCAATAATATAGTTTATGTCATCTAATATTTACAACATTCCTGGCAAAGTGAACGCTAACATTTCCATGTATAGAAATCATGGAGTCCAAGAGTCTGTGGAAGGGTTGTCCCTCGGGATGAAGACCTTTCAACCTTAGGATGAAACTTTGGAACCTCCATAGACTGGTTGCAGGCATATTTCTAGACTCCAGGGTTTCCAGTGGCCTTTCCTGATGTTGAGTTACTGGTTTGTGCTCATATCCACACAACACTTCGGACCTAACACATTAGTGACTGTAGGACCCCATTACTCAAGCCCAGCTACCCTAAAAGTGTACTTTGGAGGAGTAATTTGTGCTCCAGTGACCAGTCCTTTATGGCAGAGTTTCTGCTGGATTTGCCATTTTAGGGGGATCCATTTTGATACTATAAGATCCAAATCACCTGCTGGAAAAGTCTTGACTGCTGAGAAGTCAGGTCCTGGGGTTAGAAAAAAGAGAAGTTCCTGAAACTGAAGATAGGGAATACTAAGGTTTGAGATGGCTAGTTCATAGAAGTCATCGTGTTCACTACTCTCTTCTTAGCCACCCCAATTGCCACCTGCAACACCTCTAACAACCCTGCTTCCTGTGGTGTGGCTGGGCAGTGAGTGGGAAAGAGGACTCTGTTCACAGTTACCTGACATAACCAGGAAAAATAAGACAACAGCTAAAGTTACTAAGGAGCACTTTCTCTCAGTCAATCATGGCAACAGCCCTATGCAGCAGCAGGTACTATTATACCCCTGCACTAACTGTGCCCCATTTTTATAGGCAACCAAGGCCCAGAGAATTCAAGTGACCTGCCCAAGGCCACAGAGCTAATAAGTGACAGAGGCAGGATTCAAATGGTGTCTGCTACTTCAGTGCTCAGAATTTGATGCTCTCCAGTTGTCTGGGGAATGCAGGACTCAAACTGGACTCCCTAATGCCATTTTGTTAGTTCCCCCCTCTACCCCTTTGGAGCTGTTTGAGGCTCAGAGCCCTAAGAGATTGCTGTGAGTATTGCTGCGGACAGAGCTCAGAAACAGAGAGAGACAGATGCTGATGCAAGTGAGGGAGGCTGGGTGGGGAGTCTGGATGAAAAGTGGTTAGACAGTTTAAGCTGAAAATTGCCAGCTTTTTAACTGCATCAGTAAGTGGAGCTGGGGAGAATGGGAAGGGTGAATTAAATAAAATTGGTATTCATCTCCCCTAGTTTTTTTCACTTTTGCCCTAAGAGGGCAATTAAGGAAACAAATGGTTTGTGGAGATTAGCTGACTGGTAGCTTTGCATATTAATATAATGACACTTGGCTATACTGAACTGACTTTCTATTTAAGGTAGCTTTGTCCTTTCAGGCTGAAGAGCTAATTTCAGAGAATGAGGCCCCTGAAGATTAAAATTAAAATAAAAATATTCTGCCCTCCATATCCACTCTGGTTGTGGCCCCACCAAGAAAATTAAGACTATAGGCAAAAAGCAAAAGTATAGGCACAGGCCAAGTATCTTTCTACCAATAGGAAGTGAGGTGTGCCAGACTGGGGTAGGGTGGGTACCACCACTGCTTGGCAGGGCCTCCACCTGACAGGAGCTAAAATGTAATTGCATTCAGCCAACGTATGCCAAGCCCCATGTTTGCAGAGAAGGTTAATGCTGGATCCTTCTCCTGGCCAGTGTCTAGACTACTGGGGGAGAAGGACACTTGGTTCACTCTAGAATTTTATATGGGGGCATCAGGGAGTTGTTGTCTGACTCAGACTAAAAGAGTAAAAATTGGATAGGGGATCTGAATATTTTTAAAAAAGAACAAGCATGGTGACACAGTGGCCCAAGAAGAAAGCTGAGCACTCGTGCTGCCTACCTAAGGGTGGATCATTGGCAGTCTGGGATCTGTGGCTTAGGCAGTGAACCAAATCTCCAAACAGAGACAACATCTTGTTTCATGCTCATTCCCACTCCACCCATGGTCCTTTTTAGGAGAAAGTTTGGAAAGTGGTTAAATACATGAACTACTGGGTCAAATTGATATGGTCTAGAATTAAGGCTCTGCCATTGACAGGCTGTATGACTTTGAACAAGTCTCTTAACCTCTCTGAGCCTCCAGTGACTCAGTTTCTTCAGGTGAAAAGTAGGGATAAATAATGGTACCAATGTTGTGAGGACTGAGGGAAATCCTGCTTGTGGAATACTGATATCAGCTTCTGAAGTCTTCTTACTCTTAAGACATAGATTATAACATCTCAAACTCCCATTCTCTCTCCTCAGGACTGCTGTGATTTCTGTGGGGTTTACAATTGTATGGTCCCCTCTACCCCTAGTTTTCTCCCAGTTGTGAGCTTCTGTTCTTCATATTAAGACCATTTGGCATTTTATAACTGTAAACTTAGAATTCAAACTATTTCCTACACCAACAATACCACCCTCAAATATTAGCAACAATTCATAAAGCCTATATTTTTTTTTTGTTTTTTTGTTTTTTTTTTTTTCATAAAGCCTATATGTGTGTGTGTTTTATTGGACGTTGGGGAAGGGAAAGAAGTTGTTGCAGAACAGCAAATAGCTTAAAATTGAAAATGTCCTTCCAAGTCCTTCAGCAGCTCCTCCATGTCTCTCACCTTTCTCTGCACTCTTCTCTCTCTCTTGGAAACACATGAACCAGATTTTCCCCATTTCCTTTCTTTCTTTTAAAATTTTTTTGTTGTTAGTTTTGTACCAGGGATTGAACCTGGGTCACTTACTCACTGAGCCACATCCCCAGCCCTTTTTACTTTTATTTAGGAACACGGTCTGGCTAAATTGTTGAAGCTGGCCTCAAACTTGCAATTCTCCTACCTCAGTCTCCTGAGCCACTGGGATTAGACACATGCGCCACCACAACCTTAGTCCTTGAGCTTAGAATTGGGCTTTATTTGTGAATAAGCAAGTATCTGACTAAAGCTTGGAACTGACCACGTAGAAGAAATTAAGAAGTTTCAGAATTAGAAGGTAGAAGGTGGGTTTTTTTTTTCAATATACATGTAGAGCACTTTTTACAACCTCTCATCCATACTAAGCACACAATAAAATAACAGCTGTTGTTATTGTAATAACTTTGATACTTTGAACTGATTTGAGCATAAATTAATGAATTTGTTATACCTATATTAGTATGAGTCAAAGGAAATTTTCTTTAGAAGAGCCCTTAGAGACTGAGCATTTTTCAAAACATGTTTCTTGAAATGCTGTTTTCATGGGCTACTTATACATCATCCAATAAATTTGAGAACTTCTTAATTATATTAGGGCATAATATATTTTGTATCCCTCTCTTGGGGATTTGAAAATCATATTAGACTGTTAAAGGCTCTGAGAACTCCAGTCAAAAAAGAATCTGTTTAATTTTGTTTAGCATTGTGTTTCCCAATCATATTTGACCACAAAATTCTTTATGTTCAACAAACAAATATTACAATTAAGATGTCACACAACTGACTTTGGGATATGTCAACCTGGCTCCAAGCCATCATTTTACAAAAGATCAAAGGTAAGATGCAAAGGGGAAGGACTTGAAAGAAAGGATCCAGTTAGCTAGTAATCTCTGCAACTAGTGGAATGGAGACTGTGAAAATTGTGTTCTAGAAGATCTAAAAACATTCAACAATCTTTTCGTATTATTCACCTACTCCCATTGGTGGAGCTTGATGGCCTCTGTTGAAACCAAGTCAAGCAGAAGCATTGCCTCTGTTCTCCATCTACCTCTTTGTGTCGTCCTCAATCCACACTAATCAGGCTTCCAATTCCATTGTGTAACTGAATCTGCTCTTATCAAAGTCACCAGTGACTTCTGTGTTAAAAACTCCAATGTCATTGCTCTGAGTTTATCTTATATGACCTCTTGGTAGCATGCTGCATGGTTGACCATCCCCTATTTGTTGAAATATTTTCATTTCCTCATTTACACAAACGTGGGACTCTTCTGCTTTCCTCCAACTTCCTTCACCAGGGGTTGCTGTTGCTCTTTATTGATGTCATTGTTTGTTTGATGACTTCTCTGAACAAAGCCTGTTGAAGCTGGGTGCGGTGGCGCACAACTGTAATCCCAGTGGCTCAGGAGGCTGGGGTAGGAGGATCTCAAGTTCAAAGCCAGCCCACAACTTAGAAAGGCCCTAAGCAACTCAGTGAGACCCTGTACCTAATAAAATACAAAAGGGGCTGCAGATGTAGCTCAGTGGTCAAGTGCCCCTAAGTTCGATCCCCAGTAGCCCCCCATAAAATTCTGTTGAGTCTGTATTCTTTACGATGTGTGACTACTGACATCTCTTTTTGGTTAGCCTGATAGTCAGCCAATGGTTGGACAGAGATTTCTTTAAATATCTAAAAGCATCAATTCTCTCAGTCTTTGTTGAAGGGCTGCATGGCCATGTTGGGACGTGCCTTCAGCACTCCAGCAGGCAGTTGTCAGCTCCACATTAGCCTTCACTGCCTGCTTGCCCAGCACTCCAAGTCAGCTAGAGGTGAGGGATTCAGGTCTTCCCAGGTGCTGTGTAAGTATTTGCACAACCTTGTGCATTTGCACAGTCCTACACATGCACACAGCCTTCTAGATTCTCACAAGAATGTTGTGAAGACCTCTTCAAAGGCCTTCATGAGCATCTCATTTCACAGCTTTTTTTTTTTTTTTTTTTTTTTAAATGCTAGGGATCAAAACTGGGGCCTCATACATCCCAGGCAAACACTTGACCACTGAGTCACGTCCCCTGTACCTCATTTCACAGCTTTTTTAAAAACATGTTAGTTAGTCTATTATTTGTTCCAAATTTTATATACTGCTTCAGGAACGAATTTTATTGAACAATTGCTAATTGTTTTGACAAATGCCCATGGAGAAAACGTTGTTTGCAGTGGGCAAACTTGAGTCCAGCTGGTACTCTCTGTAATCTGTATTTGGAAGCCCACTGCTTACCATTCATTCCAGCATCATCTCCATGATCCAAGCCACTGTCCTCTCTTACCTGGTTCCTGTCATAATCTCCTAACTGTTGTCCCTTGACTCCATTCTTGTAGTCCTATAATTCATGTTCCACACAGCAGATGTTTTTTAAAAATGTCCTTCAAATGAGGCTATTCCACTGTTTAAACCCCTTAGAAGCTGTCCTTTGGAGAAAAGTCAAATTCCTTCCCATGGTGCCCCAGGCACTACACACCAGGTATTCCACCTGCCCACTACCTTCAACTCATACTTTTTATGTGTTGCACCCTAAACTAACAACCCTATTTATTTATTTCAGATGCTTGAACACATCAGACTGTTTCCTACCATAGAGGCTTCCCACTATGTTTACTAACTCAGACCAGTTTTCTCAGGACTTTCCCAGTGATACACCAAAAGTCCCATGTCTCAGGAATCCATTCGTCCCAGGCAGGCCAGGACTGCTTGTCACCCTACCTCATACATACTGTGACCTCTAGTTAGAATATGACTGATCCCTTAGTCTCTGCTTTAACATCCCTCTCTCAGGAATGCCTTCCCTAACCACACGTTTGCCATAGGGCTTTCCTGGTTTATTCTTCCATAATTATCTAAGTATTTTCCTTTGTACTGCTTATAATAACTTGTAAATTTTTATTTATTTCTTTTTATGTTTTCATTAGTGCATTATAGTTATACAGAATATTGGGATTCATTTTGACATAATCACATGTGCAAAGAATATTATTTCCTCCATTTCAGTCCCCAGTGCTTTGTCTTTCCCTCCTCTCCACCCTCCCCCTGTTTCCCTTCCTCTATTCTACTGGTCTTCCTTCTGTTTGTTTATTCTTTCTTTTCTTTCTTCTCTCTCTTTCTCTCTCTCTCTCTCTCTCTCATTCTTTCTGTACTGTGAATTGAACCCAGGAGTGCTTAACCACTGAGCCACATCCACAGCCCTATTTTGTATTTTATTTAGAGACAGGGTCTCACTGAGTTTCTTAGGGCCTCGCTAAGTTGCTGAGGCTGTCTTTGAACTCATAATCCTCCTGCCTCAGCCTCCTGAGCTTCTGGGATTACAGGGGTGTGCAACCATGCCCAGCTGCCACTCTTTTACATTGAATAGATTACCATCACTAATGGTGAATGAACCTGACACTCATCCACAAGGTTTTCATGAACCTCAGCACCATTTCTGTGTTACAAGGTGGTGAAGACAGCTGTGGCTCCTATCACAAGCCAAGCTCAAACTATTTTCCTTTGCATAGTTTAGAATAATTTGTACTTTTTGTATTTGTCTTTTTTTTTCATTGCATGTATTCTCTACTAGACCATAAACTCCATGACAGTCTTATCTCCTCATATGTTCCCAGCATCCAGATAATACCCAGAACATAATAGGAACTCAATAAATACCTTTAAAATGAAAGAATAAATATGCTACCATAGCTTGGTCTGCCACTTGTAAAAACCCAAAGAACACGGCAAAATGTGATGGCAAACTACTCATGACAAAATCCTGAGCAGGAGGAATTGGGCTAGCCCATGCAGCACCTTTCTGTGAATTATAAAAGGATGCCAATCCTGAGGAAAAGTGGGTTGGTGAATAGAACACAGGCTGCATTTCAGGTCCATTTTTTTCTCACTCTTCAGTTATGGTCTTGTCCAGGTCACAGATCACGTAACTAGAAGCCATGGTCCTGACTCAAAGGGGAACTTGTAAGCAAGGTCAGAGGAGTGATGAGAAAAAGCAACAGAGTCCCATGGGATGCAGCCTGCCTCTGGTGAAAACTAGGGTTCTTTTGTAAGTGGTTTTAAAAAGCTGTTTGAGAAGTGGGGTATGGTGGTACACACTTGTAATCTGAGTGGTTCGGGAGGCTGAGGCAGAAGGATTGCAGGGTCAAAGTCAGCCTCAGCAACTTAGGGAGGCCCAGTCTCGAAATTTAATAAAGGGCTGGGGACATGGCTTAGTGATTAAGCACCCCTGGGTTCAATCCCTGGTACCAAAAAAGAAGCCATTTGAGAAAAAGGAATAAAGAGTAACTGGTCCAGTCATCTCAACTGGTATAACAGGCTAAGCATCAAGAGCACATGCTCTGGAATTTGTATTTTGACTTTGTATTCTGGTATTACCTTTTACTGGTTATGTGACCTTAGGGAAGTGCCTCCATTTTCTCATCTGTAAAGAGATCACAGGATCAATGTGAACATTAAATAAGATAATGCATATAACATGTTTGTTACATAGCAAATCTTAAATAGTCAATACTATTATTGATATGCAATATTAATTACATTATATAGAATATAACATACAAAATGTTAGAAAAAGTCAGAATGGGTTTCAAAGGTAGCTTTGAACAGGAAGTCCTTTCCCCTGGCATCCTGCATTATGTATGCAGCTTAGATTTTTTTTTTTAAAAGATGGAATTGGAAAGCTTCCCAGACTGTACAGCTGGCCAGGTCCCTAGCCATCCTGGTGATCGTGTAGGGTGATGAGCAAGGTGATTCACTTGTCCCAGTAGAGGTCTCATCTCCTACGAAACAGCAGGGATGGTGGTAGGTGCACTAAAGAAGATATAAATAAGGGCCCCAAGAGCCATGCCCATGCCAAATACCCAAGTACTGTAGAAGTGACTGACAGCAGGCCTGCCCTCAAGCACAAGGCACATGGGCATCAGGATGACCTAAGTCTTTTTGGATAGTCTAGGCTTCCAACTCAGCTCTTTGCCAGAAGAAGATATAGCCCAGAACTCTGTTGTTCCTTGGATGGTGTCTAGGTAGGGGACTGGGTGGGAAGCAGGAGATGTTGAACCTAGAGGAGGTCAAAGCGAAGACAGAGTCAGTCTAGTATTGGAACACCTCTAGCAGGCACCCCTGAAGACATCTGAACCTAGGGAAATGAAGCAAACCTTCAAAGGGAAAGAAAGAATGGAAGAAAAGATTGGGGTACCTTGTACCAGGTCTTTCTGGGTTTTGGCATGAAGTTACTTTCTTCATCCTAGGTCATTCAGGTGGTGATATCAGTCTCCAAACACAAGTTGACTGTGGAGGACAATAAACAATAATGATGGTAATAATATTGGCAACAAAAGTAATAGTAATGGCTGAACCTCATATCAAGACATGGTCCTGCACTAAATGCCTACACAGCCTCCATGTCTTCATCTTCTCAATAGCTCTGTGAAGTAGGAAACAACCATCTTTATTTTACAGAGGAGGAAACAGGTTCAGAAAGGTGAAGTAGTTTATGTCAAACAATGGAATCTGCAGTTGAACCGAGGTATTTCTAACACAGAAGTTCCTAACCCCAAAGCAGAACCTCTGGGCTGACATTCCACAAAAATGGGGTGCACCTGACATCTCCAGGAGGAACATCCAGAGCCTTTGGTCATCGCCTGCTTGGCCTAGGCTCTGAGCACCAAGAGACCCACATTTTCTTTTCAATTCTTACAGTTCTATTATTACCTCATGCAATCTATTTACTGCTACTTTGAGTAAGGGCTTAGCAAAGTACCTGGCATGCCACGAAGTCAGCTGACATTGTAGTGTTATTAGTAGTCCTGAGACTATTTTACCTGAATAAAATTGAGTTAAAAGAGCCCACATCACCTACCTGGCAGCCTATTGTGAAGTCAAACCAGATGACTAGAAAAGGCTTTGCAAACTGAGGTCAGTGTGAACATATTATGCTATCATTTTTTATTTTTTAGTACTGGGGATGGAACCTGGGACCTGCACATGCTAGGCAAGCACTGTACCACTAAGTTATATTCCCCAGCCTTTGTGTTATCATTAATACATGCATTTGTTCCTTCAAGCATTTGTCTTGAATGCTTTTATGGACTGGGGTAGACAGAAAGCTCCCTTCTCCCTGATGATCTTAATAATTATTTCTTTGTGTGCCACAGGGCAGGGCTTTTCACCAGGATTGGAAAGATAAAGTGATTTGTCCCAAATCACATAGTAAGACAGAATTAATAATAAGTATCTGCAGTCATCTGATCCTTGACAAAGGTGCCAAAAACATACATTTGAGAAAAGACACTGTTTTTAACAAATGGTGCCGAGACAACTGGTTATCCATAGGTAGAAGAATGAAACTAGACCCTTAATTCTCACCCTGCCCAAAAATCAACACAAAATGGATCAGAGACCTCAGAATTAGTCCAGAAACTATGCAAGTCCTAGAAGAAAACAGGGCCAACACTCTGGCTTTCAGGCACAGGCAATGATTTTCTCAATAGGACCCCTAAAGCTCTGGAAATAATGCCAAGAATTCATAAATGGGACAGCATCAAATTAAAAAGCTTTTGCACAGCAAAGGAAACAATTAGGAATGTAAAGAGAAAACCCACAGAATGGGAGAAAATCTTTGCTAGCTACTCTTCTGGCAGAGGATTATATGTAGAATATATAAAAAGCTCAAGAAACTTTATACCCAAAAATCAAAAAACCCAATTAAATGGTCAAATTAAGGATCTTGAAATAATCCTGAGATTATGCTGGGTAGTCCCTAAATGAATCACATGTATCCTTGTAAGAGAGAGGCAGAGGGAGATTAGACACTGACAAAGGAATGACCACTGACTGGAATGTTGTGACCTCAAACTAAGGAATTCTGGAAACCACCAAACCTGGAGGTTACAAGGAATAGATTGTCCTCTAGAAATTTTCAAGGGAGTGTGGCTCTGCTGCCATCTTGATTTCCATCCAGTGAAACTGATTTTGGATTCTGGCCTCCAAAACTATAAGATAATAATTTTATCTTGTTTAACCCAATGAATTTATGGTAATTTGTTACACTAGTCCTAGGAAATGAATAGACGCCATGCCTCAGTTTCCTTACTTGGAAAACAGAGCTAATACTAAAATCCACATCATATGACTGCTGTGAGTATTCTGTGTGTTAAGACATACAAAGTCCTTTCAAACAGTGTCTTCCATATTGCAATCACCTTTATATACCACCTGTTGTCAATGCTATTATTATTGTCACTGTTGTTGCTGTTAACCAAGTGTTCACTACGTGCTAGGCTATATACTTAGGTCTTTCAATACGTTTGTTTTATGTGAGAGTGCTGAATCTATAACTCAAGTTTTCAGGATTTTTGTTTTACATTAAATTATAGTTGTAATTTTCACATGAAGGTTCCCATAAGAGAAGTTTGTGTTCAGCTTTTACAGCACTCTATTCTACACCATGCACTGAACCTGCCATCCTAGAACCCAGGCTTTTTGGACAAAAGTCTATATTTGGGAGGGAAGGTGCTCCTTGGTGAATCAGTCCAGGTCACCTGCAGGTCTGAACTTCCTATTGGAAATGCTGAAGTGTGGTGAGATGGAATGAAGCCTTTCACCCTCCTGAAATGGAAATGCTATCTCCTTCTATTATTAGGACCATGGACATCTCTATTTTTCTTATTTATTTGCAGGTTATTTGGTACATAAACATATTCTATAAACACTTGATGGGCAATTGACTCTCCCTGAGAAGAATGGAAGACAAAACACCATTACCCAAATAGACTTTGAGCCCCACAAAGGTTAAGTTAGTGTATTCATCATGACATTGACAGGAAAAAGATGACACATGATACACCAAAAGAGGTAATTTAAGGAGAGTTTAGAAAGGGACTTGTTTCAAAGGTGTTTGTTGGTTGAATAAAGCAATGAACCACAAGTGATGGCATAGGACTCGCCACAGCAGAGAGCTCTTACCACACACTGTTACCACACAACAGCTACCACATAGCTGTTACATACAAGATCCACCGAAAGGTGTAGTTGCAGGAGACGAACTGCAATAGGATTTGTGGCTTTTGGTAAAGCAACATGGGCACTGCCAGCATGTGGCCCAAGCAGTGACAGAGCAAGGGGAATCAAGACACCAATGTCTCTCTCCTTCCACCCTTCAGTCTTCTGCCAGTACTTCTTATTGACTAAACCCAACTGGTGATCAGAGGATAGTGAGCCAGGTGATGAGTTCATGTGGACCAGCCTTTTGGGGGCAGACAGTAAGGTAGAGAAGGGTGGAAAATGGATCTGGAGAGAAAATGAAGAACATTCACCCTAGCTTGTCCCAGGTAGTGCCAAGGTTGTCCAGCAAGACCAATGCCAAGTTGAAAACAGGACTTTCAGTGAGTCTGGGCTTATCCTCTGAGACCTCATACTTCTAAGTCACCTATTCTGCTGATGTATTTAGTATTAGGCCAAGTGCTTACTGTCCTCATTTGTTCTCAGAACTTCTGACATATTTTTTTCTTCCATCATCAGTGGGTTTGAAAAGCAAAATATCTCTAACATTGCTTAATTTTTTAAATTAATTTTTTGTGACACTTCATTTTTAATTATACTTCCTACAGGCTATAAACGAGCTAATACAAGAGATAAGTGAATAAAATCTCTGTAGTATTCCTGCAGGCTATATTTAAACACTTATGCAAAATTAGAACTGAACTCTATAGATTCTTCTGAAAGTTTTAGTTGACTGCAAATTAGAATTATAAGTTAGAATTTTTTTTCCTTGGGAGGTAGATTTAATTTCCTGGAGAAATGTTGGCCAAGGACAGAAGAATGCAGACATGTATGCTGTAGGTATTTTAGGCAGTAGATCCTTGCTTGGCACAGCTGGAAAGGCCTGACCACTCAGCCTCTGGGCTACAGGTGACCACTCACCAATGTATAATGTATACTTTCCACGCACAGAGCAGGAAGGTTAAGTGGAGACCTGGGCTCTGGGGTCAGCCAGATCTGAGTTAGTGCCCAGCTCTAGCATTCCTTTGCTGTGTAGCCTTGACTGAGTCATTTATGTCTCTGGGCCTCAGAGTCCCCTCTTAAAATGTGAAGAAATGATGTTACCTTTCAGAACTTCTGTGAGGGTGAAATGAGGCTAAGCCCAGGGTGTTGCTGGGCAAATGTTCAGCACTTCACAAATGATACAATCACTAGCAGGGGTTCAGGCTTCAAGAGTCTTCCTCTTTCCTCACTTCTCTGGGCTCCCAGCTCGCATGCGTTGCATCCCATCTGCTGGTTCTGTACCCCAATTTCTATACCTTCTACTGGCTCCTTTTCATGCAACAACCCTCTGAACACATTTTGGTTCTTTGCTCTCCTATGTGTTTCCAACTTGGATCATTTTTTTTATAGTTTAATGTATTTTAATAGCAAACTTATAGGAACAGCACAGAAGACAGACAACACTAAAAACATGTACTTGCATGTAGGACAACTCAGGCAAGACTTTGTGTCCCCAGGAACCAAGGGGAACGGACAATGGGGTTCAAACAGCATTCATGTAGTCCAAACCAGCCCCTTACACACCAGAAAGCTGCAGTGGAAAGTATTAGGTACTGGCATCAGTTAGACCATTTTGAATCCCAGTTTTGCTGCCTAGTACTTGTAGGATCCTATGTAAGTCACTTGATGTCTTTATAGCTCTGCTGTCTCATCTGTAAATTGGGATAATGGTAGCACCCACCTCAAGGGGCTGTTGTGAGGACTGAATGAGGCACTATTTGGAGAGTGCTTAGAGATGGGCTCTCTTGTGTTTATTCCATCTCTGACCCCACACCGCAGTCCCACATAAAGGCACCTGCACCAGACATTCTTGCTGCAAAGCCCCTATGATAGTTAATTCTTTGTGTCAACTTGACTAGATCAGAGGATGCCCAAGTATCTAGTTAGACATTATTTCTGGGTGTGTCTGTGAAGGTGTTTATGGAAGGGACTAGCATTGAATTCAGTAGATGTAGTAAAATGGATTGTCCTCCCCATTGGGAGTGGGCCTCATCCAATCCACTGAGGGCCTAATAGAACAAAAGGGTGGAAAAGGAAGGATTTCCCACTTCTCTGTACAACTACTTGAGCTGGGACACTGATCTCCCCTGCACACAGCACCTCTCCTTCTCAAGCCTTCACACTCAAATGGGAACCTCCACTATTGGTTTTCTGGATTTCAGAACTTCGAATTACCCAAATGGGTTTTCTTTGATTCCAGCTTATAGACAATGAACCATGGGACTTTTTAGTCTCTCTAACCCCATGTGCTAATACTTCACCACACACACACACACACACACACACACATGCACACACACATGCACCTAAATTTATTTCATTTCCATCTCCCTCAATGGAAAAATTCCCAGGAGCTACAAGCCTCAGGATCAGTTACTGGCATTGGATTAAGCACTTGGTCCAGTTTTTCACTTACTTCTTTTCTATTTATCTTCTTCATACTTACACAGCACCCTTTGGGCTCATCTTTGCTTCATGCAGCTCCTTTATCTGTCTGCATTCAGCCCTTAGAATCTCCCTGCATTAATCCCTCACCCCTAGTTTCCTGCACCTAGCAGATTGAGAGAAGCCCAGACAGCAGAAGTGGTTAGCTCAAGTTCCTTTAGTCCTCACCATGCCCAAGACAAAAGAGCAGCTACTTCTCAGAAAAGCAGTTACTACCCCTCCCCTTCCACCAAGGAGTGGAATCTAATCTGAGCTGCCAGATTGGACAGTTGCAAGCAGTCCTGCTATTATTGATACTCTCTCTACACCCCAACCTTGCTGGGGGACCCCTCTGTGCCAGGGTCCATAGAAAGCATGAAACATTATGCCTTACTGCTCCCATACTGGCCAGCACAATCCTGCCCCAGAACCTTCATGCATGTGGTTCCCTCTGCCTCGAAGGTATATTCCCTGTATATGCACAGGGCTTCCCCTCTTCTGTTTCAGATCATGTTTTCAAGAAGGCCTTCTCTGACTGCACTATGCAACATTGCTATATTACCCCACCCTCACCACAACACTCTAGCCCTCCCCCATAAATACATAGATAGCATTCACCACCATCTAACATGTTGCATATTTTACTCACTCATCTTGTTTTGTATCTGTGTCTATAAGGGCCAGACTTTTTGTCTGCTTTGTTCTTTGCTATATCTTTGGAACCTAGCACTGTGCCTGGTACACAGCAGACACTCAACAAATATTTGCTGAGTCAAGGAAGGAACCCATGAAGTAGCTGCTATCTATGACTCCTGCTTCCAGATAGATGCACAGAGAATAAAAGTTAATTTGTTTTATAGCACACAATTGGAATCCAAACAAAAAGCAGCCTGATTTTCAAGCTCTAATGCAAAACTACTATACGGTATTTCCATTGTAAACAGAAGACTTTTGGGCAAAGGAAAACATAAATTCTCAAACTGGACTTGCTTGTGGAACTGGAAGCTTCCCTGACGGTTCACCTGACTCTCACCTCCAATTCTGGGGAAGCAAAAGGTGAATCACAGGCAGGACAGAGTTCCCCAGTATCTGGACTATAAAATTCAGAGCACAGACTTGGACCTGGGAATATTTAGATGGGTGGCTTCAGCTTCTATTCATCCAGTCCCCTGCTGCCCGGCATTCTAGCCATCTTCAAAAGCCTCTGGAACATTCACACTGCTCCTGTCTCTTTGACTTCTGGCTTACAGTCTTCTGCCCTTGTCACTTGTCAGAATCCTTGGGAACTTCTGTGTGTCTTTGTGATGACTCTGTAAATCCCGGGGCTCAGAGCTCAATGAGCTTCTTCTCACTTCCATTGACCTTCACTTTCTCCTCACTTCAACCATGTACCACATCAAAGGCCTCTCAGAACCAGTCCCACCACCCCCATGTTCCAAAACTCTGGACTCTCCCTTGGTCATGTCTGCTTCTTTGTACTCTCACATCTGCCACCAAAGCTGTTCTTGGTTCTTACCCTTCCACTGTCCTACCTCCCTCTTTTCCCCCCTTCATCCAGACAATGGATCCATACTTTCCTGGCTTCAGACATTTCAGTCCCACTGGCCAGGATTCTAGAAAACCCTCTGAACTTCCAATGGGACAACCTTGTTCATCCAAGCTCCACACAATAAACAGTACCCAACCTCCACTCTTCTGTGGATAGTTGCAGGCTGCAGTGTGTTGTCATTGAAAGTTCTGACATGTTAAATCAAGGGTGGGATGAGAGAGGTCACTTGTCATCAGGCTGCCTGGCTACAACTCTGTCCTTTGAATGGCCATGCTTCTTTCCCCCTTCTGTTGACCTTGTTGCCCTTTTCCTTATGGCTCCCACTTGCCACCATTTACAAACCACTGCACTGGAAAATGATAGGTAGGTGGAACCAGGTGTGGTGGCACATACCTATAATCCCAGCGGCTCAGGATGCTGAGGAGGAGGATTGCAAGTTCCAAGCCAGCCTCAGCAACAGAGAGGTGCCAAGCACCCCAGTGAGACCCCCATCTCTCAATAAAATACAAAATAGGGCTGAGGATGTGACTGAGTGGTAAAGTGCTCCTGAGTTCAATCCCTGGTACCAAAAAAAATAAATAAATAAAAACAAAGATAGGTAGGTGGAAAGCCACATGCTTTAACCACATAGAAAAACCCAGACTCCCGCAAGTCACCGGGGAAGAAAATATAGGGTTAGTCTAATTCATAAATTGGTGTTTCCTAAGTAAATTCAAACAAGAAGCTCCCTGAGGATGAACTACATTGTAATCTTTTGAAATGAGCAAGTTTGTTTATCTAGATCTAGATTTCTGTTAGAGAATATTCTAAAATAGCTTTCTGGAATTTCTCTCTCAGAATGATGCAAGTTAGTAGCAGCATCACCAAACATCATTTTTCAAGGTTCATCAATTCCTGGCACAACTAAGTATACCTATTAAATTACTGAAATTGTATATTCAGATCAATTGAGAAAATATGCCTTGCAAGATATTAATATATACTACAGTGGTTGTATTTTAGCTGCATTTATTAAGTCAGTGAGCCACTCCCTTCCACTTCATGATTTTTTTCTCCTTTTATCTTCATATCTACTCTTGCTCCCTACAGTTATTATCTCGACAGTATACAGAAGAATCTTCTAAGAACATAAACTAGGGCTGGAGTATAGCTCAGCAGTAGAATACTTGCCTAGTATGCATGAGACATTAGGTTCCATCCTCAGCAATGCAAAATTAAAATAAATAAATAAAAAATAAACCAGAGCATGTCTGCTCCTTGTTCTCGATTTTCCAATAGCTCCCCACTGTACTTAATATGAAATTCCATGTCTGCCCCATGGTCCAGAGAGCCCTACAGCACCGGTCCACTGTCCATCTCCACTGCTGTTTCCTCTGTTCTATTCATTCCACATGATCCATCCTAATCCAGGCCACTCACTCCTAATCTCACTCCTGGTCTTCTTGTCTCCACCTTTGCTCTCTGGAGCCCACTCTCAACTCAGCAGCCAGAATGAGATTTTGAAAACATATATCTGATCATTTAAACTTTAAACACTCTACTAGCTTCCCTTTATAACTAGAACACAATCCAAACTCTTTGGTATGCAAGGCCCTTCATGTCTTGATCCCTAACTGCCCTTCTATTCTCCTAAGCTATCCATCTCTGACTAGCAGGGAGTTTTTTTAAAATTACAGGAGCAGAAACAGGCTTAAGTGGTTTGGGCAGGTAATGAACCCTTTATTTAGTGGACATATCTTGCGTTTCTTCTTTGTGTCATTGTACGGGTCCAAAGATGAAGCAAGCATTTTCTTCCCTCAAGGCCTTCCAGTCCAGGGGAGGTAATTATGACAAAGATTAATAGGAACGTGTCTCATTGTAAAGGTGGCAAAAATTTTGGAGGTGACCTTGGACAGCTCCTGACACCTAGTACTTACTGTGTAGACTCTTTGATGGTCTGGGTGCCTGACTTCAAATTTCTTTTGAAATGTGAAACCTTTCATTTTTTTAAACTTTAAATTTATTTTTAAATTGATACATGAAAACATGGATGGGGTACCATGAGAACCTTTGATTTTTAAATTCTGTGCACAAGTCTGCAGTCAATTTTTTTTTCTGGAAAGGATCCTGTTGATTTTCTAGGATCACATAGCCCTTTTTTGGAACCTATGTGGAGGTAAATTAATTTCATCAATAACCCTTTTACTCAATTTTTCTTTTAGAGGTTCAGGACAGCTGTCTGACATTTCTCTGCCAGTGCTTTTTTTGTCTAAGGAAACAAACTCAACAATGGCTCTGAAATAGCCACTCCTATTCAAGTATTTACTGAAAGTGATCTAGTAACTCATCGCTGTAAGATTGTATTTTAACCCTCTATTATGGTGGTTCTTGTTATAGTGGTAAGGAGGGTGGTGAATCAGAATGATCTTTGGACATTTGAAAAAATAGCTTGC
The DNA here is from genome assembly GCF_902686455.1 of Sciurus vulgaris. Taxonomy (NCBI): domain Eukaryota; kingdom Metazoa; phylum Chordata; class Mammalia; order Rodentia; family Sciuridae; genus Sciurus; species Sciurus vulgaris. Next base: position 16,286,572 of record NC_136471.1, on the reverse strand, counting down.
TTTGGGGTCATTTTACATTAAAGGCATATGTCCCTTTCTAACAATATCTACTCTGAGTATCTCTATTTTATCCCTACACATTTTTGCCTTAAAATATTTTCCTGAAGAACTATAGCTATGAATATAGACCATCAGTTTCCTTCAGTTTCTTTGCAGCATGTGCTACATCTTAATCCACTTCATACATGTGGTTCATAGAGTCCACCTTGAGTCCTAAGAGTCTTAGAGTAAATACTTTGAAGTCAGTGCATCTCAACAACTGTGTATGGACTACCCATTGGCAAGTACCACACATGACCCAGTAGAGACTACAGAGAAGAACATGCATTCTCTGCCCTCATGAGCTCTCACTTTAGTCTAAACTCCAACTCTGGCCTTAGTTTGCTCTGCCATCCTGAGAAAGTCCCTTGCTATGCTTAATCCTGTTTCCTCATCTGTCAAATGTGAAGCCTTGAAAATATGACCTTTCAGGTCCTTTGCAGTTCTCTTACTGTACAATACAATGATTTCATGAAACTCTACCTCTTCATCTTACCTCATGGAACTTCTCTGGACTACCGGGTAGTAGTAAAAACATCACACCAAAAGCTGCATGCCCTGGCTAATGGCTTTGTGTTGGGAGAATACTTGTGTCCAACTCCTTCTTTCTTCTTCCTTCCTAGGTTTGTTTCACAACTCCCTGGCTACTCTTTTGTGTCCATTCCTTTTCATCCTTCCACCTTAGACTTCAGAAGGATACCAGCAATTGGGGTCTCCTAGGAGAAAAGAATCCACAGATATGTGTGTTTTGCAGCTTAAAGATGTACCTAACCATACCAGAACATTCTTCTCTTGGAAATAGATGTCTCCAAACATCCCAGAAAAAAAGTACTGTTTATATACCCCCAAGATACCAAATTAAAGTAGTAAAGGTTTCTTTCATTTCCTTAGTCTAGATCAATTCTGATGTTCTTTCTCCCTGAAGGACATTAGAGACCAATAGAATGAAGGTCCATTTTGTTACATAGAAGTTTTCCTGATGGTTACACTTGTTTTTTTCAATATTAATTGTCATTGGTTTTTTATTACTATTAGAATTAGATGTTGCTGAAAATATTTATCATTATTATTAATAATAATTTTTCTAGGCATTTAAATGTCTTCTTCAACTGGGGCATTATTTGTGTGGTGCAATGTATTGTCTACAAACTTTCCCCTGGGCATTTTGATAACATGGGTTACTTCATCCCTTAAACATACATTTCCTGTAATAATGACAAAGTTAATGTTAGAGAAATATTTTGGTGAGTTACTGGACTAAATACAATCTCTTTATCTGGTTTTCTTCTTCTGAGGGGTGGTGGCTATCACCATTAAAACATTCATCTTGGCATCCTTAGTGCTTCTTACAACTTTGTTGGGTGTCATTATCATCCCTATTTTGGATGTCTACAGTAAGTATTTTAAAAAATGACTCTCTTACCCAAGCTCACAGAACTGTTTCAGTCCCAGAGGAAACATGTTTCAATCCCAGGTATATCTGGTTGGAAAGTCCGTGATCTTTTACTCTTGAAATCCTAGCTCTTCTACTTAATTATGATTTGAATTTACTTAATACCTATATCACTTGCCTTCTCCATAAATAGGAGATAATAAATAGTCCCCATATTTAAAAGTTCATTATCCTCAAAACAAATGAGATGATGCATCAGATACCATCATCGCTGGAGGTAGCACCCAAGTATCCATAGTTTTAAAAAGTTCTCCAGGACCATCATGCTAAGTTAAATAAAAAGTCAAAATGTTGAATGTTTTCTCTGATATGCAGAAGCTAGTCCAAAATAAGGAAAAAAGAAAAAGAAAAGAAAAGGAGGGGGGATTCCATCAAAATAGAAGAAAGATCAGTGGAATAGAAAAAGGGAATTGAAGGGGGAGGGATGGGATAAGAGAAGAACAGAGGAATGCATCTGACCTAACTTTCCTAAGTACATATCTGAATATACCACAGTGAATCTCACCTCTACGTAAATCCACAAGGCACTAATTTAAAAAACAAAACTGTGAATAAATAGCAGAAAGATCAGTAGAGTAGAGGGAAGGGAACAGGAGGTGGGAAGCGAGGAGGAAAAGGTGAAGTACTAGGGACTGACTTAGAGAAAATTATATACCATGCTTTTATAATTATGACAAAATGAATCCTAATGGTGTGTATAATGAAAAAGAACTAATAAAAACATGAAAAAGCTCTCCAGTTGATTCTAATACACAACTGATATCTTCGTCTGATTTCTGTTGCTACAACAAAATTCCCAAGACTGAGAAATATATTAGAAAAGAGGTTTGTTTAACTTACAGTTCTGGACATACAAGAGGATGGTACCATTATCTTCTTAGCTTCTGGTAAAGGGTTTCATGCTGAAAAGGCAGAAGGGAAATCAGAACGTGTGCAAGAGCACGGTGAGAGAAAGTGCTAGGCTTGCTTTATAATAGCCTAGTCTCCTGACAACTACTGCATTCCTAAAGAACTAAACCAGCCTCCAGAACTAACTCAATCTCTAGAGAAAGACAATCTATGAGAATGGAGATCCTATCCTATGGCCTAATTATCTTTTAAAGGTCTTACCACTTCTCAACATTGTTACATTGGGAACCAAGTCTCAGCGTGAGTTATGGTGATGAAAAACCATATCCAAACCAGAATAACCTGGTAAATCTAATATACGAAACATTGAAATTCTGTAAATGAAGTGCTTAACTCAAAATCTGGTACACAGTGCTCAGAAATTAACTTTGCGGGGTGTTCATGGCGCATGTCTGTAATCCTAGCAGCTCAGGAGGCTGAGACAGGAGGATCATGAGTTGAAAGTCAGCCTCAGCAAAAGCAAAGCCCTAAGCAACTCAGTGAGACCCTGTCTCTAAATAAAATACAAAATAGGGCTGGGGATGTGGCTCAGTGGTTAAGTGCCCCTGAGTTCAATCTTTGGTATCCTCCCCCAAAAAAGAAATTATTAACTTTTATTATAATTGTTGTTTTATTGATACAATTTGTTGTGATGCACTTTGAGTGAATAACTGATGATCAAGTGCAAAATATGGGAAGTCAAGATTTCCTGCACTGTCTACTTTCAAATACTTTTTACTCTCATACCAATTCTACCTTTTTAAATAAATATAAAAATGAATGGGTGGGGAATAGTAGAAGATAGTATTACTTTTTGCATTCAGTGTCATAGAGAAAGTATTACCTATATGGTCAGAACACTTAAGGCTTAAGTCCTATGTCTACTGGTTCATAGCTCTGGTTTTGGGGGTAAAGGGAAGAGCAGATCATTTAGCCTCTACTAGCTTCAATTTTCTCATATTAAAAACCGAGTTAACATAAATGTTCTTTGTTTATAGATGAAGTAACTAAATCATATAGCATATTTTAAACACTCAGGAAATTTTCCCAGCACATAACTGGATGTTAATGATCAATAAATGCTTCAATAAAACAGAGGAAGGAAAGCATTTAATTTTACAAACTTGTTCCTTGGGATTTACTTAACAGACTTACAAAAGGGAAGGTAATAAGATTGTGTGAGATACTGAAGGACACTGTTTTAGTCAGTTCTTTTGCTGCCATGACTAAAAGATCCAACCAGAACATTTGTAGAGGAAGAAAAGTGAGAGCTCACAGTTTCAGAGATCTTACTTCATAGAAGGTGGCTCCACTCCTTGGGGCTTAAGGTGAGACAGAACATCATGGCGGAACAGTATGGCAGAGGGAAGCAGCTCACATGGTGATCAGGAAGCAGAGAGACAGACCCCACTCTCCAGATACAAATATATACCCCATAGCCACGCCCCAATGAACCACTTCCTCCAGACACATCCCACCTGCTTCCAGTTACCACTCAGTTAATCCAATCAGGGGATTGATTCACTGATTGGGTTAAGGCTTTCATAACACAATCATTTCTCCTCTAAACCTTCTTGTATTGTCTCACACATGAGCTTTTGGGGGACACCTCATATCTAAATCATAACAGACACTTTGATAAATGACCATTTAGAAGGTAAAGAAAATACTTTACAGGACAAATTCCTAGCTGTCATCCTTGCTTGTCAGCAAGCAAGGCAGGTTAAGGAAAACTGAAAGCTATGCATGACAGCATTAAGTTCTATGTGCTGTGTTCAAGGGGAAGTAGAAATGGGCCAGTTTTATGCCCAACTGCACCAACACAGATGTGTAGCCTTTTCATTTCTGTGAACAAAATACCTAAGAAGAACAACTTAAAGGAGGAAAAATTCATTTTGGCTCCTGGTTTCAGAGCCTTCAGTCTATGGTTGGTTGACTCAATTGCTTTGGGTGTGTGGCAAAGCATATATCAAATGGATTAACCCACTGATGAGGTCAGGGCCCTCATGACCCAATCAATTCCCCAGAGCCCTACCTCTGGATATTGTTGCCCTGTGGACCAAGCTTTCAGAACATGAACATTTGGGGATCATTACAGATCTGAATCATAAGAATGGACATATAAATATAGACACTTTTCGTTCTTGAGGTACATTTTTTGGGTGACTAAATAACTGGATCCTCAAAATAAATTCTACACTATCTGGATTATTAAAACTGCTTCTTGGCATTGATGGAACTGGTCAACACTCATATCACATCATACCATGGAACTCCCTCCCTGAAGTCTGGCTGGGCTTTTGTGGGAGTTGAGCCAGTCAGCAAGCAAGGCAGAGAACATGTAGCAACTCCATGTAATTGAGTTTTCCACTTGCAAGGATGGTCAGCATTTGGGTCGGACCCTTCCATCTGACTGATACAAGTCTGGATGGTACAAGGATTAGTACAGATGAGAATTAATGGAAAGTGTCATTGCCTTGTGTGATATGATAAAATCCAGCCATGCATTGCACTGTACTGAAATACTTTTTAAATGAGTGTAATTAATTTGGTTTTGGCAGTAGCCAAATAAACAATCAAAAAACAAAAAGCAAACTATGTAACACTCCTGTGGCTAAATTTGATTTTGTTAACATTTATTCATGAGGTAGAAATACATTACTGCGTTTGGCTCATGAATTACATCCTCTCTTAGAGTTTCTCTCTCTTTCCTCTGCAGTTACAGTTACTGAATACATAACACACACACACACACACACACACACACACACACATGCACACACAGGCACATACACACACACACACACACACACACACACACAGATTACAATGTGCTTCTTCTGAGCTCTTTTGGTTAATTGGAGTATTCATCCATACTGTTCCCTTTGTGTGTACCTGCTTTGTGACAACCAAATCAAATAAGGCTAGTGAGTGGTCATACATATAAGAGAAGAAAACCAAGAGAAAAAAAGGAGTGAATATGTAGTAACCTATAAAGACCTGAAAGTCATTCCATGACTCTTCACACAAATACGCACAGAAAGAGGGGGGTGGGGAGAAAGAGAGAGAGGAGATGAAATGATAACTTTTATTATGTTCAAAAAGGGGTCTTATCATCTACCTTATTCACTTTAAAGAAGATAAACTCACAGTAAGGAACGAAATATGTTTTTTAGCATTCAAATGATCTCATGGAAGCAGCTACCATATATCCTACACCATGACTGCAAAAGGATGATATATTATTTTATATTGACCACTTAGTATATTTTTCCCAGAGATTTTTAGACTTCTTATTGCTATTCATTCCCAAACAGTACCTGAACTCAACATAAAAAACTCTCTCTTGGTTTCCAGGTCAAAAGATGTAACAGATGAGGTCTGCATGGTAGGTCTTTCTAGAAGACTCAGAGGTTTTCAGTAGAAGGAGGGGCTCTCTGCTATGGATGCTATTCATTAAGAACCTTCTTTGTCCATGCTACTGTGACAGGGGATGGGGTTCACAGAATTATTGAATTTAATTTAAACGTTTTAAAACTGACATGTAATAATTAGACATATTTATGGGGCACACTAATATTCCAACACATATATACTATGTGTATGGATCAAATCAGAGTAATTATCCCTTCCATCTCCTTGTTATTTCTTCATATTTGAGGGCTTCATGCTCCTCTCTTCTAGTTCTTCATAAAAACACAATAGTTTATTATGAATAATCACCCCAGTGTGCTGCAGAACACTACAGCCTATTCCTTCTCTCTGTCTTTGTTTTAATTTAATCTTTTCAGCAGCTCTGAAAGGTAGGTAGGATTTCTGTTAGCACTTGCTTCTGTAACTTCATGTCCTAAATTGTTAAAAGGCAACAAAGGCGCAGCTGTTGTTTTTAGTTCTTGCTAAAAACAGTAATTGCAATTATGACTCCAAAGATAATTAAATAATTTGTGCCTCTGATAAAAACATGGAAAACTTCAATTGGAAAAGTTGGTTAAACTTCATGATAGGAAAAAATTCTCTGTACTGCTGGCCTTGAAGAAGAAGCTGCTATGAGTTTCACTGCTGCAGGAAAAGGAATTTTGCCAGCAACCATGTGAGCTTGGAAAAGACCTCCAGCCTTGAGGGCCAACCCTGGCCAATACCTTCATCACAGCCTTGTGAAACCCTGAGCAGAGGACCCAGATAATCTGTCCCAAGACTGATGACCCATGAGAAATATGGAATAATTAACAAATGTTGTTTCAAGCCACTAAATTTATGGCAATTTTGGTGGGGAGGAGGTACCAGGGATTGAACTCAGAGGCACTGGACCACTGCGCCACATCCCAGCCCTATTTTGTATTTTATTTAGACACAGGGTCTCACTAAGTTGCTAACCACCTTGCTTTTGCTGAGGCTGGCTTTGAACTCATGATCCTCCTGCCTCATCCTCCCGAGCAGCTGGGATTACAGGCATGCACCACTAGGCTGGGTTATGGCAATTTACTGCACAGAAATGAAAAACTGGTATGAAGTTCATGAGTCTTACTTTTTCTCTTAAAAAGTAGAAATGCCAACTAGTGACACCTCAAGAAGTTACAAAGATTCAGCAGTTTGGTTATTTTGGCATTATTTGGGTAGTGGCTAAGAACTTAGCCTCTGGAGTGAAAGTTGGATTCTGGGACCAACCCTGCCAATTACTAACTGTTTGACTTTAGGGAAGTCACCAGAGCTTTCTGAACATGATTTTCCACCTAAGATGCCATTTTCCATTTTGCTGTTGCCATTTAATAATTGAACACATGACATTACAAAGAGTTTGAAATGTTTACACTGAATTCTTCAGACTGGGGTTTCAATGAGGAAGAATTTCCATAAAACAAATTCCTAGGCTACTGTTATCTTAGAGAAGGTAGAAATGGTAAGGATTGGTATAAATTTATTTTAGGGCCTCTGAAGTTTTCAGCTTTAAGGCTTCTGGAATTCAGCCCAGTGTTTGCTGGCTGCATTTGATCCCTATTCTGTTGTCCAAAGACAAATAAATAAATCATTAAATGTTAGCAAGAGGAAGTAAGTGGCTCTTTGAAATCAGTCCTGATGGATGTCACAGTAAAGACCAGCATTTAACTTCTCTGGGCCTCCACGCCCCCTGCTTCTTCAACTGTATCATCCTGCTCCTCCTAGAATTTCTTGTGATTTGCTGTGAGGCCCCTGGAAAATAATTTCCACACATGGTTTCTTTTTTTGTTATTTTGCCCAAGGCCTGTATTCTTGAAGTTGATTACATCTTGTCTCACTGATAGGAAGTAATTTCAGCAAATGTTTAGCTCTAATAGTTGCCTCCCCATCTTGGACTGCTAGCGCCCACTCACAAATTCCATAGTGCAGTTCATCTCCATGATTTTTTCACCCCATGTTTGCTCCAAAATGTAGATGTAGTTTACATGGATCTTCAGTGGAAAAGTAAAGGTAAAACGAAAAGACAAAATGAAAAAACAAAGCACTCACATAAAATTTTTTGTAAAGTTAAGATTGGGTTTAGTGGATTTCGTGGAAGGACAATGTTATTCCCCCTGACAAAATCCCACTCATCTTTCAAGACCCCACTTAGCTGACACCTCATCTAGGACTAATGCTCTGTCCCACCCTGGACAGACTTCAGCTCTTTTTTAGTCCTTTGTGCTCCCATTGCATTTTTTCTTGAACTCTTCTTTGGTGTTTATCATGAATACCCTTATATTATTCTCCCCTACATGAAAGCAGTACATTCTTAGAGAACAGAGACCAATTTTTATTTATCTTCACATCATCCACCACTAGTACAATGCTGGGCAAGGAGGCACTCGATCACTGCTTGCTGAGATGAATCTAAAATCAACTTTTTTTAACTTTGAAATTTACTGCAGCACACTTTTTGACAAAGCCCCTTTGGTGATTAATGAAACTGCTTACATTTTTTGGAGTTAAATCTCAGTTGGGGTTGGGGGGATGGTGCATAGGCACCTTCCAATTGTAAACTTTTTGCCAGAATCCTCACAGGCAGAAATCTGGTTGATGAAGGCTCTCTAGTTTCCAGTCTCCTCTGCTTTCCACTCCATGGGGGATACTATGTATGTTGGTGTGTCAGTCAGGATTCAAGGCAAGAAGCAAACATCGCTCAAGATATTCTAGGCCAGGCACATGCCTGTAATGCCGTTGGCTAAGAAACTGAGGCAGGAGGATCAAGTGTCCAAAGCCATCCTCGCCGACTTACTGAGGCCCTAAACAAGTCAGCAAGACCCTGTCTCTAAAATATTGAAAAGGGCTGGGGATGTGGCTCAGGGGTAAAGTGACCCTGGGTTCAATCACTGGCACCAAAACAAAACAACTACAAAAAGGTATTCTAATCATAAATCACTTAATAGAAGAAATTCATACTTTAAATTATTTAAAGGGATAAATGAGTGGGCTCCATGCTGAATATAGAAAACTTATTCCTAGGACATGATAGAACTGACCCATCTGAATAATTGCTATTTATAAGGCCACTTAGGCAGTCACCAAATTCAAGAGCATACTACTTTAGCAGTGCTCCAGGAGACAGGGCAGATGGAATCCAGAAGCAGCCACTGCCACTCTTTCTACCATAACTGCCTCTTGGCTTCCAAAGAGATGATGACTAGATAATAGGACATGGACTCTGACCAGTGTGTCCATTGCAACTTCTTATCAATACCAAGGAAATGAAAGAATGGACACAGGCCACTGGTGCAGAAAAATTTCACACCTCTGAAACTGTGCTTGCCAGCAGAAAACAACTAAAATGGTGACAAGATAGTCTGCACTTCACTTCTGCATTCAAAAATCCAAGAAAGTGCATCCAACTGGAAGAATCTGTTTTGCATCCAGAACCCTAGCTACAAGACAGACTGAGAAATTAACTTTCATTTTTTAAATTTTTTTTTACTGTAAACAAATGGAGTACATCTTGTTTCTCTGTTTGTACATGAAGTAGAGGCATACCATTTGTGTAATCACACATTTACTTGGGTAATAGTTTATGACTCAGTCTGTTATTTTTTCCCTTCCCCCCACCCCTCCCACTCCTCTTTTCCCTCTATATAGTCCCTCCTTCCTCCATTCTTGCCCCCTTCACACCCCCCATTATGAGTCATCATTTACTTATCACCAACATCATTCGTCCTTTGGTTTTTTGAGATTGGCTTATCTCACTTAGCATGATATTCTCCAATTTCATCCATTTGCCTCCAAATGCCATGATTTTATTCTTCTTTAAGGCTGAGTAATATTCCATTGTATATGTACATATACAACAGTTTCATTATCCATTCATCAATTGAAGGGCATCTAGGTTGGTTGGCTGCCTATTGTGAATTGAGCATCTATGAACATTGATGTAGCTGCATCAGTGTAGTATGCTGATTTTAAGTCCTTTGGGTATAGGCCAAGGAATGGGATAGCTGGGTCAAATGGTGGTTCCATTCCAAGTTTTCTAAGGAATCTCCACACTGCTTTCCAGAGTGGCTGCACTAATTTGCAGCCCCACCAGCAATGTATGCGTGTACGTTTTTCCCCACATCCTCGCCAACACCTGTTGTTGATAATCGCCATTCTAATTGGGGTGAGATGGAATCTTAGTGTAGATTTGATTTGCATTTCTCTTATTACTAAAGATGGTGAACATTTTTTCATATATCTGTTGATTGCTTGTACATCTTCTTCTGTGAAGTGTCTGTTCATTTCCTTAGCCCATTTGTTGATTGGATTTTTTTTTTTTATTTCTCAGAATATGTTTTTATTTTTTATTTTTTATTTTTTAATTTTTTATTTTATAGCTCTTTATATTTTTTTTCTTTCTTTTTTTTTTATTGTCAACAAATGGGATACATATTGTTTCTCTGTTTGTACATGGCGTAAAGGCATACCATTTGTGTAATCATAAATTTACATAGAGCAATGTTGTTTGATTCATTCTGTTATTTTTTCCCTTCCCCCCACCCCTCCCACCCCTCTTTACCCTCTATACAGTAGTTCCTTCCTCCATAATTGCCCCCCTCCCTAACCCTAACTCTAACCCTAACACTAACCCTTCCCTCCCCCCCATTATGTGTCATCCTCCACTTATCAGCGATATCATTCGTCCTTTGGCTTTTTCAGATCGGCCTATCTCACTTAGCATGATATTCTCCAATTTCATCCATTTGCCTGCAAATGCCATAATTTTATCATTCTTTATGGCTGAGTAATATTCCATTGTATATATATACCACAGTTTCTTTATCCACTCATCAATTGAAGGGCATCTAGGTTGGTTCCACAGTCTGGCTATTGTGAATTGAGCAGCTATGAACATTGATGTGGCTGTATTTCTGTAGTATGCAGATTTTAAGTCCTTTGGGTATAGGCCAAGGAGTGGGATAGCTGGGTCAAATGGAGGATCCATTCCAAGTTTTCTAAGGAATCTCCACACTGCTTTCCAGAGTGGCTGCACTAATTTGCAGCCCGACCAGCAGTGTATGAGTGTACCTTTCTCCCCACATCCTCGCCAACACCTGTTGTTGCTCGTATTCTTGATAATCGCCATTCTAATTGGGGTGAGATGGAATCTTAGGGTGGTTTTGATTTGCATTTCTCTTATTACTAGAGATGTTGAACATTTTTCCATATGTTTGTTGATTGCTTGTAGATCTTCTTCTGTGAAGTGTCTATTCATTTCCTTAGCCCATTTGTTGACTGGATTATTTGAATTCTTGGAGTAGAATTTTTTGAGTTCTTTATAGATTCTGGAGATTAGTGCTCTATCTGAAGTATGATTGGCAAAGATATTCTCCCACTCTGTAGGCTCTTTCTTCGCATTGCTGATAGTTTCCTTTGCTGAGAGAAAGCTTTTTAGTTTGAATCTATCCCAGTGGTTGATTCTAGCTTTTATTTCTTGTGCTATGGGAGTCCTGTTAAGGAAGTCTGGTCCTAGACCAACAAGGTGAAGATTTGGACCTACTTTTTCTTCTATAATCTGCAGGGTCTCTGGTCTGATTCCGAGGTCCTTAATCCATTTTGAGTTTAGTTTCGTTCATGGTGAGAGATATGGGTTTAGTTTCATTCTGTTGCATATGGATTTCCAATTCTCCCAGCACCATTTGTTGAAGAGGCTATCTTTTCTCCATTGCATATTGTTGGCCCCTTTGTCTAGTATGAGAAAATTGTATTTATTTGGGTTTGTGTCCGTGTCCTCTATTCTGTACCATTGATCTACCTTTCTATTTTGGTACCAATACCATGCCGTTTTTGTTACTATTGCTTTGTAGTAGAGTTGAAGATCTGGTATTGCAATACCCCCTGTTTCACTCTTCCTGCTAAGGATTGCTTTAGCTATTCTGGGTTTCTTATTCTTCCAGATGAATTTCATAATGGCTTGCTCTATTTCTGGAAGGTACACAATTGGGATTTTAATTGGAATTGCATTGAATTTGTATAGCACTTTAGGTAGTATGGCCATTTTGACAATATTAATTCTTCCTATCCAAGAACATGGAAGATCTTTCCATCTTCTAAGGTTTTCTTTAATTTCTTTCTTTAGTGTTGTATAGTTCTCATTGTAGAGGTCTTTCACCTCTTTTGTGAGATTGATTCCCAAGTATTTTATTTTTTTCGAGGCTATTGTGAATGGGGTAGTTTTCCTAATTTCTCTTTCTGAAGATTCATCACTTATGTATAAAAATGCGTTGGATTTATGGGCATTGATCTTGTAACCTGCTACTTTACTGAAATCACTTATGAGTTCTAAGAGTTTTCTGGTGGAATTTCCAGGTTCCTCTAAATATATAATCATGTCATCAGCGAACAGGGATAGTTTGAGTTCTTCTTTTCCAATTCGTATCCCTTTAATTTCTTTGGTTTGTCTAATTGCTCTGGCCAGAGTCTCAAGAACGATGTTGAATAGAAGTGGTGAAAGAGGGCATCCCTGCCTTGTTCCAGTTTTTAGGGGGAATGCTTTCAGTTTTTCACCATTTAGAATGATATTAGCCATGGGCTTAGCATAAATGGCCTTTACAATGTTAAGAAATGTTCCCACTATCCCTATTTTTTCTAGTGTTTTGACCATGAAGGGGTGCTGTATTTTATCAAATGCTTTTTCTGCATCTATTGAAATAATCATGTGATTCTTGACTTTAAGTCTATTAATATGGTGAATTACGTTTATTGATTTCCTGATGTTGAACCAACCTTGCATCCCTGGGATGAAACCCACTTGATCATGGTGCACTATCTTTTTAATATGTTTTTGTATGCGATTTGCTAAAATTTTGTTGAGAATTTTTGCGTCGATGTTCATTAAGGATATTGGTCTGAAATTTTCTTTCCTTGATGAGTCTCTGTCTGGTTTAGGTATCAGTGTGATATTGGCTTCATAGAATGAGTTTGGGAGGGTTCCCTCCTCTTCTATTTTATGGAATACTTTGAGAAGTATTGGAATGAGCTCTTCTTTAAAGGTTTTGTAGAACTCGGCTGAGAACCCATCTGGTCCCGGACTTTTTTTATTGATAGGCTTTTCATGACTTCTTCTATTTCACTACTTGAAATTGGTCTATTTAAATTGTGTATGTCCTCCTCGTTCAGTTTAGGCAATTCATATGTCTCTAGAAACCTGTTGATGTTTTCGAAATTTTCTATTTTGTTGGAGTATAGATTTTCAAAATAGCTTCTAATTATGTTCTGTGTTTCAATCCTGTCTGTTGTGATATTTTCTTGTTCATTCTGAATTTTAGTGATTTGGGTTTTCTCTCATCTTCTCTTTGTTAGTGTGGCTAAAGGTTTATCAATTTTGTTTATTTTTTCAAAGAACCAACTATTTATTTTGTCAATTTTTTGTATTGTTTCTTTTGTTTCAATTTCATTGATTTCAGCTCTGAGTTTAACTATTTCCTGTCTTCTACTACTTTTGGTGATGTTCTGTTCTTCTTTCTCTAGGGCTTTGAGCTGTAGTTTTAGGTCGTTTATTTGTTGAGTTTTACTTCTTTTATTAAATGCGCTCCATGAAATAAATTTCCCTCTAAGTACTGCTTTCATAGTGTCCCAGAGATTTTGATATGATGTTTCTTTCTTCTCATTTACCTCTAAGAATTTTTGAATTTCCTTTCTAATATCTTCTCTTATCCATTCATCATATAATAGCATATTGTTTAATCTCCAGATGTTGGAATAGTTTCTGTGTTTTACTCTTTCATTTATTTCTAACTTCAATCCATTATGATCTCATAGAATACATGGTAGTGTCTCTATTTCTTGTATTTGCTAACATTAGCTTTCTGGCATAATATATGGTCTATTTTAGAGAAGGATCCATGTGCTGCTGAGAAGAAAGTGTATTCGCTCTTGGTTGGATGGTATATTCTATAAATGTCCGTTAAGTCTAAATTATTCATTGTGTTATTGAGATCTATGGTTTCTTTGTTCAATTTTTGTCTGGAAGATCTGTCCAGTGGTGAGAGAGGCGTGTTAAAATCACCTAGTATTATTGTGTTATGGTCTATTTGGTTTCTGAAATTGAGAAGGATTTATTTGACATACATGGATGAGCCACTGTTTGGGGCATAGATGTTTATGATTGTTATATCTTGTTGATTTATGCTTCCCTTAAGCAATATGAAATGACCTTCTTTATCCCTTCTGACTAACTTTGGCTTGAAGTCCACATTATCTGAAATGAGGATGGATACTCCAGCTTTTTTGCTGAGTCCATGTGCATGGTATGTTTTTCCACATCCTTTCACTTTTAGTCTATGGGTATCTTTTTCTATGAGGTGAGTCTCTTGCAGGCAACATATTGTTGGATCTTTCTTTTTAATCCAGTCTGCCAGTCTATGTCTTTTGATTGATGAATTCAGGCAATTAACATTCAGGGTTATTATAGAGAAATGATTTGGTTTCCCGGTCATTTGGTTCATTTTTAAAATTTTGTTTATTTATTTGTTTGACACAACTTGTTTCCTCCTTTATTTGACAATTCCTTTAGCATAATTCCTCCCTTTGCTGATTTGCTTCTTTGTTTTTCATCTCTTCCTCATGGAATATTTTGCTGAGAATGTTCTGTAATGCTGGCTTTCTTTCTGTAAATTCTTTTAGCTTTTGTTTATCATGGAAGGATTTTATTTCATCGTCAAATTTGAAGGTAAGTTTTGCTGGGTATAAGATTCTTGGTTGGCATCCATTTTCTTTCAGGGCTTGAAAAATGTTGTTCCAGGACCTTCTAGCTTTTAGGGTCTGGATTGAAAAATCTGCTGATATCCGTATTGGTTTCCCCCTGAATGTAATTTGGTTCTTTTCTCTCACAGCCTTTAAAATTCTGTCTTTATTTTGTATGTTAGGTATTTTCATTATAATGTGTCTTGGTGTGGGTCTGTTGTAATTTTGTGTATTTGGAGTCCTATAAGCCTCTTGGACTTGATTTTCCATTTCATTCTTCAGATTTGGGAAATTTTCTGATATTATTTCATTGAATAAATTGTTCATTCCTTTGGCTTGTTTCTCTAGGCCTTCCTCAATCCCAATAATTCTTAAATTTGGCCTTTTCATGATATCCCATAGTTCTAGTAGATTCTGCTCATCGTTTCTTACCATCTTCTCTGTTTGTTCAACTTTGTTTTCAAGGTTAAATATTTTGTCTTCAATGTCTGAGGTTCTGTCTTCCAGGTGTTCTATCCTACTGGATATGCTTTCTATGGAGTTCTTAATTTGGTTTATTGTTTCCTTCATGTCAAGGATTTCTGTTTGTTTTTTTTTCAATATCTCTAACTCTTTATTGAAATGATCTTTTGCTTCCTGTATTTGCTCTTTTAATTGTCGATTGGTGCGATCATTCAATGCCTGCATTTGCTCTTTCATCTCATCATTCAGTGCGTGCATTTGCTCTTTCATCTCATCGTTTGCTTCTCTGATCATTTTAATTATGTACATTCTGAACTCCTTTTCTGTCATTTCTTCTGCCATGCTGTCATTGGGTTTTATTGATGTAACATCTAGATTTGTTTGCAGCATTTTCTTTCCTTGTTTTCTCATATTGTTCAGGTATCAGTGGACCGCTGAGATATTGCAGATTTCCTCTATTGACTTACAATGTCCCTGAAGATTTCTATATATATCCCCCCTTAGCCTTCAGTAGGCTGAAGTCTTGGAGGAAGTTGATAATGCGGTGCTCCACAAGGAAGCTGCCTCTCTAGGAGTGGTGGCCTTCAGGTGGGGTATATTCCCTGCTAGTGGGCAGAGGTGCCTCCACTTGTTGACCAATGGTCATCCATAGGGGAACTAGGCTGCAGGCTGAGGCAAGGCCTGTTTGGGCCTGTGTCTCTGGTTTTACCGTCCTTGTGGGGAAACCTCACCCAGCAGGGAATACTCACCCGGTGGGGAGGTCTCGCTGGTCTGTTCCCTCCTAGAGGTTCCCCTCAATTTACAGCTACCGCCTGGGCTGGGCTGCCTTCCTCTGCAAAGTTCCCAGGGGCCCGGCCCTACCTCCTGGGCCTGGGAGCCTCACCCTTCGCAGATGAATCTCCTTAGGCTGCCCCTCCTCAGAGAATCTGCCCGCAGTCCTGGAACCTTCGCTCCGCCCCTAAGCCTGTCTCTGTGCGGCTCTTCCACCCAGAAGCCTCCTAGATCCTGGGACCCTGCTCTGCACCTAATCGCCTGGCTATGCGGCCCCTCCTCTGAGCAGCCACCTGGGGCCCTGTACAATCGCTCTGAGTCCCAGAGACCCGCCACACGCCTCTTCCTCCAGACAGCCGCCCAGTATTCCGGTGCGGTCACTAGGAGTCCAAGAAAGTCACTGCGTGCCTCCTCCTCCCACCAACCACCCGTAGCCCTGGGCAATCAATCACTCCGAGTCGAAGTGACCCGCCCTGTTCCTCCTCCTTCTCCAGATAACCCCCCGGGTGTTCAGGAGTGGTCGCTCTGAGTCGTTCTGAATCCACGTGACCCGCTGCACGCGTCCTCTGGGCAACCGCCCGGAGCTCTGGTGCGGACTCTCGAGACCAAGCGACCCACCGCGCTCTTCCTCCAGGAAGCCCCCCTGTGTTCAGGAGCTGTCACTTTAAGTCCAAACAACTCACCAATCGCCGCCTCCTCTGAGCAGCTGCCTGGAGCGCTAATGCAGTCACTGTGAGTCCAAACGGCCCGCCGCGCTCCTCCTCCTCCGGGCAGGCCCCGGGGTTCAGAAGTGTTCTGTGTCCAAACAGCTCGCCACGCGGCCCCTCCTCTGGCAATCGCCTGTAGCTCTGGTGTAGCCACTCCGAATCCAAGCGGCCGTGCTCCTCCTCCTCCTCGTTCTCAGGGCAGGCCCCGGTGTTCAGAAGCGTCGCTCTGAGTCCAAACAGCTTGCTGCGCGGCTTCTCCTCTGGCAACTGCCTGTAGCTCTGGTGTAGTCACTCCGAATCCAAGCGGCCACGCTCCTCCTCCTCCTCCTCAGGGCAGGCCCTGGTGTTTTGAGTCCACACTGCTCTCCTCACCGCTCCTCCCCTGGGCAGCCACCGGAGCCCCAGTGGTTGCTCCGAGTCCCAGCGCTGTGCCGAGCGGCCTCCTTTACGGGGCTCCCAGTTGTCCTAGTTCACTGCTCCAGCGGGGGGAGTGGTGTCTCGCCGGCAGCTCTACTTCACAAAGTTCCCTGCGTTCCTGAACCACCGTCCCATCTGGGACGCCTCCCCAACGGGAGAGAGTCACCCGGCTGCTTTGAGTTGGTCCCAAGTGTCTCAATATCTCCTCTTTTGAATCCTGAGTCCTGGAGCAACATGAAATTCAACCACCCTCTAGGCCGCCATCTTGAAACCCTCTTGCTCTATTTCTGTGAGGTACATCATTGGAATTTTAATTGAAATTGCATTGAATCTGTATAGCACTTTTGGTACTATGGCCATTTGGACAATATTAATTCTGCCTATCCAAGAACATGGGAGATCTTTCCATCTTCTAAGGTCTTCCTCAATTTCTTTCTTCAATGTTTTGTAGTTTTCATTATAGAGATCTTTTACCTCTTTGGCTAGATTGATTACCAAGTATTTTATTTTTGTTGAGGCTATTGCAAATGGAGTTGTTTTCCTCACTTCCCTTTCAGATGTTTCATCACTTGTGTATAAAAATGCTTTAGATTTATGAATGTTGATTTTTATAGCCTATTTTGGTGAATTCATTTATGAGGTCTAGAAGTTTTCTGGAGGAGGTTTTTGGATCCTCTAAATATAGAATCATGTCATCTGCAAATAGTGACAGCTTAAGTTCCTCTTTTCCTATTCGTATCCCTTTAATTTCTTTAGTCTGTCTAATTGCTCTGGCTAATATTTCAAGAATGATGTTGAATAGAAGTGGTGAAAGAGGACATCCCTGTCTTGTTCCCGTTTTTAAAGGGAATGGTTTCAGTTTTTCTTCATTAAGAATGATGTTGGCCATGGGCTTAGCATAAATAGCCTTTACAATGTTCAGGTATGTTCCTACTATCCCTATTTTTTTTAGTGTTTTGAGCATGAAGGGGTGTTGTATTTTGTCAAATGCTTTGTCTGCATCAATGGAAATAATCATATGATTCTTATCCTTAAATCTATTGACATGATGGATTATGTTTATTGATTTATGGATGTTAAACCATCCTTGCATTCCAGGGATGAATCCCACTTGATTGTGGTGCACAATTTTCTTAATATGTTTTTGGATATGGCTTGCCAGTATTTTGTTAAAGATCTTTGCATCTATATTTATCAAGGATATTGATCTAAAATTTTCTTTCCTCAATGTGTCTTTGCATGGTTTGGGTATAAGTGTTATATTAGCATCATAGAATGAGTTTGGTAGGTTTCCCTCCTTTTATATTTCCTGGAATACATTAAGAAGTATTGGAATGAGTTCTTCTTTGAAGGTCTTGTAGAACTTGCCTGAGAATCCATCTGCTTTTGGGCTTTACTTGGTTGGTAGGCTTTTGATGGCTTCTTCTATTACGAAACATGGTATTGATCTGTTTAAATTGTGTATGTCCTCCTGGTTCAGTTTGGGAGGAGCATATGTCTCTAGAAATTTTTCAATGTCTTCGGTAGTTTCTATTTTGTTGGAATACAGATTTTCAAAGTAGCTTCTCATTATGTTCTGTATCTCAGTGGTGTCTGTTGTGATATTTCCTTTTTCATCATGAATTTTAGTAATTTGAGTATTCTCTCCTTCTCTTTGTTAGTGTGGCTAAGGGTTTGTCTATTTTGTTTACTTTTTCAAAGAACCAACTTTTTTTTTTTGTTTTGTCAATTTTTTGAATTGTTTCTTTTGTTTCAGTTTCATTGATTTCCGTTCTGATTTTAATGATTTCCTGTCTTCTACTACTTTTGCTGTTATTCTGTTCCTCTTTTTCTAGGGCTTTGAGCTGTAATGTTAGGTCATTTAGTTGTTGACTTTTCATTCTTTTCTGTATTGCGCTCCATGCAATGAATTTTCCTCTTAGTACCGCTTTCATAGTGTCCCAGAGATTTTGATATGTTGTATTGTCGTTCTCATTGAACTCTAAGAATTTTTTTTATCTCCTTCCTGATGTTTTCTGTTATCCATGTTTCATTCAATAGTGTGTTATTTAGTCCCCAGGTGTTGGAGTAATTTCTGTTTTTTATTTTGTCATTGATTTCTACTCTTAGTCCATTATGATCTGGTAGAACACAAGGCACTATCTCTATTTTTTTGCATTTCCTAAGGGCTGCTTTGTGGCATAACATATGGTCTATTTTCAAGAAGGTTCCATGTGCTCTGCTGAGAAGAAAGTTAATCTGCTCGTTGATGGATGGAATATTCTATATATGTCTATTAAGTCTAGGTTATTGATTGTGTTATTGAGTTCTATGGTTTCTTTGGTTGGTTTTTGTTTGGAAGATCTATCTAATGGTGACAGTGGTGCATTAAAGTCACCCAGAATTATTGTGTTGTGGTCTATGTGATTCCTGAAATTGAGAAGGATTTGTTTGATGTACAGGGATGCACCACTGTTTGGGGCATAAATATTTACTATCATTATGTCTTCCTGATTTATGGTTCCCTTAAGCAGTATGAAATGTCCTTCTTTATCCCTTCTGACTAACTTTGGCTTGAAGTCCACTTTATCTGATATAAGGATGGAAACCCCCATTTTTTTACTGAGTCCATGTACGTGGCAGGTTTTTTCCCATCCTTTCACCTTTAGTCTGTGGATGTCTTTTTCTATGAGATGAGTCTCTTGCAGGCAGCATATTGTTGGGTCTTTCTTTTTAATCCATTCTGCCAGTTTATGTCTTTTGATTGATGAGTTTAGGACATTAACATTCAGGGTTATTATTGAGATATGATTTGTATTCCCAGTCATTTGGCTTATTTTTGGTTTTTAACTTGGCTGGGTTTCTCCTTTGAGTGGATTTTTCTCTAAAGTAGTTCCTCTCTTTGCTGACCTACAGTGTTGTTTTTCATTTCCTCCTCATGGAATATATTGTTGAGAACATTCTGTAGTGCAGGCTTTCTATTTGTAAATTCTTTTAACTTTTGTTTATCATGGAAGGATTTTATTTCTTCTTCAAATCTGAAGGTTAGTTTTGCTGGGTATAGGATTCTTGGTTGGCAACCATGTTCTTTCAGAACTTGAAATATGTTGTTCCAGACCCTTCTAGCTTTGAGAGCGTGTGTTGAGAAGTCTGCTGCTATCCATATTGGTTTACCCCTATATGTAATCTGATGCTTTTCTCTAGCAGCCTTCAAATTCCTATCTTTATTTTGAATGTTATGCATTTTCATTATAATGTGCCTTGGTGTGGATCTGTTGTGATTTTGTGCATTTGGTGTTCTGTAAGCCTCTTGTATTTGATTTTCCATTTCATTCTTCAGGTTTGGGAAATTTTCTGATATTATTTCATTGAATAGGTTTTTCATTCCTTTGGTTTGTTTGTATCTCTGTGCCTTCCTCAATCCCAATAATTCTTAAATTTGGTCTTTTCATGATGTCCCATAGTTCCTGGAGATTCTGTTCATGATTTCTTACCATCTTCT